>NW_027472593.1:3748866-4423299 GCF_030347505.1 Rhynchophorus ferrugineus | reverse complement strand
CTCAAGTTAGAAGCAGAGCCAATATTGCAAGGTGTCGATAGTCCATATCTCGGAAACTATAAGAGATAATGCAATTTGGCAATCGGCAACGTAATTAGCATGCCGAATATTACTTGGAATGTCAATTGGAGCGAAATCGCTAATTCATAAGACCATTTTACATTTCTGGCCCAAGTTAGAAACAGAGCCAATTTTGCAAGATGACGATAGTCCATATCTCGGAAACTATAAGAGATAATGCAATTTGGCAATCGGCAACGTAATTAGCATGCCGAATATTACTTGGAATGTGAATTGGAGCAAAATCGCTAATTCATAAGACCGTTTTACATTTCTGGCCCAAGTTAGAAACAGAGCCAATATTGCAAGATGACGATAGTCCATATCTCGGAAACTATAAGAGATAATGCAATTTGGCAATCGGCAACGTAATTAGCATGCCGAATATTACTTGGAATGTGAATTGGTGCGAAATCGCTAATTCATAAGACCATTTTACATTTCTGGCCCAAGATAGAAGCAGAGCCTATATTGCAAGATGTCGATAGTCCATATCTCGGAAACTATAAGAGATAATGCAATTTGGCAATCGGCAACGTAATTAGCATGCCGAATATTACTTGGAATGTGAATTGGAGCGAAATCCCTAATTCATAAGACCATTTTACAATTCTGGCTCAAGTTAGAAGCAGAGCCAATATTGCAAGATGTCGATAGTCCATATCTCGGAAACTATAAGAGATAATGCAATTTGGCAATCGGCAACGTAATTATCATGCCGAATATTACTTGGAATGTGAATTGGAGCGAAATCGCTAATTCTTAAGACCATTTTACAATTCTGGCTCAAGTTAGAAGCAGAGCCAATATTGCAAGATGTCGATAGTCCATATCTCGGAAACTATAAGAGATAATGCAATTTGGCAATCGGCAACGTAATTAGCATGCCGAATATTACTTGGAATGTGAATTGGAGCGAAATCGCTAATTCATAAGACCATTTTACATTTCTGGCCCAAGTTAGAAACAGAGCCAATATTGCAAGATGACGATAGTCCATATCTCGGTAACTATAAGAGATAATGCAATTTGGCAATCGGCAACGTAATTAGCATGCCGAATATTACTTGGAATGTCAATTGGAGCGAAATCGCTATTTCATAAGACCATTTTACATTTCTGGCCCAAGTTAGAAACAGAGCCAATATTGCAAGATGACGATAGTCCATATCTCGGAAACTATAAGAGATAAGGCAATTTGGCAATCGGCAACGTAATTAGCATGCCGAATATTACTTGGAATGTGACTTGGTGCGAAATCGCTAATTCATAAGACCATTTTACATTTCTGGCCCAAGTTAGAAGCAGAGCCTATATTGCAAGATGTCGATAGTCCATATCTCGGAAACTATAAGGGATAATGCAATTTGGCAATCGGCAACGTAATTAGCATGCCGAATATTACTTGGAATGTCAATTGGAGCGAAATCGCTATTTCATAAGACCATTTTACATTTCTGGCCCAAGTTAGAAACAGAGCCAATATTGCAAGATGACGATAGTCCATATCTCGGAAACTATAAGAGATAATGCAATTTGGCAATCGGCAACGTAATTAGCATGCCGAATATTACTTGGAATGTGACTTGGTGCGAAATCGCTAATTCATAAGACCATTTTACATTTCTGGCCCAAGTTAGAAGCAGAGCCTATATTGCAAGATGTCGATAGTCCATATCTCGGAAACTATAAGAGATAATGCAATTTGGCTATCGGCAACGTAATTAGCATGCCGAATATTACTTGGAATGTTAATTGGAGCGAAATCGCTAATTCATAAGACCATTTTACAATTCTGGCTCAAGTTAGAAGCAGAGATAATATTGCAAGATGTCGATAGTCCATAGCTCGGAAACTATAAGAGATAATGCAATTTGGCAATCGGCAACGTAATTAGCATGCCGAATATTACTTGGAATGTGAATTGGAGCGAAATCTCTAATTCATAAGACCATTTTACATTTCTGGCCCAAGTTAGAAGCAGAGCCTATATTGCAAGATGTCGATAGTTCATAGCTCGGAAACTATAAGAGATAATGCAATTTGGCAATCGGCAACGTAATTAGTATGCCGAATATTACTTGGAATGTGAATTGGAGCGAAATCGCTAATTCATAAGATCATTTTACAATTCTGGCTCAAGTTAGAAGCAGAGCCAATATTGCAAGATGTCGATAGTCCATATCTCGGAAACTATAAGAGATAATGCAATTTGGCAATCGGCAACGTAATTAGCATGCCGAATATTACTTGGAATGTGAATTGGAGCGAAATCGCTAATTCATAAGACCATTTTACAATTCTGGCTCAAGTTAGAAGCAGAGATAATATTGCAAGATGTCGATAGTCCATAGCTCGGAAACTATAAGAGATAATGCAATTTGGCAATCGGCAACGTAATTAGCATGCCGAATATTACTTGGAATGTGAATTGGAGCGAAATCGCTAATTCATAAGACCATTTTACAATTCTGGCTCAAGTTAGAAGCAGAGATAATATTGCAAGATGTCGATAGTCCATAGCTCGGAAACTATAAGAGATAATGCAATTTGGCAATCGGCAACGTAATTAGCATGCCGAATATTACTTGGAATGTGAATTGGAGCGAAATCGCTAATTCATAAGACCATTTTACAATTCTGGCTCAAGTTAGAAGCAGAGCCAATATTGCAAGATGTCGATAGTCCATATCTCGGAAGTTATAAGAGATAATGCAATTTGGCAATCGGCAACGTAATTAGAATGCCGAATATTACTTCGAATGTGAATTGGAGCGAAATCGCTAATTCATAAGACCATTTTACATTTCTGGCCCTAGTTAGAAGCAGAGCCAATATTGCAAGGTGTCGATAGTCCATATCTCGGAAACTATAAGAGATAATGCAATTTGGCAATCGGCAACGTAATTAGCATGCCGAATATTACTTGGAATGTGAATTGGAGCGAAATCGCTAATTCATAAGACCATTTTACATTTCTGGCCCAAGTTAGAAGCAGAGCCAATATTGCAAGATGTCGATAGTCCATATCTCGGAAACTATAAGAGATAATGCAATTTGGCAATCGGCAACGTAATTAGCATGTCGAATATTACTTGGAATGTGAATTGGAGCGAAATTGCTAATTCATAAGACCATTTTGCAATTCTGGCTCAAGTTAGAAGCAGAGCCAATATTGCAAGATGTCGATAGTCCATAGCTCGGAAACTATAAGAGATAATGCAATTTGGCAATCGGCAACGTAATTAGCATGCCGAATATTACTTGGAATGTGAATTGGAGCGAAATCGCTAATTCATAAGACCATTTTACATTTCTGGCCCAAGTTAGAAGCAGAGCCTATATTGCAAGATGTCGATAGTTCATATCTCGGAAACTATAAGAGATAATGCAATTTGGCAATCGGCAACGTAATTAGCATGCCGAATATTACTTAGAATGTGAATTGGAGCGAAATCGCTAATTCATAAGACCATTTTAGATTTCTGGCCCAAGTTAGAAGCAGAGCCAATATTGCAAGATGTCGATAGTCCATATCTCGGAAACTATAAGAGATAATGCAATTTGGCAATCGGCAACGTAATTAGCATGCCGAATATTACTTGGTATGTGAATTGGAGCGAAATCGCTAATTCGTAAGACCATTTTACAATTCTGGCTCAAGTTAGAAGCAGAGCCAATATTGCAAGGTGTCGATAGTCCATATCTCGGAAACTATAAGAGATAATGCAATTTGGCAATCGGCAACGTAATTAGCATGCCGAATATTACTTGGAATGTGAATTGGAGCGAAATCGCTAATTCATAAGACCATTTTACAATTCTGGCTCAAGTTAGAAGCAGAGCCAATATTGCAAGATGTCGATAGTCCATAGCTCGGAAACTATAAGAGATAATGCAATTTGGCAATCGGCAACGTAATTAGCATGCCGAATATTACTTGGAATGTGAATTGGAGCGAAATCGCTAATTCATAAGACCATTTTACAATTCTGGCTCAAGTTAGAAGCAGAGCCAATATTGCAAGATGTCGATAGTCCATAGCTCGGAAACTATAAGAGATAATGCAATTTGGCAATCGGCAACGTAATTAGCATGCCGAATATTACTTGGAATGTGAATTGGAGCGAAATCGCTAATTCATAAGACCATTTTACAATTCTGGCTCAAGCTAGAAGCAGAGCCAATATTGCAAGGTGTCGATAGTCCATATCTCGGAAACTATAAGAGATAATGCAATTTGGCAATCGGCAACGTAATTAGCATGCCGAATATTACTTGGAATGTGAATTGGAGCGAAATCGCAAATTCATAAGACCATTTTACAATTCTGGCCCAAGTTAGAAGCAGAGCCAATATTGCAAGATGTCGATAGTCCATATCTCGGAAACTATAAGAGATAATGCAATTTGGCAATCGGCAACGTAATTAGCATGCCGAATATTACTTGGAATGTGAATTGGGGCGAAATCGCTAATTCATAAGACCATTTTACATTTCTGGCCCAAGTTAGAAGCAGAGCCAATATTGCAAGATGTCGATAGTCCATATCTCGGAAACTATAAGAGATAATGCAATTTGGCAATCGGCAACGTAATTAGCATGCCGAATATTACTTGGAATGTGAAATGGAGCGAAATCGCTAATTCATAAGACCATTTTACAATTCTGGCTCAAATTAGAAGCAGAGCCAATATTGCAAGATGTCGATAGTCCATAGCTCGGAAACTATAAGAGATAATGCAATTTGGCAATCGGCAACGTAATTAGCATGCCGAATATTACTTGGAATGTGAATTGGAGCGAAATCGCTAATTCATAAGACCATTTTACAATTCTGGCTCAAGTTAGAAGCAGAGCCAATATTGCAAGATGTCGATAGTCCATAGCTCGGAAACTATAAGAGATAATGCAATTTGGCAATCGGCAACGTAATTAGCATGCCGAATATTACTTGGAATGTGAATCGGAGCGCAATCGCTAATTCATAAGACCATTTTACATTTCTGGCCCAAGTTAGAAGCTGAGCCTATATTGCAAGATGTCGATAGTTCATATCTCGGAAACTATAAGAGATAATGCAATTTGGCAATCGGCAACGTAATTAGCATGCCGAATATTACTTAGAATGTGAATTGGAGCGAAATCGCTAATTCATAAGACCATTTTACATTTCTGGCCCAAGTTAGAAGCAGAGCCAATATTGCAAGATGTCGATAGTCCATATCTCGGAAACTATAAGAGATAATGCAATTTGGCAATCGGCAACGTAATTAGCATGCCGAATATTACTTGGAATGTGAATTGGAGCGAAATCGCTAATTCGTAAGACCATTTTACAATTCTGGCTCAAGTTAGAAGCAGAGCCAATATTGCAAGGTGTCGATAGTCCATATCTCGGAAACTATAAGAGATAATGCAATTTGGCAATCGGCAACGTAATTAGCATGCCGAATATTACTTGGAATGTGAATTGGAGCGAAATCGCTAATTCATAAGACCATTTTACAATTCTGGCTCAAGTTAGAAGCAGAGCCAATATTGCAAGATGTCGATAGTCCATAGCTCGGAAACTATAAGAGATAATGCAATTTGGCAATCGGCAACGTAATTAGCATGCCTAATATTACTTGGAATGTGAATTGGAGCGAAATCGCTAATTCATAAGACCATTTTACAATTCTGGCTCAAGTTAGAAGCAGAGCCAATATTGCAAGATGTCGATAGTCCATATCTCGGAAACTAGAAGAGATAATGCAATTTGGCAATCGGCAACGTAATTAGCATGCCGAATGTTACTTGGAATGTGAATTGGAGCGATATCGCTAATTCATAAGACCATTTTACATTTCTGGCCCAAGTTAGAAGCAGAGCCAATATTGCAAGATGTCGATAGTCCATAGCTCGGAAACTATAAGAGATAATGCAATTTGGCAATCGGCAACGTAATTAGAATGCCGAATATTACTGGGAATGTGAATTGGAGCGAAATCGCTAATTCATAAGACCATTTTACATTTCTGGCCCAAGCTAGAAGCAGAGCCAATATTGCAAGATGTCGATAGTCCATATCTCGGAAACTATAAGAGATAATGCAATTTGGCAATTGGCAACGTAATTAGCATGCCGAATATTACTTGGAATGTGAATTGGAGCGAAATCGCTAATTCATAAGACCATTTTGCAATTCTGGCTCAAGTTAGAAGCAGAGCCAATATTGCAAGATGTCGATAGTCCATAGCTCGGAAACTATAAGAGATAATGCAATTTGGCAATCGGCAACGTAATTAGCATGCCGAATATTACTTGGAATGTGAATTGGAGCGAAATCGCTAATTCATAAGACCATTTTACATTTCTGGCCCAAGTTAGAAGCAGAGCCAATATTGCAAGATGTCGATAGTCCATATCTCGGAAACTATAAGAGATAATGCAATTTGGCAATCGGCAACGTAATTAGTATGCCGAATATTACTTGGTATGTGAATTGGAGCGAAATCGCTAATTCGTAAGACCATTTTACAATTCTGGCTCAAGTTAGAAGCAGAGCCAATATTGCAAGGTGTCGATAGTCCATATCTCGGAAACTATAAGAGATAATGCAATTTGGCAATCGGCAACGTAATTAGCATGCCGAATATTACTTGGAATGTGAATTGGAGCGAAATCGCTAATTCATAAGACCATTTTACATTTCTGGCCCAAGTTAGAAGCAGAGCCAATATTGCAAGATGTCGATAGTCCATATCTCGGAAACTATAAGAGATAATGCAATTTGGCAATCGGCAACGTAATTAGCATGCCGAATATTACTTGGAATGTGAATTGGAGCGAAATCGCTAATTCATAAGACCATTTTACAATTCTGGCTCAAGTTAGAAGCAGAGCCAATATTGCAAGATGTCGATAGTCCATAGCTCGGAAACTATAAGAGATAATGCAATTTGGCAATCGGCAACGTAATTAGCATGCCGAATATTACTTGGAATGTGAATTGGAGCGAAATCGCTAATTCATAAGACCATTTTACAATTCTGGCTCAAGCTAGAAGCAGAGCCAATATTGCAAGGTGTCGATAGTCCATATCTCGGAAACTATAAGAGATAATGCAATTTGGCAATCGGCAACGTAATTAGCATGCCGAATATTACTTGGAATGTGAATTGGAGCGAAATCGCTAATTCATAAGACCATTTTACATTTCTGGCCCAAGTTAGAAGCAGAGCCAATATTGCAAAATGTCGATAGTCCATATCTCGGAAACTATAAGAGATAATGCAATTTGGCAATCGGCAACGTAATTAGCATGCCGAATATTACTTGGATTGTGAATTGGGGCGAAATCGCTAATTCATAAGACCATTTTACATTTCTGGCCCAAGTTAGAAGCAGAGCCAATATTGCAAGATGTCGATAGTCCATATCTCGGAAACTATAAGAGATAATGCAATTTGGCAATCGGCAACGTAATTAGCATGCCGAATATTACTTGGAATGTGAAATGGAGCGAAATCGCTAATTCATAAGACCATTTTACAATTCTGGCTCAATTTAGAAGCAGAGCCAATATTGCAAGATGTCGATAGTCCATAGCTCGGAAACTATAAGAGATAATGCAATTTGGCAATCGGCAACGTAATTAGCATGCCGAATATTACTTGGAATGTGAATTGGAGCGAAATCGCTAGTTCATAAGACCATTTTACAATTCTGGCTCAAGTTAGAAGCAGAGCCAATATTGCAAGACGTCGATAGTCCATAGCTCGGAAACTATAAGAGATAATGCAATTTGGCAATCGGCAACGTAATTAGCATGCCGAATATTACTTGGAATGTGAATCGGAGCGCAATCGCTAATTCATAAGACCATTTTACATTTCTGGCCCAAGTTAGAAGCAGAGCCTATATTGCAAGATGTCGATAGTCCATATCTCGGAAACTATAAGAGATAATGCAATTTGGCAATCGGCAACGTAATTAGCATGCCGAATATTACTTGGAATGTGAATTGGAGAGAAATCGCTAATTCGTAAGACCATTTTACAATTCTGGCTCAAGTTAGAAGCAGAGCCAATATTGCAAGGTGTCGATTGTCCATATCTCGGAAACTATAAGAGATAATGCAATCTGGCAATCGGCAACGTAATTAGCATGCCTAATATTACTTGGAATGTGAATTGGAGCGAAATCGCTAATTCATAAGACCATTTAACATTCTGGCTCAAGTTAGAAGCAGAGCCAATATTGCAAGATGTCGATAGTCCATATCTCGGAAACTATAAGAGATAATGCAATTTGGCAATCGGCAACGTAATTAGCATACCGAATGTTACTTGGAATGTGAATTGGAGCGATATCGCTAATTCATAAGACCATTTTACAATTCTGGCTCAAGTTAGAAGCAGAGCCAATATTGCAAGATGTCGATAGTCCATATCTCGGAAGTTATAAGAGATAATGCAATTTGGCAATCGGCAACGTAATTAGCATGCCGAATATTACTTAGAATGTGAATTGGAGCGAAATCGCTAATTCATAAGACCATTTTACATTTCTGGCCCAAGTTAGAAGCAGAGCCAATATTGCAAGATGTCGATAGTCCATATCTCGGAAACTATAAGAGATAATCCAATTTGGCAATCGGCAACGTAATTAGCATGCCGAATATTACTTGGAATGTGAATTGGAGCGAAATCGCTAATTCGTAAGACCATTTTACAATTCTGGCTCAAGTTAGAAGCAGAGCCAATATTGCAAGGTGTCGATAGTCCATATCTCGGAAACTATAAGAGATAATGCAATTTGGCAATCGGCAACGTAATTAGCATGCCGAATATTACTTGGAATGTGAATTGGAGCGAAATCGCTAATTCATAAGACCATTTTACAATTCTGGCTCAAGTTAGAAGCAGAGCCAATATTGCAAGATGTCGATAGTCCATATCTCGGAAACTATAAGAGATAATGCAATTTGGCAATCGGCAACGTAATTAGCATGCCGAATATTACTTCGAATGTGAATTGGAGCGAAATCGCTAATTCATAAGACCATTATACATTTCTGGCCCTAGTTAGAAGCAGAGCCAATATTGCAAGATGTCGATAGTCCATAGCTCGGAAACTATAAGAGATAATGCAATTTGGCAATCGGCAACGTAATTAGCATGCCGAATATTACTTGGAATGTGAATTGGAGCGAAATCGCTAATTCATAAGACCATTTTACATTTCTGGCCCAAGTTAGAAGCAGAGCCTATATTGCAAGATGTCGATAGTTCATATCTCGGAAACTATAAGAGATAATGCAATTTGGCAATCGGCAACGTAATTAGCATGCCGAATATTACTTAGAATGTGAATTGGAGCGAAATCGCTAATTCATAAGACCATTTTAGATTTCTGGCCCAAGTTAGAAGCAGAGCCAATATTGCAAGATGTCGATAGTCCATATCTCGGAAACTATAAGAGATAATGCAATTTGGCAATCGGCAACGTAATTAGCATGCCGAATATTACTTGGTATGTGAATTGGAGCGAAATCGCTAATTCGTAAGACCATTTTACAATTCTGGCTCAAGTTAGAAGCAGAGCCAATATTGCAAGGTGTCGATAGTCCATATCTCGGAAACTATAAGAGATAGTGCAATTTGGCAATCGGCAACGTAATTAGCATGCCGAATATTACTTGGAATGTGAATTGGAGCGAAATCGCTAATTCATAAGACCATTTTACATTTCTGGCCCAAGTTAGAAGCAGAGCCAATATTGCAAGATGTCGATAGTCCATATCTCGGAAATTATAAGAGATAATGCAATTTGGCAATCGGCAACGTAATTAGCATGCCGAATATTACTTGGAATGTGAATTGGAGCGAAATCGCTAATTCATAAGACCATTTTACAATTCTGGCTCAAGTTAGAAGCAGAGCCAATATTGCAAGATGTCGATAGTCCATAGCTCGGAAACTATAAGAGATAATGCAATTTGGCAATCGGCAACGTAATTAGCATGCCGAATATTACTTGGAATGTGAATTGGAGCGAAATCGCTAATTCATAAGACCATTTTACAATTCTGGCTCAAGTTAGAAGCAGAGCCAATATTGCAAGATGTCGATAGTCCATAGCTCGGAAACTATAAGAGATAATGCGATTTGGCAATCGGCAACGTAATTAGCATGCCGAATATTACTTGGAATGTGAATTGGAGCGAAATCGCTAATTCATAAGACCATTTTACAATTCTGGCTCAAGCTAGAAGCAGAGCCAATATTGCAAGGTGTCGATAGTCCATATCTCGGAAACTATAAGAGATAATGCAATTTGGCAATCGGCAACGTAATTAGCATGCCGAATATTACTTGGAATGTGAATTGGAGCGAAATCGCTAATTCATAAGACCATTTTACATTTCTGGCCCAAGTTAGAAGCAGAGCCAATATTGCAAGATGTCGATAGTCCATAGCTCGGAAACTATAAGAGATAATGCAATTTGGCAATCGGCAACGTAATTAGCATGCCGAATTTTACTTGGAATGTGAATTGGAGCGAAATCGCTAATTCATAAGACCATTTTACAATTCTGGCTCAAGTTAGAAGCAGAGCCAATATTGCAAGATGTCGATAGTCCATAGCTCGGAAACTATAAGAGATAATGCCGAATATTACTTGGAATGTGAATTGGAACGAAATCGCCAATAGATAAGACCATTTTACAATTTTGGCCCAAGTTAGAAGCAGAGCCAATATTGCAAGATGTCGATAGTCCATATCTCGGAAACTATAAGAGATAATGCAATTTGGAAATCGGCAACGTAATTAGCATGCCGAATATTACTTGGAATGTGAATTGGGGCGAAATCGCTAATTCGTAAGACCATTTTACAATTCTGGCTCAAGTTAGAAGCAGAGCCAATATTGCAAGGTGTCGATAGTCCATATCTCGGAAACTATAAGAGATAATGCAATTTGGCAATCGGCAACGTAATTAGCATGCCGAATATTACTTGGAATGTGAATTGGAGCGAAATCGCTAATTCATAAGACCATTTTACAATTCTGGCTCAAGTTAGAAGCAGAGCCAATATTGCAAGAGGTCGATAGTCCATAGCTCGGAAACTATAAGGGATAATGCAATTTGGCAATCGGCAACGTAATTAGCATGCCTAATATTACTTGGAATGTGAATTGGAGCGAAATCGCTAATTCATAAGACCATTTTACAATTCTGGCTCAAGTTAGAAGCAGAGCCAATATTGCAAGATGTCGATAGTCCATATCTCGGAAACTATAAGAGATAATGCAATTTGGCAATCGGCAACGTAATTAGCATGCCGAATATTACTTGGAATGTGAATTGGAGCGATATCGCTAATTCATAAGACCATTTTACAATTCTGGCTCAAGTTAGAAGCAGAGCCAATATTGCAAGATGTCGATAGTCCATATCTCGGAAGTTATAAGAGATAATGCAATTTGGCAATCGGCAACGTAATTAGAATGCCGAATATTACTTCGAATGTGAATTGGAGCGAAATCGCTAATTCATAAGACCATTTTACATTTCTGGCCCTAGTTAGAAGCAGAGCCAATATTGCAAGGTGTCGATAGTCCATATCTCGGAAACTATAAGAGATAATGCAATTTGGCAATCGGCAACGTAATTAGCATGCCGAATATTACTTGGAATGTGAATTGGAGCGAAATCGCTAATTCATAAGACCATTTTACATTTCTGGCCCAAGTTAGAAGCAGAGCCAATATTGCAAGATGTCGATAGTCCATAGCTCGGAAACTATAAGAGATAATGCAATTTGGCAATCGGCAACGTAATTAGCATGCCGAATATTACTTGGAATGTGAATTGGAGCGAAATCGCTAATTCATAAGACCATTTTACATTTCTGGCCCAAGTTAGAAGCAGAGCCTATATTGCAAGATGTCGATAGTTCATATCTCGGAAACTATAAGAGATAATGCAATTTGGCAATCGGCAACGTAATTAGCATGCCGAATATTACTTAGAATGTGAATTGGAGCGAAATCGCTAATTCATAAGACCATTTTAGATTTCTGGCCCAAGTTAGAAGCAGAGCCAATATTGCAAGATGTCGATAGTCCATATCTCGGAAACTATAAGAGATAATGCAATTTGGCAATCGGCAACGTAATTAGCATGCCGAATATTACTTGGTATGTGAATTGGAGCGAAATCGCTATTTCGTAAGACCATTTTACAATTCTGGCTCAAGTTAGAAGCAGAGCCAATATTGCAAGGTGTCGATAGTCCATATCTCGGAAACTATAAGAGATAATGCAATTTGGCAATCGGCAACGTAATTAGCATGCCGAATATTACTTGGAATGTGAATTGGAGCGAAATCGCTAATTCATAAGACCATTTTACATTTCTGGCCCAAGTTAGAAGCAGAGCCAATATTGCAAGATGTCGATAGTCCATATCTCGGAAATTATAAGAGATAATGCAATTTGGCAATCGGCAACGTAATTAGCATGCCGAATATTACTTGGAATGTGAATTGGAGCGAAATCGCTAATTCATAAGACCATTTTACAATTCTGGCTCAAGTTAGAAGCAGAGCCAATATTGCAAGATGTCGATAGTCCATAGCTCGGAAACTATAAGAGATAATGCAATTTGGCAATCGGCAACGTAATTAGCATGCCGAATATTACTTGGAATGTGAATTGGAGCGAAATCGCTAATTCATAAGACCATTTTACAATTCTGGCTCAAGTTAGAAGCAGAGCCAATATTGCAAGATGTCGATAGTCCATAGCTCGGAAACTATAAGAGATAATGCGATTTGGCAATCGGCAACGTAATTAGCATGCCGAATATTACTTGGAATGTGAATTGGAGCGAAATCGCTAATTCATAAGACCATTTTACAATTCTGGCTCAAGCTAGAATCAGAGCCAATATTGCAAGGTGTCGATAGTCCATATCTCGGAAACTATAAGAGATAATGCAATTTGACAATCGGCAACGTAATTAGTATGCCGAATATTACTTGGAATGTGAATTGGAGCGAAATCGCTAATTCATAAGACCATTTTACATTTCTGGCCCAAGTTAGAAGCAGAGCCAATATTGCAAGATGTCGATAGTCCATATCTCGGAAACTATAAGAGATAATGCAATTTGGCAATCGGCAACGTAATTAGCATGCCGAATATTACTTGGAATGTGAATTGGAGCGAAATCGCAAATTCATAAGACCATTTTACAATTCTGGCCCAAGTTAGAAGCAGAGCCAATATTGCAAGATGTCGATAGTCCATATCTCGGAAACTATAAGAGATAATGCAATTTGGCAATCGGCAACGTAATTAGCATGCCGAATATTACTTGGAATGTGAATTGGGGCGAAATCGCTTATTCATAAGACCATTTTACATTTCTGCCCAAGTTAGAAGCAGAGCCAATATTGCAAGATGTCGATAGTCCATATCTCGGAAACTATAAGAGATAATGCAATTTGGCAATCGGCAACGTAATTATCATGCCGAATATTACTTGGAATGTGAAATGGAGCGAAATCGCTAATTCATAAGACCATTTTACAATTCTGGCTCAAATTAGAAGCAGAGCCAATATTGCAAGATGTGGATAGTCCATAGCTCATAAACTATAAGAGATAATGCAATTTGGCAATCGGCAACGTAATTAGCATGCCGAATATTACTTGGAATGTGAATTGGAGCGAAATCGCTAATTCATAAGACCATTTTACAATTCTGGCTCAAGTTAGAAGCAGAGCCAATATTGCAAGATGTCGATAGTCCATAGCTCGGAAACTATAAGAGATAATGCAATTTGGCAATCGGCAACGTAATTAGCATGCCGAATATTACTTGGAATGTGAATTGGAGCGAAATCGCTAATTCATAAGACCATTTTACAATTCTGGCTCAAGTTAGAAGCAGAGCCAATATTGCAAGATGTCGATAGTCCATAGCTCGGAAACTATAGGAGATAATGCAATTTGGCAATCGGCAACGTAATTAGCATGCCTAATATTACTTGGAATGTGAATTGGAGCGAAATCGCTAATTCATAAGACCATTTTGCAATTCTGGCTCAAGTTAGAAGCAGAGCCAATATTGCAAGATGTCGATAGTCCATATCTCGGAAACTATAAGAGATAATGCACTTTGGCAATCGGCAACGTAATTAGCATGCCGAATGTTACTTGGAATGTGAATTGGAGCGATATCGCTAATTCATAAGACCATTTTACAATTCTGGCTCAAGTTAGAAGCAGAGCCAATATTGCAAGATGTCGATAGTCCATATCTCGGAAGTTATAAGAGATAATGCAATTTGGCAATCGGCAACGTAATTAGAATGCCGAATATTACTTCGAATGTGAATTGGAGCGAAATCGCTAATTCATAAGACCATTTTACATTTCTGGCCCTAGTTAGAAGCAGAGCCAACATTGCAAGATGTCGATAGTCCATATCTCGGAAACTATAAGAGATAATGCAATTTGGCAATCGGCAACGTAATTAGCATGCCGAATATTACTTGGAATGTGAATTGGGGCGAAATCGCTAATTCATAAGACCATTTTACATTTCTGGCCCAAGTTAGAAGCAGAGCCAACATTGCAAGATGTCGATAGTCCATAGCTCGGAAACTATAAGAGATAATGCAATTTGGCAATCGGCAACGTAATTAGCATGCCGAATATTACTTGGAATGTGAATTGGAGCGAAATCGCTAATTCATAAGACCATTTTACATTTCTGGCCCAAGTTAGAAGCAGAGCCAATATTGCAAGATGTCGATAGTCCATATCTCGGAAACTATAAGAGATAATGCAATTTGGCAATCGGCAACGTAGTTAGCATGCCGAATATTACTTGGAATGTGAATTGGAGCGAAATCGTTAATTCATAAGACCATTTTACAATTCTGGCCCAAGTTAGAAGCAGAGCCAATATTGCAAGATGTCGATAGTCCATATCTCGGAAACTATAAGAGATAATGCAATTTGGCAATCGGCAACGTAATTAGCATGCCGAATATTACTTGGAATGAGAATTGGAGCGAAATCGCTAATTCGTAAGACCATTTTACAATTCTGGCTCAAGTTAGAAGCAGAGCCAATATTGCAAGGTGTCGATAGTCCATATCTCGGAAACTATAAGAGATAATGCAATTTGGCAATCGGCAACGTAATTAGCATGCCGAATATTACTTGGAATGTGAATTGGAGCGAAATCGCTAATCCATAAGACCATTTTACATTTCTGGCCCAAGTTAGAAGCAGAGCCAATATTGCAAGATGTCGATAGTCCATATCTCGGAAACTATAAGAGATAATGCAATTTGGCAATCGGCAGCGTAGTTAGCATGCCGAATATTACTTGGAATGTGAATTGGAGCGAAATCGCTAATTCATAAGACCATTTTACAATTCTGGCTCAAGTTAGAAGCAGAGCCAATATTGCAAGGTGTCGATAGTCTATATCTCGGAAACTATAAGAGATAATGCAATTTGGCAATCGGCAACGTAATTAACATGCCGAATATTACTTGGAATGTGAATTGGAGCGAAATCGCTAATTCATAAGACCATTTTACATTTCTGGCCCAAGTTAGAAGCAGAGCCAATATTGCAAGATGTCGATAGTCCATATCTCGGAAATTATAAGAGATAATGCAATTTGGCAATCGGCAACGTAATTAGCATGCCGAATATTACTTGGAATGTGAATTGGAGCGAAATCGCTAATTCATAAGACCATTTTACAATTCTGGCTCAAGTTAGAAGCAGAGCCAATATTGCAAGATGTCGATAGTCCATAGCTCGGAAACTATAAGAGATAATGCAATTTGGCAATCGGCAACGTAATTAGCATGCCGAATATTACTTGGAATGTGAATTGGAGCGAAATCGCTAATTCATAAGACCATTTTACAATTCTGGCTCAAGTTAGAAGCAGAGCCAATATTGCAAGATGTCGATAGTCCATAGCTCGGAAACTATAAGAGATAATGCGATTTGGCAATCGGCAACGTAATTAGCATGCCGAATATTACTTGGAATGTGAATTGGAGCGAAATCGCTAATTCATAAGACCATTTTACAATTCTGGCTCAAGCTAGAAGCAGAGCCAATATTGCAAGGTGTCGATAGTCCATATCTCGGAAACTATAAGAGATAATGCAATTTGGCAATCGGCAACGTAATTAGCATGCCGAATATTACTTGGAATGTGAATTGGAGCGAAATCGCTAATTCATAAGACCATTTTACATTTCTGGCCCAAGTTAGAAGCAGAGCCAATATTGCAAGATGTCGATAGTCCATATCTCGGAAACTATAAGAGATAATGCAATTTGGCAATCGGCAACGTAATTAGCATGCCGAATATTACTTGGAATGTGAATTGGAGCGAAATCGCAAATTCATAAGACCATTTTACAATTCTGGCCCAAGTTAGAAGCAGAGCCAATATTGCAAGATGTCGATAGTCCATATCTCGGAAACTATAAGAGATAATGCAATTTGGCAATCGGCAACGTAATTATCATGCCGAATATTACTTGGAATGTGAAATGGAGCGAAATCGCTAATTCATAAGACCATTTTACAATTCTGGCTCAAATTAGAAGCAGAGCCAATATTGCAAGATGTGGATAGTCCATAGCTCATAAACTATAAGAGATAATGCAATTTGGCAATCGGCAACGTAATTAGCATGCCGAATATTACTTGGAATGTGAATTGGAGCGAAATCGCTAATTCATAAGACCATTTTACAATTCTGGCTCAAGTTAGAAGCAGAGCCAATATTGCAAGATGTCGATAGTCCATAGCTCGGAAACTATAAGAGATAATGCAATTTGGCAATCGGCAACGTAATTAGCATGCCGAATATTACTTGGAATGTGAATCGGAGCGCAATCGCTAATTCATAAGACCATTTTACATTTCTGGCCCAAGTTAGAAGCAGAGCCTATATTGCAAGATGTCGATAGTTCATATCTCGGAAACTATAAGAGATAATGCAATTTGGCAATCGGCAACGTAATTAGCATGCCGAATATTACTTAGAATGTGAATTGGAGCGAAATCGCTAATTCATAAGACCATTTTACATTTCTGGCCCAAGTTAGAAGCAGAGCCAATATTGCAAGATGTCGATAGTCCATATCTCGGAAACTATAAGAGATAATGCAATTTGGCAATCGGCAACGTAATTAGCATGCCGAATATTACTTGGAATGTGAATTGGAGCGAAATCGCTAATTCGTAAGACCATTTTACAATTCTGGCTCAAGTTAGAAGCAGAGCCAATATTGCAAGGTGTCGATAGTCCATATCTCGGAAACTATAAGAGATAATGCAATTTGGCAATCGGCAACGTAATTAGCATGCCGAATATTACTTGGAATGTGAATTGGAGCGAAATCGCTAATTCATAAGACCATTTTACAATTCTGGCTCAAGTTAGAAGCAGAGCCAATATTGCAAGATGTCGATAGTCCATAGCTCGGAAACTATAGGAGATAATGCAATTTGGCAATCGGCAACGTAATTAGCATGCCTAATATTACTTGGAATGTGAATTGGAGCGAAATCGCTAATTCATAAGACCATTTTACAATTCTGGCCCAAGTTAGAAGCAGAGCCAATATTGCAAGATGTCGATAGTCCATATCTCGGAAACTATAAGAGATAATGCAATTTGGCAATCGGCAACGTAGTTAGCATGCCGAATATTACTTGGAATGTGAATTGGAGCGAAATCGTTAATTCATAAAACCATTTTACAATTCTGGCCCAAGTTAGAAGCAGAGCCAATATTGCAAGATGTCGATAGTCCATATCTCGGAAACTATAAGAGATAATGCAATTTGGCAATCGGCAACGTAATTAGCATGCCGAATATTACTTGGAATGTGAATTGGAGCGAAATCGCTAATTCGTAAGACCATTTTACAATTCTGGCTCAAGTTAGAAGCAGAGCCAATATTGCAAGGTGTCGATAGTCCATATCTCGGAAACTATAAGAGATAATGCAATTTGGCAATCGGCAACGTAATTAGCATGCCGAATATTACTTGGAATGTGAATTGGAGCGAAATCGCTAATCCATAAGACCATTTTACATTTCTGGCCCAAGTTAGAAGCAGAGCCAATATTGCAAGATGTCGATAGTCCATATCTCGGAAACTATAAGAGATAATGCAATTTGGCAATCGGCAACGTAGTTAGCATGCCGAATATTACTTGGAATGTGAATTGGAGCGAAATCGCTAATTCATAAGACCATTTTACAATTCTGGCTCAAGTTAGAAGCAGAGCCAATATTGCAAGATGTCGATAGTCCATATCTCGGAAACTATAAGAGATAATGCAATTTGGCAATCGGCAACGTAATTAGCATGCCGAATATTACTTGGAATGTGAATTGGAGCGATATCGCTAATTCATAAGACCATTTTACAATTCTGGCTCAAGTTAGAAGCAGAGCCAATATTGCAAGATGTCGATAGTCCATATCTCGGAAGTTATAAGAGATAATACAATTTGGCAATCGGCAACGTAATTAGACTGCCGAATATTACTTCGAATGTGAATTGGAGCGAAATCGCTAATTCATAAGACCATTTTACATTTCTGACCCTAGTTAGAAGCAGAGGCAACATTGCAAGATGTCGATAGTCCATATCTCGGAAACTATAAGAGATAATGCAATTTGGCAATCGGCAACGTAATTAGCATGCCGAATATTACTTGGAATGTGAATTGGAGCGAAGTCGCTAATTCATAAGACCATTTTACATTTCTGGCCCAAGTTAGAAGCAGAGCCAACATTGCAAGAGGTCGATAGTCCATATCTCGGAAGCTATAAGGGATAATGCAATTTGGCAAACGGCAACGTAATTAGCATGCCGAATATTACTTGGAATGTGAATTGGAGCGAAATCGCTAATTCATAAGACCATTTTACAATTCTGGCTCAAGTTAGAAGCAGAGCCAATATTGCAAGATGTCGATAGTCCATAGCTCGGAAACTATAAGAGATAATGCAATTTGGCAATCGGCAACGTAATTAGCATGCCGAATATTACTTGGAATGTGAATTGGAGCGAAATCGCTAATTCATAAGACCATTTTACAATTCTGGCTCAAGCTAGAAGCAGAGCCAATATTGCAAGGTGTCGATAGTCCATATCTCGGAAACTATAAGAGATAATGCAATTTGGCAATCGGCAACGTAATTAGCATGCCGAATATTACTTGGAATGTGAATTGGAGCGAAATCGCTAATTCATAAGACCATTTTACAATTCTGGCCCAAGTTAGAAGCAGAGCCAATATTGCAAGATGTCGATAGTCCATATCTCGGAAACTATAAGAGATAATGCAATTTGGCAATCGGCAACGTAATTAGCATGCCGAATATTACTTGGAATGTGAATTGGGGCGAAATCGCTAATTCATAAGACCATTTTACATTTCTGACCCAAGTTAGAAGCAGAGCCAATATTGCAAGATGTCGATAGTCCATATCTCGGAAACTATAAGAGATAATGCAATTTGGCAATCGGCAACGTCATTAGCATGCCGAATATTACTTGGAATGTGAATTGGAGCGAAATCGCTAATTCGTAAGACCATTTTACAATTCTGGCTCAAGTTAGAAGCAGAGCCAATATTGCAAGGTGTCGATAGTCCATATCTCGGAAACTATAAGAGATAATGCAATTTGGCAATCGGCAACGTAATTAGCATGCCGAATATTACTTGGAATGTGAATTGGAGCGAAATCGCTAATTCATAAGACCATTTTACAATTCTGGCTCAAGTTAGAAGCAGAGCCAATATTGCAAGATGTCGATAGTCCATAGCTCGGAAACTATAAGAGATAATGCAATTTGGCAATCGGCAACGTAATTAGCATGCCTAATATTACTTGGAATGTGAATTGGAGCGAAATCGCTAATTCATAAGACCATTTTACAATTCTGGCTCAAGTTAGAAGCAGAGCCAATATTGCAAGATGTCGATAGTCCATATCTCGGAAACTATAAGAGATAATGCAATTTGGCAATCGGCAACGTAATTAGCATGCCGAATGTTACTTGGAATGTGAATTGGAGCGATATCGCTAATTCATAAGACCATTTTACAATTCTGGCTCAAGTTAGAAGCAGAGCCAATATTGCAAGATGTCGATAGTCCATATCTCGGAAGTTATAAGAGATAATGCAATTTGGCAATCGGCAACGTAATTAGAATGCCGAATATTACTTCGAATGTGAATTGGAGCGAAATCGCTAATTCATAAGACCATTTTACATTTCTGGCCCTAGTTAGAAGCAGAGCCAACATTGCAAGATGTCGATAGTCCATATCTCGGAAACTATAAGAGATAATGCAATTTGGCAATCGGCAACGTAATTAGCATGCCGAATATTACTTGGAATGTGAATTGGAGCGAAATCGCTAATTCATAAGACCATTTTACATTTCTGGCCCAAGTTAGAAGCAGAGCCAACATTGCAAGATGTCGATAGTCCATAGCTCGGAAACTATAAGAGATAATGCAATTTGGCAATCGGCAACGTAATTAGCATGCCGAATATTACTTGGAATGTGAATTGGAGCGAAATCGCTAATTCATAAGACCATTTTACATTTCTGGCCCAAGTTAGAAGCAGAGCCAATATTGCAAGATGTCGATAGTCCATATCTCGGAAACTATAAGAGATAATGCAATTTGGCAATCGGCAACGTAGTTAGCATGCCGAATATTACTTGGAATGTGAATTGGAGCGAAATCGTTAATTCATAAGACCATTTTACAATTCTGGCCCAAGTTAGAAGCAGAGCCAATATTGCAAGATGTCGATAGTCCATATCTCGGAAACTATAAGAGATAATGCAATTTGGCAATCGGCAACGTAATTAGCATGCCGAATATTACTTGGAATGTGAATTGGAGCGAAATCGCTAATTCGTAAGACCATTTTACAATTCTGGCTCAAGTTAGATGCAGAGCCAATATTGCAAGGTGTCGATAGTCCATATCTCGGAAACTATAAGAGATAATGCAATTTGGCAATCGGCAACGTAATTAGCATGCCGAATATTACTTGGAATGTGAATTGGAGCGAAATCGCTAATTCATAAGACCATTTTACATTTCTGGCCCAAGTTAGAAGCAGAGCCAATATTGCAAGATGTCGATAGTCCATATCCCGGAAACTATAAGAGATAATGCAATTTGGCAATCGGCAACGTAGTTAGCATGCCGAATATTACTTGGAATGTGAATTGGAGCGAAATCGCTAATTCATAAGACCATTTTACAATTCTGGCTCAAGTTAGATGCAGAGCCAATATTGCAAGATGTCGATAGTATATAGCTCGGAAACTATAAGAGATAATGCAATTTGGCAATCGGCAACGTAATTAGCATGCCGAATATTACTTGGAATGTGAATTGGAGCGAAATCGCTAATTCATAAGACCATTTTACAATTCTGGCTCAAGTTAGAAGCAGAGCCAATATTGCAAGATGTCGATAGTCCATATCTCGGAAACTATAAGAGATAATGCAATTTGGCAATCGGCAACGTAATTAGCATGCCGAATATTACTTGGAATGTGAATTGGAGCGATATCGCTAATTCATAAGACCATTTTACAATTCTGGCTCAAGTTAGAAGCAGAGCCAATATTGCAAGATGTCGATAGTCCATATCTCGGAAGTTATAAGAGATAATACAATTTGGCAATCGGCAACGTAATTAGAATGCCGAATATTACTTCGAATGTGAATTGGAGCGAAATCGCTAATTCATAAGACCATTTTACATTTCTGGCCCTAGTTAGAAGCAGAGGCAACATTGCAAGATATCGATAGTCCATATCTCGGAAACTATAAGAGATAATGCAATTTGGCAATCGGCAACGTAATTAGCATGCCGAATATTACTTGGAATGTGAATTGGAGCGAAATCGCTAATTCATAAGACCATTTTACATTTCTGGCCCAAGTTAGAAGCAGAGCCAACATTGCAAGATGTCGATAGTCCATATCTCGGAAACTATAAGGGATAATGCAATTTGGCAAACGGCAACGTAATTAGCATGCCGAATATTACTTGGAATGTGAATTGGAGCGAAATCGCTAATTCATAAGACCATTTTACAATTCTGGCTCAAGTTAGAAGCAGAGCCAATATTGCAAGATGTCGATAGTCCATAGCTCGGAAACTATAAGAGATAATGCAATTTGGCAATCGGCAGCGTAATTAGCATGCCGAATATTACTTGGAATGTGAATTGGAGCGAAATCGCTAATTCATAAGACCATTTTACAATTCTGGCTCAAGCTAGAAGCAGAGCCAATATTGCAAGGTGTCGATAGTCCATATCTATGAAACTATAAGAGATAATGCAATTTGGCAATCGGCAACGTAATTAGCATGCCGAATATTACTTGGAATGTGAATTGGAGCGAAATCGCTAATTCATAAGACCATTTTACATTTCTGGCCCAAATTAGAAGCAGAGCCAATATTGCAAGATGTCGATAGTCCATATCTCGGAAACTATAAGAGATAATGCAATTTGGCAATCGGCAACGTAATTAGCATGCCGAATATTACTTGGAATGTGAATTGGAGCGAAATCGCAAATTCATAAGACCATTTTACAATTCTGGCCCAAGTTAGAAGCAGAGCCAATATTGCAAGATGTCGATAGTCCATATCTCGGAAACTATAAGAGATAATGCAATTTGGCAATCGGCAACGTAATTAGCATGCCGAATATTACTTGGAATGTGAATTGGGGCGAAATCGCTAATTCATAAGACCATTTTACATTTCTTGCCCAAGTTAGAAGCAGAGCCAATATTGCAAGATGTCGATAGTCCATATCTCGGAAACTCTAAGAGATAATGCAATTTGGCAATCGGCAACGTAATTAGCATGCCGAATATTACTTGGAATGTGAAATGGAGCGAAATCGCTAATTCATAAGACCATTTTACAATTCTGGCTCAAGTTAGAAGCAGAGCCAATATTGCAAGATGTCGATAGTCCATAGCTCGGAAACTATAAGAGATAATGCAATTTGGCAATCGGCAACGTAATTAGCATGCCGAATATTACTTGGAATGTGAATCGGAGCGCAATCGCTAATTCATAAGACCATTTTACATTTCTGGCCCAAGTTAGAAGCAGAGCCTATATTGCAAGATGTCGATAGTTCATATCTTGAAAACTATAAGAGATAATGCAATTTGGCAATCGGCAACGTAATTAGCATGCCGAATATTACTTAGAATGTGAATTGGAGCGAAATCGCTAATTCATAAGACCATTTTACATTTCTGGCCAAAGTTAGAAGCAGAGCCAATATTGCAAGATGTCGATAGTCCATATCTCGGAAACTATAAGAGATAATGCAATTTGGCAATCGGCAACGTAATTAGCATGCCGAATATTACTTGGAATGTGAATTGGAGCGAAATCGCTAATTCGTAAGACCATTTTACAATTCTGGCTCAAGTTAGAAGCAGAGCCAATATTGTAAGTTGTCGATAGTCCATATCTCGGAAACTATAAGAGATAATGCAATTTGGCAATCGGCAACGTAATTAGCATGCCGAATATTACTTGGAATGTGAATTGGAGCGAAATCGCTAATTCATAAGACCATTTTACAATTCTGGCTCAAGTTAGAAGCAGAGCCAATATTGCAAGATGTCGATAGTCCATAGCTCGGAAACTATAAGAGATAATGCAATTTGGCAATCGGCAACGTAATTAGCATGCCGAATATTACTTGGAATGTGAATTGGAGCGAAATCGCTAATTCATAAGACCATTTTACAATTCTGGCTCAAGTTAGAAGCAGAGCTAATATTGCAAGATGTCGATAGTCCATAGCTCGGAAACTATAAGAGATAATGCAATTTGGCAATCGGCAACGTAATTAGCATGCCGAATATTACTTGGAATGTGAATTGGAGCGAAATCGCTAATTCATAAGACCATTTTACAATTCTGGCTCAAGTTAGAAGCAGAGCCAATTTTGCAAGATGTCGATAGTCCATATCTCGAAAACTATAAGAGATAATGCAATTTGGCAATCGGCAACGTAATTAGCATGCCGAATATTACTTGGAATGTGAATTGAAGCGAAATCGCTAATTCATAAGACCATTTTACAATTCTGGCTCAAGTTAGAAGCAGAGCCAATATTGCAAGATGTCGATAGTCCATAGCTCGGAAACTATAAGAGATAATGCAATTTGGCAATCGGCAACGTAATTAGCATGCCGAATATTACTTGGAATGTGAATTGGAGCGAAATCGCTAATTCATAAAACCATTTTACAATTCTGGCTCAAGCTAGAAGCAGAGCCAATATTGCAAGGTGTCGATAGTCCATATCTCGGAAACTATAAGAGATAATGCAATTTGGTAATCGGCAACGTAATTAGCATGCCGAATATTACTTGAAATGTGAATTGGAGCGAAATCGCTAATTCATAAGACCATTTTACATTTCTGGCCCAAGTTAGAAGCAGAGCCAATATTGCAAGATGTCGATAGTCCATATCTCGGAAACTATAAGAGATAATGCAATTTGGCAATCGGCAACGTAATTAGCATGCCGAATATTACTTGGAATGTGAATTGGAGCGAAATCGCAAATTCATAAGACCATTTTACAATTCTGGCCCAAGTTAGAAGCAGAGCCAATATTGCAAGATGTCGATAGTCCATATCTCGGAAACTATAAGAGATAATGCAATTTGGCAATCGGCAACGTAATTAGCATGCCGAATATTACTTGGAATGTGAATTGGGGCGAAATCGCTAATTCATAAGACCATTTTACATTTCTGGCCCAAGTTAGAAGCAGAGCCAATATTGCAAGATGTCGATAGTCCATAGCTCGGAAACTATAAGAGATAATGCAATTTGGCAATCGGCAACGTAATTAGCATGCCGAATATTACTTGGAATGTGAATTGGAGCGAAATCGCTAATTCATAAGGCCATTTTACAATTCTGGCTCAAGTTAGAAGCAGAGAAAATATTGCAAGATGTCGATAGTCCATAGCTCGGAAACTATAAGAGATAATGCAATTTGGCAATCGGCAACGTAATTAGCATGCCGAATATTACTTGGAATGTGAATCGGAGCGCAATCGCTAATTCATAAGACCATTTTACATTTCTGGCCCAAGTTAGAAGCAGAGCCTATATTGCAAGATGTCGATAGTTCATATCTCGGAAACTATAAGAGATAATGCAATTTGGCAATCGGCAACGTAATTAGCATGCCGAATATTACTTAGAATGTGAATTGGAGCGAAATCGCTAATTCATAAGACCATTTTACATTTCTGGCCAAAGTTAGAAGCAGAGCCAATATTGCAAGATGTCGATAGTCCATATCTCGGAAACTATAAGAGATAATGCAATTTGGCAATCGGCAACGTAATTAGCATGCCGAATATTACTTGGAATGTGAATTGGAGCGAAATCGCTAATTCGTAAGACCATTTTACAATTCTGGCTCAAGTTAGAAGCAGAGCCAATATTGCAAGGTGTCGATAGTCCATATCTCGGAAACTATAAGAGATAATGCAATTTGGCAATCGGCAACGTAATTAGCATGCCGAATATTACTTGGAATGTGAATTGGAGCGAAATCGCTAATTCATAAGACCATTTTACAATTCTGGCTCAAGTTAGAAGCAGAGCCAATATTGCAAGATGTCGATAGTCCATAGCTCGGAAACTATAAGAGATAATGCAATTTGGCAATCGGCAACGTAATTAGCATGCCAAATGTTACTTGGAATGTGAATTGGAGCGATATCGCTAATTCATAAGACCATTTTACATTTCTGGCCCAAGCTAGAAGCAGAGCCAATATTGCAAGATGTCGATAGTCCATATCTCGGAAACTATAAGAGATAATGCAATTTGGCAATTGGCAACGTAATTAGCATGCCGAATATTACTTGGAATGTGAATTGGAGCGAAATCGCTAATTCATAAGACCATTTTGCAATTCTGGCTCAAGTTAGAAGCAGAGCCAATATTGCAAGATGTCGATAGTCCATAGCTCGGAAACTATAAGAGATAATGCAATTTGGCAATCGGCAACGTAATTAGCATGCCGAATATTACTTGGAATGTGAATTGGAGCGAAATCGCTAATTCATAAGACCATTTTACATTTCTGGCCCAAGTTAGAAGCAGAGCCTATATTGCAAGATGTCGATAGTTCATATCTCGGAAACTATAAGAGATAATGCAATTTGGCAATCGGCAACGTAATTAGCATGCCGAATATTACTTAGAATGTGAATTGGAGCGAAATCGCTAATTCATAAGACCATTTTACATTTCTGGCCCAAGTTAGAAGCAGAGCCAATATTGCAAGATGTCGATAGTCCATATCTCGGAAACTATAAGAGATAATGCAATTTGGCAATCGGCAACGTAATTAGCATGCCGAATATTACTTGGTATGTGAATTGGAGCGAAATCGCTAATTCGTAAGACCATTTTACAATTCTGGCTCAAGTTAGAAGCAGAGCCAATATTGCAAGGAGTCGATAGTCCATATCTCGGAAACTATAAGAGATAATGCAATTTGGCAATCGGCAACGTAATTAGCATGCCGAATATTACTTGGAATGTGAATTGGAGCGAAATCGCTAATTCATAAGACCATTTTACATTTCTGGCTCAAGTTAGAAGCAGAGCCAATATTGCAAGGTGTCGATAGTCCATATCTCGGAAACTATAAGAGATAATGCAATTTGGCAATCGGCAACGTAATTAGCATGCCGAATATTACTTGGAATGTGAATTGGAGCGAAATCGCTAATTCATAAGACCATTTTACATTTCTGGCCCAAGTTAGAAGCAGAGCCAATATTGCAAGGTGTCGATAGTCCATATCTCGGAAACTATAAGAGATAATGCAATTTGGCAATCGGCAACGTAATTAGCATGCCGAATATTACTTGGAATGTGAATTGGAGCGAAATCGCTAATTCATAAGACCATTTTACATTTCTGGCCCAAGTTAGAAGCAGAGCCAATATTGCAAGATGTCGATAGTCCATATCTCGGAAACTATAAGAGATAATGCAATTTGGCAATCGGCAACGTAATTAGCATGCCGAATATTACTTGGAATGTGAATTGGAGCGAAATCGCTAATTCGTAAGACCATTTTACAATTCTGGCTCAAGTTAGAAGCAGAGCCAATATTGCAAGGTGTCGATAGTCCATATCTCGGAAACTATAAGAGATAATGCAATTTGGCAATCGGCAACGTAATTAGCATGCCTAATATTACTTGGAATGTGAATTGGAGCGAAATCGCTAATTCATAAGACCATTTTACAATTCTGGCTCAAGTTAGAAGCAGAGCCAATATTGCAAGATGTCGATAGTCCATATCTCGGAAACTATAAGAGATAATGCAATTTGGCAATCGGCAACGTAATTAGCATGCCGAATGTTACTTGGAATGTGAATTGGAGCGATATCGCTAATTCATAAGACCATTTTACAATTCTGGCTCAAGTTAGAAGCAGAGCCAATATTGCAAGATGTCGATAGTCCATATCTCGGAAACTATAAGAGATAATGCAATTTGGCAATCGGCAACGTAATTAGCATGCCGAATATTACTTGGAATGTGAATTGGAGCGAAATCGCTAATTCATAAGACCATTTTACATTTCTGGCCCAAGTTAGAAGCAGAGCCAATATTGCAAGATGTCGATAGTCCATAGCTCGGAAACTATAAGAGATAATGCAATTTGGCAATCGGCAACGTAATTAGCATGCCGAATGTTACTTGGAATGTGAATTGGAGCGATATCGCTAATTCATAAGACCATTTTACAATTCTGGCTCAAGTTAGAAGCAGAGCCAATATTGCAAGATGTCGATAGTCCATATCTCGGAAACTATAAGAGATAATGCAATTTGGCAATCGGCAACGTAATTAGCATGCCGAATATTACTGGGAATGTGAATTGGAGCGAAATCGCTAATTCATAAGACCATTTTACATTTCTGGCCCAAGTTAGAAGCAGAGCCTATATTGCAAGATGTCGATAGTTCATATCTCGGAAACTATAAGAGATAATGCAATTTGGCAATCGGCAACGTAATTAGCATGCCGAATATTACTTAGAATGTGAATTGGAGCGAAATCGCTAATTCATAAGACCATTTTACATTTCTGGCCCAAGTTAGAAGCAGAGCCAATATTGCAAGATGTCGATAGTCCATATCTCGGGAACTATAAGAGATAATGCAATTTGGCAATCGGCAACGTAATTAGCATGCCGAATATTACTTGGTATGTGAATTGGAGCGAAATCGCTAATTCGTAAGACCATTTTACAATTCTGGCTCAAGTTAGAAGCAGAGCCAATATTGCAAGGTGTCGATAGTCCATATCTCGGAAACTATAAGAGATAATGCAATTTGGCAATGGGCAACGTAATTAGCATGCCGAATATTACTTGGAATGTGAATTGGAGCGAAATCGCTAATTCATAAGACCATTTTACATTTCTGGCCCAAGTTAGAAGCAGAGCCAATATTGCAAGATGTCGATAGTCCATATCTCGGAAACTATAAGAGATAATGCAATTTGGTAATCGGCAACGTAATTAGCATGCCGAATATTACTTGGAATGTGAATTGGAGCGAAATTGCTAATTCATTAGACCATTTTACAATTCTGGCTCAAGTTAGAAGCAGAGCCAATATTGCAAAATGTCGATAGTCCATAGCTCGGAAACTATAAGAGATAATGCAATTTGGCAATCGGCAACGTAATTAGCATGCCGAATATTACTTGGAATGTGAATTGGAGCGAAATCGCTAATTCATAAGACCATTTTACATTTCTGGCCCAAGTTAGAAGCAGAGCCAATATTGCAAGATGTCGATAGTCCATATCTCGGAAACTATAAGAGATAATGCAATTTTGCAATCGGCAACGTAATTAGCATGCCGAATATTACTTGGAATGTGAATTGGAGCGAAATCGCTAATTCATAAGACCATTTTACAATTCTGGCTCAAGTTAGAAGCAGAGCCAATATTGCAAGATGTCGATAGTCCATAGCTCGGAAACTATAAGAGATAATGCAATTTGGCAATCGGCAACGTAATTAGCATGCCTAATATTACTTGGAATGTGAATTGGAGCGAAATCGCTAATTCATAAGACCATTTTACAATTCTGGCTCAAGTTAGAAGCAGAGCCAATATTGCAAGATGTCGATAGTCCATATCTCGGAAACTATAAGAGATAATGCAATTTGGCAATCGGCAACGTAATTAGCATGCCAAATGTTACTTGGAATGTGAATTGGAGCGATATCGCTAATTCATAAGACCATTATACAATTCTGGCTCAAGTTAGAAGCAGAGCCAATATTGCAAGATGTCGATAGTCCATATCTCGGAAACTATAAGAGATAATGCAATTTGGCAATCGGCAACGTAATTAGCATGCCGAATATTACTTGGAATGTGAATTGGAGCGAAATCGCTAATTCATAAGACCATTTTACATTTCTGGCCCAAGCTAGAAGCAGAGCCAATATTGCAAGATGTCGATAGTCCATATCTCGGAAACTATAAGAGATAATGCAATTTGGCAATTGGCAACGTAATTAGCATGCCGAATATTACTTGGAATGTGAATTGGAGCGAAATCGCTAATTCATAAGACCATTTTGCAATTCTGGCTCAAGTTAGAAGCAGAGCCAATATTGCAAGATGTCGATAGTCCATAGCTCGGAAACTATAAGAGATAATGCAATTTGGCAATCGGCAACGTAATTAGCATGCCGAATATTACTTAGAATGTGAATTGGAGCGAAATCGCTAATTCATAAGACCATTTTACATTTCTGGCCCAAGTTAGAAGCAGAGCCAATATTGCAAGATGTCGATAGTCCATATCTCGGAAACTATAAGAGATAATGCAATTTGGCAATCGGCAACGTAATTAGCATGCCGAATATTACTTGGTATGTGAATTGGAGCGAAATCGCTAATTCGTAAGACCATTTTACAATTCTGGCTCAAGTTAGAAGCAGAGCCAATATTGCAAGGTGTCGATAGTCCATATCTCGGAAACTATAAGAGATAATGCAATTTGGCAATCGGCAACGTAATTAGCATGCCGAATATTACTTGGAATGTGAATTGGAGCGAAATCGCTAATTCATAAGACCATTTTACATTTCTGGCTCAAGTTAGAAGCAGAGCCAATATTGCAAGGTGTCGATAGTCCATATCTCGGAAACTATAAGAGATAATGCAATTTGGCAATCGGCAACGTAATTAGCATGCCGAATATTACTTGGAATGTGAATTGGAGCGAAATCGCTAATTCATAAGACCATTTTACATTTCTGGCCCAAGTTAGAAGCAGAGCCAATATTGCAAGGTGTCGATAGTCCATATCTCGGAAACTATAAGAGATAATGCAATTTGGCAATCGGCAACGTAATTAGCATGCCGAATATTACTTGGAATGTGAATTGGAGCGAAATCGCTAATTCATAAGACCATTTTACATTTCTGGCCCAAGTTAGAAGCAGAGCCAATATTGCAAGATGTCGATAGTCCATATCTCGGAAACTATAAGAGATAATGCAATTTGACAATCGGCAACGTAATTAGCATGCCGAATATTACTTGGAATGTGAATTGGAGCGAAATCGCTAATTCGTAAGACCACTTTACAATTCTGGCTCAAGTTAGAAGCAGAGCCAATATTGCAAGGTGTCGATAGTCCATATCTCGGAAACTATAAGAGATAATGCAATTTGGCAATCGGCAACGTAATTAGCATGCCGAATATTACTTGGAATGTGAATTGGAGCGAAATCGCTAATTCATAAGACCATTTTACAATTCTGGCTCAAGTTAGAAGCAGAGCCAATATTGCAAGATGTCGATAGTCCATAGCTCGGAAACTATAAGAGATAATGCAATTTGGCAATCGGCAACGTAATTAGCATGCCGAATGTTACTTGGAATGTGAATTGGAGCGATATCGCTAATTCATAAGACCATTTTACAATTCTGGCTCAAGTTAGAAGCAGAGCCAATATTGCAAGATGTCGATAGTCCATAGCTCGGAAACTATAAGAGATAATGCAATTTGGCAATCGGCAACGTAATTAGCATGCCTAATATTACTTGGAATGTGAATTGGAGCGAAATCGCTAATTCATAAGACCATTTTACAATTCTGGCTCAAGTTAGAAACAGAGCCAATATTGCAAGATGTCGATAGTCCATATCTCGGAAACTATAAGAGATAATGCAATTTGGCAATCGGCAACGTAATTAGCATGCCGAATGTTACTTGGAATGTGAATTGGAGCGATATCGCTAATTCATAAGACCATTTTACAATTCTGGCTCAAGTTAGAAGCAGAGCCAATATTGTAAGATGTCGATAGTCCATATCTCGGAAACTATAAGAGATAATGCAATTTGGCAATCGGCAACGTAATTAGCATGCCGAATATTACTTGGAATGCGAATTGGAGCGAAATCGCTAATTCATAAGACCATTTTACAATTCTGGCTCAAGTTAGAAGCAGAGCCAATATTGCAAGATGTCGATAGTCCATAGCTCGGAAACTATAAGAGATAATGCAATTTGGCAATCGGCAACGTAATTAGCATGCCTAATATTACTTGGAATGTGAATTGGAGCGAAATCGCTAATTCATAAGACCATTTTACAATTCTGGCTCAAGTTAGAAGCAGAGCCAATATTGCAAGATGTCGATAGTCCATATCTCGGAAACTATAAGAGATAATGCCATTTGGCAGTCGGCAACGTAATTAGCATGCCGAATGTTACTTGGAATGTGAATTGGAGCGATATCGCTAATTCATAAGACCATTTTACAATTCTGGCTCAAGTTAGAAGCAGAGCCAATATTGCAAGATGTCGATAGTCCATATCTCGGAAACTATAAGAGATAATGCAATTTGGCAATCGGCAACGTAATTAGCATGCCGAATATTACTTGGAATGTGAATTGGAGCGAAATCGCTAATTCATAAGACCATTTTACATTTCTGGCCCAAGTTAGAAGCAGAGCCAATATTGCAAGATGTCGATAGTCCATATCTCGGAAACTATAAGAGATAATGCAATTTGGCAATCGGCAACGTAATTAGCATGCCGAATATTACTTGGAATGTGAATTGGAGCGAAATCGCTAATTCGTAAGACCATTTTACAATTCTGGCTCAAGTTAGAAGCAGAGCCAATATTGCAAGGTGTCGATAGTCCATATCTCGGAAACTATAAGAGATAATGCAATTTGGCAATCGGCAACGTAATTAGCATGCCTAATATTACTTGGAATGTGAATTGGAGCGAAATCGCTAATTCATAAGACCATTTTACAATTCTGGCTCAAGTTAGAAGCAGAGCCAATATTGCAAGATGTCGATAGTCCATATCTCGGAAACTATAAGAGATAATGCAATTTGGCAATCGGCAACGTAATTAGCATGCCGAATGTTACTTGGAATGTGAATTGGAGCGATATCGCTAATTCATAAGACCATTTTACAATTCTGGCTCAAGTTAGAAGCAGAGCCAATATTGCAAGATGTCGATAGTCCATATCTCGGAAACTATAAGAGATAATGCAATTTGGCAATCGGCAACGTAATTAGCATGCCGAATATTACTTGGAATGTGAATTGGAGCGAAATCGCTAATTCATAAGACCATTTTACATTTCTGGCCCAAGTTAGAAGCAGAGCCAATATTGCAAGATGTCGATAGTCCATAGCTCGGAAACTTTAAGAGATAATGCAATTTGGCAATCGGCAACGTAATTAGCATGCCGAATGTTACTTGGAATGTGAATTGGAGCGATATCGCTAATTCATAAGACCATTTTACAATTCTGGCTCAAGTTAGAAGCAGAGCCAATATTGCAAGATGTCGATAGTCCATATCTCGGAAACTATAAGAGATAATGCAATTTGGCAATCGGCAACGTAATTAGCATGCCGAATATTACTGGGAATGTGAATTGGAGCGAAATCGCTAATTCATAAGACCATTTTACATTTCTGGCCCAAGTTAGAAGCAGAGCCTATATTGCAAGATGTCGATAGTTCATATCTCGGAAACTATAAGAGATAATGCAATTTGGCAATCGGCAACGTAATTAGCATGCCGAATATTACTTAGAATGTGAATTGGAGCGAAATCGCTAATTCATAAGACCATTTTACATTTCTGGCCCAAGTTAGAAGCAGAGCCAATATTGCAAGATGTCGATAGTCCATATCTCGGGAACTATAAGAGATAATGCAATTTGGCAATCGGCAACGTAATTAGCATGCCGAATATTACTTGGTATGTGAATTGGAGCGAAATCGCTAATTCGTAAGACCATTTTACAATTCTGACTCAAGTTAGAAGCAGAGCCAATATTGCAAGGTGTCGATAGTCCATATCTCGGAAACTATAAGAGATAATGCAATTTGGCAATGGGCAACGTAATTAGCATGCCGAATATTACTTGGAATGTGAATTGGAGCGAAATCGCTAATTCATAAGACCATTTTACATTTCTGGCCCAAGTTAGAAGCAGAGCCAATATTGCAAGATGTCGATAGTCCATATCTCGGAAACTATAAGAGATAATGCAATTTGGTAATCGGCAACGTAATTAGCATGCCGAATATTACTTGGAATGTGAATTGGAGCGAAATTGCTAATTCATTAGACCATTTTACAATTCTGGCTCAAGTTAGAAGCAGAGCCAATATTGCAAAGTGTCGATAGTCCATAGCTCGGAAACTATAAGAGATAATGCAATTTGGCAATCGGCAACGTAATTAGCATGCCGAATATTACTTGGAATGTGAATTGGAGCGAAATCGCTAATTCATAAGACCATTTTACAATTCTGGCTCAAGTTAGAAGCAGAGCCAATATTGCAAGGTGTCGATAGTCCATATCTCGGAAACTATAAGAGATAATGCAATTTGGCAATCGGCAACGTAATTAGCATGCCGAATATTACTTGGAATGTGAATTGGAGCGAAATCGCTAATTCATAAGACCATTTTACATTTCTGGCCCAAGTTAGAAGCAGAGCCAATATTGCAAGATGTCGATAGTCCATATCTCGGAAACTATAAGAGATAATGCAATTTTGCAATCGGCAACGTAATTAGCATGCCGAATATTACTTGGAATGTGAATTGGAGCGAAATCGCTAATTCATAAGACCATTTTACAATTCTGGCTCAAGTTAGAAGCAGAGCCAATATTGCAAGATGTCGATAGTCCATAGCTCGGAAACTATAAGAGATAATGCAATTTGGCAATCGGCAACGTAATTAGCATGCCTAATATTACTTGGAATGTGAATTGGAGCGAAATCGCTAATTCATAAGACCATTTTACAATTCTGGCTCAAGTTAGAAGCAGAGCCAATATTGCAAGATGTCGATAGTCCATATCTCGGAAACTATAAGAGTTAATGCAATTTGGCAATCGGCAACGTAATTAGCATGCCAAATGTTACTTGGAATGTGAATTGGAGCGATATCGCTAATTCATAAGACCATTATACAATTCTGGCTCAAGTTAGAAGCAGAGCCAATATTGCAAGATGTCGATAGTCCATATCTCGGAAACTATAAGAGATAATGCAATTTGGCAATCGGCAACGTAATTAGCATGCCGAATATTACTTGGAATGTGAATTGGAGCGAAATCGCTAATTCATAAGACCATTTTACATTTCTGGCCCAAGCTAGAAGCAGAGCCAATATTGCAAGATGTCGATAGTCCATATCTCGGAAACTATAAGAGATAATGCAATTTGGCAATTGGCAACGTAATTAGCATGCCGAATATTACTTGGAATGTGAATTGGAGCGAAATCGCTAATTCATAAGACCATTTTGCAATTCTGGCTCAAGTTAGAAGCAGAGCCAATATTGCAAGATGTCGATAGTCCATAGCTCGGAAACTATAAGAGATAATGCAATTTGGCAATCGGCAACGTAATTAGCATGCCGAATATTACTTAGAATGTGAATTGGAGCGAAATCGCTAATTCGTAAGACCATTTTACAATTCTGGCTCAAGTTAGAAGCAGAGCCAATATTGCAAGGTGTCGATAGTCCATATCTCGGAAACTATAAGAGATAATGCAATTTGGCAATCGGCAACGTAATTAGCATGCCGAATATTACTTGGAATGTGAATTGGAGCGAAATCGCTAATTCATAAGACCATTTTACATTTCTGGCTCAAGTTAGAAGCAGAGCCAATATTGCAAGGTGTCGATAGTCCATATCTCGGAAACTATAAGAGATAATGCAATTTGGCAATCGGCAACGTAATTAGCATGCCGAATATTACTTGGAATGTGAATTGGAGCGAAATCGCTAATTCATAAGACCATTTTACATTTCTGGCCCAAGTTAGAAGCAGAGCCAATATTGCAAGGTGTCGATAGTCCATATCTCGGAAACTATAAGAGATAATGCAATTTGGCAATCGGCAACGTAATTAGCATGCCGAATATTACTTGGAATGTGAATTGGAGCGAAATCGCTAATTCATAAGACCATTTTACATTTCTGGCCCAAGTTAGAAGCAGAGCCAATATTGCAAGATGTCGATAGTCCATATCTCGGAAACTATAAGAGATAATGCAATTTGACAATCGGCAACGTAATTAGCATGCCGAATATTACTTGGAATGTGAATTGGAGCGAAATCGCTAATTCGTAAGACCACTTTACAATTCTGGCTCAAGTTAGAAGCAGAGCCAATATTGCAAGGTGTCGATAGTCCATATCTCGGAAACTATAAGAGATAATGCAATTTGGCAATCGGCAACGTAATTAGCATGCCGAATATTACTTGGAATGTGAATTGGAGCGAAATCGCTAATTCATAAGACCATTTTACAATTCTGGCTCAAGTTAGAAGCAGAGCCAATATTGCAAGATGTCGATAGTCCATAGCTCGGAAACTATAAGAGATAATGCAATTTGGCAATCGGCAACGTAATTAGCATGCCGAATGTTACTTGGAATGTGAATTGGAGCGATATCGCTAATTCATAAGACCATTTTACAATTCTGGCTCAAGTTAGAAGCAGAGCCAATATTGCAAGATGTCGATAGTCCATAGCTCGGAAACTATAAGAGATAATGCAATTTGGCAATCGGCAACGTAATTAGCATGCCTAATATTACTTGGAATGTGAATTGGAGCGAAATCGCTAATTCATAAGACCATTTTACAATTCTGGCTCAAGTTAGAAACAGAGCCAATATTGCAAGATGTCGATAGTCCATATCTCGGAAACTATAAGAGATAATGCAATTTGGCAATCGGCAACGTAATTAGCATGCCGAATGTTACTTGGAATGTGAATTGGAGCGATATCGCTAATTCATAAGACCATTTTAAAATTCTGGCTCAAGTTAGAAGCAGAGCCAATATTGTAAGATGTCGATAGTCCATATCTCGGAAACTATAAGAGATAATGCAATTTGGCAATCGGCAACGTAATTAGCATGCCGAATATTACTTGGAATGCGAATTGGAGCGAAATCGCTAATTCATAAGACCATTTTACAATTCTGGCTCAAGTTAGAAGCAGAGCCAATATTGCAAGATGTCGATAGTCCATAGCTCGGAAACTATAAGAGATAATGCAATTTGGCAATCGGCAACGTAATTAGCATGCCTAATATTACTTGGAATGTGAATTGGAGCGAAATCGCTAATTCATAAGACCATTTTACAATTCTGGCTCAAGTTAGAAGCAGAGCCAATATTGCAAGATGTCGATAGTCCATATCTCGGAAACTATAAGAGATAATGCCATTTGGCAGTCGGCAACGTAATTAGCATGCCGAATGTTACTTGGAATGTGAATTGGAGCGATATCGCTAATTCATAAGACCATTTTACAATTCTGGCTCAAGTTAGAAGCAGAGCCAATATTGCAAGATGTCGATAGTCCATATCTCGGAAACTATAAGAGATAATGCAATTTGGCAATCGGCAACGTAATTAGCATGCCGAATATTACTTGGAATGTGAATTGGAGCGAAATCGCTAATTCATAAGACCATTTTACATTTCTGGCCCAAGTTAGAAGCAGAGCCAATATTGCAAGATGTCGATAGTCCATAGCTCGGAAACTATAAGAGATAATGCAATTTGGCAATCGGCAACGTAATTAGAATGCCGAATATTACTAGGAATGTGAATTGGAGCGAAATCGCTAATTCATAAGACCATTTTACATTTCTGGCCCAAGCTAGAAGCAGAGCCAATATTGCAAGATGTCGATAGTCCATATCTCGGAAACTATAAGAGATAATGCAATTTGGCAATTGGCAACGTAATTAGCATGCCGAATATTACTTGGAATGTGAATTGGAGCGAAATCGCTAATTCATAAGACCATTTTACATTTCTGGCCCAAGTTAGAAGCAGAGCCTATATTGCAAGATGTCGATAGTTCATATCTCGGAAACTATAAAAGATAATGCAATTTGGCAATCGGCAACGTAATTAGCATGCCGAATATTACTTAGAATGTGAATTGGAGCGAAATCGCTAATTCATAAGACCATTTTACATTTCTGGCCCAAGTTAGAAGCAGAGCCAATATTGCAAGATGTCGATAGTCCATATCTCGGAAACTATAAGAGATAATGCAATTTGGCAATCGGCAACGTAATTAGCATGCCGAATATTACTTGGTATGTGAATTGGAGCGAAATCGCTAATTCGTAAGACCATTTTACAATTCTGGCTCAAGTTAGAAGCAGAGCCAATATTGCAAGGTGTCGATAGTCCATATCTCGGAAACTATAAGAGATAATGCAATTTGGCAATCGGCAACGTAATTAGCATGCCGAATATTACTTGGAATGTGAATTGGAGCGAAATCGCTAATTCATAAGACCATTTTACATTTCTGGCCCAAGTTAGAAGCAGAGCCAATATTGCAAGATGTCGATAGTCCATATCTCGGAAACTATAAGAGATAATGCAATTTGGCAATCGGCAACGTAATTAGCATGCCGAATATTACTTGGAATGTGAATTGGAGCGAAATCGCTAATTCATAAGACCATTTTACAATTCTGGCTCAAGTTAGAAGCAGAGCCAATATTGCAAAATGTCGATAGTCCATAGCTCGGAAACTATAAGAGATAATGCAATTTGGCAATCGGCAACGTAATTAGCATGCCGAATATTACTTGGAATGTGAATTGGAGCGAAATCGCTAATTCATAAGACCATTTTACAATTCTGGCTCAAGTTAGAAGCAGAGCCAATATTGCAAGATGTCGATAGTCCATAGCTCGGAAACTATAAGAGATAATGCAATTTGGCAATCGGCAACGTAATTAGCATGCCGAATATTACTTGGAATGTGAATTGGAGCGAAATCGCTAATTCATAAGACCATTTTACAATTCTGGCTCAAGCTAGAAGCAGAGCCAATATTGCAAGGTGTCGATAGTCCATATCTCGGAAACTATAAGAGATAATGCAATTTGGCAATCGGCAACGTAATTAGCATGCCGAATATTACTTGGAATGTGAATTGGAGCGAAATCGCTAATTCATAAGACCATTTTACATTTCTGGCCCAAGTTAGAAGCAGAGCCAATATTGCAAGATGTCGATAGTCCATATCTCGGAAACTATAAGAGATAATGCAATTTTGCAATCGGCAACGTAATTAGCATGCCGAATATTATTTGGAATGTGAATTGGAGCGAAATCGCAAATTCATAAGACCATTTTACAATTCTGGCCCAAGTTAGAAGCAGAGCCAATATTGCAAGATGTCGATAGTCCATATCTCGGAAACTATAAGAGATAATGCAATTTGGCAATCGGCAACGTAATTAGCATGCCGAATATTACTTGGATTGTGAATTGGGGCGAAATCGCTAATTCATAAGACCATTTTACATTTCTGGCCCAAGTTAGAAGCAGAGCCAATATTGCAAGATGTCGATAGTCCATATCTCGGAAACTATAAGAGATAATGCAATTTGGCAATCGGCAACGTAATTAGCATGCCGAATATTACTTGGAATGTGAAATGGAGCGAAATCGCTAATTCATAAGACCATTTTACAATTCTGGCTCAAGTTAGAAGCAGAGCCAATATTGCAAGATGTCGATAGTCCATAGCTCGGAAACTATAAGAGATAATGCAATTTGGCAATCGGCAACGTAATTAGCAAGCCGAATATTACTTGGAATGTGAATTGGAGCGAAATCGCTAATTCATAAGACCATTTTACAATTCTGGCTCAAGTTAGAAGCAGAGCCAATATTGCAAGATGTCGATAGTCCATAGCTCGGAAACTATAAGAGATAATGCAATTTGGCAATCGGCAACGTAATTAGCATGCCGAATATTACTTGGAATGTGAATCGGAGCGCAATCGCTAATTCATAAGACCATTTTACATTTCTGGCCCAAGTTAGAAGCAGAGCCTATATTGCAAGATGTCGATAGTCCATATCTCGGAAACTATAAGAGATAATGCAATTTGGCAATCGGCAACGTAATTAGCATGCCGAATATTACTTGGAATGTGAATTGGAGCGAAATCGCTAATTCGTAAGACCATTTTACAATTCTGGCTCAAGTTAGAAGCAGAGCCAATATTGCAAGGTGCCGATAGTCCGTATCTCGGAAACTGTAAGAGATAATGCAATTTGGCAATCGGCAACGTAATTAGCATGCCGAATATTACTTGGAATGTGAATTGGAGCGAAATCGCTAATTCATAAGACCATTTTACAATTCTGGCTCAAGTTAGAAGCAGAGCCAATATTGCAAGATGTCGATAGTCCATAGCTCGGCAACTATAAGAGATAATGCAATTTGGCAATCGGCAATGTAATTAGCATGCCTAATATTACTTGGAATGTGAATTGGAGCGAAATCGCTAATTCATAAGACCATTTTACAATTCTGGCTCAAGTTAGAAGCAGAGCCAATATTGCAAGATGTCGATAGTCCATATCTCGGAAACTATAAGAGATAATGCAATTTGGCAATCGGCAACGTAATTAGCATGCCGAATGTTACTTGGAATGTGAATTGGAGCGATATCGCTAATTCATAAGACCATTTTACAATTCTGGCTCAAGTTAGAAGCAGAGCCAATATTGCAAGATGTCGATAGTCCATATCTCGGAAGTTATAAGAGATAATGCAATTTGGCAATCGGCAACGTAATTAGCATGCCGAATATTACTTAGAATGTGAATTGGAGCGAAATCGCTAATTCATAAGACCATTTTACATTTCTGGCCCAAGTTAGAAGCAGAGCCAATATTGCAAGATGTCGATAGTCCATATCTCGGAAACTATAAGAGATAATCCAATTTGGCAATCGGCAACGTAATTAGCATGCCGAATATTACTTGGAATGTGAATTGGAGCGAAATCGCTAATTCGTAAGACCATTTTACAGTTCTGGCTCAAGTTAGAAGCAGAGCCAATATTGCAAGGTGTCGATAGTCCATATCTCGGAAACTATAAGAGATAATGCAATTTGGCAATCGGCAACGTAATTAGCATGCCGAATATTACTTGGAATGTGAATTGGAGCGAAATCGCTAATTCATAAGACCATTTTACAATTCTGGCTCAAGTTAGAAGCAGAGCCAATATTGCAAGAGGTCGATAGTCCATAGCTCGGAAACTATAAGGGATAATGCAAATTGGCAATCGGCAACGTAATTAGCATGCCTAATATTACTTGGAATGTGAATTGGAGCGAAATCGCTAATTCATAAGACCATTTTACAATTCTGGCTCAAGTTAGAAGCAGAGCCAATATTGCAAGATGTCGATAGTCCATATCTCGGAAACTATAAGAGATAATGCAATTTGGCAATCGGCAACGTAATTAGCATGCCGAATATTACTTGGAATGTGAATTGGAGCGATATCGCTAATTCAAAAGACCATTTTACAATTCTGGCTCAAGTTAGAAGCAGAGCCAATATTGCAAGATGTCGATAGTCCATATCTCGGAAGTTATAAGAGATAATGCAATTTGGCAATCGGCAACGTAATTAGCATGCCGAATATTACTTGGAATGTGAATTGGAGCGAAATCGCTAATTCATAAGACCATTTTACAATTCTGGCTCAAGTTAGAAGCAGAGCCAATATTGCAAGATGTCGATAGTCCATAGCCCGGAAACTATAAGAGATAATGCAATTTGGCAATCGGCAACGTAATTAGCATGCCGAATGTTACTTGGAATGTGAATTGGAGCGAAATCGCTAATTCGTAAGACCATTTTACAATTCTGGCTCAAGTTAGAAGCAGAGCCAATATTGCAAGGTGTCGATAGTCCATATCTCGGAAACTATAAGAGATAATGCAATTTGGCAATCGGCAACGTAATTAGCATGCCGAATATTACTTGGAATGTGAATTGGAGCGAAATCGCTAATTCATAAGACCATTTTACATTTCTGGCTCAAGTTAGAAGCAGAGCCAATATTGCAAGGTGTCGATAGTCCATATCTCGGAAACTATAAGAGATAATGCAATTTGGCAATCGGCAACGTAATTAGCATGCCTAATATTACTTGGAATGTGAATTGGAGCGAAATCGCTAAGTCATAAGACCATTTTACATTTCTAGCCCAAGTTAGAAGCAGAGCCAATATTGCAAGGTGTCGATAGTCCATATCTCGGAAACTATAAGAGATAATGCAATTTGGCAATCGGCAACGTAATTAGCATGCCGAATATTACTTGGAATGTGAATTGGAGCGAAATCGCTAATTCATAAGACCATTTTACATTTCTGGCCCAAGTTAGAAGCAGAGCCAATATTGCAAGATGTCGATAGTCCATATCTCGGAAACTATAAGAGATAATGCAATTTGACAATCGGCAACGTAATTAGCATGCCGAATATTACTTGGAATGTGAATTGGAGCGAAATCGCTAATTCGTAAGACCACTTTACAATTCTGGCTCAAGTTAGAAGCAGAGCCAATATTGCAAGGTGTCGATAGTCCATATCTCGGAAACTATAAGAGATAATGCAATTTGGCAATCGGCAACGTAATTAGCATGCCGAATATTACTTGGAATGTGAATTGGAGCGAAATCGCTAATTCATAAGACCATTTTACAATTCTGGCTCAAGTTAGAAGCAGAGCCAATATTGCAAGATGTCGATAGTCCATAGCTCGGAAACTATAAGAGATAATGCAATTTGGCAATCGGCAACGTAATTAGCATGCCGAATGTTACTTGGAATGTGAATTGGAGCGATATCGCTAATTCATAAGACCATTTTACAATTCTGGCTCAAGTTAGAAGCAGAGCCAATATTGCAAGATGTCGATAGTCCATAGCTCGGAAACTATAAGAGATAATGCAATTTGGCAATCGGCAACGTAATTAGCATGCCTAATATTACTTGGAATGTGAATTGGAGCGAAATCGCTAATTCATAAGACCATTTTACAATTCTGGCTCAAGTTAGAAACAGAGCCAATATTGCAAGATGTCGATAGTCCATATCTCGGAAACTATAAGAGATAATGCAATTTGGCAATCGGCAACGTAATTAGCATGCCGAATGTTACTTGGAATGTGAATTGGAGCGATATCGCTAATTCATAAGACCATTTTACAATTCTGGCTCAAGTTAGAAGCAGAGCCAATATTGTAAGATGTCGATAGTCCATATCTCGGAAACTATAAGAGATAATGCAATTTGGCAATCGGCAACGTAATTAGCATGCCGAATATTACTTGGAATGCGAATTGGAGCGAAATCGCTAATTCATAAGACCATTTTACAATTCTGGCTCAAGTTAGAAGCAGAGCCAATATTGCAAGATGTCGATAGTCCATAGCTCGGAAACTATAAGAGATAATGCAATTTGGCAATCGGCAACGTAATTAGCATGCCTAATATTACTTGGAATGTGAATTGGAGCGAAATCGCTAATTCATAAGACCATTTTACAATTCTGGCTCAAGTTAGAAGCAGAGCCAATATTGCAAGATGTCGATAGTCCATATCTCGGAAACTATAAGAGATAATGCCATTTGGCAGTCGGCAACGTAATTAGCATGCCGAATGTTACTTGGAATGTGAATTGGAGCGATATCGCTAATTCATAAGACCATTTTACAATTCTGGCTCAAGTTAGAAGCAGAGCCAATATTGCAAGATGTCGATAGTCCATATCTCGGAAACTATAAGAGATAATGCAATTTGGCAATCGGCAACGTAATTAGCATGCCGAATATTACTTGGAATGTGAATTGGAGCGAAATCGCTAATTCATAAGACCATTTTACATTTCTGGCCCAAGTTAGAAGCAGAGCCAATATTGCAAGATGTCGATAGTCCATAGCTCGGAAACTATAAGAGATAATGCAATTTGGCAATCGGCAACGTAATTAGAATGCCGAATATTACTAGGAATGTGAATTGGAGCGAAATCGCTAATTCATAAGACCATTTTACATTTCTGGCCCAAGCTAGAAGCAGAGCCAATATTGCAAGATGTCGATAGTCCATATCTCGGAAACTATAAGAGATAATGCAATTTGGCAATTGGCAACGTAATTAGCATGCCGAATATTACTTGGAATGTGAATTGGAGCGAAATCGCTAATTCATAAGACCATTTTACATTTCTGGCCCAAGTTAGAAGCAGAGCCTATATTGCAAGATGTCGATAGTTCATATCTCGGAAACTATAAAAGATAATGCAATTTGGCAATCGGCAACGTAATTAGCATGCCGAATATTACTTAGAATGTGAATTGGAGCGAAATCGCTAATTCATAAGACCATTTTACATTTCTGGCCCAAGTTAGAAGCAGAGCCAATATTGCAAGATGTCGATAGTCCATATCTCGGAAACTATAAGAGATAATGCAATTTGGCAATCGGCAACGTAATTAGCATGCCGAATATTACTTGGTATGTGAATTGGAGCGAAATCGCTAATTCGTAAGACCATTTTACAATTCTGGCTCAAGTTAGAAGCAGAGCCAATATTGCAAGGTGTCGATAGTCCATATCTCGGAAACTATAAGAGATAATGCAATTTGGCAATCGGCAACGTAATTAGCATGCCGAATATTACTTGGAATGTGAATTGGAGCGAAATCGCTAATTCATAAGACCATTTTACATTTCTGGCCCAAGTTAGAAGCAGAGCCAATATTGCAAGATGTCGATAGTCCATATCTCGGAAACTATAAGAGATAATGCAATTTGGCAATCGGCAACGTAATTAGCATGCCGAATATTACTTGGAATGTGAATTGGAGCGAAATCGCTAATTCATAAGACCATTTTACAATTCTGGCTCAAGTTAGAAGCAGAGCCAATATTGCAAAATGTCGATAGTCCATAGCTCGGAAACTATAAGAGATAATGCAATTTGGCAATCGGCAACGTAATTAGCATGCCGAATATTACTTGGAATGTGAATTGGAGCGAAATCGCTAATTCATAAGACCATTTTACAATTCTGGCTCAAGTTAGAAGCAGAGCCAATATTGCAAGATGTCGATAGTCCATAGCTCGGAAACTATAAGAGATAATGCAATTTGGCAATCGGCAACGTAATTAGCATGCCGAATATTACTTGGAATGTGAATTGGAGCGAAATCGCTAATTCATAAGACCATTTTACAATTCTGGCTCAAGCTAGAAGCAGAGCCAATATTGCAAGGTGTCGATAGTCCATATCTCGGAAACTATAAGAGATAATGCAATTTGGCAATCGGCAACGTAATTAGCATGCCGAATATTACTTGGAATGTGAATTGGAGCGAAATCGCTAATTCATAAGACCATTTTACATTTCTGGCCCAAGTTAGAAGCAGAGCCAATATTGCAAGATGTCGATAGTCCATATCTCGGAAACTATAAGAGATAATGCAATTTTGCAATCGGCAACGTAATTAGCATGCCGAATATTATTTGGAATGTGAATTGGAGCGAAATCGCAAATTCATAAGACCATTTTACAATTCTGGCCCAAGTTAGAAGCAGAGCCAATATTGCAAGATGTCGATAGTCCATATCTCGGAAACTATAAGAGATAATGCAATTTGGCAATCGGCAACGTAATTAGCATGCCGAATATTACTTGGATTGTGAATTGGGGCGAAATCGCTAATTCATAAGACCATTTTACATTTCTGGCCCAAGTTAGAAGCAGAGCCAATATTGCAAGATGTCGATAGTCCATATCTCGGAAACTATAAGAGATAATGCAATTTGGCAATCGGCAACGTAATTAGCATGCCGAATATTACTTGGAATGTGAAATGGAGCGAAATCGCTAATTCATAAGACCATTTTACAATTCTGGCTCAAGTTAGAAGCAGAGCCAATATTGCAAGATGTCGATAGTCCATAGCTCGGAAACTATAAGAGATAATGCAATTTGGCAATCGGCAACGTAATTAGCAAGCCGAATATTACTTGGAATGTGAATTGGAGCGAAATCGCTAATTCATAAGACCATTTTACAATTCTGGCTCAAGTTAGAAGCAGAGCCAATATTGCAAGATGTCGATAGTCCATAGCTCGGAAACTATAAGAGATAATGCAATTTGGCAATCGGCAACGTAATTAGCATGCCGAATATTACTTGGAATGTGAATCGGAGCGCAATCGCTAATTCATAAGACCATTTTACATTTCTGGCCCAAGTTAGAAGCAGAGCCTATATTGCAAGATGTCGATAGTCCATATCTCGGAAACTATAAGAGATAATGCAATTTGGCAATCGGCAACGTAATTAGCATGCCGAATATTACTTGGAATGTGAATTGGAGCGAAATCGCTAATTCGTAAGACCATTTTACAATTCTGGCTCAAGTTAGAAGCAGAGCCAATATTGCAAGGTGCCGATAGTCCGTATCTCGGAAACTGTAAGAGATAATGCAATTTGGCAATCGGCAACGTAATTAGCATGCCGAATATTACTTGGAATGTGAATTGGAGCGAAATCGCTAATTCATAAGACCATTTTACAATTCTGGCTCAAGTTAGAAGCAGAGCCAATATTGCAAGATGTCGATAGTCCATAGCTCGGAAACTATAAGAGATAATGCAATTTGGCAATCGGCAATGTAATTAGCATGCCTAATATTACTTGGAATGTGAATTGGAGCGAAATCGCTAATTCATAAGACCATTTTACAATTCTGGCTCAAGTTAGAAGCAGAGCCAATATTGCAAGATGTCGATAGTCCATATCTCGGAAACTATAAGAGATAATGCAATTTGGCAATCGGCAACGTAATTAGCATGCCGAATGTTACTTGGAATGTGAATTGGAGCGATATCGCTAATTCATAAGACCATTTTACAATTCTGGCTCAAGTTAGAAGCAGAGCCAATATTGCAAGATGTCGATAGTCCATATCTCGGAAGTTATAAGAGATAATGCAATTTGGCAATCGGCAACGTAATTAGCATGCCGAATATTACTTAGAATGTGAATTGGAGCGAAATCGCTAATTCATAAGACCATTTTACATTTCTGGCCCAAGTTAGAAGCAGAGCCAATATTGCAAGATGTCGATAGTCCATATCTCGGAAACTATAAGAGATAATCCAATTTGGCAATCGGCAACGTAATTAGCATGCCGAATATTACTTGGAATGTGAATTGGAGCGAAATCGCTAATTCGTAAGACCATTTTACAGTTCTGGCTCAAGTTAGAAGCAGAGCCAATATTGCAAGGTGTCGATAGTCCATATCTCGGAAACTATAAGAGATAATGCAATTTGGCAATCGGCAACGTAATTAGCATGCCGAATATTACTTGGAATGTGAATTGGAGCGAAATCGCTAATTCATAAGACCATTTTACAATTCTGGCTCAAGTTAGAAGCAGAGCCAATATTGCAAGAGGTCGATAGTCCATAGCTCGGAAACTATAAGGGATAATGCAAATTGGCAATCGGCAACGTAATTAGCATGCCTAATATTACTTGGAATGTGAATTGGAGCGAAATCGCTAATTCATAAGACCATTTTACAATTCTGGCTCAAGTTAGAAGCAGAGCCAATATTGCAAGATGTCGATAGTCCATATCTCGGAAACTATAAGAGATAATGCAATTTGGCAATCGGCAACGTAATTAGCATGCCGAATATTACTTGGAATGTGAATTGGAGCGATATCGCTAATTCATAAGACCATTTTACAATTCTGGCTCAAGTTAGAAGCAGAGCCAATATTGCAAGATGTCGATAGTCCATAGCCCGGAAACTATAAGAGATAATGCAATTTGGCAATCGGCAACGTAATTAGCATGCCGAATGTTACTTGGAATGTGAATTGGAGCGATATCGCTAATTCATAAGACCATTTTACAATTCTGGCTCAAGTTAGAAGCAGAGCCAATATTGCAAGATGTCGATAGTCCATAGCTCGGAAACTATAAGAGATAATGCAATTTGGCAATCGGCAACGTAATTAGCATGCCTAATATTACTTGGAATGTGAATTGGAGCGAAATCGCTAATTCATAAGACCATTTTACAATTCTGGCTCAAGTTAGAAGCAGAGCCAATATTGCAAGATGTCGATAGTCCATATCTCGGAAACTATAAGAGATAATGCAATTTGGCAATCGGCAACGTAATTAGCATGCCGAATGTTACTTGGAATGTGAATTGGAGCGATGTCGCTAATTCATAAGACCATTTTACAATTCTGGCTCAAGTTAGAAGCAGAGCCAATATTGCAAGATGTCGATAGTCCATATCTCGGAAACTATAAGAGATAATGCAATTTGGCAATCGGCAACGTAATTAGCATGCCGAATATTACTTGGAATGTGAATTGGAGCGAAATCGCTAATTCATAAGACCATTTTACAATTCTGGCTCAAGTTAGAAGCAGAGCCAATATTGCAAGATGTCGATAGTCCATAGCTCGGAAACTATAAGAGATAATGCAATTTGGCAATCGGCAACGTAATTAGCATGACTAATATTACTTGGAATGTGAATTGGAGCGAAATCGCTAATTCATAAGACCATTTTACAATTCTGGCTCAAGTTAGAAGCAGAGCCAATATTGCAAGATGTCGATAGTCCATATCTCGGAAACTATAAGAGATAATGCAATTTGGCAATCGGCAACGTAATTAGCATGCCGAATGTTACTTGGAATGTGAATTGGAGCGATATCGCTAATTCATAAGACCATTTTACAATTCTGGCTCAAGTTAGAAGCAGAGCCAATATTGCAAGATGTCGATAGTCCATATCTCGGAAACTATAAGAGATAATGCAATTTGGCAATCGGCAACGTAATTAGCATGCCGAATATTACTTGGAATGTGAATTGGAGCGAAATCGCTAATTCATAAGACCATTTTACATTTCTGGCCCAAGTTAGAAGCAGAGCCAATATTGCAAGATGTCGATAGTCCATAGCTCGGAAACTATAAGAGATAATGCAATTTGGCAATCGGCAACGTAATTAGAATGCCGAATATTACTGGGAATGTGAATTGGAGCGAAATCGCTAATTCATAAGACCATTTTACATTTCTGGCCCAAGCTAGAAGCAGAGCCAATATTGCAAGATGTCGATAGTCCATATCTCGGAAACTATAAGAGATAATGCAATTTGGCAATTGGCAACGTAATTAGCATGCCGAATATTACTTGGAATGTGAATTGGAGCGAAATCGCTAATTCATAAGACCATTTTGCAATTCTGGCTCAAGTTAGAAGCAGAGCCAATATTGCAAGATGTCGATAGTCCATAGCTCGGAAACTATAAGAGATAATGCAATTTGGCAATCGGCAACGTAATTAGCATGCGGAATATTACTTGGAATGTGAATTGGAGCGAAATCGCTAATTCATAAGACCATTTTACATTTCTGGCCCAAGTTAGAAGCAGAGCCAATATTGCAAGATGTCGATAGTCCATATCTCGGAAACTATAAGAGATAATGCAATTTGGCAATCGGCAACGTAATTAGCATGCCGAATATTACTTGGAATGTGAATTGGAGCGAAATCGCTAATTCATAAGACCATTTTACAATTCTGGCTCAAGTTAGAAGCAGAGCCAATATTGCAAGATGTCGATAGTCCATAGCTCGGAAACTATAAGAGATAATGCAATTTGGCAATCGGCAACGTAATTAGCATGCCGAATATTACTTGGAATGTGAATTGGAGCGAAATCGCTAATTCATAAGACCATTTTACAATTCTGGCTCAAGTTAGAAGCAGAGCCAATATTGCAAGATGTCGATAGTCCATAGCTCGGAAACTATAAGAGATAATGCAATTTGGCAATCGGCAACGTAATTAGCATGCCGAATATTACTTGGAATGTGAATTGGAGCGAAATCGCTAATTCATAAGACCATTTTACAATTCTGGCTCAAGCTAGAAGCAGAGCCAATATTGCAAGGTGTCGATAGTCCATATCTCGGAAACTATAAGAGATAATGCGATTTGGCAATCGGCAACGTAATTAGCATGCCAAATATTACTTGGAATGTGAATTGGAGCGAAATCGCTAATTCATAAGACCATTTTACATTTCTGGCCCAAGTTAGAAGCAGAGCCAATATTGCAATATGTCGATAGTCCATATCTCGGAAACTATAAGAGATAATGCAATTTTGCAATCGGCAACGTAATTAGCATGCCGAATATTACTTGGAATGTGAATTGGAGCGAAATCGCAAATTCATAAGACCATTTTACAATTCTGGCCCAAGTTAGAAGCAGAGCCAATATTGCAAGATGTCGATAGTCCATATCTCGGAAACTATAAGAGATAATGCAATTTGGCAATCGGCAACGTAATTAGCATGCCGAATATTACTTGGATTGTGAATTGGGGCGAAATCGCTAATTCATAAGACCATTTTACATTTCTGGCCCAAGTTAGAAGCAGAGCCAATATTGCAAGATGTCGATAGTCCATATCTCGGAAACTATAAGAGATAATGCAATTTGGCAATCGGCAACGTAATTAGCATGCCGAATATTACTTGGAATGTGAAATGGAGCGAAATCGCTAATTCATAAGACCATTTTACAATTCTGGCTCAAGTTAGAAGCAGAGCCAATATTGCAAGATGTCGATAGTCCATAGCTCGGAAACTATAAGAGATAATGCAATTTGGCAATCGGCAACGTAATTAGCATGCCGAATATTACTTGGAATGTGAATTGGAGCGAAATCGCTAATTCATAAGACCATTTTACAATTCTGGCTCAAGTTAGAAGCAGAGCCAATATTGCAAGATGTCGATAGTCCATAGCTCGGAAACTATAAGAGATAATGCAATTTGGCAATCGGCAACGTAATTAGCATGCCGAATATTACTTGGAATGTGAATCGGAGCGCAATCGCTAATTCATAAGACCATTTTACATTTCTGGCCCAAGTTAGAAGCAGAGCCTATATTGCAAGATGTCGATAGTCCATATCTCGGAAACTATAAGAGATAATGCAATTTGGCAATCGGCAACGTAATTAGCATGCCGAATATTACTTGGAATGTGAATTGGAGCGAAATCGCTAATTCGTAAGGCCATTTTACAATTCTGGCTCAAGTTAGAAGCAGAGCCAATATTGCAAGGTGTCGATAGTCCATATCTCGGAAACTATAAGAGATAATGCAATTTGGCAATCGGCAACGTAATTAGCATGCCGAATATTACTTGGAATGTGAATTGGAGCGAAATCGCTAATTCATAAGACCATTTTACAATTCTGGCTCAAGTTAGAAGCAGAGCCAATACTGCAAGATGTCGATAGTCCATAGCTCGGAAACTATAAGAGATAATGCAATTTGGCAATCGGCAATGTAATTAGCATGCCTAATATTACTTGGAATGTGAATTGGAACGAAATCGCTAATTCATAAGACCATTTTACAATTCTGGCTCAAGTTAGAAGCAGAGCCAATATTGCAAGATGTCGATAGTCCATATCTCGGAAACTATAAGAGATAATGCAATTTGGCAATCGGCAACGTAATTAGCATGCCGAATGTTACTTGGAATGTGAATTGGAGCGATATCGCTAATTCATAAGACCATTTTACAATTCTGGCTCAAGTTAGAAGCAGAGCCAATATTGCAAGATGTCGATAGTCCATATCTCGGAAGTTATAAGAGATAATGCAATTTGGCAATCGGCAACGTAATTAGCATGCCGAATATTACTTAGAATGTGAATTCTAGCGAAATCGCTAATTCATAAGACCATTTTACATTTCTGGCCCAAGTTAGAAGCAGAGCCAATATTGCAAGATGTCGATAGTCCATATCTCGGAAACTATAAGAGATAATCCAATTTGGCAATCGGCAACGTAATTAGCATGCCGAATATTACTTGGAATATGAATTGGAGCGAAATCGCTAATTCGTAAGACCATTTTACAATTCTGGCTCAAGTTAGAAGCAGAGCCAATATTGCAAGGTGTCGATAGTCCATAGCTCGGAAACTATAAGGGATAATGCAATTTGGCAATCGGCAACGTAATTAGCATGCCGAATATTACTTGGAATGTGAATTGGAGCGAAATCGCTAATTCATAAGACCATTTTACAATTCTGGCTCAAGTTAGAAGCAGAGCCAATATTGCAAGAGGTCGATAGTCCATAGCTCGGAAACTATAAGGGATAATGCAATTTGGCAATCGGCAACGTAATTAGCATGCCGAATATTACCTGGAATGTGAATTGGAGCGATATCGCTAATTCAAAAGACCATTTTACAATTCTGGCTCAAGTTAGAAGCAGAGCCAATATTGCAAGATGTCGATAGTCCATATCTCGGAAGTTATAAGAGATAATGCAATTTGGCAAACGGCAACGTAATTAGAATGCCGAATATTACTTCGAATGTGAATTGGAGCGAAATCGCTAATTCATAAGACCATTTTACAATTCTGGCCCTAGTTAGAAGCAGAGCCAATATTGCAAGGTGTCGATAGTCCATATCTCGGAAACTATAAGAGATAATGCAATTTGGCAATCGGCAACGTAATTAGCATGCCGAATATTACTTGGAATGTGAATTGGAGCGAAATCGCTAATTCATAAGACCATTTTACATTTCTGGCCCAAGTTAGAAGCAGAGCCAATATTGCAAGATGTCGATAGTCCATATCTCGGAAACTATAAGAGATAATGCAATTTGGCAATCGGCAACGTAATTAGCATGTCGAATATTACTTGGAATGTGAATTGGAGCGAAATCGCTAATTCATAAGACCATTTTAGATTTCTGGCCCAAGTTAGAAGCAGAGCCAATATTGCAAGATGTCGATAGTCCATATCTCGGAAACTATAAGAGATAATGCAATTTGGCAATCGGCAACGTAATTAGCATGCCGAATATTACTTGGAATGTGAATTGGAGCGAAATCGCTAATTCATAAGACCATTTTACATTTCTGGCCCAAGTTAGAAGCAGAGCCTATATTGCAAGATGTCGATAGTATATATCTCGGAAACTATAAGAGATAATGCAATTTGGCAATCGGCAACGTAATTAGCATGCCGAATATTACTTAGAATGTGAATTGGAGCGAAATCGCTAATTCATAAGACCATTTTAGATTTCTGGCCCAAGTTAGAAGCAGAGCCAATATTGCAAGATGTCGATAGTCCATATCTCGGAAACTATAAGAGATAATGCAATTTGGCAATCGGCAACGTAATTAGCATGCCGAATATTACTTGGTATGTGAATTGGAGCGAAATCGCTAATTCGTAAGACCATTTTACAATTCTGGCTCAAGTTAGAAGCAGAGCCAATATTGCAAGATGTCGATAGTCCATAGCTCGGAAACTATAAGAGATAATGCAATTTGGCAATCGGCAACGTAATTAGCATGCCGAATATTACTTGGAATGTGAATTGGAGAGAAATCGCTAATTCATAAGACCATTTTACAATTCTGGCTCAAGTTAGAAGCAGAGCCAATATTGCAAGAAGTCGATAGTCCATAGCTCGGAAACTATAAGAGATAATGCAATTTGGCAATCGGCAACGTAATTAGCATGCCGAATATTACTTGGAATGTGAATTGGAGCGAAATCGCTAATTCATAAGAACATTTTACATTTCTGGCTCAAGCTAGAAGCAGAGCCAATATTGCAAGGTGTCGATAGTCCATATCTCGGAAACTATAAGAGATAATGCAATTTGGCAATCGGCAACGTAATTAGCATGCCGAATATTACTTGGAATGTGAATTGGAGCGAAATCGCTAATTCATAAGACCATTTTACATTTCTGGCCCAAGTTAGAAGCAGAGCCAATATTGCAAGATGTCGATAGTCCATATCTCGGAAACTATAAGAGATAAAGCAATTTGGCAATCGGCAACGTAATTAGCATGCCGAATATTACTTGGAATGTGAATTGGAGCGAAATCGCAAATTCATAAGACCATTTTACAATTCTGGCCCAAGTTAGAAGCAGAGCCAATATTGCAAGATGTCGATAGTCCATATCTCGGAAACTATAAGAGATAATGCAATTTGGCAATCGGCAACGTAATTAGCATGCCGAATATTACTTGGAATGTGAATTGGGGCGAAATCGCTAATTCATAAGACCATTTTACATTTCTGGCCCAAGTTAGAAGCAGAGCCAATATTGCAAGATGTCGATAGTCCATATCTCGGAAACTATAAGAGATAATCTAATTTGGCAATCGGCAACGTAATTAGCATGCCGAATATTACTTGGAATGTGAATTGGAGCGAAATCGCTAATTCATAAGACCATTTTACAATTCTGGCTCAAGTTAGAAGCAGAGCCAATATTGCAAGGTGTCGATAGTCCATATCTCGGAAACTATAAGAGATAATGCAATTTGGCAATCGGCAACGTAATTAGCATGCCGAATATTACTTGGAATGTGAATTGGAGCGAAATCGCTAATTCATAAGACCATTTTACATTTCTGGCCCAAGTTAGAAGCAGAGCCAATATTGCAAGATGTCGATAGTCCACATCTCGGAAACTATAAGAGATAATGCAATTTGGCAATCGGCGACGTAATTAGCATGCCGAATATTTCTTGGAATGTGAATTGGAGCGAAATCGCTAATTCATAAGACCATTTTACAATTCTGGCTCAAGTAAGAAGCAGAGCCAATATTGCAAGATGTCGATAGTCCATATCTCGGAAACTATAAGAGATAATGCAATTTGGCAATCGGCAACGTAATTAGCATGCCGAATATTACTTGGAATGTGAATTGGAGCGAAATCGCTAATTCATAAGACCATTTTACATTTCTGGTCCAAGTTAGAAGCAGAGCCAATATTGCAAGATGTCGATAGTCCATATCTCGGAAACTATAAGAGATAATGCAATTTGGCAGTCGGCAACGTAATTAGCATGCCGAATATTACTTGGAATGCGAATTGGAGCGAAATCGCTAATTCATAAAACCATTTTACAATTCTGGCTCAAGTTAGAAGCAGAGCCAATATTGCAAGATGTCGATAGTCCATATCTCGGAAACTATAAGAGATAATGCAATTTGGCAGTCGGCAACGTAATTAGCATGCCGAATATTACTTGGAATGTGAATTGGAGCGAAATCGCTAATTCATAAGACCATTTTACAATTCTGGCTCAAGTTAGAAGCAGAGCCAATATTGCAAGATGTCGATAGTCCATAGCTCGGAAACTATAAGAGATAATGCAATTTGGCAATCGGCAACGTAATTAGCATGCCAAATATTACTTGGAATGTGAATTGGAGCGAAATCGCTAATTCATAAGACCATTTTACAATTCTGGCTCAAGTTAGAAGCAGAGCCAATATTGCAAGATGTCGATAGTCCATATCTCGGAAACTATAAGAGATAATGCAATTTGGCAATCGGCAACGTAATTAGCATGCCGAATATTACTTGGAATGTGAATTGGAGCGAAATCGCTAATTCATAAGGCCATTTTACATTTCTGGCCCAAGTTAGAAGCAGAGCCAATATTGCAAGATGTCGATAGTCCATATCTCGGAAACTATAAGAGATAATGCAATTTGGCAATCGGCAACGTAATTAGCATGCCGAATATTACTTGGAATGTGAATTGGAGCGAAATCGCTAATTCATAAGACCATTTTACATTTCTGGCCCAAGTTAGAAGCAGAGCCAATATTGCAAGATGTCGATAGTCCATATCTCGGAAACTATAAGAGATAATGCAATTTGGCAGTCGGCAACGTAATTAGCATGCCGAATATTACTTGGAATGCGAATTGGAGCGAAATCGCTAATTCATAAAACCATTTTACAATTCTGGCTCAAGTTAGAAGCAGAGCCAATATTGCCAGATGTCGATAGTCCATATCTCGGAAACTATAAGAGATAATGCAATTTGGCAGTCGGTAACGTAATTAGCATGCCGAATATTACTTGGAATGTGAATTGGAGCGAAATCGCTAATTCATAAGACCATTTTACAATTCTGGCTCAAGTTAGAAGCAGAGCCAATATTGCAAGATGTCGATAGTCCATAGCTCGGAAACTATAAGAGATAATGCAATTTGGCAATCGGCAACGTAATTAGCATGCCAAATATTACTTGGAATGTGAATTGGAGCGAAATCGCTAATTCATAAGACCATTTTACAATTCTGGCTCAAGTTAGAAGCAGAGCCAATATTGCAAGATGTCGATAGTCCATATCTCGGAAACTATAAGAGATAATGCAATTTGGCAATCGGCAACGTAATTAGCATGCCGAATATTACTTGGAATGTGAATTGGAGCGAAATCGCTAATTCATAAGACCATTTTACATTTCTGGCCCAAGTTAGAAGCAGAGCCAATATTGCAAGATGTCGATAGTCCATATCTCGGAAACTATAAGAGATAATGCAATTTGGCAATCGGCAACGTAATTAGCATGATGAATATTACTTGGAATGTGAATTGGAGCGAAATCGCTAATTCATAAGACCATTTTACATTTCTGGCCCAAGTTAGAAGCAGAGCCAATATTGCAAGATGTCGATAGTGCATATCTCGGAAACTATAAGAGATAATGCAATTTGGCAATCGGCGACGTAATTAGCATGCCGAATATTACTTGGAATGTGAATTATAGCGAAATCGCTAATTCATAAGACCATTTTACAATTCTGGCTCAAGTTAGAAGCAGAGTCAATATGGCAAGATGTCGATAGTCCATATCTCGGAAACTATAAGAGATAATACAATTTGGCAGTCGGCAACGTAATTAGCATGCCGAATATTACTTGGAATGTGAATTGGAGCGAAATCGCTAATTCATAAGACCATTTTACAATTCTGGCTCAAGTAAGAAGCAGAGCCAATATTGCAAGATGTCGATAGTCCATATCTCGGAAACTATAAAAGATAATGCAATTTGGCAATCGGCAACGTAATTAGCATGCCGAATATTACTTGGAATGTGAATTGGAGCGAAATCGCTAATTCATAAGACCATTTTACATTTCTGGCCCAAGTTAGAAGCAGAGCCGATATTGCAAGATGTCGATAGTCCATATCTCGGAAACTATAAGAGATAATGCAATTTGGCAGTCGGCAACGTAATTAGCATGCCGAATATTACTTGGAATGCGAATTGGAGCGAAATCGCTAATTCATAAAACCATTTTACAATTCTGGCTCAAGTTAGAAGCAGAGCCAATATTGCAAGATGTCGATAGTCCATATCTCGGAAACTATAAGAGATAATGCAATTTGGCAGTCGGCAACGTAATTAGCATGCCGAATATTACTTGGAATGTGAATTGGAGCGAAATCGCTAATTCGTAAGACCATTTTACAATTCTGGCTCAAGTTAGAAACAGAGCCAATATTGCAAGATGTCGATAGTCCATAGCTCGGAAACTATAAGAGATAATGCAATTTGGCAATCGGCAACGTAATTAGCATGCCAAATATTACTTGGAATGTGAATTGGAGCGAAATCGCTAATTCATAAGACCATTTTACAATTCTGGCTCAAGTTAGAAGCAGAGCCAATATTGCAAGATGTCGATAGTCCATATCTCGGAAACTATAAGAGATAATGCAATTTGGCAATCGGCAACGTAATTAGCATGCCGAATAGTACTTGGAATGTGAATTGGAGCGAAATCGCTAATTCATAAGACCATTTTACATTTCTGGCCCAAGTTATAAGCAGAGCCAATATTGCAAGATGTCGATAGTCCATATCTCGGAAACTATAAGAGATAATGCAATTTGGCAATCGGCAACGTAATTAGCATGCCGAATATTACTTGGAATGTGAATTGGAGCGAAATCGCTAATTCATAAGACCATTTTACATTTCTGGCCCAAGTTAGAAGCAGAGCCAATATTGCAAGATGTCGATAGTCCATATCTCGGAAACTATAAGAGATAATGCAATTTGGCAATCGGCGACGTAATTAGCATGCCGAATATTACTTGGAATGTGAATTGGAGCGAAATCGCTAATTCGTAAGACCATTTTACAATTCTGGCTCAAGTTAGAAGCAGAGCCAATATTGCAAGGTGTCGATAGTCCATATCTCGGAAACTATAAGAGATAATGCAATTTGGCAATCGGCAACGTAATTAGCATGCCGAATATTACTTGGAATGTGAATTGGAGCGAAATCGCTAATTCATAAGACCATTTTACATTTCTGGCCCAAGTTAGAAGCAGAGCCAATATTGCAAGATGTCGATAGTCCATATCTCGGAAACTATAAGAGATAATGCAATTTGGCAATCGGCAACGTAGTTAGCATGCCGAATATTACTTGGAATGTGAATTGGAGCGAAATCGCTAATTCATAAGACCATTTTACAATTCTGGCTCAAGTTAGAAGCAGAGCCAATATTGCAAGGTGTCGATAGTCCATATCTCGGAAACTATAAGAGATAATGCAATTTGGCAATCGGCAACGTAGTTAGCATGCCGAATATTACTTGGAATGTGAATTGGAGCGAAATCGCTAATTCATAAGACCATTTTACAATTCTGGCTCAAGTTAGATGCAGAGCCAATATTGCAAGATGTCGATAGTATATAGCTCGGAAACTATAAGAGATAATGCAATTTGGCAATCGGCAACGTAATTAGCATGCCGAATATTACTTGGAATGTGAATTGGAGCGAAATCGCTAATTCATAAGACCATTTTACATTTCTGGCCCTAGTTAGAAGCAGAGCCAACATTGCAAGATGTCGATAGTCCATATCTCGGAAACTATAAGAGATAATGCAATTTGGCAATCGGCAACGTAATTAGCATGCCGAATATTACTTGGAATGTGAATTGGAGCGAAATCGCTAATTCATAAGACCATTTTACATTTCTGGCCCAAGTTAGAAGCAGAGCCAACATTGCAAGATGTCGATAGTCCATAGCTCGGAAACTATAAGAGATAATGCAATTTGGCAATCGGCAACGTAATTAGCATGCCGAATATTACTTGGAATGTGAATTGGAGCGAAATCGCTAATTCATAAGACCATTTTACATTTCTGGCCCAAGTTAGAAGCAGAGCCAACATTGCAAGATGTCGATAGTCCATAGCTCGGAAACTATAAGAGATAATGCAATTTGGAAATCGGCAACGTAATTAGCATGCCGAATATTACTTGGAATGTGAATTGGAGCGAAATCGCTAATTCATAAGACCATTTTACATTTCTGGCCCAAGTTAGAAACAGAGCCAATATTGCAAGATGTCGATAGTCCATATCTCGGAAACTATAAGAGATAATGCAATTTGGCAATCGGCAACGTAGTTAGCATGCCGAATATTACTTGGAATGTGAATTGGAGCGAAATCGTTAATTCATAAGACCATTTTACAATTCTGGCCCAAGTTAGAAGCAGAGCCAATATTGCAAGATGTCGATAGTCCATATCTCGGAAACTATAAGAGATAATGCAATTTGGCAATCGGCAACGTAATTAGCATGCCGAATATTACTTGGAATGTGAATTGGAGCGAAATCGCTAATTCGTAAGACAATTTTACAATTCTGGCTCAAGTTAGAAGCAGAGCCAATATTGCAAGGTGTCGATAGTCCATATCTCGGAAACTATAAGAGATAATGCAATTTGGCAATCGGCAACGTAATTAGCATGCCGAATATTACTTGGAATGTGAATTGGAGCGAAATCGCTAATTCATAAGACCATTTTACATTTCTGGCCCAAGTTAGAAGCAGAGCCAACATTGCAAGATGTCGATAGTCCATATCTCGGAAACTATAAGAGATAATGCAATTTGGCAATCGGCAACGTAATTAGCATGCCGAATATTACTTGGAATGTGAATTGGAGCGAAATCGCTAATTCATAAGACCATTTTACATTTCTGGCCCAAGTTAGAAGCAGAGCCAACATTGCAAGATGTCGATAGTCCATAGCTCGGAAACTATAAGAGATAATGCAATTTGGCAATCGGCAAGGTAATTAGCATGCCGAATATTACTTGGAATGTGAATTGGAGCGAAATCGCTAATTCATAAGACCATTTTACATTTCTGGCCCAAGTTAGAAGCAGAGCCAACATTGCAAGATGTCGATAGTCCATAGCTCGGAAACTATAAGAGATAATGCAATTTGGAAATCGGCAACGTAATTAGCATGCCGAATATTACTTGGAATGTGAATTGGAGCGAAATCGCTAATTCATAAGACCATTTTACATTTCTGGCCCAAGTTAGAAGCAGAGCCAATATTGCAAGATGTCGATAGTCCATATCTCGGAAACTATAAGAGATAATGCAATTTGGCAATCGGCAACGTAGTTAGCATGCCGAATATTACTTGGAATGTGAATTGGAGCGAAATCGTTAATTCATAAGACCATTTTACAATTCTGGCCCAAGTTAGAAGCAGAGCCAATATTGCAAGATGTCGATAGTCCATATCTCGGAAACTATAAGAGATAATGCAATTTGGCAATCGGCAACGTAATTAGCATGCCGAATATTACTTGGAATGTGAATTGGAGCGAAATCGCTAATTCGTAAGACAATTTTACAATTCTGGCTCAAGTTAGAAGCAGAGCCAATATTGCAAGGTGTCGATAGTCCATATCTCGGAAACTATAAGAGATAATGCAATTTGGCAATCGGCAACGTAATTAGCATGCCGAATATTACTTGGAATGTGAATTGGAGCGAAATCGCTAATTCATAAGACCATTTTACATTTCTGGCCCAAGTTAGAAGCAGAGCCAATATTGCAAGATGTCGATAGTCCATATCTCGGAAACTATAAGAGATAATGCAATTTGGCAATCGGCAACGTAGTTAGCATGCCGAATATTACTTGGAATGTGAATTGGAGCGAAATCGCTAATTCATAAGACCATTTTACAATTCTGGCTCAAGTTAGATGCAGAGCCAATATTGCAAGATGTTGATAGTATATAGCTCGGAAACTATAAGAGATAATGCAATTTGGCAATCGGCAACGTAATTAGCATGCCGAATATTACTTGGAATGTGAATTGGAGCGAAATCGCTAATTCATAAGACCATTTTACAATTCTGGCTCAAGTTAGAAGCAGAGCCAATATTGCAAGATGTCGATAGTCCATATCTCGGAAACTATAAGAGATAATGCAATTTGGCAATCGGCAACGTAATTAGCATGCCGAATATTACTTGGAATGTGAATTGGAGCGATATCGCTAATTCATAAGACCATTTTACAATTCTGGCTCAAGTTAGAAGCAGAGCCAATATTGCAAGATGTCGATAGTCCATATCTCGGAAGTTATAAGAGATAATACAATTTGGCAATCGGCAACGTAATTAGAATGCCGAATATTACTTCGAATGTGAATTGGAGCGAAATCGCTAATTCATAAGACCATTTTACATTTCTGGCCCTAGTTAGAAGCAGAGGCAACATTGCAAGATGTCGATAGTCCATATCTCGGAAACTATAAGAGATAATGCAATTTGGCAATCGGCAACGTAATTAGCATGCCGAATATTACTTGGAATGTGAATTGGAGCGAAATCGCTAATTCATAAGACCATTTTACATTTCTGGCCCAAGTTAGAAGCAGAGCCAACATTGCAAGATGTCGATAGTCCATAGCTCGGAAACTATAAGAGATAATGCAATTTGGCAATCGGCAACGTAATTAGCATGCCGAATATTACTTGGAATGTGAATCGGAGCGCAATCGCTAATTCATAAGACCATTTTACATTTCTGGCCCAAGTTAGAAGCAGAGCCAATATTGCAAGATGTCGATAGTCCATAGCTCGGAAACTATAAGAGATAATGCAATTTGGCAATCGGCAACGTAATTAGCATGCCGAATATTACTTGGAATGTGAATTGGAGCGAAATCGCTAATTCATAAGACCATTTTACAATTCTGGCTCAAGTTAGAAGCAGAGCCAATATTGCAAGATGTCGATAGTCCATAGCTCGGAAACTATAAGAGATAATGCAATTTGGCAATCGGCAATGTAATTAGCATGCCGAATATTACTTGGAATGTGAATCGGAGCGCAATCGCTAATTCATAAGACCATTTTACATTTCTGGCCCAAGTTAGAAGCAGAGCCTATATTGCAAGATGTCGATAGTCCATATCTCGGAAACTATAAGAGATAATGCAATTTGGCAATCGGCAACGTAATTAGCATGCCGAATATTACTTGGAATGTGAATTGGAGCGAAATCGCTAATTCGTAAGACCATTTTACAATTCTGGCTCAAGTTAGAAGCAGAGCCAATATTGCAAGGTGTCGATAGTCCATATCTCGGAAACTATAAGAGATAATGCAATTTGGCAATCGGCAACGTAATTAGCATGCCGAATATTACTTGGAATGTGAATTGGAGCGAAATCGCTAATTCATAAGACCATTTTACAATTCTGGCTCAAGTTAGAAGCAGAGCCAATACTGCAAGATGTCGATAGTCCATAGCTCGGAAACTATAAGAGATAATGCAATTTGGCAATCGGCAATGTAATTAGCATGCCTAATATTACTTGGAATGTGAATTGGAGCGAAATCGCTAATTCATAAGACCATTTTACAATTCTGGCTCAAGTTAGAAGCAGAGCCAATATTGCAAGATGTCGATAGTCCATATCTCGGAAACTATAAGAGGTAATGCAATTTGGCAATCGGCAACGTAATTAGCATGCCGAATGTTACTTGGAATGTGAATTGGAGCGATATCGCTAATTCATAAGACCATTTTACAATTCTGGCTCAAGTTAGAAGCAGAGCCAATATTGCAAGATGTCGATAGTCCATATCTCGGAAGTTATAAGAGATAATGCAATTTGGCAATCGGCAACGTAATTAGCATGCCGAATATTACTTAGAATGTGAATTCTAGCGAAATCGCTAATTCATAAGACCATTTTACATTTCTGGCCCAAGTTAGAAGCAGAGCCAATATTGCAAGATGTCGATAGTCCATATCTCGGAAACTATAAGAGATAATCCAATTTGGCAATCGGCAACGTAATTAGCATGCCGAATATTACTTGGAATGTGAATTGGAGCGAAATCGCTAATTCGTAAGACCATTTTACAATTCTGGCTCAAGTTAGAAGCAGAGCCAATATTGCAAGGTGTCGATAGTCCATATCTCGGAAACTATAAGAGATAATGCAATTTGGCAATCGGCAACGTAATTAGCATGCCGAATATTACTTGGAATGTGAATTGGAGCGAAATCGCTAATTCATAAGACCATTTTACAATTCTGGCTCAAGTTAGAAGCAGAGCCAATATTGCAAGAGGTCGATAGTCCATAGCTCGGAAACTATAAGGGATAATGCAATTTGGCAATCGGCAACGTAATTAGCATGCCTAATATTACTTGGAATGTGAATTGGAGCGAAATCGCTAATTCATAAGACCATTTTACAATTCTGGCTCAAGTTAGAAGCAGAGCCAATATTGCAAGATGTCGATAGTCCATATCTCGGAAACTATAAGAGATAATGCAATTTGGCAATCGGCAACGTAATTAGCATGCCGAATATTACCTGGAATGTGAATTGGAGCGATATCGCTAATTCAAAAGACCATTTTACAATTCTGACTCAAGTTAGAAGCAGAGCCAATATTGCAAGATGTCGATAGTCCATATCTCGGAAGTTATAAGAGATAATGCAATTTGGCAATCGGCAACGTAATTAGAATGCCGAATATTACTTCGAATGTGAATTGGAGCGAAATCGCTAATTCATAAGACCATTTTACATTTCTGGCCCTAGTTAGAAGCAGAGCCAATATTGCAAGGTGTCGATAGTCCATATCTCGGAAACTATAAGAGATAATGCAATTTGGCAATCGGCAACGTAATTAGCATGCCGAATATTACTTGGAATGTGAATTGGAGCGAAATCGCTAATTCATAAGACCATTTTACATTTCTGGCCCAAGTTAGAAGCAGAGCCAATATTGCAAGATGTCGATAGTCCATATCTCGGAAACTATAAGAGATAATGCAATTTGGCAATCGGCAACGTAATTAGCATGTCGAATATTACTTGGAATGTGAATTGGAGCGAAATCGCTAATTCATAAGACCATTTTAGATTTCTGGCCCAAGTTAGAAGCAGAGCCAATATTGCAAGATGTCGATAGTCCATATCTCGGAAACTATAAGAGATAATGCAATTTGGCAATCGGCAACGTAATTAGCATGCCGAATATTACTTGGAATGTGAATTGGAGCGAAATCGCTAATTCATAAGACCATTTTACATTTCTGGCCCAAGTTAGAAGCAGAGCCTATATTGCAAGATGTCGATAGTATATATCTCGGAAACTATAAGAGATAATGCAATTTGGCAATCGGCAACGTAATTAGCATGCCGAATATTACTTAGAATGTGAATTGGAGCGAAATCGCTAATTCATAAGACCATTTTAGATTTCTGGCCCAAGTTAGAAGCAGAGCCAATATTGCAAGATGTCGATAGTCCATATCTCGGAAACTATAAGAGATAATGCAATTTGGCAATCGGCAACGTAATTAGCATGCCGAATATTACTTGGTATGTGAATTGGAGCGAAATCGCTAATTCGTAAGACCATTTTACAATTCTGGCTCAAGTTAGAAGCAGAGCCAATATTGCAAGGTGTCGATAGTCCATATCTCGGAAACTATAAGAGATAATGCAATTTGGCAATCGGCAACGTAATTAGCATGCCGAATATTACTTGGAATGTGAATTGGAGAGAAATCGCTAATTCATAAGACCATTTTACATTTCTGGCCCAAGTTAGAAGCAGAGCCAATATTGCAAGATGTCGATAGTCCATATCTCGGAAACTATAAGAGATAATCCAATTTGGCAATCGGCAACGTAATTAGCATGCCGAATATTACTTGGAATGTGAATTGGAGCGAAATCGCTAATTCGTAAGACCATTTTACAATTCTGGCTCAAGTTAGAAGCAGAGCCAATATTGCAAGGTGTCGATAGTCCATATCTCGGAAACTATAAGAGATAATGCAATTTGGCAATCGGCAACGTAATTAGCATGCCGAATATTACTTGGAATGTGAATTGGAGCGAAATCGCTAATTCATAAGACCATTTTACAATTCTGGCTCAAGTTAGAAGCAGAGCCAATATTGCAAGAGGTCGATAGTCCATAGCTCGGAAACTATAAGGGATAATGCAATTTGGCAATCGGCAACGTAATTAGCATGCCTAATATTACTTGGAATGTGAATTGGAGCGAAATCGCTAATTCATAAGACCATTTTACAATTCTGGCTCAAGTTAGAAGCAGAGCCAATATTGCAAGATGTCGATAGTCCATATCTCGGAAACTATAAGAGATAATGCAATTTGGCAATCGGCAACGTAATTAGCATGCCGAATATTACCTGGAATGTGAATTGGAGCGATATCGCTAATTCAAAAGACCATTTTACAATTCTGACTCAAGTTAGAAGCAGAGCCAATATTGCAAGATGTCGATAGTCCATATCTCGGAAGTTATAAGAGATAATGCAATTTGGCAATCGGCAACGTAATTAGAATGCCGAATATTACTTCGAATGTGAATTGGAGCGAAATCGCTAATTCATAAGACCATTTTACATTTCTGGCCCTAGTTAGAAGCAGAGCCAATATTGCAAGGTGTCGATAGTCCATATCTCGGAAACTATAAGAGATAATGCAATTTGGCAATCGGCAACGTAATTAGCATGCCGAATATTACTTGGAATGTGAATTGGAGCGAAATCGCTAATTCATAAGACCATTTTACATTTCTGGCCCAAGTTAGAAGCAGAGCCAATATTGCAAGATGTCGATAGTCCATATCTCGGAAACTATAAGAGATAATGCAATTTGGCAATCGGCAACGTAATTAGCATGTCGAATATTACTTGGAATGTGAATTGGAGCGAAATCGCTAATTCATAAGACCATTTTAGATTTCTGGCCCAAGTTAGAAGCAGAGCCAATATTGCAAGATGTCGATAGTCCATATCTCGGAAACTATAAGAGATAATGCAATTTGGCAATCGGCAACGTAATTAGCATGCCGAATATTACTTGGAATGTGAATTGGAGCGAAATCGCTAATTCATAAGACCATTTTACATTTCTGGCCCAAGTTAGAAGCAGAGCCTATATTGCAAGATGTCGATAGTATATATCTCGGAAACTATAAGAGATAATGCAATTTGGCAATCGGCAACGTAATTAGCATGCCGAATATTACTTAGAATGTGAATTGGAGCGAAATCGCTAATTCATAAGACCATTTTAGATTTCTGGCCCAAGTTAGAAGCAGAGCCAATATTGCAAGATGTCGATAGTCCATATCTCGGAAACTATAAGAGATAATGCAATTTGGCAATCGGCAACGTAATTAGCATGCCGAATATTACTTGGTATGTGAATTGGAGCGAAATCGCTAATTCGTAAGACCATTTTACAATTCTGGCTCAAGTTAGAAGCAGAGCCAATATTGCAAGGTGTGGATAGTCCATATCTCGGAAACTATAAGAGATAATGCAATTTGGCAATCGGCAACGTAATTAGCATGCCGAATATTACTTGGAATGTGAATTGGAGAGAAATCGCTAATTCATAAGACCATTTTACATTTCTGGCCCAAGTTAGAAGCAGAGCCAATATTGCAAGATGTCGATAGTCCATATCTCGGAAATTATAAGAGATAATGCAATTTGGCAATCGGCAACGTAATTAGCATGCCGAATATTACTTGGAATGTGAATTGGAGCGAAATCGCTAATTCATAAGACCATTTTACAATTCTGGCTCAAGTTAGAAGCAGAGCCAATATTGCAAGATGTCGATAGTCCATAGCTCGGAAACTATAAGAGATAATGCAATTTGGCAATCGGCAACGTAATTAGCATGCCGAATATTACTTGGAATGTGAATTGGAGCGAAATCGCTAATTCATAAGACCATTTTACAATTCTGGCTCAAGTTAGAAGCAGAGCCAATATTGCAAGATGTCGATAGTCCATAGCTCGGAAACTATAAGAGATAATGCAATTTGGCAATCGGCAACGTAATTAGCATGCCGAATATTACTTGGAATGTGAATTGGAGCGAAATCGCTAATTCATAAGAACATTTTACAATTCTGGCTCAAGCTAGAAGCAGAGCCAATATTGCAAGGTGTCGATAGTCCATATCTCGGAAACTATAAGAGATAATGCAATTTGGCAATCGGCAACGTAATTAGCATGCCGAATATTACTTGGAATGTGAATTGGAGCGAAATCGCTAATTCATAAGACCATTTTACATTTCTGGCCCAAGTTAGAAGCAGAGCCAATATTGCAAGATGTCGATAGTCCATATCTCGGAAACTATAAGAGATAATGCAATTTGGCAATCGGCAACGTAATTAGCATGCCGAATATTACTTGGAATGTGAATTGGAGCGAAATCGCAAATTCATAAGACCATTTTACAATTCTGGCCCAAGTTAGAAGCAGAGCCAATATTGCAAGATGTCGATAGTCCATATCTCGGAAACTATAAGAGATAATGCAATTTGGCAATCGGCAACGTAATTAGCATGCCGAATATTACTTGGAATGTGAATTGGGGCGAAATCGCTAATTCATAAGACCATTTTACATTTCTGGCCCAAGTTAGAAGCAGAGCCAATATTGCAAGATGTCGATAGTCCATATCTCGGAAACTATAAGAGATAATCCAATTTGGCAATCGGCAACGTAATTAGCATGCCGAATATTACTTGGAATGTGAATTGGAGCGAAATCGCTAATTCGTAAGACCATTTTACAATTCTGGCTCAAGTTAGAAGCAGAGCCAATATTGCAAGGTGTCGATAGTCCATATCTCGGAAACTATAAGAGATAATGCAATTTGGCAATCGGCAACGTAATTAGCATGCCGAATATTACTTGGAATGTGAATTGGAGCGAAATCGCTAATTCATAAGACCATTTTACATTTCTCGCCCAAGTTAGAAGCAGAGCCAATATTGCAAGATGTCGATAGTCCACATCTCGGAAACTATAAGAGATAATGCAATTTGGCAATCGGCGACGTAATTAGCATGCCGAATATTTCTTGGAATGTGAATTGGAGCGAAATCGCTAATTCATAAGACCATTTTACAATTCTGGCTCAAGTAAGAAGCAGAGCCAATATTGCAAGATGTCGATAGTCCATATCTCGGAAACTATAAGAGATAATGCAATTTGGCAATCGGCAACGTAATTAGCATGCCGAATATTACTTGGAATGTGAATTGGAGCGAAATCGCTAATTCATAAGACCATTTTACATTTCTGGCCCAAGTTAGAAGCAGAGCCAATATTGCAAGATGTCGATAGTCCATATCTCGGAAACTATAAGAGATAATGCAATTTGGCAGTCGGCAACGTAATTAGCATGCCGAATATTACTTGGAATGCGAATTGGAGCGAAATCGCTAATTCATAAAACCATTTTACAATTCTGGCTCAAGTTAGAAGCAGAGCCAATATTGCAAGATGTCGATAATCCATATCTCGGAAACTATAAGAGATAATGCAATTTGGCAGTCGGCAACGTAATTAGCATGCCGAATATTACTTGGAATGTGAATTGGAGCGAAATCGCTAATTCATAAGACCATTTTACATTTCTGGCCCAAGTTAGAAGCAGAGCCAATATTGCAAGATGTCGATAGTCCATATCTCGGAAACTATAAGAGATAATGCAATTTGGCAATCGGCAACGTAATTAGCATGCCGAATATTACTTGGAATGTGAATTGGAGCGAAATCGCTAATTCATAAGACCATTTTACATTTCTGGCCCAAGTTAGAAGCAGAGCCAATATTGCAAGATGTCGATAGTCCATATCTCGGAAACTATAAGAGATAATGCAATTTGGCAATCGGCGACGTAATTAGCATGCCGAATATTACTTGGAATGTGAATTATAGCGAAATCGCTAATTCATAAGACCATTTTACAATTCTGGTTCAAGTTAGAAGCAGAGTCAATATGGCAAGATGTCGATAGACCATATCTCGGAAACTATAAAAGATAATACAATTTCGCAGTCGGCAACGTAATTAGCATGCCGAATATTACTTGGAATGTGAATTGGAGCGAAATTGCTTATTCATAAGACCATTTTACATTTCTGGCCCAAGTTAGAAGCAGAGCCAATATTGCAAGATGTCGATAGTCCACATCTCGGAAACTATAAGAGATAATGCAATTTGGCAATCGGCGACGTAATTAGCATGCCGAATATTACTTGGAATGTGAATTGGAGCGAAATCGCTAATTCATAAGACCATTTTACAATTCTGGCTCAAGTAAGAAGCAGAGCCAATATTGCAAGATGTCGATAGTCCATATCTCGGAAACTATAAGAGATAATGCAATTTGGCAATCGGCAACGTAATTAGCATGCCGAATATTACTTGGAATGTGAATTGGAGCGAAATCGCTAATTCATAAGACCATTTTACATTTCTGGCCCAAGTTAGAAGCAGAGCCAATATTGCAAGATGTCGATAGTCCATATCTCGGAAACTATAAGAGATAATGCAATTTGGCAGTCGGCAACGTAATTAGCATGCCGAATATTACTTGGAATGCGAATTGGAGCGAAATCGCTAATTCATAAAACCATTTTACAATTCTGGCTCAAGTTAGAAGCAGAGCCAATATTGCAAGATGTCGATAGTCCATATCTCGGAAACTATAAGAGATAATGCAATTTGGCAGTCGGCAACGTAATTAGCATGCCGAATATTACTTGGAATGTGAATTGGAGCGAAATCGCTAATTCATAAGACCATTTTACAATTCTGGCTCAAGTTAGAAGCAGAGCCAATATTGCAAGATGTCGATAGTCCATAGCTCGGAAACTATAAGAGATAATGCAATTTGGCAATCGGCAACGTAATTAGCATGCCAAATATTACTTGGAATGTGAATTGGAGCGAAATCGCTAATTCATAAGACCATTTTACAATTCTGGCTCAAGTTAGAAGCAGAGCCAATATTGCAAGATGTCGATAGTTCATATCTCGGAAACTATAAGATATAATGCAATTTGGCAATCGGCAACGTAATTAGCATGCCGAATATTACTTGGAATGTGAATTGGAGCGAAATCGCTAATTCATAAGACCATTTTACATTTCTGGCCCAAGTTAGAAGCAGAGCCAATATTGCAAGATGTCGATAGTCCATATCTCGGAAACTATAAGAGATAATGCAATTTGGCAATCGGCAACGTAATTAGCATGATGAATATTACTTGGAATGTGAATTGGAGCGAAATCGCTAATTCATAAGACCATTTTACATTTCTGGCCCAAGTTAGAAGCAGAGCCAATATTGCAAGATGTCGATAGTCCATATCTCGGAAACTATAAGAGATAATGCAATTTGGCAATCGGCAACGTAATTAGCATGCCGAATATTACTTGGAATGTGAATTGGAGCGAAATCGCTAATTCATAAGACCATTTTACATTTCTGGCCCAAGTTAGAAGCAGAGCCAATATTGCAAGATGTCGATAGTCCATATCTCGGAAACTATAAGAGATAATGCAATTTGGCAATCGGCAACGTAATTAGCATGCCGAATATTACTTGGAATGTGAATTGGAGCGAAATCGCTAATTCATAAGACCATTTTACATTTCTGGCCCAAGTTAGAAGCAGAGCCAATATTGCAAGATGTCGATAGTCCATATCTCGGAAACTATAAGAGATAATGCAATTTGGCAATCGGCGACGTAATTAGCATGCCGAATATTACTTGGAATGTGAATTATAGCGAAATCGCTAATTCATAAGACCATTTTACAATTCTGGCTCAAGTTAGAAGCAGAGTCAATATGGCAAGATGTCGATACACCATATCTCGGAAACTATAAAAGATAATACAATTTCGCAGTCGGCAACGTAATTAGCATGCCGAATATTACTTGGAATGTGAATTGGAGCGAAATCGCTAATTCATAAGACCATTTTACATTTCTGGCCCAAGTTAGAAGCAGAGCCAATATTGCAAGATGTCGATAGTCCACATCTCGGAAACTATAAGAGATAATGCAATTTGGCAATCGGCGACGTAATTAGCATGCCGAATATTACTTGGAATGTGAATTGGAGCGAAATCGCTAATTCATAAGACCATTTTACAATTCTGGCTCAAGTAAGAAGCAGAGCCAATATTGCAAGATGTCGATAGTCCATATCTCGGAAACTATAAGAGATAATGCAATTTGGCAATCGGCAACGTAATTAGCATGCCGAATATTACTTGGAATGTGAATTGGAGCGAAATCGCTAATTCATAAGACCATTTTACATTTCTGGCCCAAGTTAGAAGCAGAGCCAATATTGCAAGATGTCGATAGTCCATATCTCGGAAACTATAAGAGATAATGCAATTTGGCAGTCGGCAACGTAATTAGCATGCCGAATATTACTTGGAATGCGAATTGGAGCGAAATCGCTAATTCATAAAACCATTTTACAATTCTGGCTCAAGTTAGAAGCAGAGCCAATATTGCAAGATGTCGATAGTCCATATCTCGGAAACTATAAGAGATAATGCAATTTGGCAGTCGGCAACGTAATTAGCATGCCGAATATTACTTGGAATGTGAATTGGAGCGAAATCGCTAATTCATAAGACCATTTTACAATTCTGGCTCAAGTTAGAAGCAGAGCCAATATTGCAAGATGTCGATAGTCCATAGCTCGGAAACTATAAGAGATAATGCAATTTGGCAATCGGCAACGTAATTAGCATGCCAAATATTACTTGGAATGTGAATTGGAGCGAAATCGCTAATTCATAAGACCATTTTACAATTCTGGCTCAAGTTAGAAGCAGAGCCAATATTGCAAGATGTCGATAGTTCATATCTCGGAAACTATAAGATATAATGCAATTTGGCAATCGGCAACGTAATTAGCATGCCGAATATTACTTGGAATGTGAATTGGAGCGAAATCGCTAATTCATAAGACCATTTTACATTTCTGGCCCAAGTTAGAAGCAGAGCCAATATTGCAAGATGTCGATAGTCCATATCTCGGAAACTATAAGAGATAATGCAATTTGGCAATCGGCAACGTAATTAGCATGATGAATATTACTTGGAATGTGAATTGGAGCGAAATCGCTAATTCATAAGACCATTTTACATTTCTGGCCCAAGTTAGAAGCAGAGCCAATATTGCAAGATGTCGATAGTCCATATCTCGGAAACTATAAGAGATAATGCAATTTGGCAATCGGCGACGTAATTAGCATGCCGAATATTACTTGGAATGTGAATTATAGCGAAATCGCTAATTCATAAGACCATTTTACAATTCTGGCTCAAGTTAGAAGCAGAGTCAATATGGCAAGATGTCGATAGTCCATATCTCGGAAACTATAAGAGATAATACAATTTGGCAGTCGGCAACGTAATTAGCATGCCGAATATTACTTGGAATGTGAATTGGAGCGAAATCGCTAATTCATAAGACCATTTTACATTTCTGGCCCAAGTTAGAAGCAGAGCCAATATTGCAAGATGTCGATAGTCCACATCTCGGAAACTATAAGAGATAATGCAATTTGGCAATCGGCGACGTAATTAGCATGCCGAATATTACTTGGAATGTGAATTGGAGCGAAATCGCTAATTCATAAGACCATTTTACAATTCTGGCTCAAGTAAGAAGCAGAGCCAATATTGCAAGATGTCGATAGTCCATATCTCGGAAACTATAAGAGATAATGCAATTTGGCAATCGGCAACGTAATTAGCATGCCGAATATTACTTGGAATGTGAATTGGAGCGAAATCGCTAATTCATAAGACCATTTTACATTTCTGGCCCAAGTTAGAAGCAGAGCCGATATTGCAAGATGTCGATAGTCCATATCTCGGAAACTATAAGAGATAATGCAATTTGGCAGTCGGCAACGTAATTAGCATGCCGAATATTACTTGGAATGCGAATTGGAGCGAAATCGCTAATTCATAAAACCATTTTACAATTCTGGCTCAAGTTAGAAGCAGAGCCAATATTGCAAGATGTCGATAGTCCATATCTCGGAAACAATAAGAGATAATGCAATTTGGCAGTCGGCAACGTAATTAGCATGCCGAATATTACTTGGAATGTGAATTGGAGCGAAATCGCTAATTCATAAGACCATTTTACAATTCTGGCTCAAGTTAGAAACAGAGCCAATATTGCAAGATGTCGATAGTCCATAGCTCGGAAACTATAAGAGATAATGCAATTTGGCAATCGGCAACGTAATTAGCATGCCAAATATTACTTGGAATGTGAATTGGAGCGAAATCGCTAATTCATAAGACCATTTTACAATTCTGGCTCAAGTTAGAAGCAGAGCCAATATTGCAAGATGTCGATAGTCCATATCTCTTAAACTATAAGAGATAATGCAATTTGGCAATCGGGAACGTAATTAGCATGCCGAATATTACTTGGAATGTGAATTGGAGCGAAATCGCTAATTCATAAGACCATTTTACATTTCTGGCCCAAGTTATAAGCAGAGCCAATATTGCAAGATGTCGATAGTCCATATCTCGGAAACTATAAGAGATAATGCAATTTGGCAATCGGCAACGTAATTAGCATGCCGAATATTACTTGGAATGTGAATTGGAGCGAAATCGCTAATTCATAAGACCATTTTACATTTCTGGCCCAAGTTAGAAGCAGAGCCAATATTGCAAGATGTCGATAGTCCATATCTCGGAAACTATAAGAGATAATGCAATTTGGCAATCGGCGACGTAATTAGCATGCCGAATATTACTTGGAATGTGAATTGGAGCGAAATCGCTAATTCGTAGGACCATTTTACAATTCTGGCTCAAGTTAGAAGCAGAGCCAATATTGCAAGGTGTCGATAGTCCATATCTCGGAAACTATAAGAGATAATGCAATTTGGCAATCGGCAACGTAATTAGCATGCCGAATATTACTTGGAATGTGAATTGGAGCGAAATCGCTAATTCATAAGACCATTTTACATTTCTGGCCCAAGTTAGAAGCAGAGCCAATATTGCAAGATGTCGATAGTCCATATCTCGGAAACTATAAGAGATAATGCAATTTGGCAATCGGCAACGTAGTTAGCATGCCGAATATTACTTGGAATGTGAATTGGAGCGAAATCGCTAATTCATAAGACCATTTTACAATTCTGGCTCAAGTTAGATGCAGAGCCAATATTGCAAGATGTCGATAGTATATAGCTCGGAAACTATAAGAGATAATGCAATTTGGCAATCGGCAACGTAATTAGCATGCCGAATATTACTTGGAATGTGAATTGGAGCGAAATCGCTAATTCATAAGACCATTTTACATTTCTGGCCCTAGTTAGAAGCAGAGCCAACATTGCAAGATGTCGATAGTCCATATCTCGGAAACTATAAGAGATAATGCAATTTGGCAATCGGCAACGTAATTAGCATGCCGAATATTACTTGGAATGTGAATTGGAGCGAAATCGCTAATTCATAAGACCATTTTACATTTCTGGCCCAAGTTAGAAGCAGAGCCAACATTGCAAGATGTCGATAGTCCATAGCTCGGAAACTATAAGAGATAATGCAATTTGGCAATCGGCAACGTAATTAGCATGCCGAATATTACTTGGAATGTGAATTGGAGCGAAATCGCTAATTCATAAGACCATTTTACATTTCTGGCCCAAGTTAGAAGCAGAGCCAATATTGCAAGATGTCGATAGTCCATATCTCGGAAACTATAAGAGATAATGCAATTTGGCAATCGGCGACGTAATTAGCATGCCGAATATTACTTGGAATGTGAATTATAGCGAAATCGCTAATTCATAAGACCATTTTACAATTCTGGCTCAAGTTAGAAGCAGAGTCAATATGGCAAGATGTCGATAGTCCATATCTCGGAAACTATAAGAGATAATACAATTTGGCAGTCGGCAACGTAATTAGCATGCCGAATATTACTTGGAATGTGAATTGGAGCGAAATCGCTAATTCATAAGACCATTTTACATTTCTGGCCCAAGTTAGAAGCAGAGCCAATATTGCAAGATGTCGATAGTCCACATCTCGGAAACTATAAGAGATAATGCAATTTGGCAATCGGCGACGTAATTAGCATGCCGAATATTACTTGGAATGTGAATTGGAGCGAAATCGCTAATTCATAAGACCATTTTACAATTCTGGCTCAAGTAAGAAGCAGAGCCAATATTGCAAGATGTCGATAGTCCATATCTCGGAAACTATAAGAGATAATGCAATTTGGCAATCGGCAACGTAATTAGCATGCCGAATATTACTTGGAATGTGAATTGGAGCGAAATCGCTAATTCATAAGACCATTTTACATTTCTGGCCCAAGTTAGAAGCAGAGCCGATATTGCAAGATGTCGATAGTCCATATCTCGGAAACTATAAGAGATAATGCAATTTGGCAGTCGGCAACGTAATTAGCATGCCGAATATTACTTGGAATGCGAATTGGAGCGAAATCGCTAATTCATAAAACCATTTTACAATTCTGGCTCAAGTTAGAAGCAGAGCCAATATTGCAAGATGTCGATAGTCCATATCTCGGAAACAATAAGAGATAATGCAATTTGGCAGTCGGCAACGTAATTAGCATGCCGAATATTACTTGGAATGTGAATTGGAGCGAAATCGCTAATTCATAAGACCATTTTACAATTCTGGCTCAAGTTAGAAACAGAGCCAATATTGCAAGATGTCGATAGTCCATAGCTCGGAAACTATAAGAGATAATGCAATTTGGCAATCGGCAACGTAATTAGCATGCCAAATATTACTTGGAATGTGAATTGGAGCGAAATCGCTAATTCATAAGACCATTTTACAATTCTGGCTCAAGTTAGAAGCAGAGCCAATATTGCAAGATGTCGATAGTCCATATCTCTTAAACTATAAGAGATAATGCAATTTGGCAATCGGGAACGTAATTAGCATGCCGAATATTACTTGGAATGTGAATTGGAGCGAAATCGCTAATTCATAAGACCATTTTACATTTCTGGCCCAAGTTATAAGCAGAGCCAATATTGCAAGATGTCGATAGTCCATATCTCGGAAACTATAAGAGATAATGCAATTTGGCAATCGGCAACGTAATTAGCATGCCGAATATTACTTGGAATGTGAATTGGAGCGAAATCGCTAATTCATAAGACCATTTTACATTTCTGGCCCAAGTTAGAAGCAGAGCCAATATTGCAAGATGTCGATAGTCCATATCTCGGAAACTATAAGAGATAATGCAATTTGGCAATCGGCGACGTAATTAGCATGCCGAATATTACTTGGAATGTGAATTGGAGCGAAATCGCTAATTCGTAGGACCATTTTACAATTCTGGCTCAAGTTAGAAGCAGAGCCAATATTGCAAGGTGTCGATAGTCCATATCTCGGAAACTATAAGAGATAATGCAATTTGGCAATCGGCAACGTAATTAGCATGCCGAATATTACTTGGAATGTGAATTGGAGCGAAATCGCTAATTCATAAGACCATTTTACATTTCTGGCCCAAGTTAGAAGCAGAGCCAATATTGCAAGATGTCGATAGTCCATATCTCGGAAACTATAAGAGATAATGCAATTTGGCAATCGGCAACGTAGTTAGCATGCCGAATATTACTTGGAATGTGAATTGGAGCGAAATCGCTAATTCATAAGACCATTTTACAATTCTGGCTCAAGTTAGATGCAGAGCCAATATTGCAAGATGTCGATAGTATATAGCTCGGAAACTATAAGAGATAATGCAATTTGGCAATCGGCAACGTAATTAGCATGCCGAATATTACTTGGAATGTGAATTGGAGCGAAATCGCTAATTCATAAGACCATTTTACATTTCTGGCCCTAGTTAGAAGCAGAGCCAACATTGCAAGATGTCGATAGTCCATATCTCGGAAACTATAAGAGATAATGCAATTTGGCAATCGGCAACGTAATTAGCATGCCGAATATTACTTGGAATGTGAATTGGAGCGAAATCGCTAATTCATAAGACCATTTTACATTTCTGGCCCAAGTTAGAAGCAGAGCCAACATTGCAAGATGTCGATAGTCCATAGCTCGGAAACTATAAGAGATAATGCAATTTGGCAATCGGCAACGTAATTAGCATGCCGAATATTACTTGGAATGTGAATTGGAGCGAAATCGCTAATTCATAAGACCATTTTACATTTCTGGCCCAAGTTAGAAGCAGAGCCAACATTGCAAGATGTCGATAGTCCATAGCTCGGAAACTATAAGAGATAATGCAATTTGGAAATAGGCAACGTAATTAGCATGCCGAATATTACTTGGAATGTGAATTGGAGCGAAATCGCTAATTCATAAGACCATTTTACATTTCTGGCCCAAGTTAGAAGCAGAGCCAATATTGCAAGATGTCGATAGTCCATATCTCGGAAACTATAAGAGATAATGCAATTTGGCAATCGGCAACGTAATTAGCATGCCGAATATTACTTGGAATGTGAATTGGAGCGAAATCGCTAATTCGTAAGACAATTTTACAATTCTGGCTCAAGTTAGAAGCAGAGCCAATATTGCAAGGTGTCGATAGTCCATATCTCGGAAACTATAAGAGATAATGCAATTTGGCAATCGGCAACGTAATTAGCATGCCGAATATTACTTGGAATGTGAATTGGAGCGAAATCGCTAATTCATAAGACCATTTTACATTTCTGGCCCAAGTTAGAAGCAGAGCCAATATTGCAAGATGTCGATAGTCCATATCTCGGAAACTATAAGAGATAATGCAATTTGGCAATCGGCAACGTAGTTAGCATGCCGAATATTACTTGGAATGTGAATTGGAGCGAAATCGCTAATTCATAAGACCATTTTACATTTCTGGCCCAAGTTAGAAGCAGAGCCAATATTGCAAGATGTCGATAGTCCATATCTCGGAAACTATAAGAGATAATGCAATTTGGCAATCGGCAACGTAATTAGCATGATGAATATTACTTGGAATGTGAATTGGAGCGAAATCGCTAATTCATAAGACCATTTTACATTTCTGGCCCAAGTTAGAAGCAGAGCCAATATTGCAAGATGTCGATAGTCCATATCTCGGAAACTATAAGAGATAATGCAATTTGGCAATCGGCAACGTAATTAGCATGCCGAATATTACTTGGAATGTGAATTGGAGCGAAATCGCTAATTCATAAGACCATTTTACATTTCTGGCCCAAGTTAGAAGCAGAGCCAATATTGCAAGATGTCGATAGTCCATATCTCGGAAACTATAAGAGATAATGCAATTTGGCAATCGGCAACGTAATTAGCATGCCGAATATTACTTGGAATGTGAATTGGAGCGAAATCGCTAATTCATAAGACCATTTTACATTTCTGGCCCAAGTTAGAAGCAGAGCCAATATTGCAAGATGTCGATAGTCCATATCTCGGAAACTATAAGAGATAATGCAATTTGGCAATCGGCGACGTAATTAGCATGCCGAATATTACTTGGAATGTGAATTATAGCGAAATCGCTAATTCATAAGACCATTTTACAATTCTGGCTCAAGTTAGAAGCAGAGTCAATATGGCAAGATGTCGATACACCATATCTCGGAAACTATAAAAGATAATACAATTTCGCAGTCGGCAACGTAATTAGCATGCCGAATATTACTTGGAATGTGAATTGGAGCGAAATCGCTAATTCATAAGACCATTTTACATTTCTGGCCCAAGTTAGAAGCAGAGCCAATATTGCAAGATGTCGATAGTCCACATCTCGGAAACTATAAGAGATAATGCAATTTGGCAATCGGCGACGTAATTAGCATGCCGAATATTACTTGGAATGTGAATTGGAGCGAAATCGCTAATTCATAAGACCATTTTACAATTCTGGCTCAAGTAAGAAGCAGAGCCAATATTGCAAGATGTCGATAGTCCATATCTCGGAAACTATAAGAGATAATGCAATTTGGCAATCGGCAACGTAATTAGCATGCCGAATATTACTTGGAATGTGAATTGGAGCGAAATCGCTAATTCATAAGACCATTTTACATTTCTGGCCCAAGTTAGAAGCAGAGCCAATATTGCAAGATGTCGATAGTCCATATCTCGGAAACTATAAGAGATAATGCAATTTGGCAGTCGGCAACGTAATTAGCATGCCGAATATTACTTGGAATGCGAATTGGAGCGAAATCGCTAATTCATAAAACCATTTTACAATTCTGGCTCAAGTTAGAAGCAGAGCCAATATTGCAAGATGTCGATAGTCCATATCTCGGAAACTATAAGAGATAATGCAATTTGGCAGTCGGCAACGTAATTAGCATGCCGAATATTACTTGGAATGTGAATTGGAGCGAAATCGCTAATTCATAAGACCATTTTACAATTCTGGCTCAAGTTAGAAGCAGAGCCAATATTGCAAGATGTCGATAGTCCATAGCTCGGAAACTATAAGAGATAATGCAATTTGGCAATCGGCAACGTAATTAGCATGCCAAATATTACTTGGAATGTGAATTGGAGCGAAATCGCTAATTCATAAGACCATTTTACAATTCTGGCTCAAGTTAGAAGCAGAGCCAATATTGCAAGATGTCGATAGTTCATATCTCGGAAACTATAAGATATAATGCAATTTGGCAATCGGCAACGTAATTAGCATGCCGAATATTACTTGGAATGTGAATTGGAGCGAAATCGCTAATTCATAAGACCATTTTACATTTCTGGCCCAAGTTAGAAGCAGAGCCAATATTGCAAGATGTCGATAGTCCATATCTCGGAAACTATAAGAGATAATGCAATTTGGCAATCGGCAACGTAATTAGCATGATGAATATTACTTGGAATGTGAATTGGAGCGAAATCGCTAATTCATAAGACCATTTTACATTTCTGGCCCAAGTTAGAAGCAGAGCCAATATTGCAAGATGTCGATAGTCCATATCTCGGAAACTATAAGAGATAATGCAATTTGGCAATCGGCGACGTAATTAGCATGCCGAATATTACTTGGAATGTGAATTATAGCGAAATCGCTAATTCATAAGACCATTTTACAATTCTGGCTCAAGTTAGAAGCAGAGTCAATATGGCAAGATGTCGATAGTCCATATCTCGGAAACTATAAGAGATAATACAATTTGGCAGTCGGCAACGTAATTAGCATGCCGAATATTACTTGGAATGTGAATTGGAGCGAAATCGCTAATTCATAAGACCATTTTACATTTCTGGCCCAAGTTAGAAGCAGAGCCAATATTGCAAGATGTCGATAGTCCACATCTCGGAAACTATAAGAGATAATGCAATTTGGCAATCGGCGACGTAATTAGCATGCCGAATATTACTTGGAATGTGAATTGGAGCGAAATCGCTAATTCATAAGACCATTTTACAATTCTGGCTCAAGTAAGAAGCAGAGCCAATATTGCAAGATGTCGATAGTCCATATCTCGGAAACTATAAGAGATAATGCAATTTGGCAATCGGCAACGTAATTAGCATGCCGAATATTACTTGGAATGTGAATTGGAGCGAAATCGCTAATTCATAAGACCATTTTACATTTCTGGCCCAAGTTAGAAGCAGAGCCGATATTGCAAGATGTCGATAGTCCATATCTCGGAAACTATAAGAGATAATGCAATTTGGCAGTCGGCAACGTAATTAGCATGCCGAATATTACTTGGAATGCGAATTGGAGCGAAATCGCTAATTCATAAAACCATTTTACAATTCTGGCTCAAGTTAGAAGCAGAGCCAATATTGCAAGATGTCGATAGTCCATATCTCGGAAACAATAAGAGATAATGCAATTTGGCAGTCGGCAACGTAATTAGCATGCCGAATATTACTTGGAATGTGAATTGGAGCGAAATCGCTAATTCATAAGACCATTTTACAATTCTGGCTCAAGTTAGAAACAGAGCCAATATTGCAAGATGTCGATAGTCCATAGCTCGGAAACTATAAGAGATAATGCAATTTGGCAATCGGCAACGTAATTAGCATGCCAAATATTACTTGGAATGTGAATTGGAGCGAAATCGCTAATTCATAAGACCATTTTACAATTCTGGCTCAAGTTAGAAGCAGAGCCAATATTGCAAGATGTCGATAGTCCATATCTCTTAAACTATAAGAGATAATGCAATTTGGCAATCGGGAACGTAATTAGCATGCCGAATATTACTTGGAATGTGAATTGGAGCGAAATCGCTAATTCATAAGACCATTTTACATTTCTGGCCCAAGTTATAAGCAGAGCCAATATTGCAAGATGTCGATAGTCCATATCTCGGAAACTATAAGAGATAATGCAATTTGGCAATCGGCAACGTAATTAGCATGCCGAATATTACTTGGAATGTGAATTGGAGCGAAATCGCTAATTCATAAGACCATTTTACATTTCTGGCCCAAGTTAGAAGCAGAGCCAATATTGCAAGATGTCGATAGTCCATATCTCGGAAACTATAAGAGATAATGCAATTTGGCAATCGGCGACGTAATTAGCATGCCGAATATTACTTGGAATGTGAATTGGAGCGAAATCGCTAATTCGTAGGACCATTTTACAATTCTGGCTCAAGTTAGAAGCAGAGCCAATATTGCAAGGTGTCGATAGTCCATATCTCGGAAACTATAAGAGATAATGCAATTTGGCAATCGGCAACGTAATTAGCATGCCGAATATTACTTGGAATGTGAATTGGAGCGAAATCGCTAATTCATAAGACCATTTTACATTTCTGGCCCAAGTTAGAAGCAGAGCCAATATTGCAAGATGTCGATAGTCCATATCTCGGAAACTATAAGAGATAATGCAATTTGGCAATCGGCAACGTAGTTAGCATGCCGAATATTACTTGGAATGTGAATTGGAGCGAAATCGCTAATTCATAAGACCATTTTACAATTCTGGCTCAAGTTAGATGCAGAGCCAATATTGCAAGATGTCGATAGTATATAGCTCGGAAACTATAAGAGATAATGCAATTTGGCAATCGGCAACGTAATTAGCATGCCGAATATTACTTGGAATGTGAATTGGAGCGAAATCGCTAATTCATAAGACCATTTTACATTTCTGGCCCTAGTTAGAAGCAGAGCCAACATTGCAAGATGTCGATAGTCCATATCTCGGAAACTATAAGAGATAATGCAATTTGGCAATCGGCAACGTAATTAGCATGCCGAATATTACTTGGAATGTGAATTGGAGCGAAATCGCTAATTCATAAGACCATTTTACATTTCTGGCCCAAGTTAGAAGCAGAGCCAACATTGCAAGATGTCGATAGTCCATAGCTCGGAAACTATAAGAGATAATGCAATTTGGCAATCGGCAACGTAATTAGCATGCCGAATATTACTTGGAATGTGAATTGGAGCGAAATCGCTAATTCATAAGACCATTTTACATTTCTGGCCCAAGTTAGAAGCAGAGCCAACATTGCAAGATGTCGATAGTCCATAGCTCGGAAACTATAAGAGATAATGCAATTTGGAAATAGGCAACGTAATTAGCATGCCGAATATTACTTGGAATGTGAATTGGAGCGAAATCGCTAATTCATAAGACCATTTTACATTTCTGGCCCAAGTTAGAAGCAGAGCCAATATTGCAAGATGTCGATAGTCCATATCTCGGAAACTATAAGAGATAATGCAATTTGGCAATCGGCAACGTAATTAGCATGCCGAATATTACTTGGAATGTGAATTGGAGCGAAATCGCTAATTCGTAAGACAATTTTACAATTCTGGCTCAAGTTAGAAGCAGAGCCAATATTGCAAGGTGTCGATAGTCCATATCTCGGAAACTATAAGAGATAATGCAATTTGGCAATCGGCAACGTAATTAGCATGCCGAATATTACTTGGAATGTGAATTGGAGCGAAATCGCTAATTCATAAGACCATTTTACATTTCTGGCCCAAGTTAGAAGCAGAGCCAATATTGCAAGATGTCGATAGTCCATATCTCGGAAACTATAAGAGATAATGCAATTTGGCAATCGGCAACGTAGTTAGCATGCCGAATATTACTTGGAATGTGAATTGGAGCGAAATCGCTAATTCATAAGACCATTTTACAATTCTGGCTCAAGTTAGATGCAGAGCCAATATTGCAAGATGTTGATAGTATATAGCTCGGAAACTATAAGAGATAATGCAATTTGGCAATCGGCAACGTAATTAGCATGCCGAATATTACTTGGAATGTGAATTGGAGCGAAATCGCTAATTCATAAGACCATTTTACAATTCTGGCTCAAGTTAGAAGCAGAGCCAATATTGCAAGATGTCGATAGTCCATATCTCGGAAACTATAAGAGATAATGCAATTTGGCAATCGGCAACGTAATTAGCATGCCGAATATTACTTGGAATGTGAATTGGAGCGATATCGCTAATTCATAAGACCATTTTACAATTCTGGCTCAAGTTAGAAGCAGAGCCAATATTGCAAGATGTCGATAGTCCATATCTCGGAAGTTATAAGAGATAATACAATTTGGCAATCGGCAACGTAATTAGAATGCCGAATATTACTTCGAATGTGAATTGGAGCGAAATCGCTAATTCATAAGACCATTTTACATTTCTGGCCCTAGTTAGAAGCAGAGGCAACATTGCAAGATGTCGATAGTCCATATCTCGGAAACTATAAGAGATAATGCAATTTGGCAATCGGCAACGTAATTAGCATGCCGTATATTACTTGGAATGTAAATTGGAGCGAAATCGCTAATTCATAAGACCATTTTACATTTCTGGCCCAAGTTAGAAGCAGAGCCAACATTGCAAGATGTCGATAGTCCATATCTCGGAAACTATAAGGGATAATGCAATTTGGCAAACGGCAACGTAATTAGCATGCCGAATATTACTTGGAATGTGAATTGGAGCGAAATCGCTAATTCATAAGACCATTTTACAATACTGGCTCAAGTTAGAAGCAGAGCCAATATTGCAAGATGTCGATAGTCCATAGCTCGGAAACTATAAGAGATAATGCAATTTGGCAATCGGCAACGTAATTAGCATGCCGAATATTACTTGGAATGTGAATTGGAGCGAAATCGCTAATTCATAAGACCATTTTACAATTCTGGCTCAAGCTAGAAGCAGAGCCAATATTGCGAGGTGTCGATAGTCCATATCTATGAAACTATAAGAGATAATGCAATTTGGCAATCGGCAACGTAACTAGCATGCCGAATATTACTTGGAATGTGAATTGGAGCGAAATCGCTAATTCATAAGACCATTTTACATTTCTGGCCCAAGTTAGAAGCAGAGCCAATATTGCAAGATGTCGATAGTCCATATCTCGGAAACTATAAGAGATAATGCAATTTGGCAATCGGCAACGTAATTAGCATGCCGAATATTACTTGGAATGTGAATTGGAGCGAAATCGCAAATTCATAAGACCATTTTACAATTCTGGCCCAAGTTAGAAGCAGAGCCAATATTGCAAGATGTCGATAGTCCATATCTCGGAAACTATAAGAGATAATGCAATTTGGCAATCGGCAACGTAATTAGCATGCCGAATATTACTTGGAATGTGAATTGGGGCGAAATCGCTAATTCATAAGACCATTTTACATTTCTGGCCCAAGTTAGAAGCAGAGCCAATATTGCAAGATGTCGATAGTCCATATCTCGGAAACTATAAGAGATAATGCAATTTGGCAATCGGCAACGTAATTAGCATGCCGAATATTACTTGGAATGTGAAATGGAGCGAAATCGCTAATTCATAAGACCATTTTACAATTCTGGCTCAAGTTAGAAGCAGAGCCAATATTGCAAGATGTCGATAGTCCATAGCTCGGAAACTATAAGAGATAATGCAATTTGGCAATCGGCAACGTAATTAGCATGCCGAATATTACTTGGAATGTGAATCGGAGCGCAATCGCTAATTCATAAGACCATTTTACATTTCTGGCCCAAGTTAGAAGCAGAGCCTATATTGCAAGATGTCGATAGTTCATATCTCGAAAACTATAAGAGATAATGCAATTTGGCAATCGGCAACGTAATTAGCATGCCGAATATTACTTAGAATGTGAATTGGAGCGAAATCGCTAATTCATAAGACCATTTTACATTTCTGGCCAAAGTTAGAAGCAGAGCCAATATTGCAAGATGTCGATAGTCCATATCTCGGAAACTATAAGAGATAATGCAATTTGGCAATCGGCAACGTAATTAGCATGCCGAATATTACTTGGAATGTGAATTGGAGCGAAATCGCTAATTCGTAAGACCATTTTACAATTCTGGCTCAAGTTAGAAGCAGAGCCAATATTGCAAGGTGTCGATAGTCCATATCTCGGAAACTATAAGAGATAATGCAATTTGGCAATCGGCAACGTAATTAGCATGCCGAATATTACTTGGAATGTGAATTGGAGCGAAATCGCTAATTCATAAGACCATTTTACAATTCTGGCTCAAGTTAGAAGCAGAGCTAATATTGCAAGATGTCGATAGTCCATAGCTCGGAAACTATAAGAGATAATGCAATTTGGCAATCGGCAACGTAATTAGCATGCCGAATATTACTTGGAATGTGAATTGGAGCGAAATCGCTAATTCATAAGACCATTTTACAATTCTGGCTCAAGTTAGAAGCAGAGCCAATATTGCAAGATGTCGATAGTCCATATCTAGAAAACTATAAGAGATAATGCAATTTGGCAATCGGCAACGTAATTAGCATGCCGAATATTACTTGGAATGTGAATTGGAGCGAAATCGCTAATTCATAAGACCATTTTACAATTCTGGCTCAAGTTAGAAGCAGAGCCAATATTGCAAGATGTCGATAGTCCATAGATCGGAAACTATAAGAGATAATGCAATTTGGCAATCGGCAACGTAATTAGCATGCCGAATATTACTTGGAATGTGAATTGGAGCGATATCGCTAATTCATAAGACCATTTTACAATTCTGGCTCAAGCTAGAAGCAGAGCCAATATTGCAAGGTGTCGATAGTCCATATCTCGGAAACTATAAGAGATAATGCAATTTGGCAATCGGCAACGTAATTAGCATGCCGAATATTACTTGAAATGTGAATTGGAGCGAAATCGCTAATTCATAAGACCATTTTACATTTCTGGCCCAAGTTAGAAGCAGAGCCAATATTGCAAGATGTCGATAGTCCATATCTCGGAAACTATAAGAGATAATGCAATTTGGCAATCGGCAACGTAATTAGCATGCCGAATATTACTTGGAATGTGAATTGGAGCGAAATCGCAAATTCATAAGACCATTTTACAATTCTGGCCCAAGTTAGAAGCAGAGCCAATATTGCAAGATGTCGATAGTCCATATCTCGGAAACTATAAGAGATAATGCAATTTGGCAATCGGCAACGTAATTAGCATGCCGAATATTACTTGGAATGTGAATTGGGGCGAAATCGCTAATTCATAAGACCATTTTACATTTCTGGCCCAAGTTAGAAGCAGAGCCAATATTGCAAGATGTCGATAGTCCATAGCTCGGAAACTATAAGAGATAATGCAATTTGGCAATCGGCAACGTAATTAGCATGCCGAATATTACTTGGAATGTGAATTGGAGCGAAATCGCTAATTCATAAGACCATTTTACAATTCTGGCTCAAGTTAGAAGCAGAGCCAATATTGCAAGATGTCGATAGTCCATAGCTCGGAAACTATAAGAGATAATGCAATTTGGCAATCGGCAACGTAATTAGCATGCCGAATATTACTTGGAATGTGAATCGGAGCGCAATCGCTAATTCATAAGACCATTTTACATTTCTGGCCCAAGTTAGAAGCAGAGCCTATATTGCAAGATGTCGATAGTTCATATCTCGGAAACTATAAGAGATAATGCAATTTGGCAATCGGCAACGTAATTAGCATGCCGAATATTACTTAGAATGTGAATTGGAGCGAAATCGCTAATTCATAAGACCATTTTACATTTCTGGCCAAAGTTAGAAGCAGAGCCAATATTGCAAGATGTCGATAGTCCATATCTCGGAAACTATAAGAGATAATGCAATTTGGCAATCGGCAACGTAATTAGCATGCCGAATATTACTTGGAATGTGAATTGGAGCGAAATCGCTAATTCGTAAGACCATTTTACAATTCTGGCTCAAGTTAGAAGCAGAGCCAATATTGCAAGGTGTCGATAGTCCATATCTCGGAAACTATAAGAGATAATGCAATTTGGCAATCGGCAACGTAATTAGCATGCCGAATATTACTTGGAATGTGAATTGGAGCGAAATCGCTAATTCATAAGACCATTTTACAATTCTGGCTCAAGTTAGAAGCAGAGCCAATATTGCAAGATGTCGATAGTCCATAGCTCGGAAACTATAAGAGATAATGCAATTTGGCAATCGGCAACGTAATTAGCATGCCTAATATTACTTGGAATGTGAATTGGAGCGAAATCGCTAATTCATAAGACCATTTTACAATTCTGGCTCAAGTTAGAAGCAGAGCCAATATTGCAAGATGTCGATAGTCCATATCTCGGAAACTATAAGAGATAATGCAATTTGGCAATCGGCAACGTAATTAGCATGCCGAATGTTACTTGGAATGTGAATTGGAGCGATATCGCTAATTCATAAGACCATTATACATTTCTGGCCCAAGTTAGAAGCAGAGCCAATATTGCAAGATGTCGATAGTCCATAGCTCGGAAACTATAAGAGATAATGCAATTTGGCAATCGGCAACGTAATTAGAATGCCGAATATTACTGGGAATGTGAATTGGAGCGATATAGCTAATTCATAAGACCATTTTACATTTCTGGCCCAAGCTAGAAGCAGAGCCAATATTGCAAGATGTCGATAGTCCATATCTCGGAAACTATAAGAGATAATGCAATTTGGCAATTGGCAACGTAATTAGCATGCCGAATATTACTTGGAATGTGAATTGGAGCGAAATCGCTAATTCATAAGACCATTTTGCAATTCTGGCTCAAGTTAGAAGCAGAGCCAATATTGCAAGATGTCGATAGTCCATAGCTCGGAAACTATAAGAGATAATGCAATTTGGCAATCGGCAACGTAATTAGCATGCCGAATATTACTTGGAATGTGAATTGGAGCGAAATCGCTAATTCATAAGACCATTTTACATTTCTGGCCCAAGTTAGAAGCAGAGCCTATATTGCAAGATGTCGATAGTTCATATCTCGGAAACTATAAGAGATAATGCAATTTGGCAATCGGCAACGTAATTAGCATGCCGAATATTACTTAGAATGTGAATTGGAGCGAAATCGCTAATTCATAAGACCATTTTACATTTCTGGCCCAAGTTAGAAGCAGAGCCAATATTGCAAGATGTCGATAGTCCATATCTCGGAAACTATAAGAGATAATGCAATTTGGCAATCGGCAACGTAATTAGCATGCCGAATATTACTTGGTATGTGAATTGGAGCGAAATCGCTAATTCGTAAGACCATTTTACAATTCTGGCTCAAGTTAGAAGCAGAGCCAATATTGCAAGGTGTCGATAGTCCATATCTCGGAAACTATAAGAGATAATGCAATTTGGCAATCGGCAACGTAATTAGAATGCCGAATATTACTGGGAATGTGAATTGGAGCGAAATAGCTAATTCATAAGACCATTTTACATTTCTGGCCCAAGCTAGAAGCAGAGCCAATATTGCAAGATGTCGATAGTCCATATCTCGGAAACTATAAGAGATAATGCAATTTGGCAATTGGCAACGTAATTAGCATGCCGAATATTACTTGGAATGTGAATTGGAGCGAAATCGCTAATTCATAAGACCATTTTACAATTCTGGCTCAAGTAAGAAGCAGAGCCAATATTGCAAGATGTCGATAGTCCATAGCTCGGAAACTATAAGAGATAATGCAATTTGGCAATCGGCAACGTAATTAGCATGCCGAATATTACTTGGAATGTGAATTGGAGCGAAATCGCTAATTCATAAGACCATTTTACAATTCTGGCTCAAGTTAGAAGCAGAGCCAATATTGCAAGATGTCGATAGTCCATAGCTCGGAAACTATAAGAGATAATGCAATTTGGCAATCGGCAACGTAATTAGCATGCCGAATATTACTTGGAATGTGAATTGGAGCGATATCGCTAATTCATAAGACCATTTTACAATTCTGGCTCAAGCTAGAAGCAGAGCCAATATTGCAAGGTGTCGATAGTCCATATCTCGGAAACTATAAGAGATAATGCAATTTGGCAATCGGCAACGTAATTAGCATGCCGAATATTACTTGAAATGTGAATTGGAGCGAAATCGCTAATTCATAAGACCATTTTACATTTCTGGCCCAAGTTAGAAGCAGAGCCAATATTGCAAGATGTCGATAGTCCATATCTCGGAAACTATAAGAGATAATGCAATTTGGCAATCGGCAACGTAATTAGCATGCCGAATATTACTTGGAATGTGAATTGGAGCGAAATCGCAAATTCATAAGACCATTTTACAATTCTGGCCCAAGTTAGAAGCAGAGCCAATATTGCAAGATGTCGATAGTCCATATCTCGGAAACTATAAGAGATAATGCAATTTGGCAATCGGCAACGTAATTAGCATGCCGAATATTACTTGGAATGTGAATTGGGGCGAAATCGCTAATTCATAAGACCATTTTACATTTCTGGCCCAAGTTAGAAGCAGAGCCAATATTGCAAGATGTCGATAGTCCATAGCTCGGAAACTATAAGAGATAATGCAATTTGGCAATCGGCAACGTAATTAGCATGCCGAATATTACTTGGAATGTGAATTGGAGCGAAATCGCTAATTCATAAGACCATTTTACAATTCTGGCTCAAGTTAGAAGCAGAGCCAATATTGCAAGATGTCGATAGTCCATAGCTCGGAAACTATAAGAGATAATGCAATTTGGCAATCGGCAACGTAATTAGCATGCCGAATATTACTTGGAATGTGAATCGGAGCGCAATCGCTAATTCATAAGACCATTTTACATTTCTGGCCCAAGTTAGAAGCAGAGCCTATATTGCAAGATGTCGATAGTTCATATCTCGGAAACTATAAGAGATAATGCAATTTGGCAATCGGCCACGTAATTAGCATGCCGAATATTACTTAGAATGTGAATTGGAGCGAAATCGCTAATTCATAAGACCATTTTACATTTCTGGCCAAAGTTAGAAGCAGAGCCAATATTGCAAGATGTCGATAGTCCATATCTCGGAAACTATAAGAGATAATGCAATTTGGCAATCGGCAACGTAATTAGCATGCCGAATATTACTTGGAATGTGAATTGGAGCGAAATCGCTAATTCGTAAGACCATTTTACAATTCTGGCTCAAGTTAGAAGCAGAGCCAATATTGCAAGGTGTCGATAGTCCATATCTCGGAAACTATAAGAGATAATGCAATTTGGCAATCGGCAACGTAATTAGCATGCCGAATATTACTTGGAATGTGAATTGGAGCGAAATCGCTAATTCATAAGACCATTTTACAATTCTGGCTCAAGTTAGAAGCAGAGCCAATATTGCAAGATGTCGATAGTCCATAGCTCGGAAACTATAAGAGATAATGCAATTTGGCAATCGGCAACGTAATTAGCATGCCTAATATTACTTGGAATGTGAATTGGAGCGAAATCGCTAATTCATAAGACCATTTTACAATTCTGGCTCAAGTTAGAAGCAGAGCCAATATTGCAAGATGTCGATAGTCCATATCTCGGAAACTATAAGAGATAATGCAATTTGGCAATCGGCAACGTAATTAGCATGCCGAATGTTACTTGGAATGTGAATTGGAGCGATATCGCTAATTCATAAGACCATTATACATTTCTGGCCCAAGTTAGAAGCAGAGCCAATATTGCAAGATGTCGATAGTCCATAGCTCGGAAACTATAAGAGATAATGCAATTTGGCAATCGGCAACGTAATTAGAATGCCGAATATTACTGGGAATGTGAATTGGAGCGATATAGCTAATTCATAAGACCATTTTACATTTCTGGCCCAAGCTAGAAGCAGAGCCAATATTGCAAGATGTCGATAGTCCATATCTCGGAAACTATAAGAGATAATGCAATTTGGCAATTGGCAACGTAATTAGCATGCCGAATATTACTTGGAATGTGAATTGGAGCGAAATCGCTAATTCATAAGACCATTTTGCAATTCTGGCTCAAGTTAGAAGCAGAGCCAATATTGCAAGATGTCGATAGTCCATAGCTCGGAAACTATAAGAGATAATGCAATTTGGCAATCGGCAACGTAATTAGCATGCCGAATATTACTTGGAATGTGAATTGGAGCGAAATCGCTAATTCATAAGACCATTTTACATTTCTGGCCCAAGTTAGAAGCAGAGCCTATATTGCAAGATGTCGATAGTTCATATCTCGGAAACTATAAGAGATAATGCAATTTGGCAATCGGCAACGTAATTAGCATGCCGAATATTACTTAGAATGTGAATTGGAGCGAAATCGCTAATTCATAAGACCATTTTACATTTCTGGCCCAAGTTAGAAGCAGAGCCAATATTGCAAGATGTCGATAGTCCATATCTCGGAAACTATAAGAGATAATGCAATTTGGCAATCGGCAACGTAATTAGCATGCCGAATATTACTTGGTATGTGAATTGGAGCGAAATCGCTAATTCGTAAGACCATTTTACAATTCTGGCTCAAGTTAGAAGCAGAGCCAATATTGCAAGGTGTCGATAGTCCATATCTCGGAAACTATAAGAGATAATGCAATTTGGCAATCGGCAACGTAATTAGAATGCCGAATATTACTGGGAATGTGAATTGGAGCGAAATAGCTAATTCATAAGACCATTTTACATTTCTGGCCCAAGCTAGAAGCAGAGCCAATATTGCAAGATGTCGATAGTCCATATCTCGGAAACTATAAGAGATAATGCAATTTGGCAATTGGCAACGTAATTAGCATGCCGAATATTACTTGGAATGTGAATTGGAGCGAAATCGCTAATTCATAAGACCATTTTGCAATTCTGGCTCAAGTTAGAAGCAGAGCCAATATTGCAAGATGTCGATAGTCCATAGCTCGGAAACTATAAGAGATAATGCAATTTGGCAATCGGCAACGTAATTAGCATGCCGAATATTACTTGGAATGTGAATTGGAGCGAAATCGCTAATTCATAAGACCATTTTACATTTCTGGTCCAAGTTAGAAGCAGAGCCTATATTGCAAGATGTCGATAGTTCATATCTCGGAAACTATAAGAGATAATGCAATTTGGCAATCGGCAACGTAATTAGCATGCCGAATATTACTTAGAATGTGAATTGGAGCGAAATCGCTAATTCATAAGACCATTTTACATTTCTGGCCCAAGTTAGAAGCAGAGCCAATATTGCAAGATGTCGATAGTCCATATCTCGGAAACTATAAGAGATAATGCAATTTGGCAATCGGCAACGTAATTAGCATGCCGAATATTACTTGGTATGTGAATTGGAGCGAAATCGCTAATTCGTAAGACCATTTTACAATTCTGGCTCAAGTTAGAAGCAGAGCCAATATTGCAAGGTGTCGATAGTCCATATCTCGGAAACTATAAGAGATAATGCAATTTGGCAATCGGCAACGTAATTAGCATGCCGAATATTACTTGGAATGTGAATTGGAGCGAAATCGCTAATTCATAAGACCATTTTACATTTCTGGCCCAAGTTAGAAGCAGAGCCAATATTGCAAGGTGTCGATAGTCCATATCTCGGAAACTATAAGAGATAATGCAATTTGGCAATCGGCAACGTAATTAGCATGCCGAATATTACTTGGAATGTGAATTGGAGCGAAATCGCTAATTCATAAGACCATTTTACATTTCTGGCCTAAGTTAGAAGCAGAGCCAATATTGCAAGATGTCGATAGTCCATATCTCGGAAACTATAAGAGATAATGCAATTTGGCAATCGGCAACGTAATTAGCATGCCGAATATTACTTGGAATGTGAATTGGAGCGAAATCGCTAATTCGTAAGACCATTTTACAATTCTGGCTCAAGTTAGAAGCAGAGCCAATATTGCAAGGTGTCGATAGTCCATATCTCGGAAACTATAAGAGATAATGCAATTTGGCAATCGGCAACGTAATTAGCATGCCGAATATTACTTGGAATGTGAATTGGAGCGAAATCGCTAATTCATAAGACCATTTTACAATTCTGGCTCAAGTTAGAAGCAGAGCCAATATTGCAAGATGTCGATAGTCCATAGCTCGGAAACTATAAGAGATAATGCAATTTGGCAATCGGCAACGTAATTAGCATGCCGAATGTTACTTGGAATGTGAATTGGAGCGATATCGCTAATTCATAAGACCATTTTACAATTCTGGCTCAAGTTAGAAGCAGAGCCAATATTGCAAGATGTCGATAGTCCATAGCTCGGAAACTATAAGAGATAATGCAATTTGGCAATCGGCAACGTAATTAGCATGCCTAATATTACTTGGAATGTGAATTGGAGCGAAATCGCTAATTCATAAGACCATTTTACAATTCTGGCTCAAGTTAGAAACAGAGCCAATATTGCAAGATGTCGATAGTCCATATCTCGGAAACTATAAGAGATAATGCAATTTGGCAATCGACAACGTAATTAGCATGCCGAATGTTACTTGGAATGTGAATTGGAGCGATATCGCTAATTCATAAGACCATTTTACAATTCTGGCTCAAGTTAGAAGCAGAGCCAATATTGCAAGATGTCGATAGTCCATATCTCGGAAACTATAAGAGATAATGCAATTTGGCAATCGGCAACGTAATTAGCATGCCGAATATTACTTGGAATGTGAATTGGAGCGAAATCGCTAATTCATAAGACCATTTTACAATTCTGGCTCAAGTTAGAAGCAGAGCCAATATTGCAAGATGTCGATAGTCCATAGCTCGGAAACTATAAGAGATAATGCAATTTGGCAATCGGCAACGTAATTAGCATGCCTAATATTACTTGGAATGTGAATTGGAGCGAAATCGCTAATTCATAAGACCATTTTACAATTCTGGCTCAAGTTAGAAGCAGAGCCAATATTGCAAGATGTCGATAGTCCATATCTCGGAAACTATAAGAGATAATGCAATTTGGCAATCGGCAACGTAATTAGCATGCCGAATGTTACTTGGAATGTGAATTGGAGCGATATCGCTAATTCATAAGACCATTTTACAATTCTGGCTCAAGTTAGAAGCAGAGCCAATATTGCAAGATGTCGATAGTCCATATCTCGGAAACTATAAGAGATAATGCAATTTGGCAATCGGCAACGTAATTAGCATGCCGAATATTACTTGGAATGTGAATTGGAGCGAAATCGCTAATTCATAAGACCATTTTACATTTCTGGCCCAAGTTAGAAGCAGAGCCTATATTGCAAGAAGTCGATAGTCCATATCTCGGAAACTATAAGAGATAATGCAATTTGGCAATCGGCAACGTAATTAGCATGCCGAATATTACTTGGAATGTGAATCGGAGCGCAATCGCTAATTCATAAGACCATTCTACATTTCTGGCCCAAGTTAGAAGCAGAGCCTATATTGCAAGAAGTCGATAGTCCATATCTCGGAAACTATAAGAGATAATGCAATTTGGCAATCGGCAACGTAATTAGCATGCCGAATATTACTTGGAATGTGAATTGGAGCGAAATCGCTAATTCGTAAGACCATTTTACAATTCTGGCTCAAGTTAGAAGCAGAGCCAATATTGCAAGGTGTCGATAGTCCATATCTCGGAAACTATAAGAGATAATGCAATTTGGCAATCGGCAACGTAATTAGCATGCCGAATATTACTTGGAATGTGAATTGGAGCGAAATCGCTAATTCATAAGACCATTTTACAATTCTGGCTCAAGTTAGAAGCAGAGCCAATATTGCAAGATGTCGATAGTCCATAGCTCGGAAACTATAAGAGATAATGCAATTTGGCAATCAGCAATGTAATTAGCATGCCTAATATTACTTGGAATGTGAATTGGAGCGAAATCGCTAATTCATAAGACCATTTTACAATTCTGGCTCAAGTTAGAAGCAGAGCCAATATTGCAAGATGTCGATAGTCCATATCTCGGAAACTATAAGAGATAATGCAATTTGGCAATCGGCAACGTAATTAGCATGCCGAATGTTACTTGGAATGTGAATTGGAGCGATATCGCTAATTCATAAGACCATTTTACAATTCTGGCTCAAGTTAGAAGCAGAGCCAATATTGCAAGATGTCGATAGTCCATATCTCGGAAGTTATAAGAGATAATGCAATTTGGCAATCGGCAACGTAATTAGCATGCCGAATATTACTTAGAATGTGAATTGGAGCGAAATCGCTAATTCATAAGACCATTTTACATTTCTGGCCCAAGTTAGAAGCAGAGCCAATATTGCAAGATGTCGATAGTCCATATCTCGGAAACTATAAGAGATAATCCAATTTGGCAATCGGCAACGTAATTAGCATGCCGAATATTACTTGGAATGTGAATTGGAGCGAAATCGCTAATTCGTAAGACCATTTTACAATTCTGGCTCAAGTTAGAAGAAGAGCCAATATTGCAAGGTGTCGATAGTCCATATCTCGGAAACTATAAGAGATAATGCAATTTGGCAATCGGCAACGTAATTAGCATGCCGAATATTACTTGGAATGTGAATTGGAGCGATATCGCTAATTCAAAAGACCATTTTACAATTCTGGCTCAAGTTAGAAGCAGAGCCAATATTGCAAGATGTCGATAGTCCATATCTCGGAAGTTATAAGAGATAATGCAATTTGGCAATCGGCAACGTAATTAGCATGCCGAATATTACTTGGAATGTGAATTGGAGCGAAATCGCTAATTCATAAGACCATTTTACAATTCTGGCTCAAGTTAGAAGCAGAGCCAATATTGCAAGATGTCGATAGTCCATAGCTCGGAAACTATAAGAGATAATGCAATTTGGCAATCGGCAACGTAATTAGCATGCCGAATGTTACTTGGAATGTGAATTGGAGCGATATCGCTAATTCATAAGACCATTTTACAATTCTGGCTCAAGTTAGAAGCAGAGCCAATATTGCAAGATGTCGATAGTCCATAGCTCGGAAACTATAAGAGATAATGCAATTTGGCAATCGGCAACGTAATTAGCATGCCTAATATTACTTGGAATGTGAATTGGAGCGAAATCGCTAATTCATAAGACCATTTTACAATTCTGGCTCAAGTTAGAAGCAGAGCCAATATTGCAAGATGTCGATAGTCCATATCTCGGAAACTATAAGAGATAATGCAATTTGGCAATCGGCAACGTAATTAGCATGCCGAATGTTACTTGGAATGTGAATTGGAGCGATATCGCTAATTCATAAGACCATTTTACAATTCTGGCTCAAGTTAGAAGCAGAGCCAATATTGCAAGATGTCGATAGTCCATATCTCGGAAACTATAAGAGATAATGCAATTTGGCAATCGGCAACGTAATTAGCATGCCGAATATTACTTGGAATGTGAATTGGAGCGAAATCGCTAATTCATAAGACCATTTTACAATTCTGGCTCAAGTTAGAAGCAGAGCCAATATTGCAAGATGTCGATAGTCCATAGCTCGGAAACTATAAGAGATAATGCAATTTGGCAATCGGCAACGTAATTAGCATGCCTAATATTACTTGGAATGTGAATTGGAGCGAAATCGCTAATTTATAAGACCATTTTACAATTCTGGCTCAAGTTAGAAGCAGAGCCAATATTGCAAGATGTCGATAGTCCATATCTCGGAAACTATAAGAGATAATGCAATTTGGCAATCGGCAACGTAATTAGCATGCCGAATGTTACTTGGAATGTGAATTGGAGCGATATCGCTAATTCATAAGACCATTTTACAATTCTGGCTCAAGTTAGAAGCAGAGCCAATATTGCAAGATGTCGATAGTCCATATCTCGGAAACTATAAGAGATAATGCAATTTGGCAATCGGCAACGTAATTAGCATGCCGAATATTACTTGGAATGTGAATTGGAGCGAAATCGCTAATTCATAAGACCATTTTACATTTCTGGCCCAAGTTAGAAGCAGAGCCAATATTGCAAGATGTCGATAGTCCATAGCTAGGAAACTATAAGAGATAATGCAATTTGGCAATCGGCAACGTAATTAGAATGCCGAATATTTCTGGGAATATGAATTGGAGCGAAATCGCTAATTCATAAGACCATTTTACATTTCTGGCCCAAGCTAGAAGCAGAGCCAATATTGCAAGATGTCGATAGTCCATATCTCGGAAACTATAAGAGATAATGCAATTTGGCAATTGGCAACGTAATTAGCATGCCGAATATTACTTGGAATGTGAATTGGAGCGAAATCGCTAATTCATAAGACCATTTTGCAATTCTGGCTCAAGTTAGAAGCAGAGCCAATATTGCAAGATGTCGATAGTCCATATCTCGGAAACTATAAGAGATAATGCAATTTGGCAATCGGCAACGTAATTAGCATGCCGAATATTACTTGGAATGTGAATTGGAGCGAAATCGCTAATTCATAAGACCATTTTACAATTCTGGCTCAAGTTAGAAGCAGAGCCAATAATCCAAGATGTCGATAGTCCATAGCTCGGAAACTATAAGAGATAATGCAATTTGGCAATCGGCAACGTAATTAGCATGCCGAATATTACTTGGAATGTGAATTGGAGCGAAATCGCTAATTCATAAGACCATTTTACAATTCTGGCTCAAGTTAGAAGCAGAGCCAATATTGCAAGATGTCGATAGTCCATAGCTCGGAAACTATAAGAGGTAATGCAATTTGGCAATCGGCAACGTAATTAGCATGCCGAATATTACTTGGAATGTCAATTGGAGCGAAATCGCTAATTCATAAGACCATTTTACAATTCTGGCTCAAGCTAGAAGCAGAGCCAATATTGCAAGATGTCGATAGTCCATAGCTCGGAAACTATAAGAGATAATGCAATTTGGCAATCGGCAACGTAATTAGCATGCCTAATATTACTTGGAATGTGAATTGGAGCGAAATCGCTAATTCATAAGACCATTTTACAATTCTGGCTCAAGTTAGAAGCAGAGCCAATATTGCAAGATGTCGATAGTCCATATCTCGGAAACTATAAGAGATAATGCAATTTGGCAATCGGCAACGTAATTAGCATGCCGAATGTTACTTGGAATGTGAATTGGAGCGATATCGCTAATTCATAAGACCATTTTACAATTCTGGCTCAAGTTAGAAGCAGAGCCAATATTGCAAGATGTCGATAGTCCATAGCTCGGAAACTATAAGAGATAATGCAATTTGGCAATCGGCAACGTAATTAGCATGCCTAATATTACTTGGAATGTGAATTGGAGCGAAATCGCTAATTTATAAGACCATTTTACAATTCTGGCTCAAGTTAGAAGCAGAGCCAATATTGCAAGATGTCGATAGTCCATATCTCGGAAACTATAAGAGATAATGCAATTTGGCAATCGGCAACGTAATTAGCATGCCGAATATTACTTGGAATGTGAATTGGAGCGAAATCGCTAATTCATAAGACCATTTTACATTTCTGGCCCAAGTTAGAAGCAGAGCCAATATTGCAAGATGTCGATAGTCCATAGCTAGGAAACTATAAGAGATAATGCAATTTGGCAATCGGCAACGTAATTAGAATGCCGAATATTACTGGGAATGTGAATTGGAGCGAAATCGCTAATTCATAAGACCATTTTACATTTCTGGCCCAAGCTAGAAGCAGAGCCAATATTGCAAGATGTCGATAGTCCATATCTCGGAAACTATAAGAGATAATGCAATTTGGCAATTGGCAACGTAATTAGCATGCCGAATATTACTTGGAATGTGAATTGGAGCGAAATCGCTAATTCATAAGACCATTTTGCAATTCTGGCTCAAGTTAGAAGCAGAGCCAATATTGCAAGATGTCGATAGTCCATAGCTCGGAAACTATAAGAGATAATGCAATTTGGCAATCGGTAACGTAATTAGCATGCCGAATATTACTTGGAATGTGAATTGGAGCGAAATCGCTAAATCATAAGACCATTTTACAATTCTGGCCCAAGTTAGAAGCAGAGCCAATATTGCAAGATGTCGATAGTCCATATCTCGGAAACTATAAGAGATAATGCAATTTGGCAATCGGCAACGTAATTAGCATGCCGAATATTACTTGGAATGTGAATTGGAGCGAAATCGCTAATTCATAAGACCATTTTACAATTCTGGCTCAAGTTAGAAGCAGAGCCAATAATCCAAGATGTCGATAGTCCATAGCTCGGAAACTATAAGAGATAATGCAATTTGGCAATCGGCAACGTAATTAGCATGCCGAATATTACTTGGAATGTGAATTGGAGCGAAATCGCTAATTCATAAGACCATTTTACAATTCTGGCTCAAGTTAGAAGCAGAGCCAATATTGCAAGATGTCGATAGTCCATAGCTCGGAAACTATAAGAGGAAATGCAATTTGGCAATCGGCAACGTAATTAGCATGCCGAATATTACTTGGAATGTGAATTGGAGCGAAATCGCTAATTCATAAGACCATTTTACAATTCTGGCTCAAGCTAGAAGCAGAGCCAATATTGCAAGGTGTCGATAGTCCATATCTCGGAAACTATAAGAGATAATGCAATTTGGCAATCGGCAACGTAATTAGCATGCCGAATATTACTTGGAATGTGAATTGGAGCGAAATCGCTAATTCATAAGACCATTTTACATTTCTGGCCCAAGTTAGAAGCAGAGCCAATATTGCAAGATGTCGATAGTCCATATCTCGGAAACTATAAGAGATAATGCAATTTTGCAATCGGCAACGTAATTAGCATGCCGAATATTACTTGGAATGTGAATTGGAGCGAAATCGCAAATTCATAAGACCATTTTACAATTCTGGCCCAAGTTAGAAGCAGAGCCAATATTGCAAGATGTCGATAGTCCATATCTCGGAAACTATAAGAGATAATGCAATTTGGCAATCGGCAACGTAATTAGCATGCAGAATATTACTTGGATTATGAATTGGGGCGAAATCGCTAATTCATAAGACCATTTTACATTTCTGGCCCAAGTTAGAAGCAGAGCCAATATTGCAAGATGTCGATAGTCCATATCTCGGAAACTATAAGAGATAATGCAATTTGGCAATCGGCAACGTAATTAGCATGCCGAATATTACTTGGAATGTGAAATGGAGCGAAATCGCTAATTCATAAGACCATTTTACAATTCTGGCTCAAGTTAGAAGCAGAGCCAATATTGCAAGATGTCGATAGTCCATAGCTCGGAAACTATAAGAGATAATGCAATTTGGCAATCGGCAACGTAATTAGCATGCCGAATATTACTTGGAATGTGAATCGGAGCGCAATCGCTAATTCATAAGACCATTTTACATTTCTGGCCCAAGTTAGAAGCAGAGCCTATATTGCAAGATGTCGATAGTCCATATCTCGGAAACTATAAGAGATAATGCAATTTGGCAATCGGCAACGTAATTAGCCTGCCGAATATTACTTGGAATGTGAATTGGAGCGAAATCGCTAATTCGTAAGACCATTTTACAATTCTGGCTCAAGTTAGAAGCAGAGCCAATATTGCAAGGTGTCGATAGTCCATATCTCGGAAACTATAAGAGATAATGCAATTTGGCAATCGGCAACGTAATTAGCATGCCGAATATTACTTGGAATGTGAATTGGAGCGAAATCGCTAATTCATAAGACCATTTTACAATTCTGGCTCAAGTTAGAAGCAGAGCCAATACTGCAAGATGTCGATAGTCCATAGCTCGGAAACTATAAGAAATAATGCAATTTGGCAATCGGCAATGTAATTAGCATGCCTAATATTACTTGGAATGTGAATTGGAGCGAAATCGCTAATTCATAAGACCATTTTACAATTCTGGCTCAAGTTAGAAGCAGAGCCAATATTGCAAGATGTCGATAGTCCATATCTCGGAAACTATAAGAGATAATGCAATTTGGCAATCGGCAACGTAATTAGCATGCCGAATGTTACTTGGAATGTGAATTGGAGAGATATCGCTAATTCATAAGACCATTTTACAATTCTGGCTCAAGTTAGAAGCAGAGCCAATATTGCAAGATGTCGATAGTCCATATCTCGGAAGTTATAAGAGATAATGCAATTTGGCAATCGGCAACGTAATTAGCATGCCGAATATTACTTAGAATGTGAATTCTAGCGAAATCGCTAATTCATAAGACCATTTTACATTTCTGGCCCAAGTTAGAAGCAGAGCCAATATTGCAAGATGTCGATAGTCCATATCTCGGAAACTATAAGAGATAATCCAATTTGGCAATCGGCAACGTAATTAGCATGCCGAATATTACTTGGAATGTGAATTGGAGCGAAATCGCTAATTCGTAAGACCATTTTACAATTCTGGCTCAAGTTAGAAGCAGAGCCAATATTGCAAGGTGTCGATAGTCCATATCTCGGAAACTATAAGAGATAATGCAATTTGGCAATCGGCAACGTAATTAGCATGCCGAATATTACTTGGAATGTGAATTGGAGCGAAATCGCTAATTCATAAGACCAGTTTACAATTCTGGCTCAAGTTAGAAGCAGAGCCAATATTGCAAGAGGTTGATAGTCCATAGCTCGGAAACTATAAGGGATAATGCAATTTGGCAATCGGCAACGTAATTAGCATGCCTAATATTACTTGGAATGTGAATTGGAGCGAAATCGCTAATTCATAAGACCATTTTACAATTCTGGCTCAAGTTAGAAGCAGAGCCAATATTGCAAGATGTCGATAGTCCATATCTCGGAAACTATAAGAGATAATGCAATTTGGCAATCGGCAACGTAATTAGCATGCCGAATATTACCTGGAATGTGAATTGGAGCGATATCGCTAATTCAAAAGACCATTTTACAATTCTGGCTCAAGTTAGAAGCAGAGCCAATATTGCAAGATGTCGATAGTCCATATCTCGGAAGTTATAAGAGATAATGCAATTTGGCAATCGGCAACGTAATTAGAATGCCGAATATTACTTCGAATGTGAATTGGAGCGAAATCGCTAATTCATAAGACCATTTTACATTTCTGGCCCTAGTTAGAAGCAGAGCCAATATTGCAAGGTGTCGATAGTCCATATCTCGGAAACTATAAGAGATAATGCAATTTGGCAATCGGCAACGTAATTAGCATGCCGAATATTACTTGGAATGTGAATTGGAGCGAAATCGCTAATTCATAAGACCATTTTACATTTCTGGCCCAAGTTAGAAGCAGAGCCAATATTGCAAGATGTCGATAGTCCATATCTCGGAAACTATAAGAGATAATGCAATTTGGCAATCGGCAACGTAATTAGCATGTCGAATATTACTTGGAATGTGAATTGGAGCGAAATCGCTAATTCATAAGACCATTTTAGATTTCTGGCCCAAGTTAGAAGCAGAGCCAATATTGCAAGATGTCGATAGTCCATATCTCGGAAACTATAAGAGATAATGCAATTTGGCAATCGGCAACGTAATTAGCATGCCGAATATTACTTGGAATGTGAATTGGAGCGAAATCCCTAATTCATAAGACCATTTTAGATTTCTGGCCCAAGTTAGAAGCAGAGCCAATATTGCAAGATGTCGATAGTCCATATCTCGGAAACTATAAGAGATAATGCAATTTGGCAATCGGCAACGTAATTAGCATGCCGAATATTACTTGGTATGTGAATTGGAGCGAAATCGCTAATTCGTAAGACCATTTTACAATTCTGGCTCAAGTTAGAAGCAGAGCCAATATTGCAAGGTGTCGATAGTCCATATCTCGGAAACTATAAGAGATAATGCAATTTGGCAATCGGCAACGTAATTAGCATGCCGAATATTACTTGGAATGTGAATTGGAGCGAAATCGCTAATTCATAAGACCATTTTACATTTCTGGCCCAAGTTAGAAGCAGAGCCAATATTGCAAGATGTCGATAGTCCATATCTCGGAAATTATAAGAGATAATGCAATTTGGCAATCGGAAACGTAATTAGCATGCCGAATATTACTTGGAATGTGAATTGGAGCGAAATCGCTAATTCATAAGACCATTTTACAATTCTGGCTCAAGTTAGAAGCAGAGCCAATATTGCAAGATGTCGATAGTCCATAGCTCGGAAACTATAAGAGATAATGAAATTTGGCAATCGGCAACGTAATTAGCATGCCGAATATTACTTGGAATGTGAATTGGAGCGAAATCGCTAATTCATAAGACCATTTTACAATTCTGGCTCAAGTTAGAAGCAGAGCCAATATTGCAAGATGTCGATAGTCCATAGCTCGGAAACTATAAGAGATAATGCAATTTGGCAATCGGCAACGTAATTAGCATGCCGAATATTACTTGGAATGTGAATTGGAGCGAAATCGCTAATTCATAAGACCATTTTACATTTCTGGCCCAAGTTAGAAGCAGAGCCAATATTGCAAGATGTCGATAGTCCATAGCTCGGAAACTATAAGATATAATGCAATTTGGCAATCGGCAACGTAATTAGCATGCCGAATATTACTTGGAATGTGAATTGGAGCGAAATCGCTAATTCATAAGACCATTTTACAATTCTGGCTCAAGTTAGAAGCAGAGCCAATATTGCAAGATGTCCATAGTCCATAGCTCGGAAACTATAAGAGATAATGCAATTTGGCAATCGGCAACGTAATTAGCATGCCGAATATTACTTGGAATGTGAATTGGAGCGAAATCGCTAATTCATAAGACCATTTTACAATTCTGGCTCAAGCTAGAAGCAGAGCCAATATTGCAAGGTGTCGATAGTCCATATCTCGGAAACTATAAGAGATAATGCAATTTGGCAATCGGCAACGTAATTAGCATGCCGAATATTACTTGGAATGTGAATTGGAGCGAAATCGCTAATTCATAAGACCATTTTACATTTCTGGCCCAAGTTAGAAGCAGAGCCAATATTGCAAGATGTCGATAGTCCATATCTCGGAAACTATAAGAGATAATGCAATTTGGCAATCGGCAACGTAATTAGCATGCCTAATATTACTTGGAATGTGAATTGGAGCGAAATCGCTAATTCATAAGACCATTTTACATTTCTGGCCCAAGTTAGAAGCAGAGCCAATATTGCAAGATGTCGATAGTCCATAGCTCGGAAACTATAAGATATAATGCAATTTGGCAATCGGCAACGTAATTAGCATGCCGAATATTACTTGGAATGTGAATTGGAGCGAAATCGCTAATTCATAAGACCATTTTACAATTCTGGCTCAAGTTAGAAGCAGAGCCAATATTGCAAGATGTCCATAGTCCATAGCTCGGAAACTATAAGAGATAATGCAATTTGGCAATCGGCAACGTAATTAGCATGCCGAATATTACTTGGAATGTGAATTGGAGCGAAATCGCTAATTCATAAGACCATTTTACAATTCTGGCTCAAGCTAGAAGCAGAGCCAATATTGCAAGGTGTCGATAGTCCATATCTCGGAAACTATAAGAGATAATGCAATTTGGCAATCGGCAACGTAATTAGCATGCCGAATATTACTTGGAATGTGAATTGGAGCGAAATCGCTAATTCATAAGACCATTTTACATTTCTGGCCCAAGTTAGAAGCAGAGCCAATATTGCAAGATGTCGATAGTCCATATCTCGGAAACTATAAGAGATAATGCAATTTGGCAATCGGCAACGTAATTAGCATGCCGAATATTACTTGGAATGTGAATTGGAGCGAAATCGCAAATTCATAAGACCATTTTACAATTCTGGCCCAAGTTAGAAGCAGAGCCAATATTGCAAGATGTCGATAGTCCATATCTCGGAAACTATAAGAGATAATGCAATTTGGCAATCGGCAACGTAATTAGCATGCCGAATATTACTTGGAATGTGAATTGGGGCGAAATCGCTAATTCATAAGACCATTTTACATTTCTGGCCCAAGTTAGAAGCAGAGCCAATATTGCAAGATGTCGATAGTCCATATCTCGGAAGCTATAAGAGATAATCCAATTTGGCAATCGGCAACGTAATTAGCATGCCGAATATTACTTGGAATGTGAATTGGAGCGAAATCGCTAATTCGTAAGACCATTTTACAATTCTGGCTCAAGTTAGAAGCAGAGCCAATATTGCAAGGTGTCGATAGTCCATATCTCGGAAACTATAAGAGATAATGCAATTTGGCAATCGGCAACGTAATTAGCATGCCGAATATTACTTGGAATGTGAATTGGAGCGAAATCGCTAATTCATAAGACCATTTTACATTTCTGGCCCAAGTTAGAAGCAGAGCCAATATTGCAAGATGTCGATAGTCCACATCTCGGAAACTATAAGAGATAATGCAATTTGGCAATCGGCGACGTAATTAGCATGCCGAATATTACTTGGAATGTGAATTGGAGCGAAATCGCTAATTCATAAGACCATTTTACAATTCTGGCTCAAGTAAGAAGCAGAGCCAATATTGCAAGATGTCGATAGTCCATATCTCGGAAACTATAAGAGATAATGCAATTTGGCAATCGGCAACGTAATTAGCATGCCGAATAGTACTTGGAATGTGAATTGGAGCGAAATCGCTAATTCATAAGACCATTTTACATTTCTGGCCCAAGTTAGAAGCAGAGCCAATATTGCAAGATGTCGATAGTCCATATCTCGGAAACTATAAGAGATAATGCAATTTGGCAGTCGGCAACGTAATTAGCATGCCGAATATTACTTGGAATGCGAATTGGAGCGAAATCGCTAATTCATAAAACCATTTTACAATTCTGGCTCAAGTTAGAAGCAGAGCCAATATTGCAAGATGTCGATAGTCCATATCTCGGAAACTATAAGAGATAATGCAATTTGGCAGTCGGCAACGTAATTAGCATGCCGAATATTACTTGGAATGTGAATTGGAGCGAAATCGCTAATTCATAAGACCATTTTACAATTCTGGCTCAAGTTAGAAGCAGAGCCAATATTGCAAGATGTCGATAGTCCATAGCTCGGAAACTATAAGAGATAATGCAATTTGGCAATCGGCAACGTAATTAGCATGCCAAATATTACTTGGAATGTGAATTGGAGCGAAATCGCTAATTCATAAGACCATTTTACAATTCTGGCTCAAGTTAGATGCAGAGCCAATATTGCAAGATGTCGATAGTCCATATCTCGGAAACTATAAGAGATAATGCAATTTGGCAATCGGCAACGTAATTAGCATGCCGAATATTACTTGGAATGTGAATTGGAGCGAAATCGCTAATTCATAAGACCATTTTACATTTCTGGCCCAAGTTAGAAGCAGAGCCAATATTGCAAGATGTCGATAGTCCATATCTCGGAAACTATAAGAGATAATGCAATTTGGCAATCGGCAACGTAATTAGCATGCCGAATATTACTTGGAATGTGAATTGGAGCGAAATCGCTAATTCATAAGACCATTTTACATTTCTGGCCCAAGTTAGAAGCAGAGCCAATATTGCAAGATGTCGATAGTCCATATCTCGGAAACTATAAGAGATAATGCAATTTGGCAATCGGCGACGTAATTAGCATGCCGAATATTACTTGGAATGTGAATTATAGCGAAATCGCTAATTCATAAGACCATTTTACAATTCTGGCTCAAGTTAGAAGCAGAGTCAATATGGCAAGATGTCGATAGTCCATATCTCGGAAACTATAAAAGATAATACAATTTAGCAGTCGGCAACGTAATTAGCATGCCGAATATTACTTGGAATGTGAATTGGAGCGAAATCGCTAATTCATAAGACCATTTTACATTTCTGGCCCAAGTTAGAAGCAGAGCCAATATTGCAAGATGTCGATAGTCCACATCTCGGAAACTATAAGAGATAATGCAATTTGGCAATCGGCGACGTAATTAGCACGCCGAATATTACTTGGAATGTGAATTGGAGCGAAATCGCTAATTCATAAGACCATTTTACAATTCTGGCTCAATTAAGAAGCAGAGCCAATATTGCAAGATGTCGATAGTCCATATCTCGGAAACTATAAGAGATAATGCAATTTGGCAATCGGCAACGTAATTAGCATGCCGAATATTACTTGGAATGTGAATTGGAGCGAAATCGCTAATTCATAAGACCATTTTACATTTCTGGCCCAAGTTAGAAGCAGAGCCAATATTGCTAGATGTCGATAGTCCATATCTCGGAAACTATAAGAGATAATGCAATTTGGCAGTCGGCAACGTAATTAGCATGCCGAATATTACTTGGAATGCGAATTGGAGCGAAATCGCTAATTCATAAAACCATTTTACAATTCTGGCTCAAGTTAGAAGCAGAGCCAATATTGCAAGATGTCGATAGTCCATAGCTCGGAAACTATAAGAGATAATGCAATTTGGCAATCGGCAACGTAATTAGCATGCCAAATATTACTTGGAATGTGAATTGGAGCGAAATCGCTAATTCATAAGACCATTTTACAATTCTGGCTCAAGTTAGAAGCAGAGCCAATATTGCAAGATGTCGATAGTCCATTTCTCGGAAACTATAAGAGATAATGCAATTTGGCAATCGGCAACGTAATTAGCATGCCGAATATTACTTGGAATGTGAATTGGAGCGAAATCGCTAATTCATAAGACCATTTTACAATTCTGGCTCAAGTTAGAAGCAGAGCCAATATTGCAAGATGTCGATAGTCCATATCTCGGAAACTATAAGAGATAATGCAATTTGGCAGTCGGCAACGTAATTAGCATGCCGAATATTACTTGGAATGTGAATTGGAGCGAAATCGCTAATTCATAAGACCATTTTACAATTCTGGCTCAAGTTAGAAGCAGAGCCAATATTGCAAGATGTCGATAGTCCATAGCTCGGAAACTATAAGAGATAATGCAATTTGGCAATCGGCAACGTAATTAGCATGCCAAATATTACTTGGAATGTGAATTGGAGCGAAATCGCTAATTCATAAGACCATTTTACAATTCTGGCTCAAGTTAGAAGCAGAGCCAATATTGCAAGATGTCGATAGTCCATATCTCGGAAACTATAAGAGATAATGCAATTTGGCAATCGGCAACGTAATTAGCATGCCGAATATTACTTGGAATGTGAATTGGAGCGAAATCGCTAATTCATAAGACCATTTTACATTTCTGGCCCAAGTTAGAAGCAGAGCCAATATTGCAAGATGTCGATAGTCCATATCTCGGAAACTATAAGAGATAATGCAATTTGGCAATCGGCAACGTAATTAGCATGCCGAATATTACTTGGAATGTGAATTGGAGCGAAATCGCTAATTCATAAGACCATTTTACATTTCTGGCCCAAGTTAGAAGCAGAGCCAATATTGCAAGATGTCGATAGTCCATATCTCGGAAACTATAAGAGATAATGCAATTTGGCAATCGGCGACGTAATTAGCATGCCGAATATTACTTGGAATGTGAATTATAGCGAAATCGCTAATTCATAAGACCATTTTACAATTCTGGCTCAAGTTAGAAGCAGAGTCAATATGGCAAGATGTCGATAGTCCATATCTCGGAAACTATAAGAGATAATACAATTTGGCAGTCGGCAACGTAATTAGCATGCCGAATATTACTTGGAATGTGAATTGGAGCGAAATCGCTAATTCATAAGACCATTTTACATTTCTGGCCCAAGTTAGAAGCAGAGCCAATATTGCAAGATGTCGATAGTCCACATCTCGGAAACTATAAGAGATAATGCAATTTGGCAATCGGCGACGTAATTAGCATGCCGAATATTACTTGGAATGTGAATTGGAGCGAAATCGCTAATTCATAAGACCATTTTACAATTCTGGCTCAAGTAAGAAGCAGAGCCAATATTGCAAGATGTCGATAGTCCATATCTCGGAAACTATAAGAGATAATGCAATTTGGCAATCGGCAACGTAATTAGCATGCCGAATATTACTTGGAATGTGAATTGGAGCGAAATCGCTAATTCATAAAACCATTTTACATTTCTGGCCCAAGTTAGAAGCAGAGCCAATATTGCAAGATGTCGATAGTCCATATCTCGGAAACTATAAGAGATAATGCAATTTGGCAGTCGGCAACGTAATTAGCATGCCGAATATTACTTGGAATGCGAATTGGAGCGAAATCGCTAATTCATAAAACCATTTTACAATTCTGGCTCAAGTTAGAAGCAGAGCCAATATTGCAAGATGTCGATAGTCCATATCTCGGAAACTATAAGAGATAATGCAATTTGGCAGTCGGCAACGTAATTAGCATGCCGAATATTACTTGGAATGTGAATTGGAGCGAAATCGCTAATTCATAAGACCATTTTACAATTCTGGCTCAAGTTAGAAGCAGAGCCAATATTGCAAGATGTCGATAGTCCATAGCTCGGAAACTATAAGAGATAATGCAATTTGGCAATCGGCAACGTAATTAGCATGCCAAATATTACTTGGAATGTGAATTGGAGCGAAATCGCTAATTCATAAGACCATTTTACAATTCTGGCTCAAGTTAGAAGCAGAGCCAATATTGCAAGATGTCGATAGTCCATATCTCGGAAACTATAAGAGATAATGCAATTTGGCAATCGGCAACGTAATTAGCATGCCGAATATTACTTGGAATGTGAATTGGAGCGAAATCGCTAATTCATAAGACCATTTTACATTTCTGGCCCAAGTTAGAAGCAGAGCCAATATTGCAAGATGTCGATAGTCCGTATCTCGGAAACTATAAGAGATAATGCAATTTGGCAATCGGCAACGTAATTAGCATGCCGAATATTACTTGGAATGTGAATTGGAGCGAAATCGCTAATTCATAAGACCATTTTACATTTCTGGCCCAAGTTAGAAGCAGAGCCAATATTGCAAGATGTCGATAGTCCATATCTCGGAAACTATAAGAGATAATGCAATTTGGCAATCGGCGACGTAATTAGCATGCCGAATATTACTTGGAATGTGAATTATAGCGAAATCGCTAGTTCATAAGACCATTTTACAATTCTGGCTCAAGTTAGAAGCAGAGTCAATATGGCAAGATGTCGATAGTCCATATCTCGGAAACTATAAGAGATAATACAATTTGGCAGTCAGCAATGTAATTAGCATGCCGAATATTACTTGGAATGTGAATTGGAGCGAAATCGCTAATTCAAAAGACCATTTTACATTTCTGGCCCAAGTTAGAAGCAGAGCCAATATTGCAAGATGTCGATAGTCCACATCTCGGAAACTATAAGAGATAATGCAATTTGGCAATCGGCGACGTAATTAGCATGCCGAATATTACTTGGAATGTGAATTGGAGCGAAATCGCTAATTCATAAGACCATTTTACAATTCTGGCTCAACTAAGAAGCAGAGCCAATATTGCAAGATGTCGATAGTCCATATCTCGGAAACTATAAGAGATAATGCAATTTGGCAATCGGCAACGTAATTAGCATGCCGAATATTACTTGGAATGTGAATTGGAGCGAAATCGCTAATTCATAAGACCATTTTACATTTCTGGCCCAAGTTAGAAGCAGAGTCAATATTGCAAGATGTCGATAGTCCATATCTCGGAAACTATAAGAGATAATGCAATTTGGCAGTCGGCAACGTAATTAGCATGCCGAATATTACTTGGAATGCGAATTGGAGCGAAATCGCTAATTCATAAAACCATTTTACAATTCTGGCTCAAGTTAGAAGCAGAGCCAATATTGCAAGATGTCGATAGTCCATATCTCGGAAACTATAAGAGATAATGCAATTTGGCAGTCGGCAACGTAATTAGCATGCCGAATATTACTTGGAATGTGAATTGGAGCGAAATCGCTAATTCATAAGACCATTTTACAATTCTGGCTCAAGTTAGAAGCAGAGCCAATATTGCAAGATGTCGATAGTCCATAGCTCGGAAACTATAAGAGATAATGCAATTTGGCAATCGGCAACGTAATTAGCATGCCAAATATTACTTGGAATGTGAATTGCAGCGAAATCGCTAATTCATAAGACCATTTTACAATTCTGGCTCAAGTTAGAAGCAGAGCCAATATTGCAAGATGTCGATAGTCCATATCTCGGAAACTATAAGAGATAATGCAATTTGGCAATCGGCAACGTAATTAGCATGCCGAATATTACTTGGAATGTGAATTGGAGCGAAATCGCTAATTCATAAGACCATTTTACATTTCTGGCCCAAGTTAGAAGCAGAGCCAATATTGCGAGATGTCGATAGTCCATATCTCGGAAACTATAAGAGCTAATGCAATTTGGCAATCGGCAACGTAATTAGCATGCCGAATATTACTTGGAATGTGAATTGGAGCGAAATCGCTAATTCATAAGACCATTTTACATTTCTGGCCCAAGTTAGAAGCAGAGCCAATATTGCAAGATGTCGATAGTCCATATCTCGGAAACTATAAGAGATAATGCAATTTGGCAATCGGCAACGTAATTAGCATGCCGAATATTACTTGGAATGTGAATTGGAGCGAAATCGCTAATTCATAAGACCATTTTACATTTCTGGCCCAAGTTAGAAGCAGAGTCAATATTGCAAGATGTCGATAGTCCATATCTCGGAAACTATAAGAGATAATGCAATTTGGCAGTCGGCAACGTAATTAGCATGCCGAATATTACTTGGAATGCGAATTGGAGCGAAATCGCTAATTCATAAAACCATTTTACAATTCTGGCTCAAGTTAGAAGCAGAGCCAATATTGCAAGATGTCGATAGTCCATATCTCGGAAACTATAAGAGATAATGCAATTTGGCAGTCGGCAACGTAATTAGCATGCCGAATATTACTTGGAATGTGAATTGGAGCGAAATCGCTAATTCATAAGACCATTTTACAATTTTGGCTCAAGTTAGAAGCAGAGCCAATATTGCAAGATGTCGATAGTCCATAGCTCGGAAACTATAAGAGATAATGCAATTTGGCAATCGGCAACGTAATTAGCATGCCAAATATTACTTGGAATGTGAATTGCAGCGAAATCGCTAATTCATAAGACCATTTTACAATTCTGGCTCAAGTTAGAAGCAGAGCCAATATTGCAAGATGTCGATAGTCCATATCTCGGAAACTATAAGAGATAATGCAATTTGGCAATCGGCAACGTAATTAGCATGCCGAATATTACTTGGAATGTGAATTGGAGCGAAATCGCTAATTCATAAGACCATTTTACATTTCTGGCCCAAGTTAGAAGCAGAGCCAATATTGCGAGATGTCGATAGTCCATATCTCGGAAACTATAAGAGATAATGCAATTTGGCAATCGGCAACGTAATTAGCATGCCGAATATTACTTGGAATGTGAATTGGAGCGAAATCGCTAATTCATAAGACCATTTTACATTTCTGGCCCAAGTTAGAAGCAGAGTCAATATTGCAAGATGTCGATAGTCCATATCTCGGAAACTATAAGAGATAATGCAATTTGGCAGTCGGCAACGTAATTAGCATGCCGAATATTACTTGGAATGCGAATTGGAGCGAAATCGCTAATTCATAAAACCATTTTACAATTCTGGCTCAAGTTAGAAGCAGAGCCAATATTGCAAGATGTCGATAGTCCATATCTCGGAAACTATAAGAGATAATGCAATTTGGCAGTCGGCAACGTAATTAGCATGCCGAATATTACTTGGAATGTGAATTGGAGCGAAATCGCTAATTCATAAGACCATTTTACAATTTTGGCTCAAGTTAGAAGCAGAGCCAATATTGCAAGATGTCGATAGTCCATAGCTCGGAAACTATAAGAGATAATGCAATTTGGCAATCGGCAACGTAATTAGCATGCCAAATATTACTTGGAATGTGAATTGCAGCGAAATCGCTAATTCATAAGACCATTTTACAATTCTGGCTCAAGTTAGAAGCAGAGCCAATATTGCAAGATGTCGATAGTCCATATCTCGGAAACTATAAGAGATAATGCAATTTGGCAATCGGCAACGTAATTAGCATGCCGAATATTACTTGGAATGTGAATTGGAGCGAAATCGCTAATTCATAAGACCATTTTACATTTCTGGCCCAAGTTAGAAGCAGAGCCAATATTGCGAGATGTCGATAGTCCATATCTCGGAAACTATAAGAGATAATGCAATTTGGCAATCGGCAACGTAATTAGCATGCCGAATATTACTTGGAATGTGAATTGGAGCGAAATCGCTAATTCATAAGACCATTTTACATTTCTGGCCCAAGTTAGAAGCAGAGCCAATATTGCAAGATGTCGATAGTCCATATCTCGGAAACTATAAGAGATAATGCAATTTGGCAATCGGCGACGTAATTAGGATGCCGAATATTACTTGGAATGTGAATTATAGCGAAATCGCTAATTCATAAGACCATTTTACAATTCTGGCTCAAGTTAGAAGCAGAGTCAATATGGCAAGATGTCGATAGTCCATATCTCGGAAACTATAAGAGATAATACAATTTGACAGTCGGCAACGTAATTAGCATGCCGAATATTACTTGGAATGTGAATTGGAGCGAAATCGCTAGTTCATAAGACCATTTTACATTTCTGGCCCAAGTTAGAAGCAGAGCCAATATTGCAAGATGTCGATAGTCCACATCTCGGAAACTATAAGAGATAATGCAATTTGGCAATCGGCGACGTAATTAGCATGCCGAATATTACTTGGAATGTGAATTGGAGCGAAATCGCTAATTCATAAGACCATTTTACAATTCTGGCTCAAGTAAGAAGCAGAGCCAATATTGCAAGATGTCGATAGTCCATATCTCGGAAACTATAAGAGATAATGCAATTTGGCAATCGGCAACGTAATTAGCATGCCGAATATTACTTGGAATGTGAATTGGAGCGAAATCGCTAATTCATAAGACCATTTTACATTTCTGGCCCAAGTTAGAAGCAGAGCCAATATTGCAAGAAGTCGATAGTCCATATCTCGGAAACTATAAGAGATAATGCAATTTGGCAGTCGGCAACGTAATTAGCATGCCGAATATTACTTGGAATGCGAATTGGAGCGAAATCGCTAATTCATAAAACCATTTTACAATTCTGGCTCAAGTTAGAAGCAGAGCCAATATTGCAAGATGTCGATAGTCCATATCTCGGAAACTATAAGAGATAATGCAATTTGGCAATCGGCAACGTAATTAGCATGCCGAATATTACTTGGAATGTGAATTGGAGCGAAATCGCTAATTCATAAGACCATTTTACATTTCTGGCCCAAGTTAGAAGCAGAGCCAATATTGCAAGATGTCGATAGTCCATATCTCGGAAACTATAAGAGATAATGCAATTTGGCAATCGGCAACGTAATTAGCATGCCGAATATTACTTGGAATGTGAATTGGAGCGAAATCGCTAATTCATAAGACCATTTTACATTTCTGGCCCAAGTTAGAAGCAGAGCCAATATTGCAAGATGTCGATAGTCCATATCTCGGAAACTATAAGAGATAATGCAATTTGGCAATCGGCAACGTAATTAGCATGCCGAATATTACTTGGAATATGAAATGGAGCGAAATCGCTAATTCATAAGACCATTTTACATTTCTGGCTCAAGTTAGAAGCAGAGCCAATATTGCAAGATGTCGATAGTCCATAGCTCGGAAACTATAAGAGATAATGCAATTTGGCAATCGGCAACGTAATTAGCATGCCGAATATTACTTGGAATGTGAATCGGAGCGCAATCGCTAATTCATAAGACCATTTTACATTTCTGGCCCAAGTTAGAAGCAGAGCCTATATTGCAAGATGTCGATAGTTCATATCTCGAAAACTATAAGAGATAATGCAATTTGGCAATCGGCAACGTAATTAGCATGCCGAATATTACTTAGAATGTGAATTGGAGCGAAATCGCTAATTCATAAGACCATTTTACATTTCTGGCCAAAGTTAGAAGCAGAGCCAATATTGCAAGATGTCGATAGTCCATATCTCGGAAACTATAAGAGATAATGCAATTTGGCAATCGGCAACGTAATTAGCATGCCGAATATTACTTGGAATGTGAATTGGAGCGAAATCGGTAATTCATAAGACCATTTTACAATTCTGGCTCAAGTTAGAAACAGAGCCAATATTGCAAGATGTCGATAGTCCATAGCTCGGAAACTATAAGAGATAATGCAATTTGGCAATCGGCAACGTAATTAGCATGCCGAATATTACTTGAAATGTGAATTGGAGCGAAATCGCTAATTCATAAGACCATTTTACATTTCTGGCCCAAGTTAGAAGCAGAGCCAATATTGCAAGATGGCGATAGTCCATATCTCGGAAACTATAAGAGATAATGCAATTTGGCAATCGGCAACGTAATTAGCATGCCGAATATTACTTGGAATGTGAATTGGAGCGAAATCGCAAATTCATAAGACCATTTTACAATTCTGGCCCAAGTTAGAAGCAGAGCCAATATTGCAAGATGTCGATAGTCCATATCTCGGAAACTATAAGAGATAATGCAATTTGGCAATCGGCAACGTAATTAGCATGCCGAATATTACTTGGAGTGTGAATTGGGGCGAAATCGCTAATTCATAAGACCATTTTACATTTCTGGCCCAAGATAGAAGCAGAGCCAATATTGCAAGATGTCGATAGTCCATAGCTCGGAAACTATAAGAGATAATGCAATTTGGCAATCGGCAACGTAATTAGCATGCCGAATATTACTTGGAATGTGAATTGGAGCGAAATCGCTAATTCATAAGACCATTTTACAATTCTGGCTCAAGTTAGAAGCAGAGCCAATATTGCAAGATGTCGATAGTCCATAGCTCGGAAACTATAAGAGATAATGCAATTTGGCAATCAGCAACGTAATTAGCATGCCGAATATTACTTGGAATGTGAATCGGAGCGCAATCGCTAATTCATAAGACCATTTTACATTTCTGGCCCAAGTTAGAAGCAGAGCCTATATTGCAAGATGTCGATAGTTCATATCTCGGAAACTATAAGAGATAATGCAATTTGGCAATCGGCAACGTAATTAGCATGCCGAATATTACTTAGAATGTGAATTGGAGCGAAATCGCTAATTCATAAGACCATTTTACATTTCTGGCCAAAGTTAGAAGCAGAGCCAATATTGCAAGATGTCGATAGTCCATATCTCGGAAACTATAAGAGATAATGCAATTTGGCAATCGGCAACGTAATTAGCATGCCGAATATTACTTGGAATGTGAATTGGAGCGAAATCGCTAATTCGTAAGACCATTTTACAATTCTGGCTCAAGTTAGAAGCAGAGCCAATATTGCAAGGTGTCGATAGTCCATATCTCGGAAACTATAAGAGATAATGCAATTTGGCAATCGGCAACGTAATTAGCATGCCGAATATTACTTGGAATGTGAATTGGAGCGAAATCGCTAATTCATAAGACCATTTTACAATTCTGGCTCAAGTTAGAAGCAGAGCCAATATTGCAAGATGTCGATAGTCCATAGCTCGGAAACTATAAGAGATAATGCAATTTGGCAATCGGCAACGTAATTAGCATGCCTAATATTACTTGGAATGTGAATTGGAGCGAAATCGCTAATTCATAAGACCATTTTACAATTCTGGCTCAAGTTAGAAGCAGAGCCAATATTGCAAGATGTCGATAGTCCATATCTCGGAAACTATAAGAGATAATGCAATTTGGCAATCGGCAACGTAATTAGCATGCCGAATGTTACTTGGAATGTGAATTGGAGCGATATCGCTAATTCATAAGACCATTATACATTTCTGGCCCAAGTTAGAAGCAGAGCCAATATTGCAAGATGTCGATAGTCCATAGCTCGGAAACTATAAGAGATAATGCAATTTGGCAATCGGCAACGTAATTAGAATGCCGAATATTACTGGGAATGTGAATTGGAGCGAAATAGCTAATTCATAAGACCATTTTACATTTCTGGCCCAAGCTAGAAGCAGAGCCAATATTGCAAGATGTCGATAGTCCATATCTCGGAAACTATAAGAGATAATGCAATTTGGCAATTGGCAACGTAATTAGCATGCCGAATATTACTTGGAATGTGAATTGGAGAGAAATCGCTAATTCATAAGACCATTTTGCAATTCTGGCTCAAGTTAGAAGCAGAGCCAATATTGCAAGATGTCGATAGTCCATAGCTCGGAAACTATAAGAGATAATGCAATTTGGCAATCGGCAACGTAATTAGCATGCCGAATATTACTTGGAATGTGAATTGGAGCGAAATCGCTAATTCATAAGACCATTTTACATTTCTGGCCCAAGTTAGAAGCAGAGCCTATATTGCAAGATGTCGATAGTTCATATCTCGGAAACTATAAGAGATAATGCAATTTGGCAATCGGCAACGTAATTAGCATGCCGAATATTACTTAGAATGTGAATTGGAGCGAAATCGCTAATTCATAAGACCATTTTACATTTCTGGCCCAAGTTAGAAGCAGAGCCAATATTGCAAGATGTCGATAGTCCATATCTCGGAAACTATAAGAGATAATGCAATTTGGCAATCGGCAACGTAATTAGCATGCCGAATATTACTTGGTATGTGAATTGGAGCGAAATCGCTAATTCGTAAGACCATTTTACAATTCTGCCTCAAGTTAGAAGCAGAGCCAATATTGCAAGGTGTCGATAGTCCATATCTCGGAAACTATAAGAGATAATGCAATTTGGCAATCGGCAACGTAATTAGCATGCCGAATATTACTTGGAGTGTGAATTGGAGCGAAATCGCTAATTCATAAGACCATTTTACATTTCTGGCCCAAGTTAGAAGCAGAGCCAATATTGCAAGATGTCGATAGTCCATATCTCGGAAACTATAAGAGATAATGCAATTTGGCAATCGGCAACGTAATTAGCATGCCGAATATTACTTGGAATGTGAATTGGAGCGAAATCGCTAATTCATAAGACCATTTTACATTTCTGGCCCAAGTTAGAAGCAGAGCCAATATTGCAAGATGTCGATAGTCCATATCTCGGAAACTATAAGAGATAATGCAATTTGGCAATCGGCAACGTAATTAGCATGCCGAATATTACTTGGAATATGAAATGGAGCGAAATCGCTAATTCATAAGACCATTTTACAATTCTGGCTCAAGTTAGAAGCAGAGCCAATATTGCAAGATGTCGATAGTCCATAGCTCGGAAACTATAAGAGATAATGCAATTTGGCAATCGGCAACGTAATTAGCATGCCGAATATTACTTGGAATGTGAATCGGAGCGCAATCGCTAATTCTTATTACCATTTTACATTTCTGGCCCAAGTTAGAAGCAGAGCCTATATTGCAAGATGTCGATAGTTCATATCTCGAAAACTATAAGAGATAATGCAATTTGGCAATCGGCAACGTAATTAGCATGCCGAATATTACTTAGAATGTGAATTGGAGCGAAATCGCTAATTCATAAGACCATTTTACATTTCTGGCCAAAGTTAGAAACAGAGCCAATATTGCAAGATGTCGATAGTCCATATCTCGGAAACTATAAGAGATAATGCAATTTGGCAATCGGCAACGTAATTAGCATACCGAATATTACTTGGAATGTGAATTGGAGCGAAATCGCTAATTCGTAAGACCATTTTACAATTCTGGCTCAAGTTAGAAGCAGAGCCAATATTGCAAGGTGTCGATAGTCCATATCTCGGAAACTATAAGAGATAATGCAATTTGGCAATCGGCAACGTAATTAGCATGCCGAATATTACTTGGAATGTGAATTGGAGCGAAATCGCTAATTCATAAGACCATTTTACAATTCTGGCTCAAGTTAGAAACAGAGCCAATATTGCAAGATGTCGATAGTCCATAGCTCGGAAACTATAAGAGATAATGCAATTTGGCAATCGGCAACGTAATTAGCATGCCGAATATTACTTGGAATGTGAATTGGAGCGAAATCGCTAATTCATAAGACCATTTTACAATTCTGGCTCAAGTTAGAAGCAGAGCTAATATTGCAAGATGTCGATAGTCCATAGCTCGGAAACTATAAGAGATAATGCAATTTGGCAATCGGCAACGTAATTAGCATGCCGAATATTACTTGGAATGTGAATTGGAGCGAAATCGCTAATTCATAAGACCATTTTACAATTCTGGCTCAAGTTAGAAGCAGAGCCAATATTGCAAGATGTCGATAGTCCATAGCTCGGAAACTATAAGAGATAATGCAATTTGGCAATCGGCAACGTAATTAGCATGCCGAATATTACTTGGAATGTGAATTGGAGCGAAATCGCTAATTCATAAGACCATTTTACATTTCTGGCCCAAGTTAGAAGCAGAGCCTATATTGCAAGATGTCGATAGTTCATATCTCGGAAACTATAAGAGATAATGCAATTTGGCAATCGGCAACGTAATTAGCATGCCGAATATTACTTAGAATGTGAATTGGAGCGAAATCGCTAATTCATAAGACCATTTTACATTTCTGGCCCAAGTTAGAAGCAGAGCCAATATTGCAAGATGTCGATAGTCCATATCTCGGAAACTATAAGAGATAATGCAATTTGGCAATCGGCAACGTAATTAGCATGCCGAATATTACTTGGTATGTGAATTGGAGCGAAATCGCTAATTCGTAAGACCATTTTACAATTCTGCCTCAAGTTAGAAGCAGAGCCAATATTGCAAGGTGTCGATAGTCCATATCTCGGAAACTATAAGAGATAATGCAATTTGGCAATCGGCAACGTAATTAGCATGCCGAATATTACTTGGAATGTGAATTGGAGCGAAATCGCTAATTCATAAGACCATTTTACATTTCTGGCCCAAGTTAGAAGCAGAGCCAATATTGCAAGATGTCGATAGTCCATATCTCGGAAACTATAAGAGATAATGCAATTTGGCAATCGGCAACGTAATTAGCATGCCGAATATTACTTGGAATGTGAATTGGAGCGAAATCGCTAATTCATAAGACCATTTTACATTTCTGGCCCAAGTTAGAAGCAGAGCCAATATTGCAAGATGTCGATAGTCCATATCTCGGAAACTATAAGAGATAATGCAATTTGGCAATCGGCAACGTAATTAGCATGCCGAATATTACTTGGAATATGAAATGGAGCGAAATCGCTAATTCATAAGACCATTTTACAATTCTGGCTCAAGTTAGAAGCAGAGCCAATATTGCAAGATGTCGATAGTCCATAGCTCGGAAACTATAAGAGATAATGCAATTTGGCAATCGGCAACGTAATTAGCATGCCGAATATTACTTGGAATGTGAATCGGAGCGCAATCGCTAATTCTTATTACCATTTTACATTTCTGGCCCAAGTTAGAAGCAGAGCCTATATTGCAAGATGTCGATAGTTCATATCTCGAAAACTATAAGAGATAATGCAATTTGGCAATCGGCAACGTAATTAGCATGCCGAATATTACTTAGAATGTGAATTGGAGCGAAATCGCTAATTCATAAGACCATTTTACATTTCTGGCCAAAGTTAGAAACAGAGCCAATATTGCAAGATGTCGATAGTCCATATCTCGGAAACTATAAGAGATAATGCAATTTGGCAATCGGCAACGTAATTAGCATACCGAATATTACTTGGAATGTGAATTGGAGCGAAATCGCTAATTCGTAAGACCATTTTACAATTCTGGCTCAAGTTAGAAGCAGAGCCAATATTGCAAGGTGTCGATAGTCCATATCTCGGAAACTATAAGAGATAATGCAATTTGGCAATCGGCAACGTAATTAGCATGCCGAATATTACTTGGAATGTGAATTGGAGCGAAATCGCTAATTCATAAGACCATTTTACAATTCTGGCTCAAGTTAGAAACAGAGCCAATATTGCAAGATGTCGATAGTCCATAGCTCGGAAACTATAAGAGATAATGCAATTTGGCAATCGGCAACGTAATTAGCATGCCGAATATTACTTGGAATGTGAATTGGAGCGAAATCGCTAATTCATAAGACCATTTTACAATTCTGGCTCAAGTTAGAAGCAGAGCTAATATTGCAAGATGTCGATAGTCCATAGCTCGGAAACTATAAGAGATAATGCAATTTGGCAATCGGCAACGTAATTAGCATGCCGAATATTACTTGGAATGTGAATTGGAGCGAAATCGCTAATTCATAAGACCATTTTACAATTCTGGCTCAAGTTAGAAGCAGAGCCAATATTGCAAGATGTCGATAGTCCATATCTCGAAAACTATAAGAGATAATGCAATTTGGCAATCGGCAACGTAATTAGCATGCCGAATATTACTTGGAATGTGAATTGGAGCGAAATCGCTAATTCATAAGACCATTTTACAATTCTGGCTCAAGTTAGAAGCAGAGCCAATATTGCAAGATGTCGATAGTCCATAGCTCGGAAACTATAAGAGATAATGCAATTTGGCAATCGGCAACGTAATTAGCATGCCGAATATTACTTGGAATGTGAATTGGAGCGAAATCGCTAATTCATAAGACCATTTTACAATTCTGGCTCAAGCTAGAAGCAGAGCCAATATTGCAAGGTGTCGATAGTCCATATCTCGGAAACTATAAGAGATAATGCAATTTGGCAATCGGCAACGTAATTAGCATGCCGAATATTACTTGAAATGTGAATTGGAGCGAAATTGCTAATTCATAAGACCATTTTACATTTCTGGCCCAAGTTAGAAGCAGAGCCAATATTGCAAGATGTCGATAGTCCATATCTCGGAAACTATAAGAGATAATGCAATTTGGCAATCGGCAACGTAATTAGCATGCCGAATATTACTTGGAATGTGAGTTGGAGCGAAATCGCAAATTCATAAGACCATTTTACAATTCTGGCCCAAGTTAGAAGCAGAGCCAATATTAAAAGATGTCGATAGTCCATATCTCGGAAACTATAAGAGATAATGCAATTTGGCAATCGGCAACGTAATTAGCATGCCGAATATTACTTGGAATGTGAATTGGGGCGAAATCGCTAATTCATAAGACCATTTTACATTTCTGGCCCAAGATAGAAGCAGAGCCAATATTGCAAGATGTCGATAGTCCATAGCTCGGAAACTATAAGAGATAATGCAATTTGGCAATCGGCAACGTAATTAGCATGCCGAATATTACTTGGAATGTGAATCGGAGCGCAATCGCTAATTCATAAGACCATTTTACATTTCTGGCCCAAGTTAGAAGCAGAGCCTATATTGCAAGATGTCGATAGTTCATATCTCGGAAACTATAAGAGATAATGCAATTTGGCAATCGGCAACGTAATTAGCATGCCGAATATTACTTAGAATGTGAATTGGAGCGAAATCGCTAATTCATAAGACCATTTTACATTTCTGGCCAAAGTTAGAAGCAGAGCCAATATTGCAAGATGTCGATAGTCCATATCTCGGAAACTATAAGAGATAATGCAATTTGGCAATCGGCAACGTAATTAGCATGCCGAATATTACTTGGAATGTGAATTGGAGCGAAATCGCTAATTCGTAAGACCATTTTACAATTCTGGCTCAAGTTAGAAGCAGAGCCAATATTGCAAGGTGTCGATAGTCCATATCTCGGAAACTATAAGAGATAATGCAATTTGGCAATCGGCAACGTAATTAGCATGCCGAATATTACTTGGAATGTGAATTGGAGCGAAATCGCTAATTCATAAGACCATTTTACAATTCTGGCTCAAGTTAGAAGCAGAGCCAATATTGCAAGATGTCGATAGTCCATAGCTCGGAAACTATAAGAGATAATGCAATTTGGCAATCGGCAACGTAATTAGCATGCCTAATATTACTTGGAATGTGAATTGGAGTGAAATCGCTAATTCATAAGACCATTTTACAATTCTGGCTCAAGTTAGAAGCAGAGCCAATATTGCAAGATGTCGATAGTCCATATCTCGGAAACTATAAGAGATAATGCAATTTGGCAATCGGCAACGTAATTAGCATGCCGAATGTTACTTGGAATGTCAATTGGAGCGATATCGCTAATTCATAAGACCATTATACATTTCTGGCCCAAGTTAGAAGCAGAGCCAATATTGCAAGATGTCGATAGTCCATAGCTCGGAAACTATAAGAGATAATGCAATTTGGCAAACGGCAACGTAATTAGAATGCCGAATATTACTGGGAATGTGAATTGGAGCGAAATAGCTAATTCATAAGACCATTTTACATTTCTGGCCCAAGCTAGAAGCAGAGCCAATATTGCAAGATGTCGATAGTCCATATCTCGGAAACTATAAGAGATAATGCAATTTGGCAATTGGCAACGTAATTAGCATGCCGAATATTACTTGGAATGTGAATTGGAGCGAAATCGCTAATTCATAAGACCATTTTGCAATTCTGGCTCAAGTTAGAAGCAGAGCCAATATTGCAAGATGTCGATAGTCCATAGCTCGGAAACTATAAGAGATAATGCAATTTGGCAATCGGCAACGTAATTAGCATGCCGAATATTACTTGGAATGTGAATTGGAGCGAAATCGCTAATTCATAAGACCATTTTACATTTCTGGCCCAAGTTAGAAGCAGAGCCTATATTGCAAGATGTCGATAGTTCATATCACGGAAACTATAAGAGATAATGCAATTTGGCAATCGGCAACGTAATTAGCATGCCGAATATTACTTAGAATGTGAATTGGAGCGAAATCGCTAATTCATAAGACCATTTTACATTTCTGGCCCAAGTTAGAAGCAGAGCCAATATTGCAAGATGTCGATAGTCCATATCTCGGAAACTATAAGAGATAATGCAATTTGGCAATCGGCAACGTAATTAGCATGCCGAATATTACTTGGTATGTGAATTGGAGCGAAATCGCTAATTCGTAAGACAATTTTACAATTCTGCCTCAAGTTAGAAGCAGAGCCAATATTGCAAGGTGTCGATAGTCCATATCTCGGAAACTATAAGAGATAATGCAATTTGGCAATCGGCAACGTAATTAGCATGCCGAATATTACTTGGAATGTGAATTGGAGCGAAATCGCTAATTCATAAGACCATTTTACATTTCTGGCCCAAGTTAGAAGCAGAGCCAATATTGCAAGGTGTCGATAATCCATATATCGGAAACTATAAGAGATAATGCAATTTGGCAATCGGCAACGTAATTAGCATGCCGAATATTACTTGGAATGTGAATTGGAGCGAAATCGCTAATTCATAAGACCATTTTACATTTCTGGCCCAAGTTAGAAGCAGAGCCAATATTGCAAGATGTCGATAGTCCATATCTTGGAAACTATAAGAGATAATGCAATTTGGCAATCGGCAACGTAATTAGCATGCCGAATATTACTTGGAATGTGAATTGGAGCGAAATCGCTAATTCGTAAGACCATTTTACAATTCTGGCTCAAGTTAGAAGCAGAGCCAATATTGCAAGGTGTCGATAGTCCATATCTCGGAAACTATAAGAGATGATGCAATTTGGCAATCGGCAACGTAATTAGCATGCCGAATATTACTTGGAATGTGAATTGGAGCGAAATCGCTAATTCATAAGACCATTTTACAATTCTGGCTCAAGTTAGAAGCAGAGCCAATATTGCAAGATGTCGATAGTCCATATCTCGGAAACTATAAGAGATAATGCAATTTGGCAATCGGCAACGTAATTAGCATGCCGAATGTTACTTGGAATGTGAATTGGAGCGATATCGCTAATTCATAAGACCATTTTACAATTCTGGCTCAAGTTAGAAGCAGAGCCAATATTGCAAGATGTCGATAGTCCATATCTCGGAAACTATAAGAGATAATGCAATTTGGCAATCGGCAACGTAATTAGCATGCCGAATATTACTTGGAATGTGAATTGGAGCGAAATTGCTAATTCATAAGACCATTTTACAATTCTGGCTCAAGTTAGAAGCAGAGCCAATATTGCAAGATGTCGATAGTCCATATCTCGGAAACTATAAGAGATAATGCAATTTGGCAATCGGCAACGTAATTAGCATGCCGAATGTTACTTGGAATGTGAATTGGAGCGATATCGCTAATTCATAAGACCATTTTACAATTCTGGCTCAAGTTAGAAGCAGAGCCAATATTGCAAGATGTCAATAGTCCATATCTAGGAAACTATAAGAGATAATGCAATTTGGCAATCGGCAACGTAATTAGCATGCCGAATATTACTTGGAATGTGAATTGGAGCGAAATCGCTAATTCATAAGACCATTTTACATTTCTGGCCCAAGTTAGAAGCAGAGCCAATATTGCAAGATGTCGATAGTCCATAGCTCGGAAACTATAAGAGATAATGCAATTTGGCAATCGGCAACGTAATTAGAATGCCGAATATTACTGGGAATGTGAATTGGAGCGAAATCGCTAATTCATAAGACCATTTTACATTTCTGGCCCAAGCTAGAAGCAGAGCCAATATTGCAAGATGTCGATAGTCCATATCTCGGAAACTATAAGAGATAATGCAACTTGGCAATTGGCAACGTAATTAGCATGCCGAATATTACTTGGAATGTGAATTGGAGCGAAATCGCTAATTCATAAGACCATTTTGCAATTCTGGCTCAAGTTAGAAGCAGAGCCAATATTGCAAGATGTCGATAGTCCATAGCTCGGAAACTATAAGAGATAATGCAATTTGGCAATCGGCAACGTAATTAACATGCCGAATATTACTTGGAATATGAATTGGAGCGAAATCGCTAATTCATAAGACCATTTTACATTTCTGGCCCAAGTTAGAAGCAGAGCCTATATTGCAAGATGTCGATAGTTCATATCTCGGAAACTGTAAGAGATAATGCAATTTGGCAATCGGCAACGTAATTAGCATGCCGAATATTACTTAGAATGTGAATTGGAGCGAAATCGCTAATTCATAAGACCATTTTACATTTCTGGCCCAAGTTAGAAGCAGAGCCAATATTGCAAGATGTCGATAGTCCATATCTCGGAAACTATAAGAGATAATGCAATTTGGCAATCGGCAACGTAATTAGCATATCTCGGAAACTATAAGAGATAATGCAATTTGGCAATCGGCAACGTAATTAGCATGCCGAATATTACTTGGAATGTGAATTGGAGCGAAATCGCTAATTCGTAAGACCATTTTACAATTCTGGCTCAAGTTAGAAGCAGAGCCAATATTGCAAGGTGTCGATAGTCCATATCTCGGAAACTATAAGAGATAATGCAATTTGGCAATCGGCAATCGGAAACTATAAGAGATAATGCAATTTGGCAATCGGCAACGTAATTAGCATGCCGAATATTACTTGGAATGTGAATTGGAGCGAAATCTCTAATTCATAAGACCATTTTACAATTCTGGCTCAAGTTAGAAGCAGAGCCAATATTGCAAGATGTCGATAGTCCATATATCGGAAACTATAAGAGATAATGCAATTTGGCAATCGGCAACGTAATTAGCATGCCGAATATTACTTGGAATGTGAATTGGAGCGAAATCGCTAATTCATAAGACCATTTTACATTTCTGGCCCAAGTTAGAAGCAGAGCCAATATTGCAAGATGTCGATAGTCCATATCTCGGAAACTATAAGAGATAATGCAATTTGGCAATCGGCAACGTAATTAGCATGCGGAATATTACTTTGAATGTGAATTGGAGCGAAATCGCTAATTCGTAAGACCATTTTACAATTCTGGCTCAAGTTAGAAGCAGAGCCAATATTGCAAGGTGTCGATAGTCCATATCTCGGAAACTATAAGAGATGATGCAATTTGGCAATCGGCAACGTAATTAGCATGCCGAATATTACTTGGAATGTGAATTGGAGCGAAATCGCTAATTCATAAGACCATTTTACAATTCTGGCTCAAGTTAGAAGCAGAGCCAATATTGCAAGATGTCGATAGTCCATATCTCGGAAACTATAAGAGATAATGCAATTTGGCAATCGGCAACGTAATTAGCATGCCGAATGTTACTTGGAATGTGAATTGGAGCGATATCGCTAATTCATAAGACCATTTTACAATTCTGGCTCAAGTTAGAAGCAGAGCCAATATTGCAAGATGTCGATAGTCCATATCTCGGAAACTATAAGAGATAATGCAATTTGGCAATCGGCAACGTAATTAGCATGCCGAATATTACTTGGAATGTGAATTGGAGCGAAATTGCTAATTCATAAGACCATTTTACAATTCTGGCTCAAGTTAGAATCAGAGCCAATATTGCAAGATGTCGATAGTCCATAGCTCGGAAACTATAAGAGATAATGCAATTTGGCAATCGGCAACGTAATTAGCATGCCTAATATTACTTGGAATGTGAATTGGAGCGAAATCGCTAATTCACAAGACCATTTTACAATTCTGGCTCAAGTTAGAAGCAGAGCCAATATTGCAAGATGTCGATAGTCCATATCTCGGAAACTATAAGAGATAATGCAATTTGGCAATCGGCAACGTAATTAGCATGCCGAATGTTACTTGGAATGTGAATTGGAGCGATATCGCTAATTCATAAGACCATTTTACAATTCTGGCTCAAGTTAGAAGCAGAGCCAATATTGCAAGATGTCAATAGTCCATATCTAGGAAACTATAAGAGATAATGCAATTTGGCAATCGGCAACGTAATTAGCATGCCGAATATTACTTGGAATGTGAATTGGAGCGAAATCGCTAATTCATAAGACCATTTTACATTTCTGGCCCAAGTTAGAAGCAGAGCCAATATTGCAAGATGTCGATAGTCCATAGCTCGGAAACTATAAGAGATAATGCAATTTGGCAATCGGCAACGTAATTAGAATGCCGAATATTACTGGGAATGTGAATTGGAGCGAAATCGCTAATTCATAAGACCATTTTACATTTCTGGCCCAAGCTAGAAGCAGAGCCAATATTGCAAGATGTCGATAGTCCATATCTCGGAAACTATAAGAGATAATGCAACTTGGCAATTGGCAACGTAATTAGCATGCCGAATATTACTTGGAATGTGAATTGGAGCGAAATCGCTAATTCATAAGACCATTTTGCAATTCTGGCTCAAGTTAGAAGCAGAGCCAATATTGCAAGATGTCGATAGTCCATAGCTCGGAAACTATAAGAGATAATGCAATTTGGCAATCGGCAACGTAATTAACATGCCGAATATTACTTGGAATATGAATTGGAGCGAAATCGCTAATTCATAAGACCATTTTACATTTCTGGCCCAAGTTAGAAGCAGAGCCTATATTGCAAGATGTCGATAGTTCATATCTCGGAAACTGTAAGAGATAATGCAATTTGGCAATCGGCAACGTAATTAGCATGCCGAATATTACTTAGAATGTGAATTGGAGCGAAATCGCTAATTCATAAGACCATTTTACATTTCTGGCCCAAGTTAGAAGCAGAGCCAATATTGCAAGATGTCGATAGTCCATATCTCGGAAACTATAAGAGATAATGCAATTTGGCAATCGGCAACGTAATTAGCATGCCGAATATTACTTGGAATGTGAATTGGAGCGAAATCGCTAATTCGTAAGACCATTTTACAATTCTGGCTCAAGTTAGAAGCAGAGCCAATATTGCAAGGTGTCGATAGTCCATATCTCGGAAACTATAAGAGATAATGCAATTTGGCAATCGGCAACGTAATTAGCATATCTCGGAAACTATAAGAGGTAATGCAATTTGGCAATCGGCAACGTAATTAGCATGCCGAATATTACTTGGAATGTGAATTGGAGCGAAATCGCTAATTCATAAGACCATTTTACAATTCTGGCTCAAGTTAGAAGCAGAGCCAATATTGCAAGATGTCGATAGTCCATAGCTCGGAAACTATAAGAGATAATGCAATTTGGCAATCGGCAACGTAATTAGCATGCCGAATGTTACTTGGAATGTGAATTGGAGCGATATCGCTAATTCATAAGACCATTTTACAATTCTGGCTCAAGTTAGAAGCAGAGCCAATATTGCAAGATGTCGATAGTCCATAGCTCGGAAACTATAAGAGATAATGCAATTTGGCAATCGGCAACGTAATTAGCATGCCTAATATTACTTGGAATGTGAATTGGAGCGAAATCGCTAATTCATAAGACCATTTTACAATTCTGGCTCAAGTTAGAAACAGAGCCAATATTGCAAGATGTCGATAGTCCATATCTCGGAAACTATAAGAGATAATGCAATTTGGCAATCGGCAACGTAATTAGCATGCCGAATGTTACTTGGAATGTGAATTGGAGCGATATCGCTAATTCATAAGACCATTTTACAATTCTGGCTCAAGTTAGAAGCAGAGCCAATATTGCAAGATGTCGATAGTCCATATCTCGGAAACTATAAGAGATAATGCAATTTGGCAATCGGCAACGTAATTAGCATGAATAATATTACTTGGAATGTGAATTGGAGCGAAATCGCTAATTCATAAGACCATTTTACAATTCTGGCTCAAGTTAGAAGCAGAGCCAATATTGCAAGATGTCGATAGTCCATATCTCGGAAACTATAAGAGATAACGCAATTTGGCAATCGACAACGTAATTAGCATGCCGAATGTTACTTGGAATGTGAATTGGAGCGATATCGCTAATTCATAAGACCATTTTACAATTCTGGCTCAAGTTAGAAGCAGAGCCAATATTGCAAGATGTCGATAGTCCATATCTCGGAAACTATAAGAGATAATGCAATTTGGCAATCGGCAACGTAATTAGCATGCCGAATATTACTTGGAATGTGAATTGGAGCGAAATCGCTAATTCATAAGACCATTTTACATTTCTGGCCCAAGTTAGAAGCAGAGCCAATATTGCAAGATGTCGATAGTCCATAGCTCGGAAACTATAAGAGATAATGCAATTTGGCAATCGGCAACGTAATTAGAATGCCGAATATTACTGGGAATGTGAATTGGAGCGAAATCGCTAATTCATAAGACCATTTTACATTTCTGGCCCAAGCTAGAAGCAGAGCCAATATTGCAAGATGTCGATAGTCCATATCTCGGAAACTATAAGAGATAATGCAATTTGGCAATTGGCAACGTAATTAGCATGCCGAATATTACTTGGAATGTGAATTGGAGCGAAATCGCTAATTCATAAGACCATTTTGCAATTCTGGCTCAAGTTAGAAGCAGAGCCAATATTGCAAGATGTCGATAGTCCATAGCTCGGAAACTATAAGAGATAATGCAATTTGGCAATCGGCAACGTAATTAGCATGCCGAATATTACTTGGAATATGAATTGGAGCGAAATCGCTAATTCATAAGACCATTTTACATTTCTGGCCCAAGTTAGAAGCAGAGCCTATATTGCAAGATATCGATAGTTCATATTTCGGAAACTATAAGAGATAATGCAATTTGGCAATCGGCAACGTAATTAGCATGCCGAATATTACTTAGAATGTGAATTGGAGCGAAATCGCTAATTCATAAGACCATTTTACATTTCTGGTCCAAGTTAGAAGCAGAGCCAATATTGCAAGATGTCGATAGTCCATATCTCGGAAACTATAAGAGATAATGCAATTTGGCAATCGGCAACGTAATTAGCATGCCGAATATTACTTGGTATGTGAATTGGAGCGAAATCGCTAATTCGTAAGACCATTTTACAATTCTGGCTCAAGTTAGAAGCAGAGCCAATATTGCAAGGTGTCGATAGTCCATATCTCGGAAACTATAAGAGATAATGCAATTTTGCAATCGGCAACGTAATTAGCATGCCGAATATTGGAATGAAACTTGGAATGTGAATTGGAGCGAAATCGCAAATTCATAAGACCATTTTACAATTCTGGCCCAAGTTAGAAGCAGAGCCAATATTGCAAGATGTCGATAGTCCATATCTCGGAAACTATAAGAGATAATGCAATTTGGCAATCGGCAACGTAATTAGCATGCCGAATATTACTTGGATTGTGAATTGGGGCGAAATCGCTAATTCATAAGACCATTTTACATTTCTGGCCCAAGTTAGAAGCAGAGCCAATATTGCAAGATGTCGATAGTCCATATCTCGGAAGCTATAAGAGATAATGCAATTTGGCAATCGGCAACGTAATTAGCATGCCGAATATTACTTGGACTGTGAAATGGAGCGAAATCGCTAATTCATAAGACCATTTTACAATTCTGGCTCAAGTTAGAAGCAGAGCCAATATTGCAAGATGTCGATAGTCCATAGCTCGGAAACTATAAGAGATAATGCAATTTGGCAATCGGCAACGTAATTAGCAAGCCGAATATTACTTGGAATGTGAATTGGAGCGAAATCGCTAATTCATAAGACCATTTTACAATTCTGGCTCAAGTTAGAAGCAGAGCCAATATTGCAAGATGTCGATAGTCCATATCTCGGAAACTATAAGAGATAATGCAATTTGGCAATCGGCAACGTAATTAGCATGCCGAATATTACTTGGAATGTGAATTGGAGCGAAATCGCTAATTCGTAAGACCATTTTACAATTCTGGCTCAAATTAGAAGCAGAGCCAATATTGCAAGGTGTCGATAGTCCATATCTCGGAAACTATAAGAGATAATGCAATTTGGCAATCGGCAACGTAATTAGCATGCCGAATATTACTTGGAATGTGAATTGGAGCGAAATCGCTAATTCATAAGACCATTTTACAATTCTGGCTCAAGTTAGAAGCAGAGCCAATATTGCAAGATGTCGATAGTCCATAGCTCGGAAACTATAAGAGATAATGCAATTTGGCAATCGGCAATGTAATTAGCATGCCTAATATTACTTGGAATGTGAATTGGAGCGAAATCGCTAATTCATAAGACCATTTTACAATTCTGGCTCAAGTTAGAAGCAGAGCCAATATTGCAAGATGTCGATAGTCCATATCTCGGAAACTATAAGAGATAATGCAATTTGGCAATCGGCAACGTAATTAGCATGCCGAATGTTACTTGGAATGTGAATTGGAGCGATATCGCTAATTCATAAGACCATTTTACAATTCTGGCTCAAGTTAGAAGCAGAGCCAATATTGCAAGATGTCGATAGTCCATATCTCGGAAGTTATAAGAGATAATGCAATTTGGCAATCGGCAACGTAATTAGCATGCCGAATATTACTTAGAATGTGAATTGGAGCGAAATCGCTAATTCATAAGACCATTTTACATTTCTGGCCCAAGTTAGAAGCAGAGCCAATATTGCAAGATGTCGATAGTCCATATCTCGGAAACTATAAGAGATAATCCAATTTGGCAATCGGCAACGTAATTAGCATGCCGAATATTACTTGGAATGTGAATTGGAGCGAAATCGCTAATTCGTAAGACCATTTTACAATTCTGGCTCAAGTTAGAAGCAGAGCCAATATTGCAAGGTGTCGATAGTCCATATCTCGGAAACTATAAGAGATAATGCAATTTGGCAATCGGCAACGTAATTAGCATGCCGAATATTACTTGGAATGTGAATTGGAGCGAAATCGCTAATTCATAAGACCATTTTACAATTCTGGCTCAAGTTAGAAGCAGAGCCAATATTGCAAGAGGTCGATAGTCCATAGCTCGGAAACTATAAGGGATAATGCAATTTGGCAATCGGCAACGTAATTAGCATGCCTAATATTACTTGGAATGTGAATTGGAGCGAAATCGCTAATTCATAAGACCATTTTACAATTCTGGCTCAAGTTAGAAGCAGAGCCAATATTGCAAGATGTCGATAGTCCATATCTCGGAAACTATAAGAGATAATGCAATTTGGCAATCGGCAACGTAATTAGCATGCCGAATATTACTTGGAATGTGAATTGGAGCGATATCGCTAATTCAAAAGACCATTTTACAATTCTGGCTCAAGTTAGAAGCAGAGCCAATATTGCAAGATGTCGATAGTCCATATCTCGGAAGTTATAAGAGATAATGCAATTTGGCAATCGGCAACGTAATTAGCACGCCGAAAGTTACTTGGAATGTGAATTGGAGCGATATCGCTAATTCATAAGACCATTTTACAATTCTGGCTCAAGTTAGAAGCAGAGCCAATATTGCAAGGTGTCGATAGTCCATATCTCGGAAACTATAAGAGATAATGCAATTTTGCAATCGGCAACGTAATTAGCATGCCGAATATTGGAATGAAACTTGGAATGTGAATTGGAGCGAAATCGCAAATTCATAAGACCATTTTACAATTCTGGCCCAAGTTAGAAGCAGAGCCAATATTGCAAGATGTCGATAGTCCATATCTCGGAAACTATAAGAGATAATGCAATTTGGCAATCGGCAACGTAATTAGCATGCCGAATATTACTTGGATTGTGAATTGGGGCGAAATCGCTAATTCATAAGACCATTTTACATTTCTGGCCCAAGTTAGAAGCAGAGCCAATATTGCAAGATGTCGATAGTCCCTATCTCGGAAACTATAAGAGATAATGCAATTTGGCAATCGGCAACGTAATTAGCATGCCGAATATTACTTGGACTGTGAAATGGAGCGAAATCGCTAATTCATAAGACCATTTTACAATTCTGGCTCAAGTTAGAAGCAGAGCCAATATTGCAAGATGTCGATAGTCCATAGCTCGGAAACTATAAGAGATAATGCAATTTGGCAATCGGCAACGTAATTAGCAAGCCGAATATTACTTGGAATGTGAATTGGAGCGAAATCGCTAATTCATAAGACCATTTTACAATTCTGGCTCAAGTTAGAAGCAGAGCCAATATTGCAAGATGTCGATAGTCCATAGCTCGGAAACTATAAGAGATAATGCAATTTGGCAATCGGCAACGTAATTAGCATGCCGAATATTACTTGGAATGTGAATCGGAGCGCAATCGCTAATTCATAAGACCATTTTACATTTCTGGCCCAAGTTAGAAGCAGAGCCTATATTGCAAGATGTCGATAGTCCATATCTCGGAAACTATAAGAGATAATGCAATTTGGCAATCGGCAACGTAATTAGCATGCCGAATATTACTTGGAATGTGAATTGGAGCGAAATCGCTAATTCGTAAGACCATTTTACAATTCTGGCTCAAGTTAGAAGCAGAGCCAATATTGCAAGGTGTCGATAGTCCATATCTCGGAAACTATAAGAGATAATGCAATTTGGCAATCGGCAACGTAATTAGGATGCCGAATATTACTTGGAATGTGAATTGGAGCGAAATCGCTAATTCATAAGACCATTTTACAATTCTGGCTCAAGTTAGAAGCAGAGCCAATATTGCAAGATGTCGATAGTCCATAGCTCGGAAACTATAAGAGATAATGCAATTTGGCAATCGGCAATGTAATTAGCATGCCTAATATTACTTGGAATGTGAATTGGAGCGAAATCGCTAATTCATAAGACCATTTTACAATTCTGGCTCAAGTTAGAAGCAGAGCCAATATTGCAAGATGTCGATAGTCCATATCTCGGAAACTATAAGAGATAATGCAATTTGGCAATCGGCAACGTAATTAGCATGCCGAATGTTACTTGGAATGTGAATTGGAGCGATATCGCTAATTCATAAGACCATTTTACAATTCTGGCTCAAGTTAGAAGCAGAGCCAATATTGCAAGATGTCGATAGTCCATATCTCGGAAGTTATAAGAGATAATGCAATTTGGCAATCGGCAACGTAATTAGCATGCCGAATATTACTTAGAATGTGAATTGGAGCGAAATCGCTAATTCATAAGACCATTTTACATTTCTGGCCCAAGTTAGAAGCAGAGCCAATATTGCAAGATGTCGATAGTCCATATCTCGGAAACTATAAGAGATAATCCAATTTGGCAATCGGCAACGTAATTAGCATGCCGAATATTACTTGGAATGTGAATTGGGGCGAAATCGCTAATTCGTAAGACCATTTTACAATTCTGGCTCAAGTTAGAAGCAGAGCCAATATTGCAAGGTGTCGATAGTCCATATCTCGGAAACTATAAGAGATAATGCAATTTGGCAATCGGCAACGTAATTAGCATGCCGAATATTACTTGGAATGTGAATTGGAGCGAAATCGCTAATTCATAAGACCATTTTACAATTCTGGCTCAAGCTAGAAGCAGAGCCAATATTGCAAGGTGTCGATAGTCCATATCTCGGAAACAATAAGAGATAATTCAATTTGGCAATCGGCAACGTAATTAGCATGCCGAATATTACTTGGAATGTGAATTGGAGCGAAATCGCTAATTCATAAGACCATTTTACATTTCTGGCCCAAGTTAGAAGCAGAGCCAATATTGCAAGATGTCGATAGTCCATATCTCGGAAACTATAAGAGATAATGCAATTTTGCAATCGGCAACGTAATTAGCATGCCGAATATTACTTGGAATGTGAATTGGAGCGATATCGCCAATTCAAAAGACCATTTTACAATTCTGGCCCAAGTTAGAAGCAGAGCCAATATTGCAAGATGTCGAGAGTCCATATCTCGGAAACTATAAGAGATAATGCAATTTGGCAATCGGCAACGTAATTAGCATGCCGAATATTACTTGGATTGTGAATTGGGGCGAAATCGCTAATTCATAAGGCCATTTTACATTTCTGGCCCAAGTTAGAAGCAGAGCCAATATTGCAAGATGTCGATAGTCCATATCTCGGAAACTATAAGAGATAATGCAATTTGGCAATCGGCAACGTAATTAGCATGCCGAATATTACTTGGAATGTGAAATGGAGCGAAATCGCTAATTCATAAGACCATTTTACAATTCTGGCTCAAGTTAGAAGCAGAGCCAATATTGCAAGATGTCGATAGTCCATAGCTCGGAAACTATAAGAGATAATGCAATTTGGCAATCGGCAACGTAATTAGCATGCCGAATATTACTTGGAATGTGAATTGGAGCGAAATCGCTAATTCATAAGACCATTTTACAATTCTGGCTCAAGTTAGAAGCAGAGCCAATATTGCAAGATGTCGATAGTCCATAGCTCGGAAACTATAAGAGATAATGCAATTTGGCAATCGGCAACGTAATTAGCATGCCGAATATTACTTGGAATGTGAATCGGAGCGCAATCGCTAATTCATAAGACCATTTTACATTTCTGGCCCAAGTTAGAAGCAGAGCCTATATTGCAAGATGTCGATAGTCCATATCTCGGAAACTATAAGAGATAATGCAATTTGGCAATCGGCAACGTAATTAGCATGCCGAATATTACTTGGAATGTGAATTGGAGCGAAATCGCTAATTCGTAAGACCATTTTACAATTCTGGCTCAAGTTAGAAGCAGAGCCAATATTGCAAGGTGTCGATAGTCCATATCTCGGAAACTATAAGAGATAATGCAATTTGGCAATCGGCAACGTAATTAGCATGCCGAATATTACTTGGAATGTGAATTGGAGCGAAATCGCTAATTCATAAGACCATTTTACAATTCTGGCTCAAGTTAGAAGCAGAGCCAATACTGCAAGATGTCGATAGTCCATAGCTCGGAAACTATAAGAGATAATGCAATTTGGCAATCGGCAATGTAATTAGCATGCCTAATATTACTTGGAATGTGAATTGGAGCGAAATCGCTAATTCATAAGACCATTTTACAATTCTGGCTCAAGTTAGAAGCAGAGCCAATATTGCAAGATGTCGATAGTCCATATCTCGGAAACTATAAGAGATAATGCAATTTGGCAATCGGCAACGTAATTAGCATGCCGAATGTTACTTGGAATGTGAATTGGAGCGATATCGCTAATTCATAAGACCATTTTACAATTCTGGCTCAAGTTAGAAGCAGAGCCAATATTGCAAGATGTCGATAGTCCATATCTCGGAAGCTATAAGAGATAATGCAATTTGGCAATCGGCAACGTAATTAGCATGCCGAATATTACTTAGAATGTGAATTCTAGCGAAATCGCTAATTCATAAGACCATTTTACATTTCTGGCCCAAGTTAGAAGCAGAGCCAATATTGCAAGATGTCGATAGTCCATATCTCGGAAACTATAAGAGATAATCCAATTTGGCAATCGGCAACGTAATTAGCATGCCGAATATTACTTGGAATGTGAATTGGAGCGAAATCGCTAATTCGTAAGACCATTTTACAATTCTGGCTCAAGTTAGAAGCAGAGCCAATATTGCAAGGTGTCGATAGTCCATATCTCGGAAACTATAAGAGATAATGCAATTTGGCAATCGGCAACGTAATTAGCATGCCGAATATTACTTAGAATGTGAATTGGAGCGAAATCGCTAATTCATAAGACCATTTCACAATTCTGGCTCAAGTTAGAAGCAGAGCCAATATTGCAAGATGTCGATAGTCCATATCTCGGAAACTATAAGAGATAATGCAATTTGGCAATCGGCAACGTAATTAGCATGCCGAATATACTTGGTATGTGAATTGGAGCGAAATCGCTAATTCGTAAGACCATTTTACAATTCTGGCTCAAGTTAGAAGCAGAGCCAATATTGCAAGGTGTCGATAGTCCATATCTCGGAAACTATAAGAGATAATGCAATTTGGCAATCGGCAACGTAATTAGCATGCCGAATATTACTTGGAATGTGAATTGGAGCGAAATCGCTAATTCATAAGACCATTTTACATTTCTGGCCCAAGTTAGAAGCAGAGCCAATATTGCAAGATGTCGATAGTCCATATCTCGGAAATTATAAGAGATAATGCAATTTGGCAATCGGCAACGTAATTAGCATGCCGAATATTACTTGGAATGTGAATTGGAGCGAAATCGCTAATTCATAAGACCATTTTACAATTCTGGCTCAAGTTAGAAGCAGAGCCAATATTGCAAGATGTCGATAGTCCATAGCTCGGAAACTATAAGAGATAATGCAATTTGGCAATCGGCAACGTAATTAGCATGCCGAATATTACTTGGAATGTGAATTGGAGCGAAATCGCTAATTCATAAGACCATTTTACAATTCTGGCTCAAGTTAGAAGCAGAGCCAATATTGCAAGATGTCGATAGTCCATCGATCGGAAACTATAAGAGATAATGCAATTTGGCAATCGGCAACGTAATTAGCATGCCGAATATTACTTGGAATGTGAATTGGAGCGAAATCGCTAATTCATAAGAACATTTTACAATTCTGGCTCAAGCTAGAAGCAGAGCCAATATTGCAAGGTGTCGATAGTCCATATCTCGGAAACTATAAGAGATAATGCAATTTGGCAATCGGCAACGTAATTAGCATGCCGAATATTACTTGGAATGTGAATTGGAGCGAAATCGCTAATTCATAAGACCATTTTACCTTTCTGGCCCAAGTTAGAAGCAGAGCCAATATTGCAAGATGTCGATAGTCCATATCTCGTAAACTATAAGAGATAATGCAATTTGGCAATCGGCAACGTAATTAGAATGCCGAATATTACTTGGAATGTGAATTGGAGCGAAATCGCAAATTCATAAGACCATTTTACAATTCTGGCCCAAGTTAGAAGCAGAGCCAATATTGCAAGATGTCGATAGTCCATATCTCGGAAACTATAAGAGATAATGCAATTTGGCAATCGGCAACGTAATTAGCATGCCGAATATTACTTGGAATGTGAATTGGGGCGAAATCGCTAATTCATAAGACCATTTTACATTTCTGGCCCAAGTTAGAAGCAGAGCCAATATTGCAAGATGTCGATAGTCCATATCTCGGAAACTATAAGAGATAATCCAATTTGGCAATCGGCAACGTAATTAGCATGCCGAATATTACTTGGAATGTGAATTGGAGCGAAATCGCTAATTCGTAAGACCATTTTACAATTCTGGCTCAAGTTAGAAGCAGAGCCAATATTGCAAGGTGTCGATAGTCCATATCTCGGAAACTATAAGAGATAATGCAATTTGGCAATCGGCAACGTAATTAGCATGCCGAATATTACTTGGAATGTGAATTGGAGCGAAATCGCTAATTCATAAGACCATTTTACATTTCTGGCCCAAGTTAGAAGCAGAGCCAATATTGCAAGATGTCGATAGTCCACATCTCGGAAACTATAAGAGATAATGCAATTTGGCAATCGGCGACGTAATTAGCATGCCGAATATTACTTGGAATGTGAATTTGAGCGAAATCGCTAATTCATAAGACCATTTTACAATTCTGGCTCAAGTAAGAAGCAGAGCCAATATTGCAAGATGTCGATAGTCCATATCTCGGAAACTATAAGAGATAATGCAATTTGGCAATCGGCAACGTAATTAGCATGCCGAATATTACTTGGAATGTGAATTGGAGCGAAATCGCTAATTCATAAGACCATTTTACATTTCTGGCCCAAGTTAGAAGCAGAGCCAATATTGCAAGATGTCGATAGTCCATATCTCGGAAACTATAAGAGATAATGCAATTTGGCAGTCGGCAACGTAATTAGCATGCCGAATATTACTTGGAATGCGAATTGGAGCGAAATCGCTAATTCATAAAACCATTTTACAATTCTGGCTCAAGTTAGAAGCAGAGCCAATATTGCAAGATGTCGATAGTCCATATCTCGGAAACTATAAGAGATAATGCAATTTGGCAGTCGGCAACGTAATTAGCATGCCGAATATTACTTGGAATGTGAATTGGAGCGAAATCGCTAATTCATAAGACCATTTTACAATTCTGGCTCAAGTTAGAAGCAGAGCCAATATTGCAAGATGTCGATAGTCCATAGCTCGGAAACTATAAGAGATAATGCAATTTGGCAATCGGCAACGTAATTAGCATGCCAAATATTACTTGGAATGTGAATTGGAGCGAAATCGCTAATTCATAAGACCATTTTACAATTCTGGCTCAAGTTAGAAGCAGAGCCAATATTGCAAGATGTCGATAGTCCATATCTCGGAAACTATAAGAGATAATGCAATTTGGCAATCGGCAACGTAATTAGCATGCCGAATATTACTTGGAATGTGAATTGGAGCGAAATCGCTAATTCATAAGACCATTTTACATTTCTGGCCCAAGTTAGAAGCAGAGCCAATATTGCAAGATGTCGATAGTCCATATCTCGGAAACTATAAGAGATAATGCAATTTGGCAATCGGCAACGTAATTAGCATGCCGAATATTACTTGGAATGTGAATTGGAGCGAAATCGCTAATTCATAAGACCATTTTACATTTCTGGCCCAAGTTAGAAGCAGAGCCAATATTGCAAGATGTCGATAGTCCATATCTCGGAAACTATAAGAGATAATGCAATTTGGCAATCGGCGACGTAATTAGCATGCCGAATATTACTTGGAATGTGAATTATAGCGAAATCGCTAATTCATAAGACCATTTTACAATTCTGGCTCAAGTTAGAAGCAGAGTCAATATGGCAAGATGTCGATAGTCCATATCTCGGAAACTATAAAAGATAATACAATTTGGCAGTCGGCAACGTAATTAGCATGCCGAATATTACTTGGAATGTGAATTGGAGCGAAATCGCTAATTCATAAGACCATTTTACATTTCTGGCCCAAGTTAGAAGCAGAGCCAATATTGCAAGATGTCGATAGTCCACATCTCGGAAACTATAAGAGATAATGCAATTTGGCAATCGGCGACGTAATTAGCACGCCGAATATTACTTGGAATGTGAATTGGAGCGAAATCGCTAATTCATAAGACCATTTTACAATTCTGGCTCAAGTAAGAAGCAGAGCCAATATTGCAAGATGTCGAGAGTCCATATCTCGGAAACTATAAGAGATAATGCAATTTGGCAATCGGCAACGTAATTAGCATGCCGAATATTACTTGGAATGTGAATTGGAGCGAAATCGCTAATTCATAAGACCATTTTACATTTCTGGCCCAAGTTAGAAGCAGAGCCAATATTGCAAGATGTCGATAGTCCATATCTCGGAAACTATAAGAGATAATGCAATTTGGCAGTCGGCAACGTAATTAGCATGCCGAATATTACTTGGAATGCGAATTGGAGCGAAATCGCTAATTCATAAAACCATTTTACAATTCTGGCTCAAGTTAGAAGCAGAGCCAATATTGCAAGATGTCGATAGTCCATATCTCGGAAACTATAAGAGATAATGCAATTTGGCAGTCGGCAACGTAATTAGCATGCCGAATATTACTTGGAATGTGAATTGGAGCGAAATCGCTAATTCATAAGACCATTTTACAATTCTGGCTCAAGTTAGAAGCAGAGCCAATATTGCAAGATGTCGATAGTCCATATCTCGGAAACTATAAGAGATAATGCAATTTGGCAATCGGCAACGTAATTAGCATGCCGAATGTTACTTGGAATGTGAATTGGAGCGATATCGCTAATTCATAAGACCATTTTACAATTCTGGCTCAAGTTAGAAGCAGAGCCAATATTGCAAGATGTCGATAGTCCATATCTCGGAAGTTATAAGAGATAATGCAATTTGGCAATCGGCAACGTAATTAGCATGCCGAATATTACTTAGAACGTGAATTGGAGCGAAATCGCTAATTCATAAGACCATTTTACATTTCTGGCCCAAGTTAGAAGCAGAGCCAATATTGCAAGATGTCGATAGTCCATATCTCGGAAACTATAAGAGATAATCCAATTTGGCAATCGGCAACGTAATTAGCATGCCGAATATTACTTGGAATGTGAATTGGGGCGAAATCGCTAATTCGTAAGACCATTTTACAATTCTGGCTCAAGTTAGAAGCAGAGCCAATATTGCAAGGTGTCGATAGTCCATATCTCGGAAACTATAAGAGATAATGCAATTTGGCAATCGGCAACGTAATTAGCATGCCGAATATTACTTGGAATGTGAATTGGAGCGAAATCGCTAATTCATAAGACCATTTTACAATTCTGGCTCAAGTTAGAAGCAGAGCCAATATTGCAAGAGGTCGATAGTCCATAGCTCGGAAACTATAAGGGATAATGCAATTTGGCAATCGGCAACGTAATTAGCATGCCTAATATTACTTGGAATGTGAATTGGAGCGAAATCGCTAATTCATAAGACCATTTTACAATTCTGGCTCAAGTTAGAAGCAGAGCCAATATTGCAAGATGTCGATAGTCCATATCTCGGAAACTATAAGAGATAATGCAATTTGGCAATCGGCAACGTAATTAGCATGCCGAATATTACTTGGAATGTGAATTGGAGCGATATCGCTAATTCAAAAGACCATTTTACAATTCTGGCTCAAGTTAGAAGCAGAGCCAATATTGCAAGATGTCGATAGTCCATATCTCGGAAGTTATAAGAGATAATGCAATTTGGCAATCGGCAACGTAATTAGCATGCCGAATGTTACTTGGAATGTGAATTGGAGCGATATCGCTAATTCATAAGACCATTTTACAATTCTGGCTCAAGTTAGAAGCAGAGCCAATATTGCAAGGTGTCGATAGTCCATATCTCGGAAACTATAAGAGATAATGCAATTTTGCAATCGGCAACGTAATTAGCATGCCGAATATTGGAATGAAACTTGGAATGTGAATTGGAGCGAAATCGCAAATTCATAAGACCATTTTACAATTCTGGCCCAAGTTAGAAGCAGAGCCAATATTGCAAGATGTCGATAGTCCATATCTCGGAAACTATAAGAGATAATGCAATTTGGCAATCGGCAACGTAATTAGCATGCCGAATATTACTTGGATTGTGAATTGGGGCGAAATCGCTAATTCATAAGACCATTTTACATTTCTGGCCCAAGTTAGAAGCAGAGCCAATATTGCAAGATGTCGATAGTCCATATCTCGGAAACTATAAGAGATAATGCAATTTGGCAATCGGCAACGTAATTAGCATGCCGAATATTACTTGGACTGTGAAATGGAGCGAAATCGCTAATTCATAAGACCATTTTACAATTCTGGCTCAAGTTAGAAGCAGAGCCAATATTGCAAGATGTCGATAGTCCATAGCTCGGAAACTATAAGAGATAATGCAATTTGGCAATCGGCAACGTAATTAGCAAGCCGAATATTACTTGGAATGTGAATTGGAGCGAAATCGCTAATTCATAAGACCATTTTACAATTCTGGCTCAAGTTAGAAGCAGAGCCAATATTGCAAGATGTCGATAGTCCATAGCTCGGAAACTATAAGAGATAATGCAATTTGGCAATCGGCAACGTAATTAGCATGCCGAATATTACTTGGAATGTGAATCGGAGCGCAATCGCTAATTCATAAGACCATTTTACATTTCTGGCCCAAGTTAGAAGCAGAGCCTATATTACAAGAAGTCGATAGTCCATATCTCGGAAACTATAAGAGATAATGCAATTTGGCAATCGGCAACGTAATTAGCATGCCGAATATTACTTGGAATGTGAATTGGAGCGAAATCGCTAATTCGTAAGACCATTTTACAATTCTGGCTCAAGTTAGAAGCAGAGCCAATATTGCAAGGTGTCGATAGTCCATATCTCGGAAACTATAAGAGATAATGCAACTTGGCAATCGGCAACGTAATTAGCATGCCGAATATTACTTGGAATGTGAATTGGAGCGAAATCGCTAATTCATAAGACCATTTTACAATTCTGGCTCAAGTTAGAAGCAGAGCCAATATTGCAAGATGTCGATAGTCCATAGCTCGGAAACTATAAGAGATAATGCAATTTGGCAATCGGCAATGTAATTAGCATGCCTAATATTACTTGGAATGTGAATTGGAGCGAAATCGCTAATTCATAAGACCATTTTACAATTCTGGCTCAAGTTAGAAGCAGAGCCAATATTGCAAGATGTCGATAGTCCATATCTCGGAAACTATAAGAGATAATGCAATTTGGCAATCGGCAACGTAATTAGCATGCCGAATGTTACTTGGAATGTGAATTGGAGCGATATCGCTAATTCATAAGACCATTTTACAATTCTGGCTCAAGTTAGAAGCAGAGCCAATATTGCAAGATGTCGATAGTCCATATCTCAGAAGTTATAAGAGATAATGCAATTTGGCAATCGGCAACGTAATTAGCATGCCGAATATTACTTAGAATGTGAATTGGAGCGAAATCGCTAATTCATAAGACCATTTTACATTTCTGGCCCAAGTTAGAAGCAGAGCCAATATTGCAAGATGTCGATAGTCCATATCTCGGAAACTATAAGAGATAATCCAATTTGGCAATCGGCAACGTAATTAGCATGCCGAATATTACTTGGAATGTGAATTGGGGCGAAATCGCTAATTCGTAAGACCATTTTACAATTCTGGCTCAAGTTAGAAGCAGAGCCAATATTGCAAGGTGTCGATAGTCCATATCTCGGAAACTATAAGAGATAATGCAATTTGGCAATCGGCAACGTAATTAGCATGCCGAATATTACTTGGAATGTGAATTGGAGCGAAATCGCTAATTCATAAGACCATTTTACATTTCTGGCCCAAGTTAGAAGCAGAGCCAATATTGCAAGATGTCGATAGTCCATATCTCGGAAACTATAAGAGATAATGCAATTTTGCAATCGGCAACGTAATTAGCATGCCGAATATTACTTGGAATGTGAATTGGAGCGATATCGCTAATTCAAAAGACCATTTTACAATTCTGGCCCAAGTTAGAAGCAGAGCCAATATTGCAAGATGTCGATAGTCCATATCTCGGAAACTATAAGAGATAATGCAATTTGGCAATCGGCAACGTAATTAGCATGCCGAATATTACTTGGATTGTGAATTGGGGCGAAATCGCTAATTCATAAGGCCATTTTACATTTCTGGCCCAAGTTAGAAGCAGAGCCAATATTGCAAGATGTCGATAGTCCATATCTCGGAAACTATAAGAGATAATGCAATTTGGCAATCGGCAACGTAATTAGCATGCCGAATATTACTTGGAATGTGAAATGGAGCGAAATCGCTAATTCATAAGACCATTTTACAATTCTGGCTCAAGTTAGAAGCAGAGCCAATATTGCAAGATGTCGATAGTCCATAGCTCGGAAACTATAAGAGATAATGCAATTTGCAATCGGCAACGTAATTAGCATGCCGAATATTACTTGGAATGTGAATTGGAGCGAAATCGCTAATTCATAAGACCATTTTACAATTCTGGCTCAAGTTAGAAGCAGAGCCAATATTGCAAGATGTCGATAGTCCATAGCTCGGAAACTATAAGAGATAATGCAATTTGGCAATCGGCAACGTAATTAGCATGCCGAATATTACTTGGAATGTGAATCGGAGCGCAATCGCTAATTCATAAGACCATTTTACATTTCTGGCCCAAGTTAGAAGCAGAGCCTATATTGCAAGATGTCGATAGTCCATATCTCGGAAACTATAAGAGATAATGCAATTTGGCAATCGGCAACGTAATTAGCATGCCGAATATTACTTGGAATGTGAATTGGAGCGAAATCGCTAATTCGTAAGACCATTTTACAATTCTGGCTCAAGTTAGAAGCAGAGCCAATATTGCAAGGTGTCGATAGTCCATATCTCGGAAACTATAAGAGATAATGCAATTTGGCAATCGGCAACGTAATTAGCATGCCGAATATTACTTGGAAAGTGAATTGGAGCGAAATCGCTAATTCATAAGACCATTTTACAATTCTGGCTCAAGTTAGAAGCAGAGCCAATACTGCAAGATGTCGATAGTCCATAGCTCGGAAACTATAAGAGATAATGCAATTTGGCAATCGGCAATGTAATTAGCATGCCTAATATTACTTGGAATGTGAATTGGAGCGAAATCGCTAATTCATAAGACCATTTTACAATTCTGGCTCAAGTTAGAAGCAGAGCCAATATTGCAAGATGTCGATAGTCCATATCTCGGAAACTATAAGAGATAATGCAATTTGGCAATCGGCAACGTAATTAGCATGCCGAATGTTACTTGGAATGTGAATTGGAGCGATATCGCTAATTCATAAGACCATTTTACAATTCTGGCTCAAGTTAGAAGCAGAGCCAATATTGCAAGATGTCGATAGTCCATATCTCGGAAGCTATAAGAGATAATGCAATTTGGCAATCGGCAACGTAATTAGCATGCCGAATATTACTTAGAATGTGAATTCTAGCGAAATCGCTAATTCATAAGACCATTTTACATTTCTGGCCCAAGTTAGAAGCAGAGCCAATATTGCAAGATGTCGATAGTCCATATCTCGGAAACTATAAGAGATAATCCAATTTGGCAATCGGCAACGTAATTAGCATGCCGAATATTACTTGGAATGTGAATTGGAGCGAAATCGCTAATTCGTAAGACCATTTTACAATTCTGGCTCAAGTTAGAAGCAGAGCCAATATTGCAAGGTGTCGATAGTCCATATCTCGGAAACTATAAGAGATAATGCAATTTGGCAATCGGCAACGTAATTAGCATGCCGAATATTACTTAGAATGTGAATTGGAGCGAAATCGCTAATTCATAAGACCATTTCACAATTCTGGCTCAAGTTAGAAGCAGAGCCAATATTGCAAGATGTCGATAGTCCATATCTCGGAAACTATAAGAGATAATGCAATTTGGCAATCGGCAACGTAATTAGCATGCCGAATATACTTGGTATGTGAATTGGAGCGAAATCGCTAATTCGTAAGACCATTTTACAATTCTGGCTCAAGTTAGAAGCAGAGCCAATATTGCAAGGTGTCGATAGTCCATATCTCGGAAACTATAAGAGATAATGCAATTTGGCAATCGGCAACGTAATTAGCATGCCGAATATTACTTGGAATGTGAATTGGAGCGAAATCGCTAATTCATAAGACCATTTTACATTTCTGGCCCAAGTTAGAAGCAGAGCCAATATTGCAAGATGTCGATAGTCCATATCTCGGAAATTATAAGAGATAATGCAATTTGGCAATCGGCAACGTAATTAGCATGCCGAATATTACTTGGAATGTGAATTGGAGCGAAATCGCTAATTCATAAGACCATTTTACAATTCTGGCTCAAGTTAGAAGCAGAGCCAATATTGCAAGATGTCGATAGTCCATAGCTCGGAAACTATAAGAGATAATGCAATTTGGCAATCGGCAACGTAATTAGCATGCCGAATATTACTTGGAATGTGAATTGGAGCGAAATCGCTAATTCATAAGACCATTTTACAATTCTGGCTCAAGTTAGAAGCAGAGCCAATATTGAAAGATGTCGATAGTCCATAGATCGGAAACTATAAGAGATAATGCAATTTGGCAATCGGCAACGTAATTAGCATGCCGAATATTACTTGGAATGTGAATTGGAGCGAAATCGCTAATTCATAAGAACATTTTACAATTCTGGCTCAAGCTAGAAGCAGAGCCAATATTGCAAGGTGTCGATAGTCCATATCTCGGAAACTATAAGAGATAATGCAATTTGGCTATCGGCAACGTAATTAGCATGCCGAATATTACTTGGAATGTGAATTGGAGCGAAATCGCTAATTCATAAGACCATTTTACCTTTCTGGCCCAAGTTAGAAGCAGAGCCAATATTGCAAGATGTCGATAGTCCATATCTCGTAAACTATAAGAGATAATGCAATTTGGCAATCGGCAACGTAATTAGCATGCCGAATATTACTTGGAATGTGAATTGGAGCGAAATCGCTAATTCATAAGACCATTTTACAATTCTGGCCCAAGTTAGAAGCAGAGCCAATATTGCAAGATGTCGATAGTCCATATCTCGGAAACTATAAGAGATAATGCAATTTGGCAATCGGCAACGTAATTAGCATGCCGAATATTACTTGGAATGTGAATTGGGGCGAAATCGCTAATTCATAAGACCATTTTACATTTCTGGCCCAAGTTAGAAGCAGAGCCAATATTGCAAGATGTCGATAGTCCATATCTCGGAAACTATAAGAGATAATCCAATTTGGCAATCGGCAACGTAATTAGCATGCCGAATATTACTTGGAATGTGAATTGGAGCGAAATCGCTAATTCGTAAGACCATTTTACAATTCTGGCTCAAGTTAGAAGCAGAGCCAATATTGCAAGGTGTCGATAGTCCATATCTCGGAAACTATAAGAGATAATGCAATTTGGCAATCGGCAACGTAATTAGCATGCCGAATATTACTTGGAATGTGAATTGGAGCGAAATCGCTAATTCATAAGACCATTTTACATTTCTGGCCCAAGTTAGAAGCAGAGCCAATATTGCAAGATGTCGATAGTCCACATCTCGGAAACTATAAGAGATAATGCAATTTGGCAATCGGCGACGTAATTAGCATGCCGAATATTACTTGGAATGTGAATTTGAGCGAAATCGCTAATTCATAAGACCATTTTACAATTCTGGCTCAAGTAAGAAGCAGAGCCAATATTGCAAGATGTCGATAGTCCATATCTCGGAAACTATAAGAGATAATGCAATTTGGCAATCGGCAACGTAATTAGCATGCCGAATATTACTTGGAATGTGAATTGGAGCGAAATCGCTAATTCATAAGACCATTTTACATTTCTGGCCCAAGTTAGAAGCAGAGCCAATATTGCAAGATGTCGATAGTCCATATCTCGGAAACTATAAGAGATAATGCAATTTGGCAGTCGGCAACGTAATTAGCATGCCGAATATTACTTGGAATGCGAATTGGAGCGAAATCGCTAATTCATAAAACCATTTTACAATTCTGGCTCAAGTTAGAAGCAGAGCCAATATTGCAAGATGTCGATAGTCCATATCTCGGAAACTATAAGAGATAATGCAATTTGGCAGTCGGCAATGTAATTAGCATGCCGAATATTACTTGGAATGTGAATTGGAGCGAAATCGCTAATTCATAAGACCATTTTACAATTCTGGCTCAAGTCAGAAGCAGAGCCAATATTGCAAGATGTCGATAGTCCATAGCTCGGAAACTATAAGAGATAATGCAATTTGGCAATCGGCAACGTAATTAGCATGCCAAATATTACTTGGAATGTGAATTGGAGCGAAATCGCTAATTCATAAGACCATTTTACAATTCTGGCTCAAGTTAGAAGCAGAGCCAATATTGCAAGATGTCGATAGTCCATATCTCGGAAACTATAAGAGATAATGCAATTTGGCAATCGGCAACGTAATTAGCATGCCGAATATTACTTGGAATGTGAATTGGAGCGAAATCGCTAATTCATAAGACCATTTTACATTTCTGGCCCAAGTTAGAAGCAGAGCCAATATTGCAAGATGTCGATAGTCCATATCTCGGAAACTATAAGAGATAATGCAATTTGGCAATCGGCGACGTAATTAGCATGCCGAATATTACTTGGAATGTGAATTATAGCGAAATCGCTAATTCATAAGACCATTTTACAATTCTGGCTCAAGTTAGAAGCAGAGTCAATATGGCAAGATGTCGATAGTCCATATCTCGGAAACTATAAAAGATAATACAATTTGGCAGTCGGCAACGTAATTAGCATGCCGAATATTACTTGGAATGTGAATTGGAGCGAAATCGCTAATTCATAAGACCATTTTACATTTCTGGCCCAAGTTAGAAGCAGAGCCAATATTGCAAGATGTCGATAGTCCACATCTCGGAAACTATAAGAGATAATGCAATTTGGCAATCGGCGACGTAATTAGCACGCCGAATATTACTTGGAATGTGAATTGGAGCGAAATCGCTAATTCATAAGACCATTTTACAATTCTGGCTCAAGTAAGAAGCAGAGCCAATATTGCAAGATGTCGAGAGTCCATATCTCGGAAACTATAAGAGATAATGCAATTTGGCAATCGGCAACGTAATTAGCATGCCGAATATTACTTGGAATGTGAATTGGAGCGAAATCGCTAATTCATAAGACCATTTTACATTTCTGGCCCAAGTTAGAAGCAGAGCCAATATTGCAAGATGTCGATAGTCCATATCTCGGAAACTATAAGAGATAATGCAATTTGGCAGTCGGCAACGTAATTAGCATGCCGAATATTACTTGGAATGTGAATTGGAGCGAAATCGCTAATTCATAAGACCATTTTACAATTCTGGCTCAAGTTAGAAGCAGAGCCAATATTGCAAGATGTCGATAGTCCATAGCTCGGAAACTATAAGAGATAATGCAATTTGGCAATCGGCAACGTAATTAGCATGCCAAATATTACTTGGAATGTGAATTGGAGCGAAATCGCTAATTCATAAGACCATTTTACATTTCTGGCTCAAGTTAGAAGCAGAGCCAATATTGCAAGATGTCGATAGTCCATATCTCGGAAACTATAAGAGATAATGCAATTTGGCAATCGGCAACGTAATTAGCATGCCGAATATTACTTGGAATGTGAATTGGAGCGAAATCGCTAATTCATAAGACCATTTTACATTTCTGGCCCAAGTTAGAAGCAGAGCCAATATTGCAAGATGTCGATAGTCCATATCTCGGAAACTATAAGAGATAATGCAATTTGGCAGTCGGCAACGTAATTAGCATGCCGAATATTACTTGGAATGCGAATTGGATCGAAATCGCTAATTCATAAAACCATTTTACAATTCTGGCTCAAGTTAGAAGCAGAGCCAATATTGCAAGATGTCGATAGTCCATAGCTCGGAAACTATAAGAGATAATGCAATTTGGCAATCGGCAACGTAATTAGCATGCCAAATATTACTTGGAATGTGAATTGGAGCGAAATCGCTAATTCATAAGACCATTTTACAATTCTGGCTCAAGTTAGAAGCAGAGCCAATATTGCAAGATGTCGATAGTCCATTTCTCGGAAACTATAAGAGATAATGCAATTTGGCAATCGGCAACGTAATTAGCATGCCGAATATTACTTGGAATGTGAATTGGAGCGAAATCGCTAATTCATAAGACCATTTTACAATTCTGGCTCAAGTTAGAAGCAGAGCCAATATTGCAAGATGTCGATAGTCCATATCTCGGAAACTATAAGAGATAATGCAATTTGGCAGTCGGCAACGTAATTAGCATGCCGAATATTACTTGGAATGTGAATTGGAGCGAAATCGCTAATTCATAAGACCATTTTACAATTCTGGCTCAAGTTAGAAGCAGAGCCAATATTGCAAGATGTCGATAGTCCATAGCTCGGAAACTATAAGAGATAATGCAATTTGGCAATCGGCAACGTAATTAGCATGCCAAATATTACTTGGAATGTGAATTGGAGCGAAATCGCTAATTCATAAGACCATTTTACAATTCTGGCTCAAGTTAGAAGCAGAGCCAATATTGCAAGATGTCGATAGTCCATATCTCGGAAACTATAAGAGATAATGCAATTTGGCAATCGGCAACGTAATTAGCATGCCGAATATTACTTGGAATGTGAATCGGAGCGAAATCGCTAATTCATAAGACCATTTTACATTTCTGGCCCAAGTTAGAAGCAGAGCCAATATTGCAAGATGTCGATAGTCCATATCTCGGAAACTATAAGAGATAATGCAATTTGGCAATCGGCAACGTAATTAGCATGCCGAATATTACTTGGAATGTGAATTGGAGCGAAATCGCTAATTCATAAGACCATTTTACATTTCTGGCCCAAGTTAGAAGCAGAGCCAATATTGCAAGATGTCGATAGTCCATATCTCGGAAACTATAAGAGATAATGCAATTTGGCAATCGGCGACGTAATTAGCATGCCGAATATTAATTGGAATGTGAATTATAGCGAAATCGCTAATTCATAAGACCATTTTACAATTCTGGCTCAAGTAAGAAGCAGAGCCAATATTGCAAGATGTCGATAGTCCATATCTCGGAAACTATAAGAGATAATGCAATTTGGCAATCGGCAACGTAATTAGCATGCCGAATATTACTTGGAATGGGAATTGGAGCGAAATCGCTAATTCATAAAACCATTTTACATTTCTGGCCCAAGTTAGAAGCAGAGCCAATATTGCAAGATGTCGATAGTCCATATCTCGGAAACTATAAGAGATAATGCAATTTGGCAGTCGGCAACGTAATTAGCATGCCGAATATTACTTGGAATGCGAATTGGAGCGAAATCGCTAATTCATAAAACCATTTTACAATTCTGGCTCAAGTTAGAAGCAGAGCCAATATTGCAAGATGTCGATAGTCCATATCTCGGAAACTATAAGAGATAATGCAATTTGGCAGTCGGCAACGTAATTAGCATGCCGAATATTACTTGGAATGTGAATTGGAGCGAAATCGCTAATTCATAAGACCATTTTACAATTCTGGCTCAAGTTAGAAGCAGAGCCAATATTGCAAGATGTCGATAGTCCATAGCTCGGAAACTATAAGAGATAATGCAATTTGGCAATCGGCAACGTAATTAGCATGCCAAATATTACTTGGAATGTGAATTGGAGCGAAATCGCTAATTCATAAGACCATTTTACAATTCTGGCTCAAGTTAGAAGCAGAGCCAATATTTCAAGATGTCGATAGTCCATATCTCGGAAACTATAAGAGATAATGCAATTTGGCAATCGGCAACGTAATTAGCATGCCGAATATTACTTGGAATGTGAATTGGAGCGAAATCGCTAATTCATAAGACCATTTTACATTTCTGGCCCAAGTTAGAAGCAGAGCCAATATTGCAAGATGTCGATAGTCCGTATCTCGGAAACTATAAGAGATAATGCAATTTGGCAATCGGCAACGTAATTAGCATGCCGAATATTACTTGGAATGTGAATTGGAGCGAAATCGCTAATTCATAAGACCATTTTACATTTCTGGCCCAAGTTAGAAGCAGAGCCAATATTGCAAGATGTCGATAGTCCATATCTCGGAAACTATAATAGATAATGCAATTTGGCAATCGGCGACGTAATTAGCATGCCGAATATTACTTGGAATGTGAATTGGAGCGAAATCGCTAATTCATAAGGCCATTTTACATTTCTGGCCCAAGTTAGAAGCAGAGCCAATATTGCAAGATGTCGATAGTCCATATCTCGGAAACTATAATAGATAATGCAATTTGGCAATCGGCGACGTAATTAGCATGCCGAATATTACTTGGAATGTGAATTATAGCGAAATCGCTAATTCATAAGACCATTTTACAATTCTGGCTCAAGTTAGAAGCAGAGTCAATATGGCAAGATGTCGATAGTCCATATCTCGGAAACTATAAGAGATAATACAATTTGGCAGTCGGCAATGTAATTAGCATGCCGAATATTACTTGGAATGTGAATTGGAGCGAAATCGCTAATTCAAAAGACCATTTTACATTTCTGGCCCAAGTTAGAAGCAGAGCCAATATTGCAAGATGTCGATAGTCCACATCTCGGAAACTATAAGAGATAATGCAATTTGGCAATCGGCAACGTAATTAGCATGCCAAATATTACTTGGAATGTGAATTGCAGCGAAATCGCTAATTCATAAGACCATTTTACAATTCTGGCTCAAGTTAGAAGCAGAGCCAATATTGCAAGATGTCGATAGTCCATAGCTCGGAAACTATAAGAGATAATGCAATTTGGCAATCGGCAACGTAATTAGCATGCCGAATATTACTTGGAATGTGAATTGGAGCGAAATCGCTAATTCATAAGACCATTTTACATTTCTGGCCCAAGTTAGAAGCAGAGCCAATATTGCGAGATGTCGATAGTCCATATCTCGGAAACTATAAGAGATAATGCAATTTGGCAATCGGCAACGTAATTAGCATGCCGAATATTACTTGGAATGTGAATTGGAGCGAAATCGCTAATTCATAAGACCATTTTACATTTCTGGCCCAAGTTAGAAGCAGAGCCAATATTGCAAGATGTCGATAGTCCATATCTCGGAAACTTTAAGAGATAATGCAATTTGGCAATCGGCAACGTAATTAGCATGCCGAATATTACTTGGAATGTGAACTTGAGCGAAATCGCTAATTCATAAGACCATTTTACATTTCTGGCCCAAGTTAGAAGCAGAGTCAATATTGCAAGATGTCGATAGTCCATATCTCGGAAACTATAAGAGATAATGCAATTTGGCAGTCGGCAACGTAATTAGCATGCCGAATATTACTTGGAATGCGAATTGGAGCGAAATCGCTAATTCATAAAACCATTTTACAATTCTGGCTCAAGTTAGAAGCAGAGCCAATATTGCAAGATGTCGATAGTCCATATCTCGGAAACTATAAGAGATAATGCAATTTGGCAGTCGGCAACGTAATTAGCATGCCGAATATTACTTGGAATGTGAATTGGAGCGAAATCGCTAATTCATAAGACCATTTTACAATTCTGGCTCAAGTTAGAAGCAGAGCCAATATTGCAAGATGTCGATAGTCCATAGCTCGGAAACTATAAGAGATAATGCAATTTGGCAATCGGCAACGTAATTAGCATGCCAAATATTACTTGGAATGTGAATTGCAGCGAAATCGCTAATTCATAAGACCATTTTACAATTCTGGCTCAAGTTAGAAGCAGAGCCAATATTGCAAGATGTCGATAGTCCATATCTCGGAAACTATAAGAGATAATGCAATTTGGCAATCGGCAACGTAATTAGCATGCCGAATATTACTTGGAATGTGAATTGGAGCGAAATCGCTAATTCATAAGACCATTTTACATTTCTGGCCCAAGTTAGAAGCAGAGCCAATATTGCGAGATGTCGATAGTCCATATCTCGGAAACTATAAGAGATAATGCAATTTGGCAATCGGCAACGTAATTAGCATGCCGAATATTACTTGGAATGTGAATTGGAGCGAAATCGCTAATTCATAAGACCATTTTACATTTCTGGCCCAAGTTAGAAGCAGAGCCAATATTGCAAGATGTCGATAGTCCATATCTCGGAAACTATAAGAGATAATGCAATTTGGCAATCGGCGACGTAATTAGGATGCCGAATATTACTTGGAATGTGAATTATAGCGAAATCGCTAATTCATAAGACCATTTTACAATTCTGGCTCAAGTTAGAAGCAGAGTCAATATGGCAAGATGTCGATAGTCCATATCTCGGAAACTATAAGAGATAATACAATTTGACAGTCGGCAACGTAATTAGCATGCCGAATATTACTTGGAATGTGAATTGGAGCGAAATCGCTAATTCATAAGACCATTTTACATTTCTGGCCCAAGTTAGAAGCAGAGCCAATATTGCAAGATGTCGATAGTCCACATCTCGGAAACTATAAGAGATAATGCAATTTGGCAATCGGCGACGTAATTAGCATGCCGAATATTACTTGGAATGTGAATTGGAGCGAAATCGCTAATTCATAAGACCATTTTACAATTCTGGCTCAAGTAAGAAGCAGAGCCAATATTGCAAGATGTCGATAGTCCATATCTCGGAAACTATAAGAGATAATGCAATTTGGCAATCGGCAACGTAATTAGCATGCCGAATATTACTTGGAATGTGAATTGGAGCGAAATCGCTAATTCATAAGACCATTTTACATTTCTGGCCCAAGTTAGAAGCAGAGCCAATATTGCAAGATGTCGATAGTCCATATCTCGGAAACTATAAGAGATAATGCAATTTGGCAGTCGGCAACGTAATTAGCATGCCGAATATTACTTGGAATGCGAATTGGAGCGAAATCGCTAATTCATAAAACCATTTTACAATTCTGGCTCAAGTTAGAAGCAGAGCCAATATTGCAAGATGTCGATAGTCCATATCTCGGAAACTATAAGAGATAATGCAATTTGGCAATCGGCAACGTAATTAGCATGCCGAATATTACTTGGAATGTGAATTGGAGCGAAATCGCTAATTCATAAGACCATTTTACATTTCTGGCCCAAGTTAGAAGCAGAGCCAATATTGCAAGATGTCGATAGTCCATATCTCGGAAACTATAAGAGATAATGCAATTTGGCAATCGGCAACGTAATTAGCATGCCGAATATTACTTGGAATGTGAATTGGAGCGAAATCGCTAATTCATAAGACCATTTTACATTTCTGGCCCAAGTTAGAAGCAGAGCCAATATTGCAAGATGTCGATAGTCCATATCTCGGAAACTATAAGAGATAATGCAATTTGGCAATCGGCAACGTAATTAGCATGCCGAATATTACTTGGAATATGAAATGGAGCGAAATCGCTAATTCATAAGACCATTTTACATTTCTGGCTCAAGTTAGAAGCAGAGCCAATATTGCAAGATGTCGATAGTCCATAGCTCGGAAACTATAAGAGATAATGCAATTTGGCAATCGGCAACGTAATTAGCATGCCGAATATTACTTGGAATGTGAATCGGAGCGCAATCGCTAATTCATAAGACCATTTTACATTTCTGGCCCAAGTTAGAAGCAGAGCCTATATTGCAAGATGTCGATAGTTCATATCTCGAAAACTATAAGAGATAATGCAATTTGGCAATCGGCAACGTAATTAGCATGCCGAATATTACTTAGAATGTGAATTGGAGCGAAATCGCTAATTCATAAGACCATTTTACATTTCTGGCCAAAGTTAGAAGCAGAGCCAATATTGCAAGATGTCGATAGTCCATATCTCGGAAACTATAAGAGATAATGCAATTTGGCAATCGGCAACGTAATTAGCATGCCGAATATTACTTGGAATGTGAATTGGAGCGAAATCGCTAATTCGTAAGGCCATTTTACAATTCTGGCTCAAGTTAGAAGCAGAGCCAATATTGCAAGGTGTCGATAGTCCATATCTCGGAAACTATAAGAGATAATGCAATTTGGCAATCGGCGACGTAATTAGCATGCCGAATATTACTTGGAATGTGAATTGGAGCGAAATCGCTAATTCATAAGACCATTTTACAATTCTGGCTCAAGTTAGAAACAGAGCCAATATTGCAAGATGTCGATAGTCCATAGCTCGGAAACTATAAGAGATAATGCAATTTGGCAATCGGCAACGTAATTAGCATGCCGAATATTACTTGGAATGTGAATTGGAGCGAAATCGCTAATTCATAAGACCATTTTACAATTCTGGCTCAAGTTAGAAGCAGAGCTAATATTGCAAGATGTCGATAGTCCATAGCTCGGAAACTGTAAGAGATAATGCAATTTGGCAATCGGCAACGTAATTAGCATGCCGAATATTACTTGGAATGTGAATTGGAGCGAAATCGCTAATTCATAAGACCATTTTACAATTCTGGCTCAAGTTAGAAGCAGAGCCAATATTGCAAGATGTCGATAGTCCATATCTCGAAAACTATAAGAGATAATGCAATTTGGCAATCGGCAACGTAATTAGCATGCCGAATATTACTTGGAATGTGAATTGGAGCGAAATCGCTAATTCATAAGACCATTTTACAATTCTGGCTCAAGTTAGAAGCAGAGCCAATATTGCAAGATGTCGATAGTCCATAGCTCGGAAACTATAAGAGATAATGCAATTTGGCAATCGGCAACGTAATTAGCATGCCGAATATTACTTGGAATGTGAATTGGAGCGAAATCGCTAATTCATAAGACCATTTTACAATTCTGGCTCAAGCTAGAAGCAGAGCCAATATTGCAAGGTGTCGATAGTCCATATCTCGGAAACTATAAGAGATAATGCAATTTGGCAATCGGCAACGTAATTAGCATGCCGAATATTACTTGAAATGTGAATTGGAGCGAAATCGCTAATTCATAAGACCATTTTACATTTCTGGCCCAAGTTAGAAGCAGAGCCAATATTGCAAGATGTCGATAGTCCATATCTCGGAAACTATAAGAGATAATGCAATTTGGCAATCGGCAACGTAATTAGCATGCCGAATATTACTTGGAATGTGAATTGGAGCGAAATCGCAAATTCATAAGACCATTTTACAATTCTGGCCCAAGTTAGAAGCAGAGCCAATATTGCAAGATGTCGATAGTCCATATCTCGGAAACTATATGAGATAATGCAATTTGGCAATCGGCAACGTAATTAGCATGCCGAATATTACTTGGAATGTGAATTGGGGCGAAATCGCTAATTCATAAGACCATTTTACATTTCTGGCCCAAGATAGAAGCAGAGCCAATATTGCAAGATGTCGATAGTCCATAGCTCGGAAACTATAAGAGATAATGCAATTTGGCAATCGGCAACGTAATTAGCATGCCGAATATTACTTGGAATGTGAATTGGAGCGAAATCGCTAATTCATAAGACCATTTTACAATTCTGGCTCAAGTTAGAAGCAGAGCCAATATTGCAAGATGGCGATAGTCCATAGCTCGGAAACTATAAGAGATAATGCAATTTGGCAATCAGCAACGTAATTAGCATGCCGAATATTACTTGGAATGTGAATCGGAGCGCAATCGCTAATTCATAAGACCATTTTACATTTCTGGCCCAAGTTAGAAGCAGAGCCTATATTGCAAGATGTCGATAGTTCATATCTCGGAAACTATAAGAGATAATGCAATTTGGCAATCGGCAACGTAATTAGCATGCCGAATATTACTTAGAATGTGAATTGGAGCGAAATCGCTAATTCATAAGACCATTTTACATTTCTGGCCAAAGTTAGAAGCAGAGCCAATATTGCAAGATGTCGATAGTCCATATCTCGGAAACTATAAGAGATAATGCAATTTGGCAATCGGCAACGTAATTAGCATGCCGAATATTACTTGGAATGTGAATTGGAGCGAAATCGCTAATTCGTAAGACCATTTTACAATTCTGGCTCAAGTTAGAAGCAGAGCCAATATTGCAAGGTGTCGATAGTCCATATCTCGGAAACTATAAGAGATAATGCAATTTGGCAATCGGCAACGTAATTAGCATGCCGAATATTACTTGGAATGTGAATTGGAGCGAAATCGCTAATTCATAAGACCATTTTACAATTCTGGCTCAAGTTAGAAGCAGAGCCAATATTGCAAGATGTCGATAGTCCATAGCTCGGAAACTATAAGAGATAATGCAATTTGGCAATCGGCAACGTAATTAGCATGCCTAATATTACTTGGAATGTGAATTGGAGCGAAATCGCTAATTCATAAGACCATTTTACAATTCTGGCTCAAGTTAGAAGCAGAGCCAATATTGCAAGATGTCGATAGTCCATATCTCGGAAACTATAAGAGATAATGCAATTTGGCAATCGGCAACGTAATTAGCATGCCGAATGTTACTTGGAATGTGAATTGGAGCGATATCGCTAATTCATAAGACCATTATACATTTCTGGCCCAAGTTAGAAGCAGAGCCAATATTGCAAGATGTCGATAGTCCATAGCTCGGAAACTATAAGAGATAATGCAATTTGGCAATCGGCAACGTAATTAGAATGCCGAATATTACTGGGAATGTGAATTGGAGCGAAATAGCTAATTCATAAGACCATTTTACATTTCTGGCCCAAGCTAGAAGCAGAGCCAATATTGCAAGATGTCGATAGTCCATATCTCGGAAACTATAAGAGATAATGCAATTTGGCAATTGGCAACGTAATTAGCATGCCGAATATTACTTGGAATGTGAATTGGAGAGAAATCGCTAATTCATAAGACCATTTTGCAATTCTGGCTCAAGTTAGAAGCAGAGCCAATATTGCAAGATGTCGATAGTCGATAGCTCGGAAACTATAAGAGATAATGCAATTTGGCAATCGGCAACGTAATTAGCATGCCGAATATTACTTGGAATGTGAATTGGAGCGAAATCGCTAATTCATAAGACCATTTTACATTTCTGGCCCAAGTTAGAAGCAGAGCCTATATTGCAAGATGTCGATAGTTCATATCTCGGAAACTATAAGAGATAATGCAATTTGGCAATCGGCAACGTAATTAGCATGCCGAATATTACTTAGAATGTGAATTGGAGCGAAATCGCTAATTCATAAGACCATTTTACATTTCTGGCCCAAGTTAGAAGCAGAGCCAATATTGCAAGATGTCGATAGTCCATATCTCGGAAACTATAAGAGATAATGCAATTTGGCAATCGGCAACGTAATTAGCATGCCGAATATTACTTGGTATGTGAATTGGAGCGAAATCGCTAATTCGTAAGACCATTTTACAATTCTGCCTCAAGTTAGAAGCAGAGCCAATATTGCAAGGTGTCGATAGTCCATATCTCGGAAACTATAAGAGATAATGCAATTTGGCAATCGGCAACGTAATTAGCATGCCGAATATTACTTGGAATGTGAATTGGAGCGAAATCGCTAATTCATAAGACCATTTTACATTTCTGGCCCAAGTAAGAAGCAGAGCCAATATTGCAAGATGTCGATAGTCCATATCTCGGAAACTATAAGAGATAATGCAATTTGGCAATCGGCAACGTAATTAGCATGCCGAATATTACTTGGAATGTGAATTGGAGCGAAATCGCTAATTCATAAGACCATTTTACATTTCTGGCCCAAGTTAGAAGCAGAGCCAATATTGCAAGATGTCGATAGTCCATATCTCGGAAACTATAACAGATAATGCAATTTGGCAATCGGCAACGTAATTAGCATGCCGAATATTACTTGGAATATGAAATGGAGCGAAATCGCTAATTCATAAGACCATTTTACAATTCTGGCTCAAGTTAGAAGCAGAGCCAATATTGCAAGATGTCGATAGTCCATAGCTCGGAAACTATAAGAGATAATGCAATTTGGCAATCGGCAACGTAATTAGCATGCCGAATATTACTTGGAATGTGAATCGGAGCGCAATCGCTAATTCATATTACCATTTTACATTTCTGGCCCAAGTTAGAAGCAGAGCCTATATTGCAAGATGTCGATAGTTCATATCTCGAAAACTATAAGAGATAATGCAATTTGGCAATCGGCAACGTAATTAGCATGCCAAATATTACTTGGAATGTGAATTGGAGCGAAATCGCTAATTCATAAGACCATTTTACAATTCTGGCTCAAGTTAGAAGCAGAGCCAATATTACAAGATGTCGATAGTCCATATCTCGGAAACTATAAGAGATAATGCAATTTGGCAATCGGCAACGTAATTAGCATGCCGAATATTACTTGGAATGTGAATTGGAGCGAAATCGCTAATTCATAAGACCATTTTACATTTCTGGCCCAAGTTAGAAGCAGAGCCAATATTGCGAGATGTCGATAGTCCATATCTCGGAAACTATAAGAGATAATGCAATTTGTCAATCGGCAACGTAATTAGCATGCCGAATATTACTTGGAATGTGAATTGGAGCGAAATCGCTAATTCATAAGACCATTTTACATTTCTGGCCCAAGTTAGAAGCAGAGCCAATATTGCAAGATGTCGATAGTCCATATCTCGGAAACTATAAGAGATAATGCAATTTGGCAATCGGCGACGTAATTAGGATGCCGAATATTACTTGGAATGTGAATTATAGCGAAATCGCTAATTCATAAGACCATTTTACAATTCTGGCTCAAGTTAGAAGCAGAGTCAATATGGCAAGATGTCGATAGTCCATATCTCGGAATCTATAAGAGATAATACAATTTGGCAGTCGGCAAGGTAATTAGCATGCCGAATATTACTTGGAATGTGATTTGGAGCGAAATCGCTAATTCATAAGACCATTTTACATTTCTGGCCCAAGTTAGAAGCAGAGCCAATATTGCAAGATGTCGATAGTCCACATCTCGGAAACTATAAGAGATAATGCAATTTGGCAATCGGCGACGTAATTAGCATGCCGAATATTACTTGGAATGTGAATTGGAGCGAAATCGCTAATTCATAAGACCATCTTACATTTCTGGCCCAAGTTAGAAGCAGAGCCAATATTGCAAGATGTCGATAGTCCATATCTCGGAAACTATAAGAGATAATGCAATTTGGCAATCGGCGACGTAATTAGCATGCCGAATATTACTTGGAATGTGAATTATAGCGAAATCGCTAATTCATAAGACCATTTTACAATTCTGGCTCAAGTTAGAAGCAGAGTCAATATGGCAAGATGTCGATAGTCCATATCTCGGAAACTATAAAAGATAATACAATTTGGCAGTCGGCAACGTAATTAGCATGCCGAATATTACTTGGAATGTGAATTGGAGCGAAATCGCTAATTCATAAGACCATTTTACATTTCTGGCCCAAGTTAGAAGCAGAGCCAATATTGCAAGATGTCGATAGTCCATATCTCGGAGACTATAAGAGATAATGCAATTTGGCAATCGGCAACGTAATTAGCATGCCGAATATTACTTGGAATGTGAATTGGAGCGAAATCGCTAATTCAAAAGACCATTTTACAATTCTGGCTCAAGTTAGAAGCAGAGTCAATATGGCAAGATGTCGATAGTCCATATCTCGGAAACTATAAAAGATAATACAATTTGGCAGTCGGCAATGTAATTAGCATGCCGAATATTACTTGGAATGTGAATTGGAGCGAAATCGCTAATTCAAAAGACCATTTTACATTTCTGGCCCAAGTTAGAAGCAGAGCCAATATTGCAAGATGTCGATAGTCCACATCTCGGAAACTATAAGAGATAATGCAATTTGGCAATCGGCAACGTAATTAGCATGCCGAATATTACTTGGAATGTGAATTGGAGCGAAATCGCTAATTCATAAGACCATTTTACATTTCTGGCCCAAGTTAGAAGCAGAGTCAATATTGCAAGATGTCGATAGTCCATAGCTCGGAAACTATAAAAGATAATACAATTTGGCAGTCGGCAATGTAATTAGCATGCCGAATATTACTTGGAATGCGAATTGGAGCGAAATCGCTAATTCATAAAACCATTTTACATTTCTGGCCCAAGTTAGAAGCAGAGTCAATATGGCAAGATGTCGATAGTCCATATCTCGGAAACTATAAAAGATAATACAATTTGGCAGTCGGCAATGTAATTAGCATGCCGAATATTACTTGGAATGCGAATTGGAGCGAAATCGCTAATTCATAAGACCATTTTACATTTCTGGCCCAAGTTAGAAGCAGAGTCAATATGGCAAGATGTCGATAGTCCATATCTCGGAAACTATAAAAGATAATACAATTTGGCAGTCGGCAATGTAATTAGCATGCCGAATATTACTTGGAATGCGAATTGGAGCGAAATCGCTAATTCATAAAACCATTTTACAATTCTGGCTCAAGTTAGAAGCAGAGCCAATATTGCAAGATGTCGATAGTCCATATCTCGGAAACTATAAGAGATAATGCAATTTGGCAGTCGGCAACGTAATTAGCATGCCGAATATTACTTGGAATGTGAATTGGAGCGAAATCGCTAATTCATAAGACCATTTTACAATTCTGGCTCAAGTTAGAAGCAGAGCCAATATTGCAAGATGTCGATAGTCCATAGCTCGGAAACTATAAGAGATAATGCAATTTGGCAATCGGCAACGTAATTAGCATGCCAAATATTACTTGGAATGTGAATTGCAGCGAAATCGCTAATTCATAAGACCATTTTACAATTCTGGCTCAAGTTAGAAGCAGAGCCAATATTGCAAGATGTCGATAGTCCATATCTCGGAAACTATAAGAGATAATGCAATTTGGCAATCGGCAACGTAATTAGCATGCCGAATATTACTTGGAATGTGAATTGGAGCGAAATCGCTAATTCATAAGACCATTTTACATTTCTGGCCCAAGTTAGAAGCAGAGTCAATATTGCAAGATGTCGATAGTCCATATCTCGGAAACTATAAGAGATAATGCAATTTGGCAGTCGGCAACGTAATTAGCATGCCGAATATTACTTGGAATGCGAATTGGAGCGAAATCGCTAATTCATAAAACCATTTTACAATTCTGGCTCAAGTTAGAAGCAGAGCCAATATTGCAAGATGTCGATAGTCCATATCTCGGAAACTATAAGAGATAATGCAATTTGGCAGTCGGCAACGTAATTAGCATGCCGAATATTACTTGGAATGTGAATTGGAGCGAAATCGCTAATTCATAAGACCATTTTACAATTCTGGCTCAAGTTAGAAGCAGAGCCAATATTGCAAGATGTCGATAGTCCATAGCTCGGAAACTATAAGAGATAATGCAATTTGGCAATCGGCAACGTAATTAGCATGCCAAATATTACTTGGAATGTGAATTGCAGCGAAATCGCTAATTCATAAGACCATTTTACAATTCTGGCTCAAGTTAGAAGCAGAGCCAATATTGCAAGATGTCGATAGTCCATAGCTCGGAAACTATAAGAGATAATGCAATTTGGCAATCGGCAACGTAATTACCATGCCAAATATTACTTGGAATGTGAATTGCAGCGAAATCGCTAATTCATAAGACCATTTTACAATTCTGGCTCAAGTTAGAAGCAGAGCCAATATTGCAAGATGTCGATAGTCCATATCTCGGAAACTATAAGAGATAATGCAATTTGGCAGTCGGCAACGTAATTAGCATGCCGAATATTACTTGGAATGCGAATTGGAGCGAAATCGCTAATTCATAAAACCATTTTACAATTCTGGCTCAAGTTAGAAGCAGAGCCAATATTGCAAGATGTCGATAGTCCATATCTCGGAAACTATAAGAGATAATGCAATTTGGCAGTCGGCAACGTAATTAGCATGCCGAATATTACTTGGAATGTGAATTGGAGCGAAATCGCTAATTCATAAGACCATTTTACAATTCTGGCTCAAGTTAGAAGCAGAGCCAATATTGCAAGATGTCGATAGTCCATAGCTCGGAAACTATAAGAGATAATGCAATTTGGCAATCGGCAACGTAATTAGCATGCCAAATATTACTTGGAATGTGAATTGCAGCGAAATCGCTAATTCATAAGACCATTTTACAATTCTGGCTCAAGTTAGAAGCAGAGCCAATATTGCAAGATGTCGATAGTCCATAGCTCGGAAAATATAAGAGATAATGCAATTTGGCAATCGGCAACGTAATTAGCATGCCGAATATTACTTGGAATGTGAATTGGAGCGAAATCGCTAATTCATAAGACCATTTTACATTTCTGGCCCAAGTTAGAAGCAGAGCCAATATTGCAAGATGTCGATAGTCCATATCTCGGAAACTATAAAAGATAATACAATTTGGCAGTCGGCAATGTAATTAGCATGCCGAATATTACTTGGAATGCGAATTGGAGCGAAATCGCTAATTCATAAAACCATTTTACATTTCTGGCCCAAGTTAGAAGCAGAGTCAATATGGCAAGATGTCGATAGTCCATATCTCGGAAACTATAAAAGATAATACAATTTGGCAGTCGGCAATGTAATTAGCATGCCGAATATTACTTGGAATGCGAATTGGAGCGAAATCGCTAATTCATAAGACCATTTTACATTTCTGGCCCAAGTTAGAAGCAGAGTCAATATGGCAAGATGTCGATAGTCCATATCTCGGAAACTATAAAAGATAATACAATTTGGCAGTCGGCAATGTAATTAGCATGCCGAATATTACTTGGAATGCGAATTGGAGCGAAATCGCTAATTCATAAAACCATTTTACAATTCTGGCTCAAGTTAGAAGCAGAGCCAATATTGCAAGATGTCGATAGTCCATATCTCGGAAACTATAAGAGATAATGCAATTTGGCAGTCGGCAACGTAATTAGCATGCCGAATATTACTTGGAATGTGAATTGGAGCGAAATCGCTAATTCATAAGACCATTTTACAATTCTGGCTCAAGTTAGAAGCAGAGCCAATATTGCAAGATGTCGATAGTCCATAGCTCGGAAACTATAAGAGATAATGCAATTTGGCAATCGGCAACGTAATTAGCATGCCAAATATTACTTGGAATGTGAATTGCAGCGAAATCGCTAATTCATAAGACCATTTTACAATTCTGGCTCAAGTTAGAAGCAGAGCCAATATTGCAAGATGTCGATAGTCCATAGCTCGGAAAATATAAGAGATAATGCAATTTGGCAATCGGCAACGTAATTACCATGCCAAATATTACTTGGAATGTGAATTGCAGCGAAATCGCTAATTCATAAGACCATTTTACAATTCTGGCTCAAGTTAGAAGCAGAGCCAATATTGCAAGATGTCGATGGTCCATATCTCGGAAACTATAAGAGATAATGCAATTTGGCAATCGGCAACGTAATTAGCATGCCGAATATTACTTGGAATGTGAATTGGAGCGAAATCGCTAATTCATAAGACCATTTTACATTTCTGGCCCAAGTTAGAAGCAGAGTCAATATTGCAAGATGTCGATAGTCCATATCTCGGAAACTATAAGAGATAATGCAATTTGGCAGTCGGCAACGTAATTAGCATGCCGAATATTACTTGGAATGCGAATTGGAGCGAAATCGCTAATTCATAAAACCATTTTACAATTCTGGCTCAAGTTAGAAGCAGAGCCAATATTGCAAGATGTCGATAGTCCATATCTCGGAAACTATAAGAGATAATGCAATTTGGCAGTCGGCAACGTAATTAGCATGCCGAATATTACTTGGAATGTGAATTGGAGCGAAATCGCTAATTCATAAGACCATTTTACAATTCTGGCTCAAGTTAGAAGCAGAGCCAATATTGCAAGATGTCGATAGTCCATAGCTCGGAAACTATAAGAGATAATGCAATTTGGCAATCGGCAACGTAATTAGCATGCCAAATATTACTTGGAATGTGAATTGCAGCGAAATCGCTAATTCATAAGACCATTTTACAATTCTGGCTCAAGTTAGAAGCAGAGCCAATATTGCAAGATGTCGATAGTCCATAGCTCGGAAACTATAAGAGATAATGCAATTTGGCAATCGGCAACGTAATTACCATGCCAAATATTACTTGGAATGTGAATTGCAGCGAAATCGCTAATTCATAAGACCATTTTACAATTCTGGCTCAAGTTAGAAGCAGAGCCAATATTGCAAGATGTCGATAGTCCATATCTCGGAAACTATAAGAGATAATGCAATTTGGCAATCGGCAACGTAATTAGCATGCCGAATATTACTTGGAATGTGAATTGGAGCGAAATCGCTAATTCATAAGACCATTTTACATTTCTGGCCCAAGTTAGAAGCAGAGCCAATATTGCGAGATGTCGATAGTCCATATCTCGGAAACTATAAGAGATAATGCAATTTGGCAATCGGCAACGTAATTAGCATGCCGAATATTACTTGGAATGTGAATTGGAGCGAAATCGCTAATTCATAAGACCATTTTACATTTCTGGCCCAAGTTAGAAGCAGAGCCAATATTGCAAGATGTCGATAGTCCATATCTCGGAAACTTTAAGAGATAATGCAATTTGGCAATCGGCAACGTAATTAGCATGCCGAATATTACTTGGAATGTGAACTTGAGCGAAATCGCTAATTCATAAGACCATTTTACATTTCTGGCCCAAGTTAGAAGCAGAGTCAATATTGCAAGATGTCGATAGTCCATATCTCGGAAACTATAAGAGATAATGCAATTTGGCAGTCGGCAACGTAATTAGCATGCCGAATATTACTTGGAATGCGAATTGGAGCGAAATCGCTAATTCATAAAACCATTTTACAATTCTGGCTCAAGTTAGAAGCAGAGCCAATATTGCAAGATGTCGATAGTCCATATCTCGGAAACTATAAGAGATAATGCAATTTGGCAGTCGGCAACGTAATTAGCATGCCGAATATTACTTGGAATGTGAATTGGAGCGAAATCGCTAATTCATAAGACCATTTTACAATTCTGGCTCAAGTTAGAAGCAGAGCCAATATTGCAAGATGTCGATAGTCCATAGCTCGGAAACTATAAGAGATAATGCAATTTGGCAATCGGCAACGTAATTAGCATGCCAAATATTACTTGGAATGTGAATTGCAGCGAAATCGCTAATTCATAAGACCATTTTACAATTCTGGCTCAAGTTAGAAGCAGAGCCAATATTGCAAGATGTCGATAGTCCATATCTCGGAAACTATAAGAGATAATGCAATTTGGCAATCGGCAACGTAATTAGCATGCCGAATATTACTTGGAATGTGAATTGGAGCGAAATCGCTAATTCATAAGACCATTTTACATTTCTGGCCCAAGTTAGAAGCAGAGCCAATATTGCGAGATGTCGATAGTCCATATCTCGGAAACTATAAGAGATAATGCAATTTGGCAATCGGCAACGTAATTAGCATGCCGAATATTACTTGGAATGTGAATTGGAGCGAAATCGCTAATTCATAAGACCATTTTACATTTCTGGCCCAAGTTAGAAGCAGAGCCAATATTGCAAGATGTCGATAGTCCATATCTCGGAAACTATAAGAGATAATGCAATTTGGCAATCGGCGACGTAATTAGGATGCCGAATATTACTTGGAATGTGAATTATAGCGAAATCGCTAATTCATAAGACCATTTTACAATTCTGGCTCAAGTTAGAAGCAGAGTCAATATGGCAAGATGTCGATAGTCCATATCTCGGAAACTATAAGAGATAATACAATTTGACAGTCGGCAACGTAATTAGCATGCCGAATATTACTTGGAATGTGAATTGGAGCGAAATCGCTAATTCATAAGACCATTTTACATTTCTGGCCCAAGTTAGAAGCAGAGCCAATATTGCAAGATGTCGATAGTCCACATCTCGGAAACTATAAGAGATAATGCAATTTGGCAATCGGCGACGTAATTAGCATGCCGAATATTACTTGGAATGTGAATTGGAGCGAAATCGCTAATTCATAAGACCATTTTACAATTCTGGCTCAAGTAAGAAGCAGAGCCAATATTGCAAGATGTCGATAGTCCATATCTCGGAAACTATAAGAGATAATGCAATTTGGCAATCGGCAACGTAATTAGCATGCCGAATATTACTTGGAATGTGAATTGGAGCGAAATCGCTAATTCATAAGACCATTTTACATTTCTGGCCCAAGTTAGAAGCAGAGCCAATATTGCAAGATGTCGATAGTCCATATCTCGGAAACTATAAGAGATAATGCAATTTGGCAGTCGGCAACGTAATTAGCATGCCGAATATTACTTGGAATGCGAATTGGAGCGAAATCGCTAATTCATAAAACCATTTTACAATTCTGGCTCAAGTTAGAAGCAGAGCCAATATTGCAAGATGTCGATAGTCCATATCTCGGAAACTATAAGAGATAATGCAATTTGGCAATCGGCAACGTAATTAGCATGCCGAATATTACTTGGAATGTGAATTGGAGCGAAATCGCTAATTCATAAGACCATTTTACATTTCTGGCCCAAGTTAGAAGCAGAGCCAATATTGCAAGATGTCGATAGTCCATATCTCGGAAACTATAAGAGATAATGCAATTTGGCAATCGGCAACGTAATTAGCATGCCGAATATTACTTGGAATGTGAATTGGAGCGAAATCGCTAATTCATAAGACCATTTTACATTTCTGGCCCAAGTTAGAAGCAGAGCCAATATTGCAAGATGTCGATAGTCCATATCTCGGAAACTATAAGAGATAATGCAATTTGGCAATCGGCAACGTAATTAGCATGCCGAATATTACTTGGAATATGAAATGGAGCGAAATCGCTAATTCATAAGACCATTTTACATTTCTGGCTCAAGTTAGAAGCAGAGCCAATATTGCAAGATGTCGATAGTCCATAGCTCGGAAACTATAAGAGATAATGCAATTTGGCAATCGGCAACGTAATTAGCATGCCGAATATTACTTGGAATGTGAATCGGAGCGCAATCGCTAATTCATAAGACCATTTTACATTTCTGGCCCAAGTTAGAAGCAGAGCCTATATTGCAAGATGTCGATAGTTCATATCTCGAAAACTATAAGAGATAATGCAATTTGGCAATCGGCAACGTAATTAGCATGCCGAATATTACTTAGAATGTGAATTGGAGCGAAATCGCTAATTCATAAGACCATTTTACATTTCTGGCCAAAGTTAGAAGCAGAGCCAATATTGCAAGATGTCGATAGTCCATATCTCGGAAACTATAAGAGATAATGCAATTTGGCAATCGGCAACGTAATTAGCATGCCGAATATTACTTGGAATGTGAATTGGAGCGAAATCGCTAATTCGTAAGACCATTTTACAATTCTGGCTCAAGTTAGAAGCAGAGCCAATATTGCAAGGTGTCGATAGTCCATATCTCGGAAACTATAAGAGATAATGCAATTTGGCAATCGGCAACGTAATTAGCATGCCGAATATTACTTGGAATGTGAATTGGAGCGAAATCGCTAATTCATAAGACCATTTTACAATTCTGGCTCAAGTTAGAAACAGAGCCAATATTGCAAGATGTCGATAGTCCATAGCTCGGAAACTATAAGAGATAATGCAATTTGGCAATCGGCAACGTAATTAGCATGCCGAATATTACTTGGAATGTGAATTGGAGCGAAATCGCTAATTCATAAGACCATTTTACAATTCTGGCTCAAGTTAGAAGCAGAGCTAATATTGCAAGATGTCGATAGTCCATAGCTCGGAAACTATAAGAGATAATGCAATTTGGCAATCGGCAACGTAATTAGCATGCCGAATATTACTTGGAATGTGAATTGGAGCGAAATCGCTAATTCATAAGACCATTTTACAATTCTGGCTCAAGTTAGAAGCAGAGCCAATATTGCAAGATGTCGATAGTCCATATCTCGAAAACTATAAGAGATAATGCAATTTGGCAATCGGCAACGTAATTAGCATGCCGAATATTACTTGGAATGTGAATTGGAGCGAAATCGCTAATTCATAAGACCATTTTACAATTCTGGCTCAAGTTAGAAGCAGAGCCAATATTGCAAGATGTCGATAGTCCATAGCTCGGAAACTATAAGAGATAATGCAATTTGGCAATCGGCAACGTAATTAGCATGCCGAATATTACTTGGAATGTGAATTGGAGCGAAATCGCTAATTCATAAGACCATTTTACAATTCTGGCTCAAGTTAGAAGCAGAGCCAATATTGCAAGATGTCGATAGTCCATATCTCGGAAACTATAAGAGATAATGCAATTTGGCAATCGGCAACGTAATTAGCATGCCGAATATTACTTGGAATGTGAATTGGAGCGAAATCGCTAATTCATAAGACCATTTTACATTTCTGGCCCAAGTTAGAAGCAGAGCCAATATTGCGAGATGTCGATAGTCCATATCTCGGAAACTATAAGAGATAATGCAATTTGGCAATCGGCAACGTAATTAGCATGCCGAATATTACTTGGAATGTGAATTGGAGCGAAATCGCTAATTCATAAGACCATTTTACATTTCTGGCCCAAGTTAGAAGCAGACCCAATATTGCAAGATGTCGATAGTCCATATCTCGGAAACTATAAGAGATAATGCAATTTGGCAATCGGCGACGTAATTAGGATGCCGAATATTACTTGGAATGTGAATTATAGCGAAATCGCTAATTCATAAGACCATTTTACAATTCTGGCTCAAGTTAGAAGCAGAGTCAATATGGCAAGATGTCGATAGTCCATATCTCGGAAACTATAAGAGATAATACAATTTGACAGTCGGCAACGTAATTAGCATGCCGAATATTACTTGGAATGTGAATTGGAGCGAAATCGCTAATTCATAAGACCATTTTACATTTCTGGCCCAAGTTAGAAGCAGAGCCAATATTGCAAGATGTCGATAGTCCACATCTCGGAAACTATAAGAGATAATGCAATTTGGCAATCGGCGACGTAATTAGCATGCCGAATATTACTTGGAATGTGAATTGGAGCGAAATCGCTAATTCATAAGACCATTTTACAATTCTGGCTCAAGTAAGAAGCAGAGCCAATATTGCAAGATGTCGATAGTCCATATCTCGGAAACTATAAGAGATAATGCAATTTGGCAATCGGCAACGTAATTAGCATGCCGAATATTACTTGGAATGTGAATTGGAGCGAAATCGCTAATTCATAAGACCATTTTACATTTCTGGCCCAAGTTAGAAGCAGAGCCAATATTGCAAGATGTCGATAGTCCATATCTCGGAAACTATAAGAGATAATGCAATTTGGCAGTCGGCAACGTAATTAGCATGCCGAATATTACTTGGAATGCGAATTGGAGCGAAATCGCTAATTCATAAAACCATTTTACAATTCTGGCTCAAGTTAGAAGCAGAGCCAATATTGCAAGATGTCGATAGTCCATATCTCGGAAACTATAAGAGATAATGCAATTTGGCAATCGGCAACGTAATTAGCATGCCGAATATTACTTGGAATGTGAATTGGAGCGAAATCGCTAATTCATAAGACCATTTTACATTTCTGGCCCAAGTTAGAAGCAGAGCCAATATTGCAAGATGTCGATAGTCCATATCTCGGAAACTATAAGAGATAATGCAATTTGGCAATCGGCAACGTAATTAGCATGCCGAATATTACTTGGAATGTGAATTGGAGCGAAATCGCTAATTCATAAGACCATTTTACATTTCTGGCCCAAGTTAGAAGCAGAGCCAATATTGCAAGATGTCGATAGTCCATATCTCGGAAACTATAAGAGATAATGCAATTTGGCAATCGGCAACGTAATTAGCATGCCGAATATTACTTGGAATATGAAATGGAGCGAAATCGCTAATTCATAAGACCATTTTACATTTCTGGCTCAAGTTAGAAGCAGAGCCAATATTGCAAGATGTCGATAGTCCATAGCTCGGAAACTATAAGAGATAATGCAATTTGGCAATCGGCAACGTAATTAGCATGCCGAATATTACTTGGAATGTGAATCGGAGCGCAATCGCTAATTCATAAGACCATTTTACATTTCTGGCCCAAGTTAGAAGCAGAGCCTATATTGCAAGATGTCGATAGTTCATATCTCGAAAACTATAAGAGATAATGCAATTTGGCAATCGGCAACGTAATTAGCATGCCGAATATTACTTAGAATGTGAATTGGAGCGAAATCGCTAATTCATAAGACCATTTTACATTTCTGGCCAAAGTTAGAAGCAGAGCCAATATTGCAAGATGTCGATAGTCCATATCTCGGAAACTATAAGAGATAATGCAATTTGGCAATCGGCAACGTAATTAGCATGCCGAATATTACTTGGAATGTGAATTGGAGCGAAATCGCTAATTCGTAAGACCATTTTACAATTCTGGCTCAAGTTAGAAGCAGAGCCAATATTGCAAGGTGTCGATAGTCCATATCTCGGAAACTATAAGAGATAATGCAATTTGGCAATCGGCAACGTAATTAGCATGCCGAATATTACTTGGAATGTGAATTGGAGCGAAATCGCTAATTCATAAGACCATTTTACAATTCTGGCTCAAGTTAGAAACAGAGCCAATATTGCAAGATGTCGATAGTCCATAGCTCGGAAACTATAAGAGATAATGCAATTTGGCAATCGGCAACGTAATTAGCATGCCGAATATTACTTGGAATGTGAATTGGAGCGAAATCGCTAATTCATAAGACCATTTTACAATTCTGGCTCAAGTTAGAAGCAGAGCTAATATTGCAAGATGTCGATAGTCCATAGCTCGGAAACTATAAGAGATAATGCAATTTGGCAATCGGCAACGTAATTAGCATGCCGAATATTACTTGGAATGTGAATTGGAGCGAAATCGCTAATTCATAAGACCATTTTACAATTCTGGCTCAAGTTAGAAGCAGAGCCAATATTGCAAGATGTCGATAGTCCATATCTCGAAAACTATAAGAGATAATGCAATTTGGCAATCGGCAACGTAATTAGCATGCCGAATATTACTTGGAATGTGAATTGGAGCGAAATCGCTAATTCATAAGACCATTTTACAATTCTGGCTCAAGTTAGAAGCAGAGCCAATATTGCAAGATGTCGATAGTCCATAGCTCGGAAACTATAAGAGATAATGCAATTTGGCAATCGGCAACGTAATTAGCATGCCGAATATTACTTGGAATGTGAATTGGAGCGAAATCGCTAATTCATAAGACCATTTTACAATTCTGGCTCAAGCTAGAAGCAGAGCCAATATTGCAAGGTGTCGATAGTCCATATCTCGGAAACTATAAGAGATAATGCAATTTGGCAATCGGCAACGTAATTAGCATGCCGAATATTACTTGAAATGTGAATTGGAGCGAAATCGCTAATTCATAAGACCATTTTACATTTCTGGCCCAAGTTAGAAGCAGAGCCAATATTGCAAGATGTCGATAGTCCATATCTCGGAAACTATAAGAGATAATGCAATTTGGCAATCGGCAACGTAATTAGCATGCCGAATATTACTTGGAATGTGAATTGGAGCGAAATCGCAAATTCATAAGACCATTTTACAATTCTGGCCCAAGTTAGAAGCAGAGCCAATATTGCAAGATGTCGATAGTCCATATCTCGGAAACTATAAGAGATAATGCAATTTGGCAATCGGCAACGTAATTAGCATGCCGAATATTACTTGGAATGTGAATTGGGGCGAAATCGCTAATTCATAAGACCATTTTACATTTCTGGCCCAAGATAGAAGCAGAGCCAATATTGCAAGATGTCGATAGTCCATAGCTCGGAAACTATAAGAGATAATGCAATTTGGCAATCGGCAACGTAATTAGCATGCCGAATATTACTTGGAATGTGAATTGGAGCGAAATCGCTAATTCATAAGACCATTTTACAATTCTGGCTCAAGTTAGAAGCAGAGCCAATATTGCAAGATGTCGATAGTCCATAGCTCGGAAACTATAAGAGATAATGCAATTTGGCAATCAGCAACGTAATTAGCATGCCGAATATTACTTGGAATGTGAATCGGAGCGCAATCGCTAATTCATAAGACCATTTTACATTTCTGGCCCAAGTTAGAAGCAGAGCCTATATTGCAAGATGTCGATAGTTCATATCTCGGAAACTATAAGAGATAATGCAATTTGGCAATCGGCAACGTAATTAGCATGCCGAATATTACTTAGAATGTGAATTGGAGCGAAATCGCTAATTCATAAGACCATTTTACATTTCTGGCCAAAGTTAGAAGCAGAGCCAATATTGCAAGATGTCGATAGTCCATATCTCGGAAACTATAAGAGATAATGCAATTTGGCAATCGGCAACGTAATTAGCATGCCGAATATTACTTGGAATGTGAATTGGAGCGAAATCGCTAATTCGTAAGACCATTTTACAATTCTGGCTCAAGTTAGAAGCAGAGCCAATATTGCAAGGTGTCGATAGTCCATATCTCGGAAACTATAAGAGATAATGCAATTTGGCAATCGGCAACGTAATTAGCATGCCGAATATTACTTGGAATGTGAATTGGAGCGAAATCGCTAATTCATAAGACCATTTTACAATTCTGGCTCAAGTTAGAAGCAGAGCCAATATTGCAAGATGTCGATAGTCCATAGCTCGGAAACTATAAGAGATAATGCAATTTGGCAATCGGCAACGTAATTAGCATGCCTAATATTACTTGGAATGTGAATTGGAGCGAAATCGCTAATTCATAAGACCATTTTACAATTCTGGCTCAAGTTAGAAGCAGAGCCAATATTGCAAGATGTCGATAGTCCATATCTCGGAAACTATAAGAGATAATGCAATTTGGCAATCGGCAACGTAATTAGCATGCCGAATGTTACTTGGAATGTGAATTGGAGCGATATCGCTAATTCATAAGACCATTATACATTTCTGGCCCAAGTTAGAAGCAGAGCCAATATTGCAAGATGTCGATAGTCCATAGCTCGGAAACTATAAGAGATAATGCAATTTGGCAATCGGCAACGTAATTAGAATGCCGAATATTACTTGGAATGTGAATTGGAGCGAAATAGCTAATTCATAAGACCATTTTACAATTCTGGCCCAAGCTAGAAGCAGAGCCAATATTGCAAGATGTCGATAGTCCATATCTCGGAAACTATAAGAGATAATGCAATTTGGCAATTGGCAACGTAATTAGCATGCCGAATATTACTTGGAATGTGAATTGGAGAGAAATCGCTAATTCATAAGACCATTTTGCAATTCTGGCTCAAGTTAGAAGCAGAGCCAATATTGCAAGATGTCGATAGTCCATAGCTCGGAAACTATAAGAGATAATGCAATTTGGCAATCGGCAACGTAATTAGCATGCCGAATATTACTTGGAATGTGAATTGGAGCGAAATCGCTAATTCATAAGACCATTTTACATTTCTGGCCCAAGTTAGAAGCAGAGCCTATATTGCAAGATGTCGATAGTTCATATCTCGGAAACTATAAGAGATAATGCAATTTGGCAATCGGCAACGTAATTAGCATGCCGAATATTACTTAGAATGTGAATTGGAGCGAAATCGCTAATTCATAAGACCATTTTACAATTCTGGCCCAAGTTAGAAGCAGAGCCAATATTGCAAGATGTCGATAGTCCATATCTCGGAAACTATAAGAGATAATGCAATTTGGCAATCGGCAACGTAATTAGCATGCCGAATATTACTTGGTATGTGAATTGGAGCGAAATCGCTAATTCGTAAGACCATTTTACAATTCTGCCTCAAGTTAGAAGCAGAGCCAATATTGCAAGGTGTCGATAGTCCATATCTCGGAAACTATAAGAGATAATGCAATTTGGCAATCGGCAACGTAATTAGCATGCCGAATATTACTTGGAATGTGAATTGGAGCGAAATCGCTAATTCATAAGACCATTTTACATTTCTGGCCCAAGTTAGAAGCAGAGCCAATATTGCAAGATGTCGATAGTCCATATCTCGGAAACTATAAGAGATAATGCAATTTGGCAATCGGCAACGTAATTAGCATGCCGAATATTACTTGGAATGTGAATTGGAGCGAAATCGCTAATTCATAAGACCATTTTACATTTCTGGCCCAAGTTAGAAGCAGAGCCAATATTGCAAGATGTCGATAGTCCATATCTCGGAAACTATAACAGATAATGCAATTTGGCAATCGGCAACGTAATTAGCATGCCGAATATTACTTGGAATATGAAATGGAGCGAAATCGCTAATTCATAAGACCATTTTACAATTCTGGCTCAAGTTAGAAGCAGAGCCAATATTGCAAGATGTCGATAGTCCATAGCTCGGAAACTATAAGAGATAATGCAATTTGGCAATCGGCAACGTAATTAGCATGCCGAATATTACTTGGAATGTGAATCGGAGCGCAATCGCTAATTCATATTACCATTTTACATTTCTGGCCCAAGTTAGAAGCAGAGCCTATATTGCAAGATGTCGATAGTTCATATCTCGAAAACTATAAGAGATAATGCAATTTGGCAATCGGCAACGTAATTAGCATGCCAAATATTACTTGGAATGTGAATTGGAGCGAAATCGCTAATTCATAAGACCATTTTACAATTCTGGCTCAAGTTAGAAGCAGAGCCAATATTGCAAGATGTCGATAGTCCATATCTCGGAAACTATAAGAGATAATGCAATTTGGCAATCGGCAACGTAATTAGCATGCCGAATATTACTTGGAATGTGAATTGGAGCGAAATCGCTAATTCATAAGACCATTTTACATTTCTGGCCCAAGTTAGAAGCAGAGCCAATATTGCGAGATGTCGATAGTCCATATCTCGGAAACTATAAGAGATAATGCAATTTGTCAATCGGCAACGTAATTAGCATGCCGAATATTACTTGGAATGTGAATTGGAGCGAAATCGCTAATTCATAAGACCATTTTACATTTCTGGCCCAAGTTAGAAGCAGAGCCAATATTGCAAGATGTCGATAGTCCATATCTCGGAAACTATAAGAGATAATGCAATTTGGCAATCGGCGACGTAATTAGGATGCCGAATATTACTTGGAATGTGAATTATAGCGAAATCGCTAATTCATAAGACCATTTTACAATTCTGGCTCAAGTTAGAAGCAGAGTCAATATGGCAAGATGTCGATAGTCCATATCTCGGAATCTATAAGAGATAATACAATTTGGCAGTCGGCAAGGTAATTAGCATGCCGAATATTACTTGGAATGTGATTTGGAGCGAAATCGCTAATTCATAAGACCATTTTACATTTCTGGCCCAAGTTAGAAGCAGAGCCAATATTGCAAGATGTCGATAGTCCACATCTCAGAAACTATAAGAGATAATGCAATTTGGCAATCGGCGACGTAATTAGCATGCCGAATATTACTTGGAATGTGAATTGGAGCGAAATCGCTAATTCATAAGACCATCTTACATTTCTGGCCCAAGTTAGAAGCAGAGCCAATATTGCAAGATGTCGATAGTCCATATCTCGGAAACTATAAGAGATAATGCAATTTGGCAATCGGCGACGTAATTAGCATGCCGAATATTACTTGGAATGTGAATTATAGCGAAATCGCTAATTCATAAGACCATTTTACAATTCTGGCTCAAGTTAGAAGCAGAGTCAATATGGCAAGATGTCGATAGTCCATATCTCGGAAACTATAAAAGATAATACAATTTGGCAGTCGGCAACGTAATTAGCATGCCGAATATTACTTGGAATGTGAATTGGAGCGAAATCGCTAATTCATAAGACCATTTTACATTTCTGGCCCAAGTTAGAAGCAGAGCCAATATTGCAAGATGTCGATAGTCCTTATCTCGGAAACTATAAGAGATAATGCAATTTGGCAATCGGCAACGTAATTAGCATGCCGAATATTACTTGGAATGTGAATTGGAGCGAAATCGCTAATTCATAAGACCATTTTACATTTCTGGCCCAAGTTAGAAGCAGAGCCAATATTGCAAGATGTCGATAGTCCATATCTCGGAAACTATAAGAGATAATGCAATTTGGCAGTCGGCAACGTAATTAGCATGCCGAATATTACTTGGAATGCGAATTGGAGCGAAATCGCTAATTCATAAAACCATTTTACAATTCTGGCTCAAGTTAGAAGCAGAGCCAATATTGCAAGATGTCGATAGTCCATATCTCGGAAACTATAAGAGATAATGCAATTTGGCAGTCGGCAACGTAATTAGCATGCCGAATATTACTTGGAATGTGAATTGGAGCGAAATCGCTAATTCATAAGACCATTTTACAATTCTGGCTCAAGTTAGAAGCAGAGCCAATATTGCAAGATGTCGATAGTCCATAGCTCGGAGACTATAAGAGATAATGCAATTTGGCAATCGGCAACGTAATTAGCATGCCAAATATTACTTGGAATGTGAATTGGAGCGAAATCGCTAATTCGTAAGACCATTTTACAATTCTGGCTCAAGTTAGAAGCAGAGCCAATATTGCAAGATGTCGATAGTCCATATCTCGGAAACTATAAGAGATAATGCAATTTGGCAATCGGCAACGTAATTAGCATGCCGAATATTACTTGGAATGTGAATTGGAGCGAAATCGCTAATTCATAAGACCATTTTACATTTCTGGCCCAAGTTAGAAGCAGAGCCAATATTGCAAGATGTCGATAGTCCATATCTCGGAAACTATAAGAGATAATGCAATTTGGCAATCGGCAACGTAATTAGCATGCCGAATATTACTTGGAATGTGAATTGGAGCGAAATCGCAAATTCATAAGACCATTTTACATTTCTAGCCCAAGTTAGAAGCAGAGCCAATATTGCAAGATGTCGATAGTCCATATCTCGGAAACTATAAGAGATAATGCAATTTGGCAATCGGCGACGTAATTAGCATGCCGAATATTACTTGGAATGTGAATTATAGCGAAATCGCTAATTCATAAGACCATTTTACAATTCTGGCTCAAGTTAGAAGCAGAGTCAATATGGCAAGATGTCGATAGTCCATATCTCGGAAACTATAAGAGATAATACAATTTGGCAGTCGGCAACGTAATTAGCATGCCGAATATTACTTGGAATGTGAATTGGAGCGAAATCGCTAATTCATAAGACCATTTTACATTTCTGGCCCAAGTAAGAAGCAGAGCCAATATTGCAAGATGTCGATAGTCCACATCTCGGAAACTATAAGAGATAATGCAATTTGGCAATCGGCGACGTAATTAGCATGCCGAATATTACTTGGAATGTGAATTATAGCGAAATCGCTAATTCATAAGACCATTTTACAATTCTGGCTCAAGTTAGAAGCAGAGTCAATATGGCAAGATGTCGATAGTCCATATCTCGGAAACTATAAGAGATAATGCAATTTGGCAATCGGCGACGTAATTAGCATGCCGAATATTACTTGGAATGTGAATTGGAGCGAAATCGCTAATTCATAAGACCATTTTACAATTCTGGCTCAAGTTAGAAGCAGAGCCAATATTGCAAGATGTCGATAGTCTATATCTCGGAAACTATAAGAGATAATGCAATTTGGCAGTCGGCAACGTAATTAGCATGCCGAATATTACTTGGAATGCGAATTGGAGCGAAATCGCTAATTCATAAGACCATTTTACATTTCTGGCCCAAGTTAGAAGCAGAGCCAATATTGCGAGATGTCGATAGTCCATATCTCGGAAACTATAAGAGATAATGCTATTTGGCAATCGGCAACGTAATTAGCATGCCGAATATTACTTGGAATGTGAATTGGAGCGAAATCGCTAATTCATAAGACCATTTTACATTTCTGGCCCAAGTTAGAAGCAGAGCCAATATTGCAAGATGTCGATAGTCCATATCTCGGAAACTATAAGAGATAATGCAATTTGGCAATCGGCGACGTAATTAGGATGCCGAATATTACTTGGAATGTGAATTATAGCGAAATCGCTAATTCATAAGACCATTTTACAATTCTGGCTCAAGTTAGAAGCAGAGTCAATATGGCAAGATGTCGATAGTCCATATCTCGGAAACTATAAGAGATAATGCAATTTGGCAGTCGGCAACGTAATTAGCATGCCGAATATTACTTGGAATGTGAATTGGAGCGAAATCGCTAATTCATAAGACCATTTTACATTTCTGGCCCAAGTTAGAAGCAGAGCCAATATTGCAAGATGTCGATAGTCCACATCTCGGAAACTATAAGAGATAATGCAATTTGGCAGTCGGCAACGTAATTAGCATGCCGAATATTACTTGGAATGCGAATTGGAGCGAAATCGCTAATTCATAAAACCATTTTACAATTCTGGCTCAAGTTAGAAGCAGAGCCAATATTGCAAGATGTCGATAGTCCATATCTCGGAAACTATAAGAGATAATGCAATTTGGCAGTCGGCAACGTAATTAGCATGCCGAATATTACTTGGAATGTGAATTGGAGCGAAATCGCTAATTCATAAGACCATTTTACATTTCTGGCCCAAGTTAGAAGCAGAGCCAATATTGCAAGATGTCGATAGTCCATATCTCGGAAACTATAAGAGATAATGCAATTTGGCAATCGGCGACGTAATTAGGATGCCGAATATTACTTGGAATGTGAATTATAGCGAAATCGCTAATTCATAAGACCATTTTACAATTCTGGCTCAAGTTAGAAGCAGAGTCAATATGGCAAGATGTCGATAGTCCATATCTCGGAAACTATAAGAGATAATACAATTTAGCAGTCGGCAACGTAATTAGCATGCCGAATATTACTTGGAATGTGAATTGGAGCGAAATCGTTAATTCATAAGACCATTTTACATTTCTGGCCCAAGTTAGAAGCAGAGCCAATATTGCAAGATGTCGATAGTCCACATCTCGGAAACTATAAGAGATAATGCAATTTGGCAGTCGGCAACGTAATTAGCATGCCGAATATTACTTGGAATGCGAATTGGAGCGAAATCGCTAATTCATAAAACCATTTTACAATTCTGGCTCAAGTTAGAAGCAGAGCCAATATTGCAAGATGTCGATAGTCCATATCTCGGAAACTATAAGAGATAATGCAATTTGGCAATCGGCAACGTAATTAGCATGCCGAATATTACTTGGAATGTGAATTGGAGCGAAATCGCTAATTCATAAGACCATTTTACATTTCTGGCCCAAGTTAGAAGCAGAGCCAATATTGCAAGATGTCGATAGTCCATATCTCGGAAACTATAAGAGATAATGCAATTTGGCAATCGGCAACGTAATTAGCATGCCGAATATTACTTGGAATGTGAATTGGAGCGAAATCGCTAATTCATAAGACCATTTTACATTTCTGGCCCAAGTTAGAAGCAGAGCCAATATTGCAAGATGTCGATAGTCCATATCTCGGAAACTATAAGAGATAATGCAATTTGGCAATCGGCGACGTAATTAGCATGCCGAATATTACTTGGAATGTGAATTATAGCGAAATCGCTAATTCATAAGACCATTTTACAATTCTGGCTCAAGTTAGAAGCAGAGTCAATATGGCAAGATGTCGATAGTCCATATCTCGGAAACTATAAGAGATAATACAATTTGGCAGTCGGCAACGTAATTAGCATGCCGAATATTACTTGGAATGTGAATTGGAGCGAAATCGCTAATTCATAAGACCATTTTACATTTCTGGCCCAAGTAAGAAGCAGAGCCAATATTGCAAGATGTCGATAGTCCACATCTCGGAAACTATAAGAGATAATGCAATTTGGCGATCGGCGACGTAATTAGCATGCCGAATATTACTTGGAATGTGAATTGGAGCGAAATCGCTAATTCATAAGACCATTTTACAATTCTGGCTCAAGTAAGAAGCAGAGCCAATATTGCAAGATGTCGATAGTCCATATCTCGGAAACTATAAGAGATAATGCAATTTGGCAATCGGCAACGTAATTAGCATGCCGAATATTACTTGGAATGTGAATTGGAGCGAAATCGCTAATTCATAAGACCATTTTACATTTCTGGCCCAAGTTAGAAGCAGAGCCAATATTGCAAGATGTCGATAGTCCATATCTCGGAAACTATAAGAGATAATGCAATTTGGCAGTCGGCAACGTAATTAGCATGCCGAATATTACTTGGAATGCGAATTGGAGCGAAATCGCTAATTCATAAATCATGAGCCAGAATTGTAAAATGGTCTTATGAATTAGCGATTTCGCTCCAATTCACATTCCAAGTAATATTCGGCATGCTAATTAAGTTGCCGATTGCCAAATTGCATTATCTCTTATAGTTTCCGAGCTATGGACTATCGACATCTTGCAATATTGGCTCTGCTTCTAACTTGAGCCAGAATTGTAAAATGGTCTTATGAATTAGCGATTTCGCTCCAATTCACATTCCAAGTAATATTCGGCATGCTATTTACGTTGCCGATTGCCAAATTGCATTATCTCTTATAGTTTCCGAGATATGGACTATCGACTTCTTTCAATATTGGCTCTGCTTCTAACTTGGGCCAGAAATGTAAAATGGTCTTATGAATTAGCGATTTCGCTCCAATTCACATTCCAAGTAATATTCGGCATGCTAATTACGTTGCCGATTGCCAAATTGCATTATCTCTTATAGTTTCCGAGCTATGGAATATCGACATCTTGCAATATTGGCTCTGCTTCTAACTTGAGCCAGAATTGTAAAATGGTCTTATGAATTAGCGATTTCGCTCCAATTCACATTCCAAGTAATATTCGGCATGCTAATTACGTTGCCGATTGCCAAATTGCATCATCTCTTATAGTTTCCGAGATATGGACTATCGACATCTTGCAATATTGGCTCTGCTTCTAACTTGAGCCAGCATTGTAAAATGGTCTTATGAATTAGCGATTTCGCTCCAATTCACATTCCAAGTAATATTCGGCATGCTAATTACGTTGCCGATTGCCAAATTGCATTATCTCTTATAGTTTCCGAGATATGGACTATCGACACCTTGCAATATTGGCTCTGCTTCTAACTTGAGCCAGAATTGTAAAATGGTCTTATGAATTAGCGATTTCGCTCCAATTCACATTCCAAGTAATATTCGGCATGCTAATTACGTTGCCGATTGCCAAATTGCATTATCTCTTATAGTTTCCGAGATATGGACTATCGACACCTTGCAATATTGGCTCTGCTTCTAACTTGAGCCAGAATTGTAAAATGGTCTTATGAATTAGCGATTTCGCTCCAATTCACATTCCAAGTAATATTCGGCATGCTAATTACGTTGCCGATTGCCAAATTGCATTAACTCTTATAGTTTCCGAGATATGGACTATCGACATCTTGCAATATTGGCTCTGCTTCTAACTTGAGCCAGAATTGTAAAATGGTCTTATGAATTAGCGATTTCGCTCCAATTCACATTCCAAGTAATATTCGGCATGCTAATTACGTTGCCGATTGCCAAATTGCATTATCTCTTATAGTTTCCGAGATATGGACTATCGACATCTTGCAATATTGGCTCTGCTTCTAACTTGGGCCAGAAAGGTAAAATGATCTTATGAATTAGCGATTTCGCTCCAATTCACATTCCAAGTAATATTCGGCATGCTAATTACGTTGCCGATTGCCAAATTGCATTATCTCTTATAGTTTCCGAGATATGGACTATCGACATCTTGCAATATTGGCTCTGCTTCTAACTTGGGCCAGAAATGTAAAATGGTCTTATGAATTAGCGATTTCGCTCCAATTCACATTCCAAGTAATATTCGGCATGCTAATTACATTGCCTATTGCCAAATTGCATTATCTCTTATAGTTTCCGAGATATGGACTATCGACACCTTGCAATATTGGCTCTGCTTCTAACTTGAGCCAGAATTGTAAAATGGTCTTATGAATTAGCGATTTCGCTCCAATTCACATTCCAAGTAATATTCGGCATGCTAATTACGTTACCGATTGCCAAATTGCATCATCTCTTATAGTTTCCGAGATATGGACTATCGACATCTTGCAATATTGGCTCTGCTTCTAACTTGAGCCAGCATTGTAAAATGGTCTTATGAATTAGCGATTTCGCTCCAATTCACATTCCAAGTAATATTCGGCATGCTAATTACGTTGCCGATTGCCAAATTGCATTATCTCTTATAGTTTCCGAGATATGGACTATCGACACCTTGCAATATTGGCTCTGCTTCTAACTTGAGCCAGAATTGTAAAATGGTCTTATGAATTAGCGATTTCGCTCCAATTCACATTCCAAGTAATATTCGGCATGCTAATTACGTTGCCGATTGCCAAATTGCATTAACTCTTATAGTTTCCGAGATATGGACTATCGACATCTTGCAATATTGGCTCTGCTTCTAACTTAGGCCAGAAATGTAAAATGGTCTTATGAATTAGCGATTTCGCTCCAATTCACATTCCAAGTAATATTCGGCATGCTAATTACGTTACCGATTGTCAAATTGCATTATCTCTTATAGTTTCCGAGATATGGACTATCGACATCTTGCAATATTGGCTCTGCTTCTAACTTGTGCCAGAAATGTAAAATGGTCTTATGAATCAGCGATTTCGCTCCAATTCACATTCCAAGTAATATTCGGCATGCTAATTACGTTGCCGATTGCCAAATTGCATTATCTCTTATAGTTTCCGAGATATGGTCTATCGACATCTTGCAGTATTGGCTCTGCTTCTAACTTGAGCCAGAATTGTAAAATGGTCTTATGAATTAGCGATTTCGCTCCAATTCACATTCCAAGTAATATTCGGCATGCTAATTACGTTGCCGATTGCCAAATTGCATTATCTCTTATAGTTTCCGAGATATGGACTATCGACACCTTGCAATATTGGCTCTGCTTCTAACTTGAGCCAGAATTGTAAAATGGTCTTATGAATTAGCGATTTCGCTCCAATTCACATTCCAAGTAATATTCGGCATGCTAATTACGTTGCCGATTGCCAAATTGCATTAACTCTAATAGTTTCCGAGATATGGACTATCGACATCTTGCAATATTGGCTCTGCTTCTAACTTAGGCCAGAAATGTAAAATGGTCTTATGAATTAGCGATTTCGCTCCAATTCACATTCCAAGTAATATTCGGCATGCTAATTACGTTGCCGATTGCCAAATTGCATCATCTCTTATAGTTTCCGAGATATGGACTATCGAGATCTTGCAATATTGGCTCTGCTTCTAACTTGAGCCAGCATTGTAAAATGGTCTTATGAATTAGCGATTTCGCTCCAATTCACATTCGAAGTAATATTCGGCATGCTAATTACGTTGCCGATTGCCAAATTGCATTATCTCTTATAGTTTCCGAGATATGGACTATCGACACCTTGCAATATTGGCTCTGCTTCTAACTTGAGCCAGAATTGTAAAATGGTCTTATGAATTAGCGATTTCGCTCCAATTCACATTCCAAGTAATATTCGGCATGCTAATTACGTTGCCGATTGCCAAATTGCATTAACTCTTATAGTTTCCGAGATATGGACTATCGACATCTTGCAATATTGGCTCTGCTTCTTACTTGGGCCAGAAATGTAAAATGGTCTTATGAATTAGCGATTTCGCTATAATTCACATTCCAAGTAATATTCGGCATGATAATTACGTTGCCGATTGCCAAATTGCATTATCTCTTATAGTTTCCGAGATATGGACTATCGACATCTTGCAATATTGGCTCTGCTTCTAACTTGAGCCAGAATTGTAAAATGGTCTTATGAATTAGCGATTTCGCTCCAATTCACATTCCAAGTAATATTCGGCATGCTAATTACGTTGCCGATTGCCAAATTGCATTATCTCTTATAGTTTCCGAGATATGGACTATCGACATCTTGCAATATTGGCTCTGCTTCTAACTTGGGCCAGAAATGTAAAATGGTCTTATGAATTAGCGATTTCGCTCCAATTCACATTCCAAGTAATATTCGGCATGCTAATTACGTTGCCGATTGCCAAATTGCATTATCTCTTATAGTTTCCGAGATATGGACTATCGACATCTTGCAATATTGGCTCTGCTTCTAATTTGGGCCAGAAATGTAAAATGGTCTTATGAATTAGCGATTTCGCCCCAATTCACATTCCAAGTAATATTCGGCATGCTAATTACGTTGCCAATTGCCAAATTGCATTATCTCTTATAGTTTCCGAGATATGGACTATCGACATCTTGCAATATTGGCTCTGATTCTAACTTGGGCCAGAAATGTAAAATGGTCTTATGAATTAGCGATTTCGCTCCAATTCACATTCCAAGTAATATTCGGCATGCTAATTACGTTGCCGATTGCCAAATTGCATTATCTCTTATAGTTTCCGAGATATGGACTATCGACACCTTGCAATATTGGCTCTGCTTCTAACTTGAGCCAGAATTGTAAAATGGTCTTATGAATTAGCGATTTCGCTCCAATTCACATTCCAAGTAATATTCGGCATGCTAATTACGTTACCGATTGCCAAATTGCATCATCTCTTATAGTTTCCGAGATATGGACTATCGACATCTTGCAATATTGGCTCTGCTTCTAACTTGAGCCAGCATTGTAAAATGGTCTTATGAATTAGCGATTTCGCTCCAATTCACATTCCAAGTAATATTCGGCATGCTAATTACGTTGCCGATTGCCAAATTGCATTATCTCTTATAGTTTCCGAGATATGGACTATCGACACCTTGCAATATTGGCTCTGCTTCTAACTTGAGCCAGAATTGTAAAATGGTCTTATGAATTAGCGATTTCGCTCCAATTCACATTCCAAGTAATATTCGGCATGCTAATTACGTTGCCGATTGCCAAATTGCATTATCTCTTATAGTTTCCGAGATATGGACTATCGACACCTTGCAATATTGGCTCTGCTTCTAACTTGAGCCAGAATTGTAAAATGGTCTTATGAATTAGCGATTTCGCTCCAATTCACATTCCAAGTAATATTCGGCATGCTAATTACGTTGCCGATTGCCAAATTGCATTAACTCTTATAGTTTCCGAGACATGGACTATCGACACCTTGCAATATTGGCTCTGCTTCTAACTTGAGCCAGAATTGTAAAATGGTCTTATGAATTAGCGATTTCGCTCCAATTCACATTCCAAGTAATATTCGGCATGCTAATTACGTTACCGATTGCCAAATTGCATCATCTCTTATAGTTTCCGAGATATGGACTATCGACATTTTGCAATATTGGCTCTGCTTCTAACTTGAGCCAGCATTGTAAAATGGTCTTATGAATTAGCGATTTCGCTCCAATTCACATTCCAAGTAATATTCGGCATGCTAATTACGTTGCCGATTGCCAAATTGCATTATCTCTTATAGTTTCCGAGATATGGACTATCGACACCTTGCAATATTGGCTCTGCTTCTAACTTGAGCCAGAATTGTAAAATGGTCTTATGAATTAGCGATTTCGCTCCAATTCACATTCCAAGTAATATTCGGCATGCTAATTACGTTGCCGATTGCCAAATTGCATTAACTCTTATAGTTTCCGAGATATGGACTATCGACATCTTGCAATATTGGCTCTGCTTCTAACTTAGGCCAGAAATGTAAAATGGTCTTATGAATTAGCGATTTCGCTCCAATTCACATTCCAAGTAATATTCGGCATGCTAATTACGTTACCGATTGCCAAATTGCATTATCTCTTATAGTTTCCGAGATATGGACTATCGACATCTTGCAATATTGGCTCTGCTTCTAACTTGTGCCAGAAATGTAAAATGGTCTTATGAATCAGCGATTTCGCTCCAATTCACATTCCAAGTAATATTCGGCATGCTAATTACGTTGCCGATTGCCAAATTGCATTATCTCTTATAGTTTCCGAGATATGGTCTATCGACATCTTGCAATATTGGCTCTGCTTCTAACTTGAGCCAGAATTGTAAAATGGTCTTATGAATTAGCGATTTCGCTCCAATTCACATTCCAAGTAATATTCGGCATGCTAATTACGTTGCCGATTGCCAAATTGCATTATCTCTTATAGTTTCCGAGATATGGACTATCGACACCTTGCAATATTGGCTCTGCTTCTAACTTGAGCCAGAATTGTAAAATGGTCTTATGAATTAGCGATTTCGCTCCAATTCACATTCCAAGTAATATTCGGCATGCTAATTACGTTGCCGATTGCCAAATTGCATTAACTCTTATAGTTTCCGAGATATGGACTATCGACATCTTGCAATATTGGCTCTGCTTCTAACTTAGGCCAGAAATGTAAAATGGTCTTATGAATTAGCGATTTCGCTCCAATTCACATTCCAAGTAATATTCGGCATGCTAATTACGTTGCCGATTGCCAAATTGCATCATCTCTTATAGTTTCCGAGATATGGACTATCGAGATGTTGCAATATTGGCTCTGCTTCTAACTAGAGCCAGCATTGTAAAATGGTCTTATGAATTAGCGATTTCGCTCCAATTCACATTCCAAGTAATATTCGGCATGCTAATTACGTTGCCGATTGCCAAATTGCATTATCTCTTATAGTTTCCGAGATATGGACTATCGACATCTTGCAATATTGGCTCTGCTTCTAACTTGGGCCAGAAATGTAAAATGGTCTTATGAATTAGCGATTTCGCTCCAATTCACATTCCAAGTAATATTCGGCATGCTAATTACGTTGCCGATTGCCAAATTGCATTATCTCTTATAGTTTCCGAGATATGGACTATCGACATCTTGCAATATTGGCTCTGCTTCTAACTTGGGCCAGAAATGTAAAATGGTCTTATGAATTAGCGATTTCGCTCCAATTCACATTCCAAGTAATATTCGGCATGCTAATTACGTTGCCGATTGCCAAATTGCATTATCTCTTATAGTTTCCGAGATATGGACTATCGACATCTTGCAATATTGGCTCTGCTTCTAACTTGAGCCAGAATTGTAAAATGGTCTTATGAATTAGCGATTTCGCTCCAATTCACATTCCAAGTAATATTTGGCATGCTAATTACGTTGCCGATTGCCAAATTGCATTATCTCTTATAGTTTCCGAGCTATGGACTATCGACATCTTGCAATATTGGCTCTGCTTCTAACTTGAGCCAGAATTGTAAAATGGTCTTATGAATTAGCGATTTCGCTCCAATTCACATTCCAAGTAATATTCGGCATGCTAATTACGTTGCCGATTGCCAAATTGCATTAACTCTTATAGTTTCCGAGATATGGACTATCGACATCTTGCAATATTGGCTCTGCTTCTAACTTAGGCCAGAAATGTAAAATGGTCTTATGAATTAGCGATTTCGCTCCAATTCACATTCCAAGTAATATTCGGCATGCTAATTACGTTGCCGATTGCCAAATTGCATCATCTCTTATAGTTTCCGAGATATGGACTATCGAGATCTTGCAATATTGGCTCTGCTTCTAACTTGAGCCAGCATTGTAAAATGGTCTTATGAATTAGCGATTTCGCTCCAATTCACATTCCAAGTAATATTCGGCATGCTAATTACGTTGCCGATTGCCAAATTGCATTATCTCTTATAGTTTCCGAGATATGGACTATCGAGATGTTGCAATATTGGCTCTGCTTCTAACTAGAGCCAGCATTGTAAAATGGTCTTATGAATTAGCGATTTCGCTCCAATTCACATTCCAAGTAATATTCGGCATGCTAATTACGTTGCCGATTGCCAAATTGCATTATCTCTTATAGTTTCCGAGATATGGACTACGTCGCCGATTGCCAAATTGCATTATCTCTTATAGTTTCCGAGATATGGACTATCGACATCTTGCAATATTGGCTCTGCTTCTAACTTGGGCCAGAAATGTAAAATGGTCTTATGAATTAGCGATTTCGCTCCAATTCACATTCCAAGTAATATTCGGCATGCTAATTACGTTGCCGATTGCCAAATTGCATTATCTCTTATAGTTTCCGAGATATGGACTATCGACATCTTGCAATATTGGCTCTGCTTCTAACTTGGGCCAGAAATGTAAAATGGTCTTATGAATTAGCGATTTCGCTCCAATTCACATTCCAAGTAATATTCGGCATGCTAATTACGTTGCCGATTGCCAAATTGCATTATCTCTTATAGTTTCCGAGATATGGACTATCGACATCTTGCAATATTGGCTCTGCTTCTAACTTGAGCCAGAATTGTAAAATGGTCTTATGAATTAGCGATTTCGCTCCAATTCACATTCCAAGTAATATTTGGCATGCTAATTACGTTGCCGATTGCCAAATTGCATTATCTCTTATAGTTTCCGAGCTATGGACTATCGACATCTTGCAATATTGGCTCTGCTTCTAACTTGAGCCAGAATTGTAAAATGGTCTTATGAATTAGCGATTTCGCTCCAATTCACATTCCAAGTAATATTCGGCATGCTAATTACGTTGCCGACTGCCAAATTGCATTATCTCTTATAGTTTCCGAGATATGGACTATCGACATCTTGCAATATTGGCTCTGCTTCTAACTTGAGCCAGAATTGTAAAATGGTTTTATGAATTAGCGATTTCGCTCCAATTCGCATTCCAAGTAATATTCGGCATGCTAATTACGTTGCCGACTGCCAAATTGCATTATCTCTTATAGTTTCCGAGATATGGACCATCGACATCTTACAATATTGGCTCTGCTTCTAACTTGGGCCAGAAATGTAAAATGGTCTTATGAATTAGCGATTTCGCTCCAATTCACATTCCAAGTAATATTCGGCATGCTAATTACGTTGCCGATTGCCAAATTGCATTATCTCTTATAGTTTCCGAGATATGGACTATCGACATCTTGCAATATTGGCTCTGCTTCTAACTTGGGCCAGAAATGTAAAATGGTCTTATGAATTAGCGATTTCGCTCCAATTCACATTCCAAGTAATATTCGGCATGCTAATTACGTCGCCGATTGCCAAATTGCATTATCTCTTATAGTTTCCGAGATATGGACTATCGACATCTTGCAATATTGGCTCTGCTTCTAACTTGGGCCAGAAATGTAAAATGGTCTTATGAATTAGCGATTTCGCTCCAATTCACATTCCAAGTAACATTCGGCATGCTAATTACGTTGCCGATTGCCAAATTGCATTATCTCTTATAGTTTCCGAGATGTGGACTATCGACATCTTGCAATATTGGCCCTGCTTCTAACTTGGGCCAGAAATGTAAAATGGTCTTATGAATTAGCGATTTCGCTCCAATTCACATTCCAAGTAATATTCGGCATGCTAATTACGTTGCCGATTGCCAAATTGCATTATCTCTTATAGTTTCCGAGATATGGACTATCGACATCTTGCAATATTGGCTCTGCTTCTAACTTGAGCCAGAATTGTAAAATGGTCTTATGAATTAGCGATTTCGCTCCAATTCACATTCCAAGTAATATTTGGCATGCTAATTACGTTGCCGATTGCCAAATTGCATTATCTCTTATAGTTTCCGAGCTATGGACTATCGACATCTTGCAATATTGGCTCTGCTTCTAACTTGAGCCAGAATTGTAAAATGGTCTTATGAATTAGCGATTTCGCTCCAATTCACATTCCAAGTAATATTCGGCATGCTAATTACGTTGCCGATTGCCAAATTGCATTATCTCTTATAGTTTCCGAGATATGGACTATCGACACCTTGCAATATTGGCTCTGCTTCTAACTTGAGCCAGAATTGTAAAATGGTCTTATGAATTAGCGATTTCGCTCCAATTCACATTCCAAGTAATATTCGGCATGCTAATTACGTTGCCGATTGCCAAATTGCATTAACTCTTATAGTTTCCGAGATATGGACTATCGACATCTTGCAATATTGGCTCTGCTTCTAAGTTAGGCCAGAAATGTAAAATTGTCTTATGAATTAGCGATTTCGCTCCAATTCACATTCCAAGTAATATTCGGCATGCTAATTACGTTGCCGATTGCCAAATTGCATCATCTCTTATAGTTTCCGAGATATGGACTATCGAGATCTTGCAATATTGGCTCTGCTTCTAACTTGAGCCAGCATTGTAAAATGGTCTTATGAATTAGCGATTTCGCTCCAATTCACATTCCAAGTAATATTCGGCATGCTAATTACGTTGCCGATTGCCAAATTGCATTATCTCTTATAGTTTCCGAGATATGGACTATCGACACCTTGCAATATTGGCTCTGCTTCTAACTTGAGCCAGAATTGTAAAATGGTCTTATGAATTAGCGATTTCGCTCCAATTCACATTCCAAGTAATATTCGGCATGCTAATTACGTTGCCGATTGCCAAATTGCATTAACTCTTATAGTTTCCGAGATATGGACTATCGACATCTTGCAATATTGGCTCTGCTTCTTACTTGGGCCAGAAATGTAAAATGGTCTTATGAATTAGCGATTTCGCTATAATTCACATTCCAAGTAATATTCGGCATGATAATTACGTTGCCGATTGCCAAATTGCATTATCTCTTATAGTTTCCGAGATATGGACTATCGACATCTTGCAATATTGGCTCTGCTTCTAACTTGAGCCAGAATTGTAAAATGGTCTTATAAATTAGCGATTTCGCTCCAATTCACATTCCAAGTAATATTCGGCATGCTAATTACGTTGCCGATTGCCAAATTGCATTATCTCTTATAGTTTCCGAGATATGGACTATCGACATCTTGCAATATTGGCTCTGCTTCTAACTTGGGCCAGAAATGTAAAATGGTCTTATGAATTAGCGATTTCGCTCCAATTCACATTCCAAGTAATATTCGGCATGCTAATTACGTTGCCGATTGCCAAATTGCATTATCTCTTATAGTTTCCGAGATATGGACTATCGACATCTTGCAATATTGGCTCTGCTTCTAATTTGGGCCAGAAATGTAAAATGGTCTTATGAATTAGCGATTTCGCCCCAATTCACATTCCAAGTAATATTCGGCATGCTAATTACGTTGCCAATTGCCAAATTGCATTATCTCTTATAGTTTCCGAGATATGGACTATCGACATCTTGCAATATTGGCTCTGATTCTAACTTGGGCCAGAAATGTAAAATGGTCTTATGAATTAGCGATTTCGCTCCAATTCACATTCCAAGTAATATTCGGCATGCTAATTACGTTGCCGATTGCCAAATTGCATTATCTCTTATAGTTTCCGAGATATGGACTATCGACACCTTGCAATATTGGCTCTGCTTCTAACTTGAGCCAGAATTGTAAAATGGTCTTATGAATTAGCGATTTCGCTCCAATTCACATTCCAAGTAATATTCGGCATGCTAATTACGTTACCGATTGCCAAATTGCATCATCTCTTATAGTTTCCGAGATATGGACTATCGACATCTTGCAATATTGGCTCTGCTTCTAACTTGAGCCAGCATTGTAAAATGGTCTTATGAATTAGCGATTTCGCTCCAATTCACATTCCAAGTAATATTCGGCATGCTAATTACGTTGCCGATTGCCAAATTGCATTATCTCTTATAGTTTCCGAGATATGGACTATCGACACCTTGCAATATTGGCTCTGCTTCTAACTTGAGCCAGAATTGTAAAATGGTCTTATGAATTAGCGATTTCGCTCCAATTCACATTCCAAGTAATATTCGGCATGCTAATTACGTTGCCGATTGCCAAATTGCATTATCTCTTATAGTTTCCGAGATATGGACTATCGACACCTTGCAATATTGGCTCTGCTTCTAACTTGAGCCAGAATTGTAAAATGGTCTTATGAATTAGCGATTTCGCTCCAATTCACATTCCAAGTAATATTCGGCATGCTAATTACGTTGCCGATTGCCAAATTGCATTAACTCTTATAGTTTCCGAGACATGGACTATCGACACCTTGCAATATTGGCTCTGCTTCTAACTTGAGCCAGAATTGTAAAATGGTCTTATGAATTAGCGATTTCGCTCCAATTCACATTCCAAGTAATATTCGGCATGCTAATTACGTTACCGATTGCCAAATTGCATCATCTCTTATAGTTTCCGAGATATGGACTATCGACATTTTGCAATATTGGCTCTGCTTCTAACTTGAGCCAGCATTGTAAAATGGTCTTATGAATTAGCGATTTCGCTCCAATTCACATTCCAAGTAATATTCGGCATGCTAATTACGTTGCCGATTGCCAAATTGCATTATCTCTTATAGTTTCCGAGATATGGACTATCGACACCTTGCAATATTGGCCCTGCTTCTAACTTGAGCCAGAATTGTAAAATGGTCTTATGAATTAGCGATTTCGCTCCAATTCACATTCCAAGTAATATTCGGCATGCTAATTACGTTGCCGATTGCCAAATTGCATTAACTCTTATAGTTTCCGAGATATGGACTATCGACATCTTGCAATATTGGCTCTGCTTCTAACTTAGGCCAGAAATGTAAAATGGTCTTATGAATTAGCGATTTCGCTCCAATTCACATTCCAAGTAATATTCGGCATGCTAATTACGTTACCGATTGCCAAATTGCATTATCTCTTATAGTTTCCGAGATATGGACTATCGACATCTTGCAATATTGGCTCTGCTTCTAACTTGTGCCAGAAATGTAAAATGGTCTTATGAATCAGCGATTTCGCTCCAATTCACATTCCAAGTAATATTCGGCATGCTAATTACGTTGCCGATTGCCAAATTGCATTATCTCTTATAGTTTCCGAGATATGGTCTATCGACATCTTGCAATATTGGCTCTGCTTCTAACTTGAGCCAGAATTGTAAAATGGTCTTATGAATTAGCGATTTCGCTCCAATTCACATTCCAAGTAATATTCGGCATGCTAATTACGTTGCCGATTGCCAAATTGCATTATCTCTTATAGTTTCCGAGATATGGACTATCGACACCTTGCAATATTGGCTCTGCTTCTAACTTGAGCCAGAATTGTAAAATGGTCTTATGAATTAGCGATTTCGCTCCAATTCACATTCCAAGTAATATTCGGCATGCTAATTACGTTGCCGATTGCCAAATTGCATTAACTCTTATAGTTTCCGAGATATGGACTATCGACATCTTGCAATATTGGCTCTGCTTCTAACTTAGGCCAGAAATGTAAAATGGTCTTATGAATTAGCGATTTCGCTCCAATTCACATTCCAAGTAATATTCGGCATGCTAATTACGTTGCCGATTGCCAAATTGCATCATCTCTTATAGTTTCCGAGATATGGACTATCGAGATCTTGCAATATTGGCTCTGCTTCTAACTAGAGCCAGCATTGTAAAATGGTCTTATGAATTAGCGATTTCGCTCCAATTCACATTCCAAGTAATATTCGGCATGCTAATTACGTTGCCGATTGCCAAATTGCATTATCTCTTATAGTTTCCGAGATATGGACTACGTCGCCGATTGCCAAATTGCATTATCTCTTATAGTTTCCGAGATATGGACTATCGACATCTTGCAATATTGGCTCTGCTTCTAACTTGGGCCAGAAATGTAAAATGGTCTTATGAATTAGCGATTTCGCTCCAATTCACATTCCAAGTAATATTCGGCATGCTAATTACGTTGCCGATTGCCAAATTGCATTATCTCTTATAGTTTCCGAGATATGGACTATCGACATCTTGCAATATTGGCTCTGCTTCTAACTTGAGCCAGAATTGTAAAATGGTCTTATGAATTAGCGATTTCGCTCCAATTCACATTCCAAGTAATATTTGGCATGCTAATTACGTTGCCGATTGCCAAATTGCATTATCTCTTATAGTTTCCGAGCTATGGACTATCGACATCTTGCAATATTGGCTCTGCTTCTAACTTGAGCCAGAATTGTAAAATGGTCTTATGAATTAGCGATTTCGCTCCAATTCACATTCCAAGTAATATTCGGCATGCTAATTACGTTGCCGATTGCCAAATTGCATTAACTCTTATAGTTTCCGAGATATGGACTATCGACATCTTGCAATATTGGCTCTGCTTCTAACTTAGGCCAGAAATGTAAAATGGTCTTATGAATTAGCGATTTCGCTCCAATTCACATTCCAAGTAATATTCGGCATGCTAATTACGTTGCCGATTGCCAAATTGCATCATCTCTTATAGTTTCCGAGATATGGACTATCGAGATCTTGCAATATTGGCTCTGCTTCTAACTTGAGCCAGCATTGTAAAATGGTCTTATGAATTAGCGATTTCGCTCCAATTCACATTCCAAGTAATATTCGGCATGCTAATTACGTTGCCGATTGCCAAATTGCATTATCTCTTATAGTTTCCGAGATATGGACTATCGAGATGTTGCAATATTGGCTCTGCTTCTAACTAGAGCCAGCATTGTAAAATGGTCTTATGAATTAGCGATTTCGCTCCAATTCACATTCCAAGTAATATTCGGCATGCTAATTACGTTGCCGATTGCCAAATTGCATTATCTCTTATAGTTTCCGAGATATGGACTACGTCGCCGATTGCCAAATTGCATTATCTCTTATAGTTTCCGAGATATGGACTATCGACATCTTGCAATATTGGCTCTGCTTCTAACTTGGGCCAGAAATGTAAAATGGTCTTATGAATTAGCGATTTCGCTCCAATTCACATTCCAAGTAATATTCGGCATGCTAATTACGTTGCCGATTGCCAAATTGCATTATCTCTTATAGTTTCCGAGATATGGACTATCGACATCTTGCAATATTGGCTCTGCTTCTAACTTGGGCCAGAAATGTAAAATGGTCTTATGAATTAGCGATTTCGCTCCAATTCACATTCCAAGTAATATTCGGCATGCTAATTACGTTGCCGATTGCCAAATTGCATTATCTCTTATAGTTTCCGAGATATGGACTATCGACATCTTGCAATATTGGCTCTGCTTCTAACTTGAGCCAGAATTGTAAAATGGTCTTATGAATTAGCGATTTCGCTCCAATTCACATTCCAAGTAATATTTGGCATGCTAATTACGTTGCCGATTGCCAAATTGCATTATCTCTTATAGTTTCCGAGCTATGGACTATCGACATCTTGCAATATTGGCTCTGCTTCTAACTTGAGCCAGAATTGTAAAATGGTCTTATGAATTAGCGATTTCGCTCCAATTCACATTCCAAGTAATATTCGGCATGCTAATTACGTTGCCGACTGCCAAATTGCATTATCTCTTATAGTTTCCGAGATATGGACTATCGACATCTTGCAATATTGGCTCTGCTTCTAACTTGAGCCAGAATTGTAAAATGGTTTTATGAATTAGCGATTTCGCTCCAATTCGCATTCCAAGTAATATTCGGCATGCTAATTACGTTGCCGACTGCCAAATTGCATTATCTCTTATAGTTTCCGAGATATGGACTATCGACATTTTGCAATATTGGCTCTGCTTCTAACTTGGGCCAGAAATGTAAAATGGTCTTATGAATTAGCGATTTCGCTCCAATTCACATTCCAAGTAATATTCGGCATGCTAATTACGTTGCCGATTGCCAAATTGCATTATCTCTTATAGTTTCCGAGATATGGACTATCGACATCTTGCAATATTGGCTCTGCTTCTAACTTGGGCCAGAAATGTAAAATGGTCTTATGAATTAGCGATTTCGCTCCAATTCACATTCCAAGTAATATTCGGCATGCTAATTACGTCGCCGATTGCCAAATTGCATTATCTCTTATAGTTTCCGAGATATGGACTATCGACATCTTGCAATATTGGCTCTGCTTCTAACTTGGGCCAGAAATGTAAAATGGTCTTATGAATTAGCGATTTCGCTCCAATTCACATTCCAAGTAACATTCGGCATGCTAATTACGTTGCCGATTGCCAAATTGCATTATCTCTTATAGTTTCCGAGATGTGGACTATCGACATCTTGCAATATTGGCCCTGCTTCTAACTTGGGCCAGAAATGTAAAATGGTCTTATGAATTAGCGATTTCGCTCCAATTCACATTCCAAGTAATATTCGGCATGCTAATTACGTTGCCGATTGCCAAATTGCATTATCTCTTATAGTTTCCGAGATATGGACTATCGACATCTTGCAATATTGGCTCTGCTTCTAACTTGAGCCAGAATTGTAAAATGGTCTTATGAATTAGCGATTTCGCTCCAATTCACATTCCAAGTAATATTTGGCATGCTAATTACGTTGCCGATTGCCAAATTGCATTATCTCTTATAGTTTCCGAGCTATGGACTATCGACATCTTGCAATATTGGCTCTGCTTCTAACTTGAGCCAGAATTGTAAAATGGTCTTATGAATTAGCGATTTCGCTCCAATTCACATTCCAAGTAATATTCGGCATGCTAATTACGTTGCCGATTGCCAAATTGCATTATCTCTTATAGTTTCCGAGATATGGACTATCGACACCTTGCAATATTGGCTCTGCTTCTAACTTGAGCCAGAATTGTAAAATGGTCTTATGAATTAGCGATTTCGCTCCAATTCACATTCCAAGTAATATTTGGCATGCTAATTACGTTGCCGATTGCCAAATTGCATTATCTCTTATAGTTTCCGAGATATGGACTATCGACACCTTGCAATATTGGCTCTGCTTCTAACTAGAGCCAGCATTGTAAAATGGTCTTATGAATTAGCGATTTCGCTCCAATTCACATTCCAAGTAATATTCGGCATGCTAATTACGTTGCCGATTGCCAAATTGCATTATCTCTTATAGTTTCCGAGATATGGACTACGTCGCCGATTGCCAAATTGCATTATCTCTTATAGTTTCCGAGATATGGACTATCGACATCTTGCAATATTGGCTCTGCTTCTAACTTGGGCCAGAAATGTAAAATGGTCTTATGAATTAGCGATTTCGCTCCAATTCACATTCCAAGTAATATTCGGCATGCTAATTACGTTGCCGATTGCCAAATTGCATTATCTCTTATAGTTTCCGAGATATGGACTATCGACATCTTGCAATATTGGCTCTGCTTCTAACTTGAGCCAGAATTGTAAAATGGTCTTATGAATTAGCGATTTCGCTCCAATTCACATTCCAAGTAATATTTGGCATGCTAATTACGTTGCCGATTGCCAAATTGCATTATCTCTTATAGTTTCCGAGCTATGGACTATCGACATCTTGCAATATTGGCTCTGCTTCTAACTTGAGCCAGAATTGTAAAATGGTCTTATGAATTAGCGATTTCGCTCCAATTCACATTCCAAGTAATATTCGGCATGCTAATTACGTTGCCGATTGCCAAATTGCATTATCTCTTATAGTTTCCGAGATATGGACTATCGACACCTTGCAATATTGGCTCTGCTTCTAACTTGAGCCAGAATTGTAAAATGGTCTTATGAATTAGCGATTTCGCTCCAATTCACATTCCAAGTAATATTCGGCATGCTAATTACGTTGCCGATTGCCAAATTGCATTAACTCTTATAGTTTCCGAGATATGGACTATCGACATCTTGCAATATTGGCTCTGCTTCTAAGTTAGGCCAGAAATGTAAAATGGTCTTATGAATTAGCGATTTCGCTCCAATTCACATTCCAAGTAATATTCGGCATGCTAATTACGTTGCCGATTGCCAAATTGCATCATCTCTTATAGTTTCCGAGATATGGACTATCGAGATCTTGCAATATTGGCTCTGCTTCTAACTTGAGCCAGCATTGTAAAATGGTCTTATGAATTAGCGATTTCGCTCCAATTCACATTCCAAGTAATATTCGGCATGCTAATTACGTTGCCGATTGCCAAATTGCATTATCTCTTATAGTTTCCGAGATATGGACTATCGACACCTTGCAATATTGGCTCTGCTTCTAACTTGAGCCAGAATTGTAAAATGGTCTTATGAATTAGCGATTTCGCTCCAATTCACATTCCAAGTAATATTCGGCATGCTAATTACGTTGCCGATTGCCAAATTGCATTAACTCTTATAGTTTCCGAGATATGGACTATCGACATCTTGCAATATTGGCTCTGCTTCTTACTTGGGCCAGAAATGTAAAATGGTCTTATGAATTAGCGATTTCGCTATAATTCACATTCCAAGTAATATTCGGCATGATAATTACGTTGCCGATTGCCAAATTGCATTATCTCTTATAGTTTCCGAGATATGGACTATCGACATCTTGCAATATTGGCTCTGCTTCTAACTTGAGCCAGAATTGTAAAATGGTCTTATGAATTAGCGATTTCGCTCCAATTCACATTCCAAGTAATATTCGGCATGCTAATTACGTTGCCGATTGCCAAATTGCATTATCTCTTATAGTTTCCGAGATATGGACTATCGACATCTTGCAATATTGGCTCTGCTTCTAACTTGGGCCAGAAATGTAAAATGGTCTTATGAATTAGCGATTTCGCTCCAATTCACATTCCAAGTAATATTCGGCATGCTAATTACGTTGCCGATTGCCAAATTGCATTATCTCTTATAGTTTCCGAGATATGGACTATCGACATCTTGCAATATTGGCTCTGCTTCTAATTTGGGCCAGAAATGTAAAATGGTCTTATGAATTAGCGATTTCGCCCCAATTCACATTCCAAGTAATATTCGGCATGCTAATTACGTTGCCAATTGCCAAATTGCATTATCTCTTATAGTTTCCGAGATATGGACTATCGACATCTTGCAATATTGGCTCTGATTCTAACTTGGGCCAGAAATGTAAAATGGTCTTATGAATTAGCGATTTCGCTCCAATTCACATTCCAAGTAATATTCGGCATGCTAATTACGTTGCCGATTGCCAAATTGCATTATCTCTTATAGTTTCCGAGATATGGACTATCGACACCTTGCAATATTGGCTCTGCTTCTAACTTGAGCCAGAATTGTAAAATGGTCTTATGAATTAGCGATTTCGCTCCAATTCACATTCCAAGTAATATTCGGCATGCTAATTACGTTACCGATTGCCAAATTGCATCATCTCTTATAGTTTCCGAGATATGGACTATCGACATCTTGCAATATTGGCTCTGCTTCTAACTTGAGCCAGCATTGTAAAATGGTCTTATGAATTAGCGATTTCGCTCCAATTCACATTCCAAGTAATATTCGGCATGCTAATTACGTTGCCGATTGCCAAATTGCATTATCTCTTATAGTTTCCGAGATATGGACTATCGACACCTTGCAATATTGGCTCTGCTTCTAACTTGAGCCAGAATTGTAAAATGGTCTTATGAATTAGCGATTTCGCTCCAATTCACATTCCAAGTAATATTCGGCATGCTAATTACGTTGCCGATTGCCAAATTGCATTATCTCTTATAGTTTCCGAGATATGGACTATCGACACCTTGCAATATTGGCTCTGCTTCTAACTTGAGCCAGAATTGTAAAATGGTCTTATGAATTAGCGATTTCGCTCCAATTCACATTCCAAGTAATATTCGGCATGCTAATTACGTTGCCGATTGCCAAATTGCATTAACTCTTATAGTTTCCGAGACATGGACTATCGACACCTTGCAATATTGGCTCTGCTTCTAACTTGAGCCAGAATTGTAAAATGGTCTTATGAATTAGCGATTTCGCTCCAATTCACATTCCAAGTAATATTCGGCATGCTAATTACGTTACCGATTGCCAAATTGCATCATCTCTTATAGTTTCCGAGATATGGACTATCGACATTTTGCAATATTGGCTCTGCTTCTAACTTGAGCCAGCATTGTAAAATGGTCTTATGAATTAGCGATTTCGCTCCAATTCACATTCCAAGTAATATTCGGCATGCTAATTACGTTGCCGATTGCCAAATTGCATTATCTCTTATAGTTTCCGAGATATGGACTATCGACACCTTGCAATATTGGCTCTGCTTCTAACTTGAGCCAGAATTGTAAAATGGTCTTATGAATTAGCGATTTCGCTCCAATTCACATTCCAAGTAATATTCGGCATGCTAATTACGTTGCCGATTGCCAAATTGCATTAACTCTTATAGTTTCCGAGATATGGACTATCGACATCTTGCAATATTGGCTCTGCTTCTAACTTAGGCCAGAAATGTAAAATGGTCTTATGAATTAGCGATTTCGCTCCAATTCACATTCCAAGTAATATTCGGCATGCTAATTACGTTACCGATTGCCAAATTGCATTATCTCTTATAGTTTCCGAGATATGGACTATCGACATCTTGCAATATTGGCTCTGCTTCTAACTTGTGCCAGAAATGTAAAATGGTCTTATGAATCAGCGATTTCGCTCCAATTCACATTCCAAGTAATATTCGGCATGCTAATTACGTTGCCGATTGCCAAATTGCATTATCTCTTATAGTTTCCGAGATATGGTCTATCGACATCTTGCAATATTGGCTCTGCTTCTAACTTGAGCCAGAATTGTAAAATGGTCTTATGAATTAGCGATTTCGCTCCAATTCACATTCCAAGTAATATTCGGCATGCTAATTACGTTGCCGATTGCCAAATTGCATTATCTCTTATAGTTTCCGAGATATGGACTATCGACACCTTGCAATATTGGCTCTGCTTCTAACTTGAGCCAGAATTGTAAAATGGTCTTATGAATTAGCGATTTCGCTCCAATTCACATTCCAAGTAATATTCGGCATGCTAATTACGTTGCCGATTGCCAAATTGCATTAACTCTTATAGTTTCCGAGATATGGACTATCGACATCTTGCAATATTGGCTCTGCTTCTAACTTAGGCCAGAAATGTAAAATGGTCTTATGAATTAGCGATTTCGCTCCAATTCACATTCCAAGTAATATTCGGCATGCTAATTACGTTGCCGATTGCCAAATTGCATCATCTCTTATAGTTTCCGAGATATGGACTATCGAGATCTTGCAATATTGGCTCTGCTTCTAACTAGAGCCAGCATTGTAAAATGGTCTTATGAATTAGCGATTTCGCTCCAATTCACATTCCAAGTAATATTCGGCATGCTAATTACGTTGCCGATTGCCAAATTGCATTATCTCTTATAGTTTCCGAGATATGGACTACGTCGCCGATTGCCAAATTGCATTATCTCTTATAGTTTCCGAGATATGGACTATCGACATCTTGCAATATTGGCTCTGCTTCTAACTTGGGCCAGAAATGTAAAATGGTCTTATGAATTAGCGATTTCGCTCCAATTCACATTCCAAGTAATATTCGGCATGCTAATTACGTTGCCGATTGCCAAATTGCATTATCTCTTATAGTTTCCGAGATATGGACTATCGACATCTTGCAATATTGGCTCTGCTTCTAACTTGGGCCAGAAATGTAAAATGGTCTTATGAATTAGCGATTTCGCTCCAATTCACATTCCAAGTAATATTCGGCATGCTAATTACGTTGCCGATTGCCAAATTGCATTATCTCTTATAGTTTCCGAGATATGGACTATCGACATCTTGCAATATTGGCTCTGCTTCTAACTTGAGCCAGAATTGTAAAATGGTCTTATGAATTAGCGATTTCGCTCCAATTCACATTCCAAGTAATATTTGGCATGCTAATTACGTTGCCGATTGCCAAATTGCATTATCTCTTATAGTTTCCGAGATATGGACTATCGACATCTTGCAATATTGGCTCTGCTTCTAACTTGAGCCAGAATTGTAAAATGGTCTTATGAATTAGCAATTTCGCTCCAATTCACATTCCAAGTAATATTCGGCATGCTAATTACGATGCCGACTGCCAAATTGCATTATCTCTTATAGTTTCCGAGATATGGACTATCGACATCTTGCAATATTGGCTCTGCTTCTAACTTGAGCCAGAATTGTAAAATGGTTTTATGAATTAGCGATTTCGCTCCAATTCGCATTCCAAGTAATATTCGGCATGCTAATTACGTTGCCGACTGCCAAATTGCATTATCTCTTATAGTTTCCGAGATATGGACTATCGACATCTTGCAATATTGGCTCTGCTTCTAACTTGGGCCAGAAATGTAAAATGGTCTTATGAATTAGCGATTTCGCTCCAATTCACATTCCAAGTAATATTCGGCATGCTAATTACGTTGCCGATTGCCAAATTGCATTATCTCTTATAGTTTCCGAGATATGGACTATCGACATCTTGCAATATTGGCTCTGCTTCTAACTTGGGCCAGAAATGTAAAATGGTCTTATGAATTAGCGATTTCGCTCCAATTCACATTCCAAGTAATATTCGGCATGCTAATTACGTCGCCGATTGCCAAATTGCATTATCTCTTATAGTTTCCGAGATATGGACTATCGACATCTTGCAATATTGGATCTGCTTCTAACTTGGGCCAGAAATGTAAAATGGTCTTATGAATTAGCGATTTCGCTCCAATTCACATTCCAAGTAACATTCGGCATGCTAATTACGTTGCCGATTGCCAAATTGCATTATCTCTTATAGTTTCCGAGATGTGGACTATCGACATCTTGCAATATTGGCCCTGCTTCTAACTTGGGCCAGAAATGTAAAATGGTCTTATGAATTAGCGATTTCGCTCCAATTCACATTCCAAGTAATATTCGGCATGCTAATTACGTTGCCGATTGCCAAATTGCATTATCTCTTATAGTTTCCGAGATATGGACTATCGACATCTTGCAATATTGGCTCTGCTTCTAACTTGAGCCAGAATTGTAAAATGGTCTTATGAATTAGCGATTTCGCTCCAATTCACATTCCAAGTAATATTTGGCATGCTAATTACGTTGCCGATTGCCAAATTGCATTATCTCTTATAGTTTCCGAGCTATGGACTATCGACATCTTGCAATATTGGCTCTGCTTCTAACTTGAGCCAGAATTGTAAAATGGTCTTATGAATTAGCGATTTCGCTCCAATTCACATTCCAAGTAATATTCGGCATGCTAATTACGTTGCCGATTGCCAAATTGCATTATCTCTTATAGTTTCCGAGATATGGACTATCGACATCTTGCAATATTGGCTCTGCTTCTAACTTGTGCCAGAAATGTAAAATGGTCTTATGAATTAGCGATTTCGCTCCAATTCATATTCCAAGTAATATTCGGCATGCTAATTACGTTGCCGATTGCCAAATTGCATTATCTCTTATAGTTTCCGAGATATGGACTATCGACATCTTGCAATATTGGCTCTGCTTCTAACTTGTGCCAGAAATGTAAAATGGTCTTATGAATTAGCGATTTCGCTCCAATTCACATTCCAAGTAATATTCGGCATGCTAATTACGTTGCCGATTGCCAAATTGCATTATCTCTTATAGTTTCCGAGATATGGACTATCGACACCTTGCAATATTGGCTCTGCTTCTAACTTGAGCCAGAATTGTAAAATGGTCTTATGAATTAGCGATTTCGCTCCAATTCACATTCCAAGTAATATTCGGCATGCTAATTACGTTGCCGATTGCCAAATTGCATCATCTCTTATAGTTTCCGAGATATGGACTATCGACATCTTGCAATATTGGCTCTGCTTCTAACTTAGGCCAGAAATGTAAAATGGTCTTATGAATTAGCGATTTCGCTCCAATTCACATTCCAAGTAATATTCGGCATGCTAATTACGTTACCGATTGCCAAATTGCATTATCTCTTATAGTTTCCGAGATATGGACTATCGACATCTTGCAATATTGGCTCTGCTTCTAACTTGTGCCAGAAATGTAAAATGGTCTTATGAATCAGCGATTTCGCTCCAATTCACATTCCAAGTAATATTCGGCATGCTAAATACGTTGCCGATTGCCAAATTGCATTATCTCTTATAGTTTCCGAGATATGGTCTATCGACATCTTGCAATATTGGCTCTGCTTCTAACTTGAGCCAGAATTGTAAAATGGTCTTATGAATTAGCGATTTCGCTCCAATTCACATTCCAAGTAATATTCGGCATGCTAATTACGTTGCCGATTGCCAAATTGCATTATCTCTTATAGTTTCCGAGATATGGACTATCGTCATCTTGCAATATTGGCTCTGCTTCTAACTTGGTCCAGAAATGTAAAATGGCCTTATGAATTGGCGATTTCGCTCCAATTCACATTCCAAGTAATATTCGGCATGATAATTACGTTGCCGATTGCCAAATTGCATTATCTCTTATAGTTTCCGAGATATGGACTATCGACATCTTGCAATATTGGCTCTGCTTCTAACTTGGGCCAGAAATGTAAAATGGTCTTATGAAATAGCGATTTCGCCCCAATTCACATTCCAAGTTATGTTCGGCATGCTAATTACGTTGCCGATTGCCAAATTGCATTATCTCTTATAGTTTCCGAGATATGGACTATCGACATCTTGCAATATTGGCTCTGCTTCTAACTTGAGCCAGAATTGTAAAATGGTCTTATGAATTAGCGATTTCGCTCCAATTCACATTCCAAGTAATATTCGGCATGCTAATTACGTTGCCGATTGCCAAATTGCATTATCTCTTATAGTTTCCGAGATATGGACTATCGACACCTTGCAATATTGGCTCTGCTTCTAACTTGAGCCAGAATTGTAAAATGGTCTTATGAATTAGCGATTTCGCTCCAATTCACATTCCAAGTAATATTCGGCATGCTAATTACGTTGCCGATTGCCAAATTGCATTAACTCTTATAGTTTCCGAGATATGGACTATCGACATCTTGCAATATTGGCTCTGCTTCTAACTTAGGCCAGAAATGTAAAATGGTCTTATGAATTAGCGATTTCGCTCCAATTCACATTCCAAGTAATATTCGGCATGCTAATTACGTTGCCGATTGCCAAATTGCATCATCTCTTATAGTTTCCGAGATATGGACTATCGAGATCTTGCAATATTGGCTCTGCTTCTAACTAGAGCCAGCATTGTAAAATGGTCTTATGAATTAGCGATTTCGCTCCAATTCACATTCCAAGTAATATTCGGCATGCTAATTACGTTGCCGATTGCCAAATTGCATTATCTCTTATAGTTTCCGAGATATGGACTACGTCGCCGATTGCCAAATTGCATTATCTCTTATAGTTTCCGAGATATGGACTATCGACATCTTGCAATATTGGCTCTGCTTCTAACTTGGGCCAGAAATGTAAAATGGTCTTATGAATTAGCGATTTCGCTCCAATTCACATTCCAAGTAATATTCGGCATGCTAATTACGTTGCCGATTGCCAAATTGCATTATCTCTTATAGTTTCCGAGATATGGACTATCGACATCTTGCAATATTGGCTCTGCTTCTAACTTGGGCCAGAAATGTAAAATGGTCTTATGAATTAGCGATTTCGCTCCAATTCACATTCCAAGTAATATTCGGCATGCTAATTACGTTGCCGATTGCCAAATTGCATTATCTCTTATAGTTTCCGAGATATGGACTATCGACATCTTGCAATATTGGCTCTGCTTCTAACTTGAGCCAGAATTGTAAAATGGTCTTATGAATTAGCGATTTCGCTCCAATTCACATTCCAAGTAATATTCGGCATGCTAATTACGTTGCCGACTGCCAAATTGCATTATCTCTTATAGTTTCCGAGATATGGACTATCGACATCTTGCAATATTGGCTCTGCTTCTAACTTGAGCCAGAATTGTAAAATGGTCTTATGAATTAGCGATTTCGCTCCAATTCACATTCCAAGTAATATTTGGCATGCTAATTACGTTGCCGATTGCCAAATTGCATTATCTCTTATAGTTTCCGAGCTATGGACTATCGACATCTTGCAATATTGGCTCTGCTTCTAACTTGAGCCAGAATTGTAAAATGGTCTTATGAATTAGCGATTTCGCTCCAATTCACATTCCAAGTAATATTCGGCATGCTAATTACGTTGCCGATTGCCAAATTGCATTATCTCTTATAGTTTCCGAGATATGGACTATCGACATCTTGCAATATTGGCTCTGCTTCTAACTTGTGCCAGAAATGTAAAATGGTCTTATGAATTAGCGATTTCGCTCCAATTCATATTCCAAGTAATATTCGGCATGCTAATTACGTTGCCGATTGCCAAATTGCATTATCTCTTATAGTTTCCGAGATATGGACTATCGACATCTTGCAATATTGGCTCTGCTTCTAACTTGTGCCAGAAATGTAAAATGGTCTTATGAATTAGCGATTTCGCTCCAATTCACATTCCAAGTAATATTCGGCATGCTAATTACGTTGCCGATTGCCAAATTGCATTATCTCTTATAGTTTCCGAGATATGGACTATCGACATCTTGCAATATTGGCTCTGCTTCTAACTTGGGCCAGAAATGTAAAATGGTCTTATGAAATAGCGATTTCGCCCCAATTCACATTCCAAGTTATGTTCGGCATGCTAATTACGTTGCCGATTGCCAAATTGCATTATCTCTTATAGTTTCCGAGATATGGACTATCGACATCTTGCAATATTGGCTCTGCTTCTAACTTGAGCCAGAATTGTAAAATGGTCTTATGAATTAGCGATTTCGCTCCAATTCACATTCCAAGTAATATTCGGCATGCTAATTACGTTGCCGATTGCCAAATTGCATTATCTCTTATAGTTTCCGAGATATGGACTATCGACACCTTGCAATATTGGCTCTGCTTCTAACTTGAGCCAGAATTGTAAAATGGTCTTATGAATTAGCGATTTCGCTCCAATTCACATTCCAAGTAATATTCGGCATGCTAATTACGTTGCCGATTGCCAAATTGCATTAACTCTTATAGTTTCCGAGATATGGACTATCGACATCTTGCAATATTGGCTCTGCTTCTAACTTAGGCCAGAAATGTAAAATGGTCTTATGAATTAGCGATTTCGCTCCAATTCACATTCCAAGTAATATTCGGCATGCTAATTACGTTGCCGATTGCCAAATTGCATCATCTCTTATAGTTTCCGAGATATGGACTATCGAGATCTTGCAATATTGGCTCTGCTTCTAACTAGAGCCAGCATTGTAAAATGGTCTTATGAATTAGCGATTTCGCTCCAATTCACATTCCAAGTAATATTCGGCATGCTAATTACGTTGCCGATTGCCAAATTGCATTATCTCTTATAGTTTCCGAGATATGGACTACGTCGCCGATTGCCAAATTGCATTATCTCTTATAGTTTCCGAGATATGGACTATCGACATCTTGCAATATTGGCTCTGCTTCTAACTTGGGCCAGAAATGTAAAATGGTCTTATGAATTAGCGATTTCGCTCCAATTCACATTCCAAGTAATATTCGGCATGCTAATTACGTTGCCGATTGCCAAATTGCATTATCTCTTATAGTTTCCGAGATATGGACTATCGACATCTTGCAATATTGGCTCTGCTTCTAACTTGGGCCAGAAATGTAAAATGGTCTTATGAATTAGCGATTTCGCTCCAATTCACATTCCAAGTAATATTCGGCATGCTAATTACGTTGCCGATTGCCAAATTGCATTATCTCTTATAGTTTCCGAGATATGGACTATCGACATCTTGCAATATTGGCTCTGCTTCTAACTTGAGCCAGAATTGTAAAATGGTCTTATGAATTAGCGATTTCGCTCCAATTCACATTCCAAGTAATATTTGGCATGCTAATTACGTTGCCGATTGCCAAATTGCATTATCTCTTATAGTTTCCGAGCTATGGACTATCGACATCTTGCAATATTGGCTCTGCTTCTAACTTGAGCCAGAATTGTAAAATGGTCTTATGAATTAGCGATTTCGCTCCAATTCACATTCCAAGTAATATTCGGCATGCTAATTACGTTGCCGACTGCCAAATTGCATTATCTCTTATAGTTTCCGAGATATGGACTATCGACATCTTGCAATATTGGCTCTGCTTCTAACTTGAGCCAGAATTGTAAAATGGTTTTATGAATTAGCGATTTCGCTCCAATTCGCATTCCAAGTAATATTCGGCATGCTAATTACGTTGCCGACTGCCAAATTGCATTATCTCTTATAGTTTCCGAGATATGGACTATCGACATCTTGCAATATTGGCTCTGCTTCTAACTTGGGCCAGAAATGTAAAATGGTCTTATGAATTAGCGATTTCGCTCCAATTCACATTCCAAGTAATATTCGGCATGCTAATTACGTTGCCGATTGCCAAATTGCATTATCTCTTATAGTTTCCGAGATATGGACTATCGACATCTTGCAATATTGGCTCTGCTTCTAACTTGGGCCAGAAATGTAAAATGGTCTTATGAATTAGCGATTTCGCTCCAATTCACATTCCAAGTAATATTCGGCATGCTAATTACGTCGCCGATTGCCAAATTGCATTATCTCTTATAGTTTCCGAGATATGGACTATCGACATCTTGCAATATTGGCTCTGCTTCTAACTTGGGCCAGAAATGTAAAATGGTCTTATGAATTAGCGATTTCGCTCCAATTCACATTCCAAGTAACATTCGGCATGCTAATTACGTTGCCGATTGCCAAATTGCATTATCTCTTATAGTTTCCGAGATATGGACTATCGACATCTTGCAATATTGGCTCTGCTTCTAACTTGGGCCAGAAATGTAAAATGGTCTTATGAAATAGCGATTTCGCCCCAATTCACATTCCAAGTTATGTTCGGCATGCTAATTACGTTGCCGATTGCCAAATTGCATTATCTCTTATAGTTTCCGAGATATGGACTATCGACATCTTGCAATATTGGCTCTGCTTCTAACTTGGGCCAGAAATGTAAAATGGTCTTATGAATTAGCGATTTCGCTCCAATTCACATTCCAAGTAATATTCGGCATGCTAATTACGTTGCCGATTGCCAAATTGCATTATCTCTTATAGTTTCCGAGATATGGACTATCGACACCTTGCAATATTGGCTCTGCTTCTAACTTGGGTCAGAAATGTAAAATGGTCTTATGAATTAGCGATTTCTCTCCAATTCACATTCCAAGTAATATTCGGCATGCTAATTACGTTGCCGATTGCCAAATTGCATTATCTCTTATAGTTTCTGAGATATGGACTATCGACATCTTGCAATATTGGCTCTGCTTCTAACTTGAGCCAGAATTGTAAAATGGTCTTATGAATTAGCGATTTCGCTCCAATTCACAATCCAAGTAATATTCGGCATGCTAAACGTTGCCGATTGCCAAATTGCATTATCTCTTATAGTTTCCGAGATATGGACTATCGACATCTTGCAATATTGGCTCTGCTTCTAACTTGGGCCAGAAATGTAAAATGGTCTTATGAATTAGCGATTTCGCTCCAATTCACATTCCAAGTAATATTCGGCATGCTAATTACGTTGCCGATTGCCAAATTGCATTATCTCTTATAGTTTCCGAGCTATGGAATATCGACATCCTGCAATATTGGCTCTGCTTCTAACTTGAGCCAGAATTGTAAAATGGTCTTATGAATTAGCGATTTCGCTCCAATTCACATTCCAAGTAATATTCGGCATGCTAATTACGTTGCCGATTGCCAAATTGCATTATCTCTTATAGTTTCCGAGATATGGACTATCGTCATCTTGCAATATTGGCTCTGCTTCTAACTTGGGCCAGAAATGTAAAATGGTCTTATGAATTAGCGATTTCGCTCCAATTCACATTCCAAGTAATATTCGGCATGATAATTACTTTGCCGATTGCCAAATTGCATTATCTCTTATATTTTTCGAGATATGGACTATCGACACCTTGCAATATTGGCTTTGCTTCTAACTTGAGCCAGAATTATAAAATGGTCTTATGATTTAGCGATTTCGCTCCAATTCACATTCCAAGTAATATTCGGCATGCTAATTGCGTTGCCGATTGCCAAATTGCATTATCTCTTATAGTTTCCGAGATATGGACTATCGACATCTTGCAATATTGGCTCTGCTTCTAACTTGGGCCAGAAATGTAAAATGGTCTTATGAATTAGCGATTTCGCTCCAATTCACATTCCAAGTAATATTCGGCATGCTAATTACGTTGCCGATTGCCAAATTGCATTATCTCTTATAGTTTCCGAGATATGGACTATCGACACCTTGCAATATTGGCTCTGCTTCTAACTTGAGCCAGAATTGTAAAATGGTCTTATGAATTAGCGATTTCGCTCCAATTCACATTCCAAGTAATATTCGGCATGCTAATTACGTTGCCGATTGCCAAATTGCATTATCTCTTATAGTTTCCGAGATATGGACTATCGACACCTTGCAATATTGGCTCTGCTTCTAACTTGAGCCAGAATTGTAAAATGGTCTTATGAATTAGCGATTTCGCTCCAATTCACATTCCAAGTAATATTCGGCATGCTAATTACGTTGCCGATTGCCAAATTGCATTAACTCTTATAGTTTCCGAGATATGGACTATCGACATCTTGCAATATTGGCTCTGCTTCTAACTTAGGCCAGAAATGTAAAATGGTCTTATGAATTAGCGATTTCGCTCCAATTCACATTCCAAGTAATATTCGGCATGCTAATTACGTTGCCGATTGCCAAATTGCATCATCTCTTATAGTTTCCGAGATATGGACTATCGAGATCTTGCAATATTGGCTCTGCTTCTAACTAGAGCCAGCATTGTAAAATGGTCTTATGAATTAGCGATTTCGCTCCAATTCACATTCCAAGTAATATTCGGCATGCTAATTATATTGCCGGTTGCCAAATTGCATTATCTCTTATAGTTTCCGAGATATGGACTACGTTGCCGATTGCCAAATTGCATTATCTCTTATAGTTTCCGAGATATGGACTATCGACATCTTGCAATATTGGCTCTGCTTCTAACTTGGGCCAGAAATGTAAAATGGTCTTATGAATTAGCGATTTCGCTCCAATTCACATTCCAAGTAATATTCGGCATGCTAATTACGTTGCCGATTGCCAAATTGCATTATCTCTTATAGTTTCCGAGATATGGACTATCGACATCTTGCAATATTGGCTCTGCTTCTAACTTGGGCCAGAAATGTAAAATGGTCTTATGAATTAGCGATTTCGCTCCAATTCACATTCCAAGTAATATTCGGCATGCTAATTACGTTGCCGATTGCCAAATTGCATTATCTCTTATAGTTTCCGAGATATGGACTATCGACATCTTGCAATATTGGCTCTGCTTCTAACTTGAGCCAGAATTGTAAAATGGTCTTATGAATTAGCGATTTCGCTCCAATTCACATTCCAAGTAATATTTGGCATGCTAATTACGTTGCCGATTGCCAAATTGCATTATCTCTTATAGTTTCCGAGCTATGGACTATCGACATCTTGCAATATTGGCTCTGCTTCTAACTTGAGCCAGAATTGTAAAATGGTCTTATGAATTAGCGATTTCGCTCCAATTCACATTCCAAGTAATATTCGGCATGCTAATTACGTTGCCGACTGCCAAATTGCATTATCTCTTATAGTTTCCGAGATATGGACTATCGACATCTTGCAATATTGGCTCTGCTTCTAACTTGAGCCAGAATTGTAAAATGGTTTTATGAATTAGCGATTTCGCTCCAATTCGCATTCCAAGTAATATTCGGCATGCTAATTACGTTGCCGACTGCCAAATTGCATTATCTCTTATAGTTTCCGAGATATGGACTATCGACATCTTGCAATATTGGCTCTGCTTCTAACTTGGGCCAGAAATGTAAAATGGTCTTATGAATTAGCGATTTCGCTCCAATTCACATTCCAAGTAATATTCGGCATGCTAATTACGTTGCCGATTGCCAAATTGCATTATCTCTTATAGTTTCCGAGATATGGACTATCGACATCTTGCAATATTGGCTCTGCTTCTAACTTGGGCCAGAAATGTAAAATGGTCTTATGAATTAGCGATTTCGCTCCAATTCACATTCCAAGTAATATTCGGCATGCTAATTACGTCGCCGATTGCCAAATTGCATTATCTCTTATAGTTTCCGAGATATGGACTATCGACATCTTGCAATATTGGCTCTGCTTCTAACTTGGGCCAGAAATGTAAAATGGTCTTATGAATTAGCGATTTCGCTCCAATTCACATTCCAAGTAACATTCGGCATGCTAATTACGTTGCCGATTGCCAAATTGCATTATCTCTTATAGTTTCCGAGATATGGACTATCGACATCTTGCAATATTGGCTCTGCTTCTAACTTGGGCCAGAAATGTAAAATGGTCTTATGAAATAGCGATTTCGCCCCAATTCACATTCCAAGTTATGTTCGGCATGCTAATTACGTTGCCGATTGCCAAATTGCATTATCTCTTATAGTTTCCGAGATATGGACTATCGACATCTTGCAATATTGGCTCTGCTTCTAACTTGGGCCAGAAATGTAAAATGGTCTTATGAATTAGCGATTTCGCTCCAATTCACATTCCAAGTAATATTCGGCATGCTAATTACGTTGCCGATTGCCAAATTGCATTATCTCTTATAGTTTCCGAGATATGGACTATCGACACCTTGCAATATTGGCTCTGCTTCTAACTTGGGTCAGAAATGTAAAATGGTCTTATGAATTAGCGATTTCTCTCCAATTCACATTCCAAGTAATATTCGGCATGCTAATTACGTTGCCGATTGCCAAATTGCATTATCTCTTATAGTTTCTGAGATATGGACTATCGACATCTTGCAATATTGGCTCTGCTTCTAACTTGAGCCAGAATTGTAAAATGGTCTTATGAATTAGCGATTTCGCTCCAATTCACAATCCAAGTAATATTCGGCATGCTAAACGTTGCCGATTGCCAAATTGCATTATCTCTTATAGTTTCCGAGATATGGACTATCGACATCTTGCAATATTGGCTCTGCTTCTAACTTGGGCCAGAAATGTAAAATGGTCTTATGAATTAGCGATTTCGCTCCAATTCACATTCCAAGTAATATTCGGCATGCTAATTACGTTGCCGATTGCCAAATTGCATTATCTCTTATAGTTTCCGAGCTATGGAATATCGACATCCTGCAATATTGGCTCTGCTTCTAACTTGAGCCAGAATTGTAAAATGGTCTTATGAATTAGCGATTTCGCTCCAATTCACATTCCAAGTAATATTCGGCATGCTAATTACGTTGCCGATTGCCAAATTGCATTATCTCTTATAGTTTCCGAGATATGGACTATCGTCATCTTGCAATATTGGCTCTGCTTCTAACTTGGGCCAGAAATGTAAAATGGTCTTATGAATTAGCGATTTCGCTCCAATTCACATTCCAAGTAATATTCGGCATGATAATTACTTTGCCGATTGCCAAATTGCATTATCTCTTATATTTTTCGAGATATGGACTATCGACACCTTGCAATATTGGCTCTGCTTCTAACTTGAGCCAGAATTGTAAAATGGTCTTATGATTTAGCGATTTCGCTCCAATTCACATTCCAAGTAATATTCGGCATGCTAATTGCGTTGCCGATTGCCAAATTGCATTATCTCTTATAGTTTCCGAGATATGGACTATCGACATCTTGCAATATTGGCTCTGCTTCTAACTTGGGCCAGAAATGTAAAATGGTCTTATGAATTAGCGATTTCGCTCCAATTCACATTCCAAGTAATATTCGGCATGCTAATTACGTTGCCGATTGCCAAATTGCATTATCTCTTATAGTTTCCGAGATATGGACTATCGACATCTTGCAATATTGGCTCTGCTTCTAACTTGAGCCAGAATTGTAAAATGGTCTTATGAATTAGCGATTTCGCTCCAATTCACATTCCAAGTAATATTTGGCATGCTAATTACGTTGCCGATTGCCAAATTGCATTATCTCTTATAGTTTCCGAGCTATGGACTATCGACATCTTGCAATATTGGCTCTGCTTCTAACTTGAGCCAGAATTGTAAAATGGTCTTATGAATTAGCGATTTCGCTCCAATTCACATTCCAAGTAATATTCGGCATGCTAATTACGTTGCCGACTGCCAAATTGCATTATCTCTTATAGTTTCCGAGATATGGACTATCGACATCTTGCAATATTGGCTCTGCTTCTAACTTGAGCCAGAATTGTAAAATGGTTTTATGAATTAGCGATTTCGCTCCAATTCGCATTCCAAGTAATATTCGGCATGCTAATTACGTTGCCGACTGCCAAATTGCATTATCTCTTATAGTTTCCGAGATATGGACTATCGACATCTTGCAATATTGGCTCTGCTTCTAACTTGGGCCAGAAATGTAAAATGGTCTTATGAATTAGCGATTTCGCTCCAATTCACATTCCAAGTAATATTCGGCATGCTAATTACGTTGCCGATTGCCAAATTGCATTATCTCTTATAGTTTCCGAGATATGGACTATCGACATCTTGCAATATTGGCTCTGCTTCTAACTTGGGCCAGAAATGTAAAATGGTCTTATGAATTAGCGATTTCGCTCCAATTCACATTCCAAGTAATATTCGGCATGCTAATTACGTCGCCGATTGCCAAATTGCATTATCTCTTATAGTTTCCGAGATATGGACTATCGACATCTTGCAATATTGGCTCTGCTTCTAACTTGGGCCAGAAATGTAAAATGGTCTTATGAATTAGCGATTTCGCTCCAATTCACATTCCAAGTAACATTCGGCATGCTAATTACGTTGCCGATTGCCAAATTGCATTATCTCTTATAGTTTCCGAGATATGGACTATCGACATCTTGCAATATTGGCTCTGCTTCTAACTTGGGCCAGAAATGTAAAATGGTCTTATGAAATAGCGATTTCGCCCCAATTCACATTCCAAGTTATGTTCGGCATGCTAATTACGTTGCCGATTGCCAAATTGCATTATCTCTTATAGTTTCCGAGATATGGACTATCGACATCTTGCAATATTGGCTCTGCTTCTAACTTGGGCCAGAAATGTAAAATGGTCTTATGAATTAGCGATTTCGCTCCAATTCACATTCCAAGTAATATTCGGCATGCTAATTACGTTGCCGATTGCCAAATTGCATTATCTCTTATAGTTTCCGAGATATGGACTATCGACACCTTGCAATATTGGCTCTGCTTCTAACTTGGGTCAGAAATGTAAAATGGTCTTATGAATTAGCGATTTCTCTCCAATTCACATTCCAAGTAATATTCGGCATGCTAATTACGTTGCCGATTGCCAAATTGCATTATCTCTTATAGTTTCTGAGATATGGACTATCGACATCTTGCAATATTGGCTCTGCTTCTAACTTGAGCCAGAATTGTAAAATGGTCTTATGAATTAGCGATTTCGCTCCAATTCACAATCCAAGTAATATTCGGCATGCTAAACGTTGCCGATTGCCAAATTGCATTATCTCTTATAGTTTCCGAGATATGGACTATCGACATCTTGCAATATTGGCTCTGCTTCTAACTTGGGCCAGAAATGTAAAATGGTCTTATGAATTAGCGATTTCGCTCCAATTCACATTCCAAGTAATATTCGGCATGCTAATTACGTTGCCGATTGCCAAATTGCATTATCTCTTATAGTTTCCGAGCTATGGAATATCGACATCCTGCAATATTGGCTCTGCTTCTAACTTGAGCCAGAATTGTAAAATGGTCTTATGAATTAGCGATTTCGCTCCAATTCACATTCCAAGTAATATTCGGCATGCTAATTACGTTGCCGATTGCCAAATTGCATTATCTCTTATATTTTCCGAGATATGGACTATCGTCATCTTGCAATATTGGCTCTGCTTCTAACTTGGGCCAGAAATGTAAAATGGTCTTATGAATTAGCGATTTCGCTCCAATTCACATTCCAAGTAATATTCGGCATGATAATTACTTTGCCGATTGCCAAATTGCATTATCTCTTATAGTTTCCGAGATATGGACTATCGACACCTTGCAATATTGGCTCTGCTTCTAACTTGAGCCAGAATTGTAAAATGGTCTTATGATTTAGCGATTTCGCTCCAATTCACATTCCAAGTAATATTCGGCATGCTAATTGCGTTGCCGATTGCCAAATTGCATTATCTCTTATAGTTTCCGAGATATGGACTATCGACATCTTGCAATATTGGCTCTGCTTCTAACTTGGGCCAGAAATGTAAAATGGTCTTATGAATTAGCGATTTCGCTCCAATTCACATTCCAAGTAATATTCGGCATGCTAATTACGTTGCCGATTGCCAAATTGCATTATCTCTTATAGTTTCCGAGATATGGACTATCGACATCTTGCAATATTGGCTCTGCTTCTAACTTGTGGAAGAAATGTAAAATAGTCTTATGAATTAGCGATTTCGCTCCAATTCATATTCCAAGTAATATTCGGCATGCTAATTACGTTGCCGATTGCCAAATTTCATTATCTCTTATAGTTTCCGAGATATGGACTATCGACATCTTGCAATATTGGCTCTGCTTCTAACTTGGGCCAGAAATGTAAAATGGTCTTATGAATTAGCGATTTCGCTCCAATTCACATTCCAAGTAATATTCGGCATGCTAATTACGTTGCCGATTGCCAAATTGCATTATCTCTTATAGTTTCCGAGATATGGACTATCGACATCTTGCAATATTGGCTCTGCTTCTAACTTGAGCCAGAATTGTAAAATGGTCTTATGAATTAGCGATTTCGCTCCAATTCACATTCCAAGTAATATGCGGCATGCTAATTACGTTGCCGATTGCCAAATTGCATTATCTCTTATAGTTTCCGAGATATGGACTATCGACACCTTGCAATATTGGCTCTGCTTCTAACTTGAGCCAGAATTGTAAAACGGTCTTATGAATTAACGATTTCGCTCCAATTCACATTCCAAGTAATATTCGGCATGCTAATTACGTTGCCGATTGCCAAATTGCATTATCTCTTATAGTTTCCGAGATATCGACTATCGACATCTTGCAATATTGGCTCTGCTTCTAACTTGTGCCAGAAATGTAAAATGGACTTATGAATTAGCGATTTCGCTCCAATTCACATTCCAAGTAATATTCGGCATGCTAATTACGTTGCCGATTGCCAAATTGCATTATCTCTTATAATTTCCGAGATATGGACTATCGACATCTTGCAATATTGGCTCTGCTTCTAACTTGAGCCAGAATTGTAAAATGGTCTTATGAATTAGGGATTTCGCTCCAATTCACATTCCAAGTAATATTCGGCATGCTAATTACGTTGCCGATTGCCAAATTGCATTATCTTTTATAGTTTCCGAGATATGAACTATCGACATCTTGCAATATAGGCTCTGCTTCTAACTTGGGCCAGAAATGTAAAATGGTCTTATGAATTAGCGATTTCGCTCCAATTCACATTCCAAGTAATATTCGGCATGCTAATTACGTTGCCGATTGCCAAATTGCATTATCTCTTATAGTTTCCGAGCTATGGACTATCGACATCTTGCAATATTGGCTCTGCTTCTAACTTGAGCCAGAATTGTAAAATGGTCTTATGAATTAGCGATTTCGCTCCAATTCACATTCCAAGTAATATTCGGCATGCTAATTATGTTGCCGATTGCCAAATTGCATTATCTCTTATAGTTTCCGAGATATGGACTATCGACACCTTGCAATATTGGCTCTGCTTCTAACTTGAGCCAGAATTGTAAAATGGTCTTATGAATTAGCGATTTCGCTCCAATTCACATTCCAAGTAATATTCGGCATGCTAATTACGTTGCCGATTGCCAAATTGCATTATCTCTTATAGTTTCCGAGATATGGACTATCGACATCTTGCAATATTGGCTCTGCTTCTAACTTGGGCCAGAAATGTAAAATGGTCTTATGAATTAGCGATTTCGCTCCAATTCACATTCCAAGTAATATTCGGCATGCTAATTACGTTTCCGATTGCCAAATTGCATTATCTCTTATAGTTTCCGAGATATGGACTATCGACACCTTGCAATATTGGCTCAGCTTCTAACTTGAGCCAGAATTGTAAAATGGTCTTATGAATTAGCGATTTCGCTCCAATTCACATTCCAAGTAATATTCGGCATACTAATTACGTTGCCGATTGCCAAATTGCATTATCTCTTATAGTTTCCGAGCTATGGACTATCGACATCTTGCAATATTGGCTCTGCTTCTAACTTGAGCCAGAATTGTAAAATGGTCTTATGAATTAGCGATTTCGCTCCAATTCACATTCCAAGTAATATTCGGCATGCTAATTAAGTTGCCGATTGCCAAATTGCATTATCTCTTATAGTTTCCGAGCTATGGACTATCGACATCTTGCAATATTGGCTCTGCTTCTAACTTGAGCCAGAATTGTAAAATGGTCTTATGAATTAGCGATTTCGCTCCAATTCACATTCCAAGTAATATTCGGCATGCTATTTACGTTGCCGATTGCCAAATTGCATTATCTCTTGTAGTTTCCGAGATATGGACTATCGACTTCTTTCAATATTGGCTCTGCTTCTAACTTGGGCCAGAAATGTAAAATGGTCTTATGAATTAGCGATTTCGCTCCAATTCACATTCCAAGTAATATTCGGCATGCTAATTACGTTGCCGATTGCCAAATTGCATTATATCTTATAGTTTCCGAGATATGGACTATCGACACTTTGCAATATTGGCTTTGCTTCCAACTTGAGCCAGAATTGTAAAATGGTCTTACGAATTAGCGATTTCGCTCCAATTCACATTCCAAGTAATATTCGGCATGCTAATTACGTTGCCGATTGCCAAATTGCATTATCCCTTATAGTTTCCGAGATATGGACTATCGACATCTTGCAATATTGGCTCTGCTTCTAACTTGGGCCAGAAATGTAAAATGGTCTTATGAATTAGCGATTTCGCTCCAATTCACATTCTAAGTAATATTCGGCATGCTAATTACGTTGCCGATTGCCAAATTGCATTATCTCTTATAGTTTCCGAGATATGAACTATCGACATCTTGCAATATAGGCTCTGCTTCTAACTTGGGCCAGAAATGTAAAATGGTCTTATGAATTAGCGATTTCGCTCCAATTCACATTCCAAGTAATATTCGGCATGCTAATTACGTTGCCGATTGCCAAATTGCATTATCTCTTATAGTTTCCGAGCTATGGAATATCGACATCTTGCAATATTGGCTCTGCTTCTAACTTGAGCCAGAATTGTAAAATGGTCTTATGAATTAGCGATTTCGCTCCAATTCACATTCCAAGTAATATTCGGCATGCTAATTACGTTGCCGATTGCCAAATTGCATTATCTCTTATAGTTTCCGAGCTATGGACTATCGACATCTTGCAATATTGGCTCTGCTTCTAACTTGGGCCAGAAATGTAAAATGGTCTTATGAATTAGCGATTTCGCTCCAATTCACATTCCAAGTAATATTCGGCATGCTAATTACGTTGCCGATTGCCAAATTGCATTATCTCTTATATTTTCCGAGATATGGACTATCGACATCTTGCAATATTGGCTCTGCTTCTAACTAGAGCCAGAATTGTAAAATGGTCTTATGAATTAGCGATTTCGCTCCAATTCACATTCCAAGTAATATTCGGCATGCTAATTACGTCGCCGATTGCCAAATTGCATTATCTCTTATAGTTTCCGAGATGTGGACTATCGACATCTTGCAATATTGGCTCTGCTTCTAACTTGGGCCAGAAATGTAAAATGGTCTTATGAATTAGCGATTTCGCTCCAATTCACATTCCAAGTAATATTCGGCATGCTAATTACGTTGCCGACTGCCAAATTGTATTATCTCTTATAGTTTCCGAGATATGGACTATCGACATCTTGCAATATTGGCTCTGCTTCTAACTTGAGCCAGAATTGTAAAATTGTCTTATGAATTAGCGATTTCGCTATAATTCACATTCCAAGTAATATTCGGCATGCTAATTACGTCGCCGATTGCCAAATTGCATTATCTCTTATAGTTTCCGAGATATGGACTATCGACATCTTGCAATATTGGCTCTGCTTCTAACTTGGGCCAGAAATGTAAAATGGTCTTATGAATTAGCGATTTCGCTCCAATTCACATTCCAAGTAATATTCGGCATGCTAATTACGTTGCCGATTGCCAAATTGCATTATCTCTTATAGTTTCCGAGATATGGACTATCGACATCTTGCAATATTGGCTCTGCTTCTAACTTGGGCCAGAAATGTAAAATGGTCTTATGAATTAGCGATTTCGCTCCAATTCATATTCCAAGTAATATTCGGCATGCTAATTACGTTGCCGATTGCCAAATTGCATTATCTCTTATAGTTTCCGAGATATGGACTATCGACATCTTGCAATATTGGCTCTGCTTCTAACTTGAGCCAGAATTGTAAAATGGCTTATGAATTAGCGATCTCGCTCCAATTCACATTCCAAGTAATATTTGGCATGCTAATTACGTTGCCGATTGCCAAATTGCATTATCTCTTATAGTTTCCGAGCTATGGACTATCGACATCTTGCAATATTGGCTCTGCTTCTAACTTGAGCCAGAATTGTAAAATGGTCTTATGAATTAGCGATTTCGCTCCAATTCACATTCCAAGTAATATTCGGCATGCTAATTACGTTGCCGATTGCCAAATTGCATTATCTCCTATAGTTTCCGAGCTATGGACTATCGACATCTTGCAATATTGGCTCTGCTTCTAACTTGAGCCAGAATTGTAAAATGGTCTTATGAATTAGCGATTTCGCTCCAATTCACATTCCAAGTAATATTCGGCATGCTAATTACGTTGCCGATTGCCAAATTGCCAAATCGCTAATTCATAAGACCATTTTACATTTCTGGCCCAAGTTAGAAGCAGAGCCAATATTGCAAGATGTCGATAGTCCATATCTCGGAAACTATAAGGGATAATGCAATTTGGCAATCGGCAACGTAATTAGCATGCCGAATATTACTTGGAATGTGAATTGGAGCGAAATCGCTAATTCATAAGACCATTTTACATTTCTGGCCCAAGTTAGAAGCAGAGCCAATATTGCAAGATGTCGATAGTCCACATCTCGGAAACTATAAGAGATAATGCAATTTGGCAATCGGCAACGTAATTAGCATGCCGAATATTACTTGGAATGTGAATTGGAGCGAAATCGCTAATTCATAAGACAATTTTACAATTCTGGCTCAAGTTAGAAGCAGAGCCAATATTGCAAGATGTCGATAGTCCATATCTCGGAAACTATAAGAGATAATGCAATTTGGCAATCGGCAACGTAATTAGCATGCCGAATATTACTTGGAATGTGAATTGGAGCGAAATCGCTAATTCATAAGACCATTTTACATTTCTGGCCCAAGTTAGAAGCAGAGCCAATATTGCAAGATGTCGATAGTCCATAGCTCGGAAACTATAAGAGATAATGCAATTTGGCAATCGGCAACGTAATTAGCATGCCGAATATTACTTGGAATGTGAATTGGAGCGAAATCGCTAATTCATAAGACCATTTTACAATTCTGGCTCAAGTTAGAAGCAGAGCCAATATTGCAAGATGTCGATATTCCATAGCTCGGAAACTATAAGAGATAATGCAATTTGGCAATCGGCAACGTAATTAGCATGCCGAATATTACTTGGAATGTGAATTGGAGCGAAATCGCTAATTCATAAGACCATTTTACATTTCTGGCCCAAGTTAGAAGCAGAGCCTATATTGCAAGATGTCGATAGTTCATATCTCGGAAACTATAAGAGATAATGCAATTTGGCAATCGGCAACGTAATTAGCATGCCGAATATTACTTAGAATGTGAATTAGAGCGAAATCGCTAATTCATAAGACCATTTTACATTTCTGGCCCAAGTTAGAAGCAGAGCCAATATTGCAAGATGTCGATAGTCCATATCTCGGAAACTATAAGGGATAATGCAATTTGGCAATCGGCAACGTAATTAGCATGCCGAATATTACTTGGAATGTGAATTGGAGCGAAATCGCTAATTCGTAAGACCATTTTACAATTCTGGCTCAAGTTGGAAGCAGAGCCAATATTGCAAAGTGTCGATAGTCCATATCTCGGAAACTATAAGATATAATGCAATTTGGCAATCGGCAACGTAATTAGCATGCCGAATATTACTTGGAATGTGAATTGGAGCGAAATCGCTAATTCATAAGACCATTTTACATTTCTGGCCCAAGTTAGAAGCAGAGCCAATATTGAAAGATGTCGATAGTCCATATCTCGGAAACTATAAGAGATAATGCAATTTGGCAATCGGCAACGTAATTAGCATGCCGAATATTACTTGGAATGTGAATTGGAGCGAAATCGCTAATTCATAAGACCATTTTACATTTCTGGCCCAAGTTAGAAGCACAGCAAATATTGCAAGATGTCGATAGTCCATATCTCGGAAACTATAAGAGATAATGCAATTTGGCAATCGGCAACGTAATTAGCATGCCGAATATTACTTGGAATGTGAATTGGAGCGAAATCGCTAATTCATAAGTCCATTTTACAATTCTGGCTCAAGTTAGAAGCAGAGCCAATATTGCAAGATGTCGATAGTCCATATCTCGGAAACTATAAGATATAATGCAATTTGGCAATCGGCAACGTAATTAGCATGCCGAATATTACTTGGAATGTGAATTGGAGCGAAATCGCTAATTCATAAGACCATTTTACACATTTCTGGCCCAAGTTAGAAGCAGAGCCAATATTGCAAGATGTCGATAGTCCATATCTCGGAAACTATAATAGATAATGCAATTTGGCAATCGGCAACGTAATTAGCATGCCGAATATTACTTGGAATGTGAATTGGAGCGAAATCGCTAATTCGTAAGACCATTTTACAATTCTGGCTCAAGTTGGAAGCAGAGCCAATATTGCAAAGTGTCGATAGTCCATATCTCGGAAACTATAAGATATAATGCAATTTGGCAATCGGCAACGTAATTAGCATGCCGAATATTACTTGGAATGTGAATTGGAGCGAAATCGCTAATTCATAAGACCATTTTACATTTCTGGCCCAAGTTAGAAGCAGAGCCAATATTGCAAGATGTCGATAGTCCATATCTCGGAAACTATAAGAGATAATGCAATTTGGCAATCGGCAACGTAATTAGCATGCCGAATATTACTTGGAATGTGAATTGGAGCGAAATCGCTAATTCATAAGACCATTTTACAATTCTGGCTCAAGTTAGAAGCAGAGCCAATATTGCAAGATGTCGATAGTCCATATCTCGGAAACTATAAGATATAATGCAATTTGGCAATCGGCAACGTAATTAGCATGCCGAATATTACTTGGAATGTGAATTGGAGCGAAATCGCTAATTCATAAGACCATTTTACACATTTCTGGCCCAAGTTAGAAGCAGAGCCAATATTGCAAGATGTCGATAGTCCATATCTCGGAAACTATAAGAGATAATGCAATTTGGCAATCGGCAACGTAATTAGCATGCCGAATATTACTTGGAATGTGAATTGGAGCGAAATCGCTAATTCATAAGACCATTTTACACATTTCTGGCCCAAGTTAGAAGCAGAGCCAATATTGCAAGATGTCGATAGTCCATATCTCGGAAACTATAAGAGATAATGCAATTTGGCAATCGGCAACGTAATTAGCATGCCGAATATTACTTGGAATGTGAATTGGAGCGAAATCGCTAATTCATAAGATCATTTTACATTTCTGGCCCAAGTTAGAAGCAGAGCCAATATTGCAAGATGTCGATAGTCCATATCTCGGAAACTATAAGAGATAATGCAATTTGGCAATCGGCAACGTAATTAGCATGCCGAATATTACTTGGAATGTGAATTGGAGCGAAATCGCTAATTCATAAGACCATTTTACAATTCTGGCTCAAGTTAGAAGCAGAGCCAATATTGCAAGATGTCGATAGTCCATAGCTCGGAAACTATAGGAGATAATGCAATTTGGCAATCGGCAACGTAATTAGCATGCCGAATATTACTTGGAATGTGAATTGGAGCGAAATCGCTAATTCATAAGACCATTTTACAATTCTGGCTCAAGTTAGAAGCAGAGCCAATATTGCAAGATGTCGATAGTCCATAGCTCGGAAACTATAAGAGATAATGCAATTTGGCAATCGGCAACGTAATTAGCATGCCAAATATTACTTGGAATGTGAATTGGAGCGAGATCGCTAATTCATAAGCCATTTTACAATTCTGGCTCAAGTTAGAAGCAGAGCCAATATTGCAAGATGTCGATAGTCCATATCTCGGAAACTATAAGAGATAATGCAATTTGGCAATCGGCAACGTAATTAGCATGCCGAATATTACTTGGAATGTGAATTGGAGCGAAATCGCTAATTCATAAGACCATTTTACATTTCTGGCCCAAGTTAGAAGCAGAGCCAATATTGCAAGATGTCGATAGTCCATATCTCGGAAACTATAAGAGATAATGCAATTTGGCAATCGGCAACGTAATTAGCATGCCGAATATTACTTGGAATGTGAATTGGAGCGAAATCGCTAATTCATAAGACCATTTTACATTTCTGGCCCAAGTTAGAAGCAGAGCCAATATTGCAAGATGTCGATAGTCCATATCTCGGAAACTATAAGAGATAATGCAATTTGGCAATCGGCGACGTAATTAGCATGCCGAATATTACTTGGAATGTGAATTATAGCGAAATCGCTAATTCATAAGACCATTTTACAATTCTGGCTCAAGTTAGAAGCAGAGCCAATATTGCAAGATGTCGATAGTCCATATCTCGGAAACTATAAGAGATAATACAATTTGGCAGTCGGCAACGTAATTAGCATGCCGAATATTACTTGGAATGTGAATTGGAGCGAAATCGCTAATTCATAAGACCATTTTACATTTCTGGCCCAAGTTAGAAGCAGAGCCAATATTGCAAGATGTCGATAGTCCACATCTCGGAAACTATAAGAGATAATGCAATTTGGCAATCGGCGACGTAATTAGCATGCCGAATATTACTTGGAATGTGAATTGGAGCGAAATCGCTAATTCATAAGACCATTTTACAATTCTGGCTCTAGTTAGAAGCAGAGCCAATATTGCAAGATGTCGATAGTCCATATCTCGGAAAATATAAGAGATAATGCAATTTGGCAATCGGCAACGTAATTAGCATGCCGAATATTACTTGGAATGTGAATTGGAGCGAAATCGCTAATTCATAAGACCATTTTACATTTCTGGCCCAAGTTAGAAGCAGAGCCAATATTGCAAGATGTCGATAGTCCATAGCTCGGAAACTATAAGAGATAATGCAATTTGGCAATCGGCAACGTAATTAGCATGCCGAATATTACTTGGAATGTGAATTGGAGCGAAATCGCTAATTCATAAGACCATTTTACAATTCTGGCTCAAGTTAGAAGCAGAGCCAATATTGCAAGATGTCGATATTCCATAGCTCGGAAACTATAAGAGATAATGCAATTTGGCAATCGGCAACGTAATTAGCATGCCGAATATTACTTGGAATGTGAATTGGAGCGAAATCGCTAATTCATAAGACCATTTTACATTTCTGGCCCAAGTTAGAAGCAGAGCCTATATTGCAAGATGTCGATAGTTCATATCTCGGAAACTATAAGAGATAATGCAATTTGGCAATCGGCAACGTAATTAGCATGCCGAATATTACTTAGAATGTGAATTGGAGCGAAATCGCTAATTCATAAGACCATTTTACATTTCTGGCCCAAGTTAGAAGCAGAGCCAATATTGCAAGATGTCGATAGTCCATATCTCGGAAACTATAAGGGATAATGCAATTTGGCAATCGGCGACGTAATTAGCATGCCGAATATTACTTGGAATGTGAATTGGAGCGAAATCGCTAATTCGTAAGACCATTTTACAATTCTGGCTCAAGTTGGAAGCAAAGCCAATATTGCAAAGTGTCGATAGTCCATATCTCGGAAACTATAAGATATAATGCAATTTGGCAATCGGCAACGTAATTAGCATGCCGAATATTACTTGGAATGTGAATTGGAGCGAAATCGCTAATTCATAAGACCATTTTACATTTCTGGCCCAAGTTAGAAGCAGAGCCAATATTGAAAGAAGTCGATAGTCCATATCTCGGAAACTACAAGAGATAATGCAATTTGGCAATCGGCAACGTAAATAGCATGCCGAATATTACTTGGAATGTGAATTGGAGCGAAATCGCTAATTCATAAGACCATTTTACAATTCTGGCTCAAGTTAGAAGCAGAGCCAATATTGCAAGATGTCGATAGTCCATAGCTCGGAAACTATAAGAGATAATACAATTTGGCAATCGGCAACTTAATTAGCATGCCGAATATTACTTGGAATGTGAATTGGAGCGAAATCGCTAATTCATAAGACCATTTTACAATTCTGGCTCAAGTTAGAAGCAGAGCCAATATTGCAAGATGTCGATAGTCCATAGCTCGGAAACTATAAGAGATAATGCAATTTGGCAATTGGCAACGTAATTAGCATGCCGAATATTACTTGGAATGTGAATTGGAGCGAAATCGCTAATTCATAAGACCATTTTACAATTCTGGCTCAAGTTAGAAGCTGAGCCAATATTGCAAGGTGTCGATAGTCCATATCTCGGAAACTATAAGAGATAATGCAATTTGGCAATCGGAAACGTAATTAGCATGCCGAATATTACTTGGAATGTGAATTGGAGCGAAATCGCTAATTCATAAGACCATTTTACATTTCTGGCCCAAGTTAGAAGCAGAGCCAATATTGCAAGATGTCGATAGTCCATATCTCGGAAACTATAAGAGATAATGCAATTTGGCAATCGGCAACGTAATTAGCATGCCGAATATTACTTGGAATGTGAATTGGAGCGAAATCGCTAATTCATAAGACCATTTTACAATTCTGGCTCAAGTTAGAAGCAGAGCCAATATTGCAAGGTGTCGATAGTCCATATCTCGGAAACTATAAGAGATAATGCAATTTGGCAATCGGCAACATAATTAGCATGCCGAATATTACTTGGAATGTGAATTGGAGCGAAATCGCTAATTCATAAGACCATTTTACAATTCTGGCTCAAGTTAGAAGCAGAGCCAATATTGCAAGATGTCGATAGTCCATAGCTCGGAAACTATAAGAGATAATGCAATTTGGCAATCGGCAACGTAATTAGCATGCCGAATATTACTTGGAATGTGAATTGGAGCGAAATCGCTAATTCATAAGACCATTTTACATTTCTGGCCCAAGTTAGAAGCAGAGCCTATATTGCAAGATGTCGATAGTTCATATCTCGGAAACTATAAAAGATAATGCAATTTGGCAATCGGCAACGTAATTAGCATGCCGAATATTACTTGGAATGTGAATTGGAGCGAAATCCCTAATTCATAAGACCATTTTACAATTCTGGCTCAAGTTAGAAGCAGAGCCAATATTGCAAGATGTCGATAGTCCATATCTCGGAAACTATAAGAGATAATGCAATTTGGCAATCGGCAACGTAATTAGCATGCCGAATATTACTTGGAATGTGAATTGGAGAGAAATCGCTAATTCATAAGACCATTTTACATTTCTGACCCAAGTTAGAAGCAGAGCCAATATTGCAAGGTGTCGATAGTCCATATCTCGGAAACTATAAGAGATAATGCAATTTGGCAATCGGCAACGTAATTAGCATGCCGAATATTACTTGGAATGTGAATTGGAGCGAAATCGCTAATTCATAAGACCATTTTACATTTCTGGCCCAAGTTAGAAGCAGAGCCAATATTGCAAGATGTCGATAGTCCATATCTCGGAAACTATAAGAGATAATGCAATTTGGCAATCGGCAACGTAATTAGCATGCCGAACATAACTTGGAATGTGAATTGGGGCGAAATCGCTATTTCATAAGACCATTTTACATTTCTGGCCCAAGTTAGAAGCAGAGCCAATATTGCAAGATGTCGATAGTCCATATCTCGGAAACTATAAGAGATAATGCAATTTGGCAATCGGCAACGTAATTATCATGCCGAATATTACTTGGAATGTGAATTGGAGCGAAATCGCCAATTCATAAGGCCATTTTACATTTCTGGACCAAGTTAGAAGCAGAGCCAATATTGCAAGATGACGATAGTCCATATCTCGGAAACTATAAGAGATAATGCAATTTGGCAATCGGCAACGTAATTAGCATGCCGAATATTACTTGGAATGTGAATTGGAGCGAAATCGCTAATTCATAAGACCATTTTACAATTCTGGCTCAAGTTAGAAGCAGAGCCAATATTGCAAGATGTCGATAGACCATATCTCGGAAACTATAAGAGATAATGCAATTTGGCAATCGGCAACGTATTTAGCATGCCGAATATTACTTGGAATGTGAATTGGAGCGAAATCGCTGATTCATAAGACCATTTTACATTTCTGGCACAAGTTAGAAGCAGAGCCAATATTGCAAGATGTCGATAGTCCATATCTCGGAAACTATAAGAGATAATGCAATTTGGCAATCGGTAACGTAATTAGCATGCCGAATATTACTTGGAATGTGAATTGGAGCGAAATCGCTAATTCATAAGACCATTTTACATTTCTGGCCTAAGTTAGAAGCAGAGCCAATATTGCAAGATGTCGATAGTCCATATCTCGGAAACTATAAGAGTTAATGCAATTTGGCAATCGGCAACGTAATTAGCATGCCGAATATTACTTGGAATGTGAATTGGAGCGAAATCGCTAATTCATAAGACCATTTTACAATTCTGGCTCAAGTTAGAAGCAGAGCCAATATTGCAAGGTGTCGATAGTCCATATCTCGGAAACTATAAGAGATAATGCAATTTGGCAATCGGCAACGTAATTAGCATGCCGAATATTACTTGGAATGTGAATTGGAGCGAAATCGCTAATTCATAAGACCATTTTACAATGCTGGCTCAAGTTAGAAGCAGAGCCAATATTGCAAAATGTCGATAGTCCATATCTCGGAAACTATAAGAGATGATGCAATTTGGCAATCGGCAACGTAATTAGCATGCCGAATATTACTTGGAATGTGAATTGGAGCGAAATCGCTAATTCATAAGACCATTTTACAATTCTGGCTCAAGTTAGAAGCAGAGCCAATATTGCAAGGTGTCGATAGTCCATATCTCGGAAACTATAAGAGATAATGCAATTTGGCAATCGGCAACGTAATTAGCATGCCGAATATTACTTGGAATGTGAATTGGAGCGAAATCGCTAATTCATAAGACCATTTTACATTTCTGGCACAAGTTAGAAGCAGAGCCAATATTGCAAGATGTCGATAGTCCATATCTCGGAAACTATAAGAGATAATGCAATTTGGCAATCGGCAACGTAATTAGCATGCCGAATATTACTTGGAATATGAATTGGAGCGAAATCGCTAATTCATAAGACCATTTTACATTTCTGGCACAAGTTAGAAGCAGAGCCAATATTGCAAGATGTCGATAGTCCATATCTCGGAAACTATAAGAGATAATGCAATTTGGCAATCGGCAACGTAATTAGCATGCCGAATATTACTTGGAATGTGAATTGGAGCGAAATCGCTAATTCATAAGACCATTTTACAATTCTGGCTCAAGTTAGAAGCAGAGCCAATATTGCAAGATGTCGATAGTCCATAGCTCGGAAACTATAAGAGATAATGCAATTTGGCAATCGGCAACGTAATTAGCATGCCAAATATTACTTGGAATGTGAATTGGAGCGAAATCGCTAATTCATAAGACCATTTTACAATTCTGGCTCAAGTTAGAAGCAGAGCCAATATTGCAAGATGTCGATAGTCCATATCTCGGAAACTATAAGAGATAATGCAATTTGGCAATCGGCAACGTAATTAGCATGCCGAATATTACTTGGAATGTGAATTGGAGCGAAATCGCTAATTCATAAGACCATTTTACATTTCTGGCCCAAGTTAGAAGCAGGGCCAATATTGCAAGATGTCGATAGTCCATATCTCGGAAACTATAAGAGATAATGCAATTTGGCAATCGGCAACGTAATTAGCATGCCGAATGTTACTTGGAATGTGAATTGGAGCGAAATCGCTAATTCATAAGACCATTTTACATTTCTGGCCCAAGTTAGAAGCAGAGCCAATATTGCAAGATGTCGATAGTCCATATCTCGGAAACTATAAGAGATAATGCAATTTGGCAATCGGCGACGTAATTAGCATGCCGAATATTACTTGGAATGTGAATTGGAGCGAAATCGCTAATTCATAAGACCATTTTACATTTCTGGCCCAAGTTAGAAGCAGAGCCAATATTGCAAGATGTCGATAGTCCACATCTCGGAAACTATAAGAGATAATGCAATTTGGCAATCGGCGACGTAATTAGCATGCCGAATATTACTTGGAATGTGAATTGGAGCGAAATCGCTAATTCATAAGACCATTTTACAATTCTGGCTCAAGTTAGAAGCAGAGCCAATATTGCAAGATGTCGATAGTCCATATCTCGGAAACTATAAGAGATAATGCAATTTGGCAGTCGGCAACGTAATTAGCATGCCGAATATTACTTGGAATGCGAATTGGAGCAAAATCGCTAATTCATAAAACCATTTTACAATTCTGGCTCAAGTTAGAAGCAGAGCCAATATTGTAAGATGTCGATAGTCCATATCTCGGAAACTATAAGAGATAATGCAATTTGGCAATCGGCAACGTAATTAGCATGCCGAATATTACTTGGAATGTGAATTGGAGCGAAATCGCTAATTCATAAGACCATTTTACATTTCTGGCCCAAGTTAGAATCAGAGACAATATTGCAAGATGTCGATAGTCCATATCTCGGAAACTATAAGAGATAATGCAATTTGGCAATTGGCAACGTAATTAGCATGCCGAATATTACTTGGAATGTGAATTGGGGCGAAATCGCTAATTCATAAGACCATTTTACATTTCTGGCCCAAGTTAGAAGCAGAGCCAATATTGCAAGATGTCGATAGTCCATATCTCGGAAACTATAAGAGATAATGCAATTTGGCAATCGGCAACGTAATTAGCATGCCGAATATTACTTGGAATGTGAATTGGAGCGAAATCGCTAATTCATAAGACCATTTTACATTTCTGGCCCAAGTTAGAAGCAGAGCCAATATTGCAAGATGTCGATAGTCCATATCTCGGAAACTATAAGAGATAATGCAATTTGGCAATCGGCAACGTAATTAGCATGCCGAATATTACTTGGAATGTGAATTGGAGCGAAATCGCTAATTCATAAGACCATTTTACAATTCTGGCTCAAGTTAGAAGCAGAGCCAATATTGCAAGATGTCGATAGTCCATATCTCGGAAACTATAAGAGATAATGCAATTTGGCAATCGGCAACGTAATTATCATGCCGAATATTACTTGGAATGTGAATTATAGCGAAATCGCTAATTCATAAGACCATTTTACATTTCTGGCCCAAGTAAGAAGCAGAGCCAATATTGCAAGATGTCGATAGTCCATATCTCGGAAACTATAAGAGTTAATGCAATTTGGCAATCGGCAACGTAATTAGCATGCCGAATATTACTTGGAATGTGAATTGGAGCGAAATCGCTAATTCATAAGACCATTTTACAATTCTGGCTCAAGTTAGAAGCAGAGCCAATATTGCAAGGTGTCGATAGTCCATATCTCGGAAACTATAAGAGATAATGCAATTTGGCAATCGGCAACGTAATTAGCATGCCGAATATTACTTGGATTGTGAATTGGAGCGAAATCGCTAATTCATAAGACCATTTTACAATGCTGGCTCTAGTTAGAAGCAGAGCCAATATTGCAAGATCTCGATAGTCCATATCTCGGAAACTATAAGAGATGATGCAATTTGGCAATCGGCAACGTAATTAGCATGCCGAATATTACTTGGAATGTGAATTGGAGCGAAATCGCTAATTCATAAGACCATTTTACATTTCTGGCCTAAGTTAGAAGCAGAGCCAATATTGCAAGATGTCGATAGTCCATATCTCGGAAACTATAAGAGTTAATGCAATTTGGCAATCGGCAACGTAATTAGCATGCCGAATATTACTTGGAATGTGAATTGGAGCGAAATCGCTAATTCATAAGACCATTTTACAATTCTGGCTCAAGTTAGAAGCAGAGCCAATATTGCAAGGTGTCGATAGTCCATATCTCGGAAACTATAAGAGATAATGCAATTTGGCAATCGGCAACGTAATTAGCATGCCGAATATTACTTGGAATGTGAATTGGAGCGAAATCGCTAATTCATAAGACCATTTTACAATTCTGGCTCAAGTTAGAAGCAGAGCCAATATTGCAAGATGTCGATAGACCATATCTCGGAAACTATAAGAGATAATGCAATTTGGCAATCGGCAACGTAATTAGCATGCCGAATATTACTTGGAATGTGAATTGGAGCGAAATCGCTGATTCATAAGACCATTTTACATTTCTGGCACAAGTTAGAAGCAGAGCCAATATTGCAAGATGTCGATAGTCCATATCTCGGAAACTATAAGAGATAATGCAATTTGGCAATCGGTAACGTAATTAGCATGCCGAATATTACTTGGAATGTGAATTGGAGCGAAATCGCTAATTCATAAGACCATTTTACATTTCTGGCCTAAGTTAGAAGCAGAGCCAATATTGCAAGATGTCGATAGTCCATATCTCGGAAACTATAAGAGTTAATACAATTTGGCAATCGGCAACGTAATTAGCATGCCGAATATTACTTGGAATGTGAATTGGAGCGAAATCGCTAATTCATAAGACCATTTTACAATTCTGGCTCAAGTTAGAAGCAGAGCCAATATTGCAAGGTGTCGATAGTCCATATCTCGGAAACTATAAGAGATAATGCAATTTGGCAATCGGCAACGTAATTAGCATGCCGAATATTACTTGGAATGTGAATTGGAGCGAAATCGCTAATTCATAAGACCATTTTACAATGCTGGCTCAAGTTAGAAGCAGAGCCAATATTGCAAGATGTCGATAGTCCATATCTCGGAAACTATAAGAGATGATGCAATTTGGCAATCGGTAACGTAATTAGCATGCCGAATATTACTTGGAATGTGAATTGGAGCGAAATCGCTAATTCATAAGACCATTTTACAATTCTGGCTCAAGTTAGAAGCAGAGCCAATATTGCAAGGTGTCGATAGTCCATGTCTCGGAAACTATAAGAGTTAATGCAATTTGGCAATCGGCAACGTAATTAGCATGCCGAATATTACTTGGAATGTGAATTGGAGCGAAATCGCTAATTCATAAGACCATTTTACAATTCTGGCTCAAGTTAGAAGCAGAGCCAATATTGCAAGGTGTCGATAGTCCATATCTCGGAAACTATAAGAGATAATGCAATTTGGCAATCGGCAACGTAATTAGCATGCCGAATATTACTTGGAATGTGAATTGGAGCGAAATCGCTAATTCATAAGACCATTTTACAATTCTGGCTCAAGTTAGAAGCAGAGCCAATATTGCAAGGTGTCGATAGTCCATATCTCGGAAACTATAAGAGATAATGCAATTTGGCAATCGGCAACGTAATTAGCATGCCGAATATTACTTGGAATGTGAATTGGAGCGAAATCGCTAATTCATAAGACCATTTTACAATGCTGGCTCAAGTTAGAAGCAGAGCCAATATTGCAAGATGTCGATAGTCCATATCTCGGAAACTATAAGAGATGATGCAATTTGGCAATCGGTAACGTAATTAGCATGCCGAATATTACTTGGAATGTGAATTGGAGCGAAATCGCTAATTCATAAGACCATTTTACAATTCTGGCTCAAGTTAGAAGCAGAGCCAATATTGCAAGGTGTCGATAGTCCATATCTCGGAAACTATAAGAGATAATGCAATTTGGCAATCGGCAACGTAATTAGCATGCCGAATATTACTTGGAATGTGAATAGGAGCGAAATCGCTAATTCATAAGACCATTTTACATTTCTGGCCCAAGTTAGAATCAGAGCCAATATTGCAAGATGTCGATAGTCCATATCTCGGAAACTATAAGAGATAATGCAATTTGGCAATTGGCAACGTAATTAGCATGCCGAATATTACTTGGAATGTGAATTGGGGCGAAATCGCTAATTCATAAGACCATTTTACATTTCTGGCCCAAATTAGAAGCAGAGCCAATATTGCAAGATGTCGATAGTCCATATCTCGGAAACTATAAGAGATAATGCAATTTGGCAATCGGCAACGTAATTAGCATGCCGAATATTACTTGGAATGTGAATTGGAGCGAAATCGCTAATTCATAAGACCATTTTACATTTCTGGCCCAAGTTAGAAGCAGAGCCAATATTGCAAGATGTCGATAGTCCATATCTCGGAAACTATAAGAGATAATGCAATTTGGCAATCGGCAACGTAATTAGCATGCCGAATATTACTTGGAATGTGAATTGGAGCGAAATCGCTAATTCATAAGACCATTTTACAATTCTGGCTCAAGTTAGAAGCAGAGCCAATATTGCAAGATGTCGATAGTCCATATCTCGGAAACTATAAGAGATAATGCAATTTGGCAATCGGCAACGTAATTATCATGCCGAATATTACTTGGAATGTGAATTATAGCGAAATCGCTAATTCATAAGACCATTTTACATTTCTGGCCCAAGTAAGAAGCAGAGCCAATATTGCAAGATGTCGATAGTCCATATCTCGGAAACTATAAGAGTTAATGCAATTTGGCAATCGGCAACGTAATTAGCATGCCGAATATTACTTGGAATGTGAATTGGAGCGAAATCGCTAATTCATAAGACCATTTTACAATTCTGGCTCAAGTTAGAAGCAGAGCCAATATTGCAAGGTGTCGATAGTCCATATCTCGGAAACTATAAGAGATAATGCAATTTGGCAATCGGCAACGTAATTAGCATGCCGAATATTACTTGGAATGTGAATTGGAGCGAAATCGCTAATTCATAAGACCATTTTACAATGCTGGCTCAAGTTAGAAGCAGAGCCAATATTGCAAGATCTCGATAGTCCATATCTCGGAAACTATAAGAGATGATGCAATTTGGCAATCGGCAACGTAATTAGCATGCCGAATATTACTTGGAATGTGAATTGGAGCGAAATCGCTAATTCATAAGACCATTTTACATTTCTGGCCTAAGTTAGAAGCAGAGCCAATATTGCAAGATGTCGATAGTCCATATCTCGGAAACTATAAGAGTTAATGCAATTTGGCAATCGGCAACGTAATTAGCATGCCGAATATTACTTGGAATGTGAATTGGAGCGAAATCGCTAATTCATAAGACCATTTTACAATTCTGGCTCAAGTTAGAAGCAGAGCCAATATTGCAAGGTGTCGATAGTCCATATCTCGGAAACTATAAGAGATAATGCAATTTGGCAATCGGCAACGTAATTAGCATGCCGAATATTACTTGGAATGTGAATTGGAGCGAAATCGCTAATTCATAAGACCATTTTACAATTCTGGCTCAAGTTAGAAGCAGAGCCAATATTGCAAGATGTCGATAGACCATATCTCGGAAACTATAAGAGATAATGCAATTTGGCAATCGGCAACGTAATTAGCATGCCGAATATTACTTGGAATGTGAATTGGAGCGAAATCGCTGATTCATAAGACCATTTTACATTTCTGGCACAAGTTAGAAGCAGAGCCAATATTGCAAGATGTCGATAGTCCATATCTCGGAAACTATAAGAGATAATGCAATTTGGCAATCGGTAACGTAATTAGCATGCCGAATATTACTTGGAATGTGAATTGGAGCGAAATCGCTAATTCATAAGACCATTTTACATTTCTGGCCTAAGTTAGAAGCAGAGCCAATATTGCAAGATGTCGATAGTCCATATCTCGGAAACTATAAGAGTTAATGCAATTTGGCAATCGGCAACGTAATTAGCATGCCGAATATTACTTGGAATGTGAATTGGAGCGAAATCGCTAATTCATAAGACCATTTTACAATTCTGGCTCAAGTTAGAAGCAGAGCCAATATTGCAAGGTGTCGATAGTCCATATCTCGGAAACTATAAGAGATAATGCAATTTGGCAATCGGCAACGTAATTAGCATGCCGAATATTACTTGGAATGTGAATTGGAGCGAAATCGCTAATTCATAAGACCATTTTACAATGCTGGCTCAAGTTAGAAGCAGAGCCAATATTGCAAGATGTCGATTGTCCATATCTCGGAAACTATAAGAGATGATGCAATTTGGCAATCGGTAACGTAATTAGCATGCCGAATATTACTTGGAATGTGAATTGGAGCGAAATCGCTAATTCATAAGACCATTTTACAATTCTGGCTCAAGTTAGAAGCAGAGCCAATATTGCAAGGTGTCGATAGTCCATATCTCGGAAACTATAAGAGATAATGCAATTTGGCAATAGGCAACGTAATTAGCATGCCGAATATTACTTGGAATGTGAATTGGAGCGAAATCGCTAATTCATAAGACCATTTTACATTTCTGGCCCAAGTTAGAAGCAGAGCCAATATTGCAAGATGTCGATAGTCCATATCTCGGAAACTATAAGAGATAATGCAATTTGGCAATCGGCAACGTAATTAGCATGCCGAATATTACTTGGAATGTGAATTGGAGCGAAATCGCTAATTCATAAGATCATTTTACCTTTCTGGCCCAAGTTAGAAGCAGAGCCAATATTGCAAGATGTCGATAGTCCATATCTCGGAAACTATAAGAGATAATGCAATTTGGCAATCGGCAACGTAATTAGCATGCCGAATATTACTTGGAATGTGAATTGGAGCGAAATCGCTAATTCATAAGACCATTTTACAATTCTGGCTCAAGTTAGAAGCAGAGCCAATATTGCAAGATGTCGATAGTCCATATCTCGGAAACTATAAGAGTTAATGCAATTTGGCAATCGGCAACGTAATTAGCATGCCGAATATTACTTGGAATGTGAATTGGAGCGAAATCGCTAATTCATAAGACCATTTTACAATTCTGGCTCAAGTTAGAAGCAGAGCCAATATTGCAAGGTGTCGATAGTCCATATCTCGGAAACTATAAGAGATAATGCAATTTAGCAATCGGCAACGTAATTAGCATGCCGAATATTACTTGGAATGTGAATTGGAGCGAAATCGCTAATTCATAAGACCATTTTACAATTCTGGCTCAAGTTAGAAGCAGAGCCAATATTGCAAGGTGTCGATAGTCCATATCTCGGAAACTATAAGAGATAATGCAATTTGGCAATCGGCAACGTAATTAGCATGCCGAATATTACTTGGAATGTGAATTGGAGCGAAATCGCTAATTCATAAGACCATTTTACAATGCTGGCTCAAGTTAGAAGCAGAGCCAATATTGCAAGATGTCGATAGTCCATATCTCGGAAACTATAAGAGATGATGCAATTTGGCAATCGGCAACGTAATTAGCATGCCGAATATTACTTGGAATGTGAATTGGAGCGAAATCGCTAATTCATAAGACCATTTTACAATTCTGGCTCAAGTTAGAAGCAGAGCCAATATTGCAAGATGTCGATATTCCATAGCTCGGAAACTATAAGAGATAATGCAATTTGGCAATCGGCAACGTAATTAGCATGCCGAATATTACTTGGAATGTGAATTGGAGCGAAATCGCTAATTCATAAGACCATTTTACATTTCTGGCCCAAGTTAGAAGCAGAGCCAATATTGAAAGAAGTCGATAGTCCATATCTCGGAAACTATAAGAGATAATGCAATTTGGCAATCGGCAACGTAAATAGCATGCCGAATATTACTTGGAATGTGAATTGGAGCGAAATCGCTAATTCATAAGACCATTTTACATTTCTGGCTCAAGTTAGAAGCAGAGCCAATATTGCAAGATGTCGATAGTCCATAGCTCGGAAACTATAAGAGATAATGCAATTTGGCAATCGGCAACTTAATTAGCATGCCGAATATTACTTGGAATGTGAATTGGAGCGAAATCGCTAATTCATAAGACCATTTTACAATTCTGGCTCAAGTTAGAAGCAGAGCCAATATTGCAAGATGTCGATAGTCCATAGCTCGGAAACTATAAGAGATAATGCAATTTGGCAATCGGCAACGTAATTAGCATGCCGAATATTACTTGGAATGTGAATTGGAGCGAAATCGCTAATTCATAAGACCATTTTACAATTCTGGCTCAAGTTAGAAGCAGAGCCAATATTGCAAGGTGTCGATAGTCCATATCTCGGAAACTATAAGAGATAATGCAATTTGGCAATCGGCAACGTAATTAGCATGCCGAATATTACTTGGAATGTGAATTGGAGCGAAATCGCTAATTCATAAGACCATTTTACATTTCTGGCCCAAGTTAGAAGCAGAGCCAATATTGCAAGATGTCGATAGTCCATATCTCGGAAACTATAAGAGATAATGCAATTTGGCAATCGGCAACGTAATTAGCATGCCGAATATTACTTGGAATGTGAATTGGAGCGAAATCGCTAATTCATAAGACCATTTTACAATTCTGGCTCAAGTTAGAAGCAGAGCCAATATTGCAAGGTGTCGATAGTCCATATCTCGGAAACTATAAGAGATAATGCAATTTGGCAATCGGCAACATAATTAGCATGCCGAATATTACTTGGAATGTGAATTGGAGCGAAATCGCTAATTCATAAGACCATTTTACAATTCTGGCTCAAGTTAGAAGCAGAGCCAATATTGCAAGATGTCGATAGTCCATAGCTCGGAAACTATAAGAGATAATGCAATTTGGCAATCGGCAACGTAATTAGCATGCCGAATATTACTTGGAATGTGAATTGGAGCGAAATCGCTAATTCATAAGACCATTTTACATTTCTGGCCCAAGTTAGAAGCAGAGCCTATATTGCAAGATGTCGATAGTTCATATCTCGGAAACTATAAGAGATAATGCAATTTGGCAATCGGCAACGTAATTAGCATGCCGAATATTACTTGGAATGTGAATTGGAGCGAAATCCTTAATTCATAAGACCATTTTACAATTCTGGCTCAAGTTAGAAGCAGAGCCAATATTGCAAGATGTCGATAGTCCATATCTCGGAAACTATAAGAGATAATGCAATTTGGCAATCGGCAACGTAATTAGCATGCCGAATATTACTTGGAATGTGAATTGGAGCGAAATAGCTAATTCATAAGTCCATTTTACATTTCTGGCACAAGTTAGAAGCAGAGCCAATATTGCAAGATGTCGATAATCGATATCTCGGAAACTATAAGAGATAATGCAATTTGGCAATCGGCAACGTAATTAGCATGCCGAATATTACTTGGAATGTGAATTGGAGCGAAATCGTTAATTCATAAGACCGTTTTACAATTCTGGCTCAAGTTAGAAGCAGAGCCAATATTGCAAGGTGTCGATAGTCCATATCTCGGAAACTATAAGAGATAATGCTATTTGGCAATCGGCAACGTAATTAGCATGCCGCATATTACTTGGAATGTGAATTGGAGCGAAATCGCTAATTCATAAGACCATTTTACAATTCTGGCTCAAGTTAGAAGCAGAGCCAATATTGCAAGATGTCGATAGTCCATATCTCGGAAACTATAAGAGATAATGCAATTTGGCAATCGGCAACGTAATTAGCATGCCGAATATTACTTGGAATGTGAATTGGAGCGAAATCGCTAATTCATAAGACCATTTTACATTTCTGGCCCAAGTTAGAAGCAGAGCCAATATTGCAGGATGTCGATAGTCCATATCTCGGAAACTATAAGAGATAATGCAATTTGGCAATCGGCAACGTAATTAGCATGCCGAATATTACTTGGAATATGAATTGGAGCGAAATCGCTAATTCATAAGACTATTTTACATTTCTTCCACAAGTTAGAAGCAGAGCCAATATTGCAAGATGTCGATAGTCCATATCTCGGAAACTATAAGAGATAATGCAATTTGGCAATCGGCAACGTAATTAGCATGCCGAATATTACTTGGAATGTGAATTGGAGCGAAATCGCTAATTCATAAGACCATTTTACATTTCTGGCCCAAGTTAGAAGCAGAGCCAATATTGCAAGATGTCGATAGTCCATATCTCGGAAACTATAAGAGATAATGCAATTTGGCAATCGGCAACGTAATTAGCATGCCGAATATTACTTGGAATGTGAATTGGAGCGAAATCGCTAATTCATAAGACCATTTTACAATTCTGGCTCAAGTTAGAAGCAGAGCCAATATTGCAAGATGTCGATAGTCCATATCTCGGAAACTATAAGAGATAATGCAATTTGGCAATCGGCAACGTAATTATCATGCCGAATATTACTTGGAATGTGAATTATAGCGAAATCGCTAATTCATAAGACCATTTTACATTTCTGGCCCAAGTAAGAAGCAGAGCCAATATTGCAAGATGTCGATAGTCCATATCTCGGAAACTATAAGAGTTAATGCAATTTGGCAATCGGCAACGTAATTAGCATGCCGAATATTACTTGGAATGTGAATTGGAGCGAAATCGCTAATTCATAAGACCGTTTTACAATTCTGGCTCAAGTTAGAAGCAGAGCCAATATTGCAAGGTGTCGATAGTCCATATCTCGGAAACTATAAGAGATAATGCAATTTGGCAATCGGCAACGTAATTAACATGCCGAATATTACTTAGAATGTGAATTGGAGCGAAATCGTTAATTCATAAGACCATTTTACATTTCTGGCCCAAGTTAGAAGCAGAGCCAATATTGCAATATGTCGATAGTCCATATCTCGGAAACTATAAGAGATAATGCAATTTGACAATCGGCAACGTAATTAGCATGCCAAAAATTACTTGGAATGTGAATTGGAGCGAAATCGCTAATTCATAAGACCATTTTACAATTCTGGCTCTAGTTAGAAGCTGAGCCAATATTGCAAGGTGTCGATAGTCCATATCTCGGAAACTATAAGAGATAATGCAAATTGGCAATCGGCAACGTAATTAGCATGCCGAATATTACTTGGAATGTGAATTGGAGCGAAATCGCTAATTCATAAGACCATTTTACATTTCTGGCCCAAGTTAGAAGCAGAGCCAATATTGCAAGATGTCGATAGTCCATATCTCGGAAACTATAAGAGATAATGCAATTTGGCAATCGGCAACGTAATTAGCATGCCGAATATTACTTGGAATGTGAATTGGAGCGAAATCGCTAATTCATAAGACCATTTTACATTTCTGGCCCAAGTTAGAAGCAGAGCCAATATTGCAAGATGTCGATAGTCCATATCTCGGAAACTATAAGAGATAATGCAATTTGGCAATCGGCAACGTAATTAGCATGCCGAATATTACTTGGAATATGAATTGGAGCGAAATCGCTCATTCATAAGACCATTTTACAATTCTGGCTCAAGTTAGAAGCAGAGCCAATATTGCAAGGTGTCGATAGTCCATATCTCGGAAACTATAAGAGATAATGCAATTTGGCAATCGGCAACGTAATTATCATGCCGAATATTACTTGGAATGTGAATTGGAGCGAAATCGCTAATTCATAAGACCATTTTACTTTTCTGGCCCAAGTTAGAAGCAGAGCCTATATTGCAAGATGTCGATAGTTCATATCTCGGAAACTATAAGAGATAATGCAATTTGGCAATCGGCAACGTAATTAGCATGCCGAATATTACTTAGAATGTGAATTGGAGCGAAATCGCTAATTCATAAGACCATTTTACATTTCTGGCCCAAGTTAGAAGCAGAGCCAATATTGCAAGATGTTAGTCCATATCTCGGAAACTATAAGGGATAATGCAATTTGGCAATCGGCAACGTAATTAGCATGCCGAATATTACTTGGAATGTGAATTGGAGCGAAATCGCTAATTCGTAAGACCATTTTACAATTCTGGCTCAAGTTGGAAGCAGAGCCAATATTGCAAAGTGTCGATAGTCCATATCTCGGAAACTATAAGATATAATGCAATTTGGCAATCGGCAACGTAATTAGCATGCCGAATATTACTTGGAATGTGAATTGGAGCGAAATCGCTAATTCATAAGACCATTTTACATTTCTGGCCCAAGTTAGAAGCAGAGCCAATATTGAAAGATGTCGATAGTCCATATCTCGGAAACTATAAGAGATAATGCAATTTGGCAATCGGCAACGTAATTAGCATGCCGAATATTACTTGGAATGTGAATTGGAGCGAAATCGCTAATTCATAAGACCATTTTACAATTCTGGCTCAAGTTAGAAGCAGAGCCAATATTGCAAGATGTCGATAGTCCATAGCTCGGAAACTATAAGAGATAATGCAATTTGGCAATCGGCAACTTAATTAGCATGCCGAATATTACTTGGAATGTGAATTGGAGCGAAATCGCTAATTCATAAGACCATTTTACAATTCTGGCTCAAGTTAGAAGCAGAGCCAATATTGCAAGATGTCGATAGTCCATAGCTCGGAAACTATAAGAGATAATGCAATTTGGCATTCGGCAACGTAATTAGCATGCCGAATATTACTTGGAATGTGAATTGGAGCGAAATCGCTAATTCATAAGACCATTTTACAATTCTGGCTCAAGTTAGAAGCAGAGCCAATATTGCAAGGTGTCGATAGTCCATATCTCGGAAACTATAAGAGATAATGCAATTTGGCAATAGGCAACGTAATTAGCATGCCGAATATTACTTGGAATGTGAATTGGAGCGAAATCGCTAATTCATAAGACCATTTTACATTTCTGGCCCAAGTTAGAAGCAGAGCCAATATTGCAAGATGTCGATAGTCCATATCTCGGAAACTATAAGAGATAATGCAATTTGGCAATCGGCAACGTAATTAGCATGCCGAATATTACTTGGAATGTGAATTGGAGCGAAATCGCTAATTCATAAGATCATTTTACCTTTCTGGCCCAAGTTAGAAGCAGAGCCAATATTGCAAGATATCGATAGTCCATATCTCGGAAACTATAAGAGATAATGCAATTTGGCAATCGGCAACGTAATTAGCATGCCGAATATTACTTGGAATGTGAATTGGAGCGAAATCGCTAATTCATAAGACCATTTTACAATTCTGGCTCAAGTTAGAAGCAGAGCCAATATTGCAAGATGTCGATAGTCCATATCTCGGAAACTATAAGAGTTAATGCAATTTGGCAATCGGCAACGTAATTAGCATGCCGAATATTACTTGGAATGTGAATTGGAGCGAAATCGCTAATTCATAAGACCATTTTACAATTCTGGCTCAAGTTAGAAGCAGAGCCAATATTGCAAGGTGTCGATAGTCCATGTCTCGGAAACTATAAGAGTTAATGCAATTTGGCAATCGGCAACGTAATTAGCATGCCGAATATTACTTGGAATGTGAATTGGAGCGAAATCGCTAATTCATAAGACCATTTTACAATTCTGGCTCAAGTTAGAAGCAGAGCCAATATTGCAAGGTGTCGATAGTCCATATCTCGGAAACTATAAGAGATAATGCAATTTGGCAATCGGCAACGTAATTAGCATGCCGAATATTACTTGGAATGTGAATTGGAGCGAAATCGCTAATTCATAAGACCATTTTACAATTCTGGCTCAAGTTAGAAGCAGAGCCAATATTGCAAGGTGTCGATAGTCCATATCTCGGAAACTATAAGAGATAATGCAATTTGGCAATCGGCAACGTAATTAGCATGCCGAATATTACTTGGAATGTGAATTGGAGCGAAATCGCTAATTCATAAGACCATTTTACAATGCTGGCTCAAGTTAGAAGCAGAGCCAATATTGCAAGATGTCGATAGTCCATATCTCGGAAACTATAAGAGATGATGCAATTTGGCAATCGGTAACGTAATTAGCATGCCGAATATTACTTGGAATGTGAATTGGAGCGAAATCGCTAATTCATAAGACCATTTTACAATTCTGGCTCAAGTTAGAAGCAGAGCCAATATTGCAAGGTGTCGATAGTCCATATCTCGGAAACTATAAGAGATAATGCAATTTGGCAATCGGCAACGTAATTAGCATGCCGAATATTACTTGGAATGTGAATAGGAGCGAAATCGCTAATTCATAAGACCATTTTACATTTCTGGCCCAAGTTAGAATCAGAGCCAATATTGCAAGATGTCGATAGTCCATATCTCGGAAACTATAAGAGATAATGCAATTTGGCAATTGGCAACGTAATTAGCATGCCGAATATTACTTGGAATGTGAATTGGGGCGAAATCGCTAATTCATAAGACCATTTTACATTTCTGGCCCAAATTAGAAGCAGAGCCAATATTGCAAGATGTCGATAGTCCATATCTCGGAAACTATAAGAGATAATGCAATTTGGCAATCGGCAACGTAATTAGCATGCCGAATATTACTTGGAATGTGAATTGGAGCGAAATCGCTAATTCATAAGACCATTTTACAATGCTGGCTCAAGTTAGAAGCAGAGCCAATATTGCAAGATGTCGATAGTCCATATCTCGGAAACTATAAGAGATGATGCAATTTGGCAATCGGTAACGTAATTAGCATGCCGAATATTACTTGGAATGTGAATTGGAGCGAAATCGCTAATTCATAAGACCATTTTACAATTCTGGCTCAAGTTAGAAGCAGAGCCAATATTGCAAGGTGTCGATAGTCCATATCTCGGAAACTATAAGAGATAATGCAATTTGGCAATCGGCAACGTAATTAGCATGCCGAATATTACTTGGAATGTGAATTGGAGCGAAATCGCTAATTCATAAGACCATTTTACATTTCTGGCCCAAGTTAGAAGCAGAGCCAATATTGCAAGATGTCGATAGTCCATATCTCGGAAACTATAAGAGATAATGCAATTTGGCAATCGGCAACGTAATTAGCATGCCGAATATTACTTGGAATGTGAATTGGAGCGAAATCGCTAATTCATAAGACCATTTTACAATTCTGGCTCAAGTTAGAAGCAGAGCCAATATTGCAAGATGTCGATAGTCCATATCTCGGAAACTATAAGAGATAATGCAATTTGGCAATCGGCAACGTAATTATCATGCCGAATATTACTTGGAATGTGAATTATAGCGAAATCGCTAATTCATAAGACCATTTTACATTTCTGGCCCAAGTAAGAAGCAGAGCCAATATTGCAAGATGTCGATAGTCCATATCTCGGAAACTATAAGAGTTAATGCAATTTGGCAATCGGCAACGTAATTAGCATGCCGAATATTACTTGGAATGTGAATTGGAGCGAAATCGCTAATTCATAAGACCGTTTTACAATTCTGGCTCAAGTTAGAAGCAGAGCCAATATTGCAAGGTGTCGATAGTCCATATCTCGGAAACTATAAGAGATAATGCAATTTGGCAATCGGCAACGTAATTAACATGCCGAATATTACTTAGAATGTGAATTGGAGCGAAATCGTTAATTCATAAGACCATTTTACATTTCTGGCCCAAGTTAGAAGCAGAGCCAATATTGCAATATGTCGATAGTCCATATCTCGGAAACTATAAGAGATAATGCAATTTGACAATCGGCAACGTAATTAGCATGCCAAAAATTACTTGGAATGTGAATTGGAGCGAAATCGCTAATTCATAAGACCATTTTACAATTCTGGCTCTAGTTAGAAGCTGAGCCAATATTGCAAGGTGTCGATAGTCCATATCTCGGAAACTATAAGAGATAATGCAAATTGGCAATCGGCAACGTAATTAGCATGCCGAATATTACTTGGAATGTGAATTGGAGCGAAATCGCTAATTCATAAGACCATTTTACATTTCTGGCCCAAGTTAGAAGCAGAGCCAATATTGCAAGATGTCGATAGTCCATATCTCGGAAACTATAAGAGATAATGCAATTTGGCAATCGGCAACGTAATTAGCATGCCGAATATTACTTGGAATGTGAATTGGAGCGAAATCGCTAATTCATAAGACCATTTTACATTTCTGGCCCAAGTTAGAAGCAGAGCCAATATTGCAAGATGTCGATAGTCCATATCTCGGAAACTATAAGAGATAATGCAATTTGGCAATCGGCAACGTAATTAGCATGCCGAATATTACTTGGAATATGAATTGGAGCGAAATCGCTAATTCATAAGACCATTTTACAATTCTGGCTCAAGTTAGAAGCAGAGCCAATATTGCAAGGTGTCGATAGTCCATATCTCGGAAACTATAAGAGATAATGCAATTTGGCAATCGGCAACGTAATTATCATGCCGAATATTACTTGGAATGTGAATTGGAGCGAAATCGCTAATTCATAAGACCATTTTACATTTCTGGCCCAAGTTAGAAGCAGAGCCTATATTGCAAGATGTCGATAGTTCATATCTCGGAAACTATAAGAGATAATGCAATTTGGCAATCGGCAACGTAATTAGCATGCCGAATATTACTTAGAATGTGAATTGGAGCGAAATCGCTAATTCATAAGACCATTTTACATTTCTGGCCCAAGTTAGAAGCAGAGCCAATATTGCAAGATGTTAGTCCATATCTCGGAAACTATAAGGGATAATGCAATTTGGCAATCGGCAACGTAATTAGCATGCCGAATATTACTTGGAATGTGAATTGGAGCGAAATCGCTAATTCGTAAGACCATTTTACAATTCTGGCTCAAGTTGGAAGCAGAGCCAATATTGCAAAGTGTCGATAGTCCATATCTCGGAAACTATAAGATATAATGCAATTTGGCAATCGGCAACGTAATTAGCATGCCGAATATTACTTGGAATGTGAATTGGAGCGAAATCGCTAATTCATAAGACCATTTTACATTTCTGGCCCAAGTTAGAAGCAGAGCCAATATTGAAAGATGTCGATAGTCCATATCTAGGAAACTATAAGAGATAATGCAATTTGGCAATCGGCAACGTAATTAGCATGCCGAATATTACTTGGAATGTGAATTGGAGCGAAATCGCTAATTCATAAGACCATTTTACAATTCTGGCTCAAGTTAGAAGCAGAGCCAATATTGCAAGATGTCGATAGTCCATAGCTCGGAAACTATAAGAGATAATGCAATTTGGCAATCGGCAACTTAATTAGCATGCCGAATATTACTTGGAATGTGAATTGGAGCGAAATCGCTAATTCATAAGACCATTTTACAATTCTGGCTCAAGTTAGAAGCAGAGCCAATATTGCAAGATGTCGATAGTCCATAGCTCGGAAACTATAAGAGATAATGCAATTTGGCAATCGGCAACGTAATTAGCATGCCGAATATTACTTGGAATGTGAATTGGAGCGAAATCGCTAATTCATAAGACCATTTTACAATGCTGGCTCAAGTTAGAAGCAGAGCCAATATTGCAAGATGTCGATAGTCCATATCTCGGAAACTATAAGAGATGATGCAATTTGGCAATCGGTAACGTAATTAGCATGCCGAATATTACTTGGAATGTGAATTGGAGCGAAATCGCTAATTCATAAGACCATTTTACAATTCTGGCTCAAGTTAGAAGCAGAGCCAATATTGCAAGATGTCGATAGTCCATATCTCGGAAACTATAAGAGATGATGCAATTTGGCAATCGGTAACGTAATTAGCATGCCGAATATTACTTGGAATGTGAATTGGAGCGAAATCGCTAATTCATAAGACCATTTTACAATTCTGGCTCAAGTTAGAAGCAGAGCCAATATTGCAAGGTGTCGATAGTCCATATCTCGGAAACTATAAGAGATAATGCAATTTGGCAATCGGCAACGTAATTAGCATGCCGAATATTACTTGGAATGTGAATTGGAGCGAAATCGCTAATTCATAAGACCATTTTACATTTCTGGCCCAAGTTAGAAGCAGAGCCAATATTGCAAGATGTCGATAGTCCATATCTCGGAAACTATAAGAGATAATGCAATTTGGCAATCGGCAACGTAATTAGCATGCCGAATATTACTTGGAATGTGAATTGGAGCGAAATCGCTAATTCATAAGACCATTTTACAATTCTGGCTCAAGTTAGAAGCAGAGCCAATATTGCAAGATGTCGATAGTCCATATCTCGGAAACTATAAGAGATAATGCAATTTGGCAATCGGCAACGTAATTATCATGCCGAATATTACTTGGAATGTGAATTATAGCGAAATCGCTAATTCATAAGACCATTTTACATTTCTGGCCCAAGTAAGAAGCAGAGCCAATATTGCAAGATGTCGATAGTCCATATCTCGGAAACTATAAGAGTTAATGCAATTTGGCAATCGGCAACGTAATTAGCATGCCGAATATTACTTGGAATGTGAATTGGAGCGAAATCGCTAATTCATAAGACCGTTTTACAATTCTGGCTCAAGTTAGAAGCAGAGCCAATATTGCAAGGTGTCGATAGTCCATATCTCGGAAACTATAAGAGATAATGCAATTTGGCAATCGGCAACGTAATTAACATGCCGAATATTACTTAGAATGTGAATTGGAGCGAAATCGTTAATTCATAAGACCATTTTACATTTCTGGCCCAAGTTAGAAGCAGAGCCAATATTGCAATATGTCGATAGTCCATATCTCGGAAACTATAAGAGATAATGCAATTTGACAATCGGCAACGTAATTAGCATGCCAAAAATTACTTGGAATGTGAATTGGAGCGAAATCGCTAATTCATAAGACCATTTTACAATTCTGGCTCTAGTTAGAAGCTGAGCCAATATTGCAAGGTGTCGATAGTCCATATCTCGGAAACTATAAGAGATAATGCAAATTGGCAATCGGCAACGTAATTAGCATGCCGAATATTACTTGGAATGTGAATTGGAGCGAAATCGCTAATTCATAAGACCATTTTACATTTCTGGCCCAAGTTAGAAGCAGAGCCAATATTGCAAGATGTCGATAGTCCATATCTCGGAAACTATAAGAGATAATGCAATTTGGCAATCGGCAACGTAATTAGCATGCCGAATATTACTTGGAATGTGAATTGGAGCGAAATCGCTAATTCATAAGACCATTTTACATTTCTGGCCCAAGTTAGAAGCAGAGCCAATATTGCAAGATGTCGATAGTCCATATCTCGGAAACTATAAGAGATAATGCAATTTGGCAATCGGCAACGTAATTAGCATGCCGAATATTACTTGGAATATGAATTGGAGCGAAATCGCTAATTCATAAGACCATTTTACAATTCTGGCTCAAGTTAGAAGCAGAGCCAATATTGCAAGGTGTCGATAGTCCATATCTCGGAAACTATAAGAGATAATGCAATTTGGCAATCGGCAACGTAATTATCATGCCGAATATTACTTGGAATGTGAATTGGAGCGAAATCGCTAATTCATAAGACCATTTTACATTTCTGGCCCAAGTTAGAAGCAGAGCCTATATTGCAAGATGTCGATAGTTCATATCTCGGAAACTATAAGAGATAATGCAATTTGGCAATCGGCAACGTAATTAGCATGCCGAATATTACTTAGAATGTGAATTGGAGCGAAATCGCTAATTCATAAGACCATTTTACATTTCTGGCCCAAGTTAGAAGCAGAGCCAATATTGCAAGATGTTAGTCCATATCTCGGAAACTATAAGGGATAATGCAATTTGGCAATCGGCAACGTAATTAGCATGCCGAATATTACTTGGAATGTGAATTGGAGCGAAATCGCTAATTCGTAAGACCATTTTACAATTCTGGCTCAAGTTGGAAGCAGAGCCAATATTGCAAAGTGTCGATAGTCCATATCTCGGAAACTATAAGATATAATGCAATTTGGCAATCGGCAACGTAATTAGCATGCCGAATATTACTTGGAATGTGAATTGGAGCGAAATCGCTAATTCATAAGACCATTTTACATTTCTGGCCCAAGTTAGAAGCAGAGCCAATATTGAAAGATGTCGATAGTCCATATCTAGGAAACTATAAGAGATAATGCAATTTGGCAATCGGCAACGTAATTAGCATGCCGAATATTACTTGGAATGTGAATTGGAGCGAAATCGCTAATTCATAAGACCATTTTACAATTCTGGCTCAAGTTAGAAGCAGAGCCAATATTGCAAGATGTCGATAGTCCATAGCTCGGAAACTATAAGAGATAATGCAATTTGGCAATCGGCAACTTAATTAGCATGCCGAATATTACTTGGAATGTGAATTGGAGCGAAATCGCTAATTCATAAGACCATTTTACAATTCTGGCTCAAGTTAGAAGCAGAGCCAATATTGCAAGATGTCGATAGTCCATAGCTCGGAAACTATAAGAGATAATGCAATTTGGCAATCGGCAACGTAATTAGCATGCCGAATATTACTTGGAATGTGAATTGGAGCGAAATCGCTAATTCATAAGACCATTTTACAATTCTGGCTCAAGTTAGAAGCAGAGCCAATATTGCAAGGTGTCGATAGTCCATATCTCGGAAACTATAAGAGATAATGCAATTTGGCAATCGGCAACGTAATTAGCATGCCGAATATTACTTGGAATGTGAATTGGAGCGAAATCGCTAATTCATAAGACCATTTTACATTTCTGGCCCAAGTTAGAAGCAGAGCCAATATTGCAAGATGTCGATAGTCCATATCTCGGAAACTATAAGAGATAATGCAATTTGGCAATCGGCAACGTAATTAGCATGCCGAATATTACTTGGAATGTGAATTGGAGCGAAATCGCTAATTCATTAGACCATTTTACAATTCTGGCTCAAGTTAGAAGCAGAGCCAATATTGCAAGGTGTCGATAGTCCATATCTCGGAAACTATAAGAGATAATGCAATTTGGCAATCGGCAACATAATTAGCATGCCGAATATTACTTGGAATGTGAATTGGAGCGAAATCGCTAATTCATAAGACCATTTTACAATTCTGGCTCAAGTTAGAAGCAGAGCCAATATTGCAAGATGTCGATAGTCCATAGCTCGGAAACTATAAGAGATAATGCAATTTGGCAATCGGCAACGTAATTAGCATGCCGAATATTACTTGGAATGTGAATTGGAGCGAAATCGCTAATTCATAAGACCATTTTACATTTCTGGCCCAAGTTAGAAGCAGAGCCTATATTGTAAGATGTCGATAGTTCATATCTCGGAAACTATAAGAGATAATGCAATTTGGCAATCGGCAACGTAATTAGCATGCCGAATATTACTTGGAATGTGAATTGGAGCGAAATCGTTAATTCATAAGACCGTTTTACAATTCTGGCTCAAGTTAGAAGCAGAGCCAATATTGCAAGGTGTCGATAGTCCATATCTCGGAAACTATAAGAGATAATGCAATTTGGCAATCGGCAACATAATTAGCATGACGCATATTACTTGGAATGTGTATTGGAGCGAAATCGCTAATTCATAAGACCATTTTACAATTCTGGCTCAAGTTAGAAGCAGAGCCAATATTGCAAGATGTCGATAGTCCATATCTCGGAAACTATAAGAGATAATGCAATTTGGCAATCGGCAATGTAATTAGCATGCCGAATATTACTTGGAATGTGAATTGGAGCGAAATCGCTAATTCATAAGACCATTTTACATTTCTGGCCCAAGTTAGAAGCAGAGCCAATATTGCAAGATGTCGATAGTCCATATCTCGGAAACTATAAGAGATAATGCAATTTGGCAATCGGCAACGTAATTAGCATGCCGAATATTACTTGGAATGTGAATTGGAGCGAAATCGCTAATTCATAAGACCATTTTACAATGCTGGCTCAAGTTAGAAGCAGAGCCAATATTGCAAGATGTCGATAGTCCATATCTCGGAAACTATAAGAGATGATGCAATTTGGCAATCGGTAACGTAATTAGCATGCCGAATATTACTTGGAATGTGAATTGGAGCGAAATCGCTAATTCATAAGACCATTTTACAATTCTGGCTCAAGTTAGAAGCAGAGCCAATATTGCAAGGTGTCGATAGTCCATATCTCGGAAACTATAAGAGATAATGCAATTTGGCAATCGGCAACGTAATTAGCATGCCGAATATTACTTGGAATGTGAATTGGAGCGAAATCGCTAATTCATAAGACCATTTTACATTTCTGGCCCAAGTTAGAAGCAGAGCCAATATTGCAAGATGTCGATAGTCCATATCTCGGAAACTATAAGAGATAATGCAATTTGGCAATCGGCAACGTAATTAGCATGCCGAATATTACTTGGAATGTGAATTGGAGCGAAATCGCTAATTCATAAGACCATTTTACAATTCTGGCTCAAGTTAGAAGCAGAGCCAATATTGCAAGATGTCGATAGTCCATATCTCGGAAACTATAAGAGATAATGCAATTTGGCAATCGGCAACGTAATTATCATGCCGAATATTACTTGGAATGTGAATTATAGCGAAATCGCTAATTCATAAGACCATTTTACATTTCTGGCCCAAGTAAGAAGCAGAGCCAATATTGCAAGATGTCGATAGTCCATATCTCGGAAACTATAAGAGTTAATGCAATTTGGCAATCGGCAACGTAATTAGCATGCCGAATATTACTTGGAATGTGAATTGGAGCGAAATCGCTAATTCATAAGACCGTTTTACAATTCTGGCTCAAGTTAGAAGCAGAGCCAATATTGCAAGGTGTCGATAGTCCATATCTCGGAAACTATAAGAGATAATGCAATTTGGCAATCGGCAACGTAATTAACATGCCGAATATTACTTAGAATGTGAATTGGAGCGAAATCGTTAATTCATAAGACCATTTTACATTTCTGGCCCAAGTTAGAAGCAGAGCCAATATTGCAATATGTCGATAGTCCATATCTCGGAAACTATAAGAGATAATGCAATTTGACAATCGGCAACGTAATTAGCATGCCGAAAATTACTTGGAATGTGAATTGGAGCGAAATCGCTAATTCATAAGACCATTTTACAATTCTGGCTCTAGTTAGAAGCTGAGCCAATATTGCAAGGTGTCGATAGTCCATATCTCGGAAACTATAAGAGATAATGCAAATTGGCAATCGGCAACGTAATTAGCATGCCGAATATTACTTGGAATGTGAATTGGAGCGAAATCGCTAATTCATAAGACCATTTTACATTTCTGGCCCAAGTTAGAAGCAGAGCCAATATTGCAAGATGTCGATAGTCCATATCTCGGAAACTATAAGAGATAATGCAATTTGGCAATCGGCAACGTAATTAGCATGCCGAATATTACTTGGAATGTGAATTGGAGCGAAATCGCTAATTCATAAGACCATTTTACATTTCTGGCCCAAGTTAGAAGCAGAGCCAATATTGCAAGATGTCGATAGTCCATATCTCGGAAACTATAAGAGATAATGCAATTTGGCAATCGGCAACGTAATTAGCATGCCGAATATTACTTGGAATATGAATTGGAGCGAAATCGCTAATTCATAAGACCATTTTACAATTCTGGCTCAAGTTAGAAGCAGAGCCAATATTGCAAGGTGTCGATAGTCCATATCTCGGAAACTATAAGAGATAATGCAATTTGGCAATCGGCAACGTAATTATCATGCCGAATATTACTTGGAATGTGAATTGGAGCGAAATCGCTAATTCATAAGACCATTTTACATTTCTGGCCCAAGTTAGAAGCAGAGCCTATATTGCAAGATGTCGATAGTTCATATCTCGGAAACTATAAGAGATAATGCAATTTGGCAATCGGCAACGTAATTAGCATGCCGAATATTACTTAGAATGTGAATTGGAGCGAAATCGCTAATTCATAAGACCATTTTACATTTCTGGCCCAAGTTAGAAGCAGAGCCAATATTGCAAGATGTTAGTCCATATCTCGGAAACTATAAGGGATAATGCAATTTGGCAATCGGCAACGTAATTAGCATGCCGAATATTACTTGGAATGTGAATTGGAGCGAAATCGCTAATTCGTAAGACCATTTTACAATTCTGGCTCAAGTTGGAAGCAGAGCCAATATTGCAAAGTGTCGATAGTCCATATCTCGGAAACTATAAGATATAATGCAATTTGGCAATCGGCAACGTAATTAGCATGCCGAATATTACTTGGAATGTGAATTGGAGCGAAATCGCTAATTCATAAGACCATTTTACATTTCTGGCCCAAGTTAGAAGCAGAGCCAATATTGAAAGATGTCGATAGTCCATATCTAGGAAACTATAAGAGATAATGCAATTTGGCAATCGGCAACGTAATTAGCATGCCGAATATTACTTGGAATGTGAATTGGAGCGAAATCGCTAATTCATAAGACCATTTTACAATTCTGGCTCAAGTTAGAAGCAGAGCCAATATTGCAAGATGTCGATAGTCCATAGCTCGGAAACTATAAGAGATAATGCAATTTGGCAATCGGCAACTTAATTAGCATGCCGAATATTACTTGGAATGTGAATTGGAGCGAAATCGCTAATTCATAAGACCATTTTACAATTCTGGCTCAAGTTAGAAGCAGAGCCAATATTGCAAGATGTCGATAGTCCATAGCTCGGAAACTATAAGAGATAATGCAATTTGGCAATCGGCAACGTAATTAGCATGCCGAATATTACTTGGAATGTGAATTGGAGCGAAATCGCTAATTCATAAGACCATTTTACAATTCTGGCTCAAGTTAGAAGCAGAGCCAATATTGCAAGGTGTCGATAGTCCATATCTCGGAAACTATAAGAGATAATGCAATTTGGCAATCGGCAACGTAATTAGCATGCCGAATATTACTTGGAATGTGAATTGGAGCGAAATCGCTAATTCATAAGACCATTTTACATTTCTGGCCCAAGTTAGAAGCAGAGCCAATATTGCAAGATGTCGATAGTCCATATCTCGGAAACTATAAGAGATAATGCAATTTGGCAATCGGCAACGTAATTAGCATGCCGAATATTACTTGGAATGTGAATTGGAGCGAAATCGCTAATTCATTAGACCATTTTACAATTCTGGCTCAAGTTAGAAGCAGAGCCAATATTGCAAGGTGTCGATAGTCCATATCTCGGAAACTATAAGAGATAATGCAATTTGGCAATCGGCAACATAATTAGCATGCCGAATATTACTTGGAATGTGAATTGGAGCGAAATCGCTAATTCATAAGACCATTTTACAATTCTGGCTCAAGTTAGAAGCAGAGCCAATATTGCAAGATGTCGATAGTCCATAGCTCGGAAACTATAAGAGATAATGCAATTTGGCAATCGGCAACGTAATTAGCATGCCGAATATTACTTGGAATGTGAATTGGAGCGAAATCGCTAATTCATAAGACCATTTTACATTTCTGGCCCAAGTTAGAAGCAGAGCCTATATTGTAAGATGTCGATAGTTCATATCTCGGAAACTATAAGAGATAATGCAATTTGGCAATCGGCAACGTAATTAGCATGCCGAATATTACTTGGAATGTGAATTGGAGCGAAATCGTTAATTCATAAGACCGTTTTACAATTCTGGCTCAAGTTAGAAGCAGAGCCAATATTGCAAGGTGTCGATAGTCCATATCTCGGAAACTATAAGAGATAATGCAATTTGGCAATCGGCAACATAATTAGCATGACGCATATTACTTGGAATGTGTATTGGAGCGAAATCGCTAATTCATAAGACCATTTTACAATTCTGGCTCAAGTTAGAAGCAGAGCCAATATTGCAAGATGTCGATAGTCCATATCTCGGAAACTATAAGAGATAATGCAATTTGGCAATCGGCAATGTAATTAGCATGCCGAATATTACTTGGAATGTGAATTGGAGCGAAATCGCTAATTCATAAGACCATTTTACATTTCTGGCCCAAGTTAGAAGCAGAGCCAATATTGCAAGATGTCGATAGTCCATATCTCGGAAACTATAAGAGATAATGCAATTTGGCAATCGGCAACGTAATTAGCATGCCGAATATTACTTGGAATATGAATTGGAGCAAAATCGCTAATTCATAAGACTATTTTACATTTCTGGCACAAGTTAGAAGCAGAGCCAATATTGCAAGATGTCGATAGTCCATATCTCGGAAACTATAAGAGATAATGCAATTTGGCAATCGGCAACGTAATTAGCATGCCGAATATTACTTGGAATGTGAATTGGAGCGAAATCGCTAATTCATAAGACCGTTTTACAATTCTGGCTCAAGTTAGAAGCAGAGCCAATATTGCAAGGTGTCGATAGTCCATATCTCGGAAACTATAAGAGATAATGCAATTTGACAATCGGCAACGTAATTAGCATGCCGAAAATTACTTGGAATATGAATTGGAGCGAAATCGCTAATTCATAAGACCATTTTACAATTCTGGCTCAAGTTAGAAGCAGAGCCAATATTGCAAGGTGTCGATAGTCCATATCTCGGAAACTATAAGAGATAATGCAATTTGGCAATCGGCAACGTAATTAGCATGCCGAATATTACTTGGAATGTGAATTGGAGCGAAATCGCTAATTCATAAGACCATTTTACATTTCTGGCCCAAGTTAGAAGCAGAGCCAATATTGCAAGATGTCGATAGTCCATATCTCGGAAACTATAAGAGATAATGCAATTTGGCAATCGGCAACGTAATTAGCATGCCGAATATTACTTGGAATGTGAATTGGAGCGAAATCGCTAATTCATAAGACCATTTTACATTTCTGGCCCAAGTTAGAAGCAGAGCCAATATTGCAAGATGTCGATAGTCCATATCTCGGAAACTATAAGAGATAATGCAATTTGGCAATCGGCAACGTAATTAGCATGCCGAATATTACTTGGAATATGAATTGGAGCGAAATCGCTAATTCATAAGACCATTTTACAATTCTGGCTCAAGTTAGAAGCAGAGCCAATATTGCAAGGTGTCGATAGTCCATATCTCGGAAACTATAAGAGATAATGCAATTTGGCAATCGGCAACGTAATTATCATGCCGAATATTACTTGGAATGTGAATTGGAGCGAAATCGCTAATTCATAAGACCATTTTACATTTCTGGCCCAAGTTAGAAGCAGAGCCAATATTGCAAGATGACGATAGTCCATATCTCGGAAACTATAAGAGATAATGCAATTTGGCAATCGGCAACGTAATTAGCATGCCGAATATTACTTGGAATGTGAATTGGAGCGAAATCGCTAATTCATAAGACCATTTTACATTTCTGGCCCAAGTTAGAAGCAGAGCCAATATTGCAAGATGTCGATAGTCCATATCTCGGAAACTATAAGAGATAATGCAATTTGGCAATCGGCAACGTTTAGACTGCCGAATATTACTTGGATTGTGAATTGGAGCGAAATCGCTAATTCATAAGACCATTTTACAATTCTGGCTCAAGTTAGAAGCAGAGCCAATATTGCAAGATGTCGATAGTCCATATCTCGGAAACTATAAGAGATAATGCAATTTGGCAATCGGCAACGTAATTAGCATGCCGAATATTACTTGGAATGTGAATTGGAGAGAAATCGCTAATTCATAAGACCATTTTACATTTCTGGCCCAAGTTATAAGCAGAGCCAATATTGCAAGGTGTCGATAGTCCATATCTCGGAAACTATAAGAGATAATGCAATTTGGCAATCGGCAACGTAATTAGCATGCCGAATATTACTTGGAATGTGAATTGGAGCGAAATCGCTAATTCATAAGACCATTTTACATTTCTGGCCCAAGTTAGAAGCAGAGCCAATATTGCAAGATGTCGATAGTCCATATCTCGGAAACTATAAGAGATAATGCAATTTGGCAATCGGCAACGTAATTAGCATGCCGAACATAACTTGGAATGTGAATTGGAGCGAAATCGCTAATTCATAAGACCATTTTACATTTCTGGCCCAAGTTAGAAGCAGAGCCAATATTGCAAGATGTCGATAGTCCATATCTCGGAAACTATAAGAGATAATGCAATTTGGCAATCGGCAACGTAATTAGCATGCCGAATATTACTTCGAATGTGAATTGGAGCGAAATCGCTAATTCATAAGACCATTTTACAATTCTGGCTCAAGTTAGAAGCAGAGCCAATATTGCAAGGTGTCGATAGTCCATATCTCGGAAACTATAAGAGATAATGCAATTTGGCAATCGGCAACGTAATTAGCATGCCGAATATTACTTGGAATGTGAATTGGAGCGAAATCGCTAATTCATAAGACCATTTTACAATGCTGGCTCAAGTTAGAAGCAGAGCCAATATTGCAAGGTGTCGATAGTCCATATCTCGGAAACTATAAGAGATAATGCAATTTGGCAATCGGCAACGTAATTAGCATGCCGAATATTACTTGGAATGTGAATTGGAGCGAAATCGCTAATTCATAAGACCATTTTACAATGCTGGCTCAAGTTAGAAGCAGAGCCAATATTGCAAGATGTCGATAGTCCATATCTCGGAAACTATAAGAGATGATGCAATTTGGCAATCGGCAACGTAATTAGCATGCCGAATATTACTTGGAATGTGAATTGGAGCAAAATCGCTAATTCATAAGACCATTTTACAATTCTGGCTCAAGTTAGAAGCAGAGCCAATATTGCAAGGTGTCGATAGTCCATATCTCGGAAACTATAAGAGATAATGCAATTTGGCAAACGGCAACGTAGTTAGCATGCCGAATATTACTTGGAATGTGAATTGGAGCGAAATCGCTAATTCATAAGACCATTTTACATTTCTGGCACAAGTTAGAAGCAGAGCCAATATTGCAAGATGTCGATAGTCCATATCTCGGAAACTATAAGAGATAATGCAATTTGGCAATCGGCAACGTAATTAGCATGCCGAATATTACTTGGAATGTGAATTGGAGCGAAATCGCTAATTCATAAGACCATTTTACATTTCTGGCACAAGTTAGCAGCAGAGCCAATATTGCAAGATGTCGATAGTCCATATCTCGGAAACTATAAGAGATAATGCAATTTGGCAATCGGCAACGTAATTAGCATGCCGAATATTACTTGGAATGTGAATTGGAGCGAAATCGCTAATTCATAAGACCAGTTTACACATTTCTGGCCCAAGTTAGAAGCAGAGCCAATATTGCAAGATGTCGATAGTCCATATCTCGGAAACTATAAGAGATAATGCAATTTGTCAATCGGCAACGTAATTAGCATGCCGAATATTACTTGGAATCTGAATTGGAGCGAAATCGCTAATTCATAAGATCATTTTACCTTTCTGGCCCAAGTTAGAAGCAGAGCCAATATTGCAAGATGTCGATAGTCCATATCTCGGAAACTATAAGAGATAATGCAATTTGGCAATCGGCAACGTAATTAGCATGCCGAATATTACTTGGAATGTGAATTGGAGCGAAATCGCTAATTCATAAGACCATTTTACAATTCTGGCTCAAGTTAGAAGCAGAGCCAATATTGCAAGATGTCGATAGTCCATAGCTCGGAAACTATAGGAGATAATGCAATTTGGCAATCGGCAACGTAATTAGCATGCCGAATATTACTTGGAATGTGAATTGGAGCGAAATCGCTAATTCATAAGACCATTTTACAATTCTGGCTCAAGTTAGAAGCAGAGCCAATATTGCAAGATGTCGATAGTCCATAGCCCGGAAACTATAAGAGATAATGCAATTTGGCAATCGGCAACGTAATTAGCATGCCAAATATTACTTGGAATGTGAATTGGAGCGAAATCGCTAATTCATAAGACCATTTTACAATTCTGGCTCAAGTTAGAAGCAGAGCCAATATTGCAAGATGTCGATAGTCCATATCTCGGAAACTATAAGAGATAATGCAATTTGGCAATCGGCAACGTAATTAGCATGCCGAATATTACTTGGAATGTGAATTGGAGCGAAATCGCTAATTCATAAGACCATTTTACATTTCTGGCCCAAGTTAGAAGCAGAGCCAATATTGCAAGATGTCGATAGTCCATATCTCGGAAACTATAAGAGATAATGCAATTTGGCAATCGGCAACGTAATTAGCATGCCGAATATTACTTGGAATGTGAATTGGAGCGAAATCGCTAATTCATAAGACCATTTTACATTTCTGGCCCAAGTTAGAAGCAGAGCCAATATTGCAAGATGTCGATAGTCCATATCTCGGAAACTATAAGAGATAATGCAATTTGGCAATCGGCGACGTAATTAGCATGCCGAATATTACTTGGAATGTGAATTATAGCGAAATCGCTAATTCATAAGACCATTTTACAATTCTGGCTCAAGTTAGAAGCAGAGTCAATATGGCAAGATGTCGATAGTCCATATCTCGGAAACTATAAGAGATAATACAATTTGGCAGTCGGCAACGTAATTAGCATGCCGAATATTACTTGGAATGTGAATTGGAGCGAAATCGCTAATTCATAAGACCATTTTACATTTCTGGCCCAAGTTAGAAGCAGAGCCAATATTGCAAGATGTCGATAGTCCACATCTCGGAAACTATAAGAGATAATGCAATTTGGCAATCGGCGACGTAATTAGCATGCCGAATATTACTTGGAATGTGAATTGGAGCGAAATCGCTAATTCATAAGACCATTTTACAATTCTGGCTCAAGTTAGAAGCAGAGCCAATATTGCAAGATGTCGATAGTCCATATCTCGGAAACTATAAGAGATAATGCAATTTGGCAATCGGCAACGTAATTAGCATGCCGAATATTACTTGGAATGTGAATTGGAGCGAAATCGCTAATTCATAAGACCATTTTACATTTCTGGCCCAAGTTAGAAGCAGAGCCAATATAGCAAGATGTCGATAGTCCATATCTCGGAAACTATAAGAGATAATGCAATTTGGCAGTCGGCAACGTAATTAGCATGCCGAATATTACTTGGAATGCGAATTGGAGCGAAATCGCTAATTCATAAAACCATTTTACAATTCTGGCTCAAGTTAGAAGCAGAGCCAATATTGCAAGATGTCGATAGTCCATATCTCGGAAACTATAAGAGATAATGCAATTTGGCAATCGGCAACGTAATTAGCATGCCGAATATTACTTGGAATGTGAATTGGAGCGAAATCGCTAATTCATAAGACCATTTTACATTTCTGGCCCAAGTTAGAATCAGAGCCAATATTGCAAGATGTCGATAGTCCATATCTCGGAAACTATAAGAGATAATGCAATTTGGCAATCGGCAACGTAATTAGCATGCCGAATATTACTTGGAATGTGAATTGGGGCGAAATCGCTAATTCATAAGACCATTTTACATTTCTGGCCCAAGTTAGAAGCAGAGCCAATATTGCAAGATGTCGATAGTCCATATCTCGGAAACTATAAGAGATAATGCAATTTGGCAATCGGCAACGTAATTAGCATGCCGAATATTACTTGGAATGTGAATTGGAGCGAAATCGCTAATTCATAAGACCATTTTACATTTCTGGCCCAAGTTAGAAGCAGAGCCAATATTGCAAGATGTCGATAGTCCATATCTCGGAAACTATAAGAGATAATGCAATTTGGCAATCGGCAACGTAATTAGCATGCCGAATATTACTTGGAATGTGAATTGGAGCGAAATCGCTAATTCATAAGACCATTTTACAATTCTGGCTCAAGTTAGAAGCAGAGCCAATATTGCAAGATGTCGATAGTCCATATCTCGGAAACTATAAGAGATAATGCAATTTGGCAATCGGCAACGTAATTAGCATGCCGAATATTACTTGGAATGTGAATTATAGCGAAATCGCTAATTCATAAGACCATTTTACATTTCTGGCCCAAGTAAGAAGCAGAGCCAATATTGCAAGATGTCGATAGTCCATATCTCGGAAACTATAAGAGATAATGCAATTTGGCAATCGGCAACGTAATTAGCATGCCGAATATTACTTGGAATGTGAATTGGAGCGAAATCGCTAATTCATAAGACCATTTTACAATTCTGGCTCAAGTTAGAAGCAGAGCCAATATTGCAAGATGTGGATAGTCCATATCTCGGAAACTATAAGAGATAATGCAATTTGGCAATCGGCAACGTAATTAGCATGCCGAATATTACTTGAAATGTGAATTGGAGCGAAATCGCTAATTCATAAGACCATTTTACATTTCTGGCACAAGTTAGAAGCAGAGCCAATATTGCAAGATGTCGATAGTCCATATCTCGGAAACTATAAGAGATAATGCAATTTGGCAATCGGCAACGTAATTAGCATGCCGAATATTACTTGGAATGTGAATTGGAGCGAAATCGCTAATTCATAAGACCATTTTACATTTCTGGCCCAAGAAAGAATCAGAGCCAATATTGCAAGATGTCGATAGTCCATATCTCGGAAACTATAAGAGATAATGCAATTTGGCAATCGGCAACGTAATTAGCATGCCGAATATTACTTGGAATGTGAATTGGAGCGAAATCGCTAATTCATAAGACCATTTTACATTTTTGGCACAAGTTAGAAGCAGAGCCAATATTGCAAGATGTCGATAGTCCATATCTCGGAAACTATAAGAGATAATGCAATTTGGCAATCGGCATCGTAATTAGCATGCCGAATATTACTTGGAATGTGAATTGGAGCGAAATCGCTAATTCATAAGACCGTTTTACAATTCTGGCTCAAGTTAGAAGCAGAGCCAATATTGCAAGGTGTCGATAGTCCATATCTCGGAAACTATAAGAGATAATGCAGTTTGGCAATCGGCAACGTAATTATCATGCCGAATGTTACTTGGAATGTGAATTGGAGCGAAATCGCTAATTCATAAGACCATTTTACATTTCTGGCACAAGTTAGAAGCAGAGCCAATATTGCAAGATGTCGATAGTCCATATCTCGGAAACTATAAGAGATAATGCAATTTGGCAATCGGCAACGTAATTAGCATGCCGAATATTACTTGGAATGTGAATTGGAGCGAAATCGCTAATTCATAAGACCATTTTACATTTCTGGCACAAGTTAGAAGCAGAGCCAATATTGCAAGATGTCGATAGTCCATATCTCGGAAACTATAAGAGATAATGCAATTTGGCAATCGGCAACGTAATTAGCATACCGAATATTACTTGGAATGTGAATTGGAGCGAAATCGCTAATTCATAAGACCATTTTACAATGCTGGCTCAAGTTAGAAGCAGAGCCAATATTGCAAGATGTCGATAGTCCAAATCCCGGAAACTATAAGAGATAATGCAATTTGGCAATCGGCAACGTAATTAGCATGCCGAATATTACTTGGAATGTGAATTGGAGCGAAATCGCTAATTCATAAGACGATTTTACAATTCTGGCTCAAGTTAGAAACAGAGCCAATATTGCAAGGTGTCGATAGTCCATATCTCGGAAACTATAAGAGATAATGCAATTTGACAATCGGCAACGTAATTAGCATGCCGAATATTACTTGGAATGTGAATTGGAGCGAAATCGCTAATTCATAAGACCATTTTACATTTCTGGCCCAAGTTAGAAGCAGAGCCTATATTTCAAGATGTCGATAGTCCATATCTCGGAAACTATAAGAGATAATGCAATTTGGCAATCGGCAACGTAATTAGCATGCCGAATATTACTTGGAATGTGAATTGGAGCGAAATCGCTAATTCATAAGACCATTTTACATTTCTGGCCCAAGTTAGAAGCAGAGCCAATATTGCAAGATGTCGATAGTCCATATCTCGGAAACTATAAGAGATAATGCAATTTGGCAATCGGCAATGTAATTAGCATGCCGAATATTACTTGGAATGTGAATTGGAGCGAAATCGCTAATTCATAAGACCATTTTACAATTCTGGCTCAAGTTAGAAGCAGAGCCAATATTGCAAGATGTCGATAGTCCATAGCTCGGAAACTATAAGAGATAATGCAATTTGGCAATCGGCAACGTAATTAGCATGCCGAATATTACTTGGAATGTGAATTGGAGCGAAATCGCTAATTCATAAGACCATTTTACAATTCTGGCTCAAGTTAGAAGCAGAGCCAATATTGCAAGATGTCGATATTCCATAGCTCGGAAACTATAAGAGATAATGCAATTTGGCAATCGGCAACGTAATTAGCATGCCGAATATTACTTGGAATGTGAATTGGAGCGAAATCGCTAATTCATAAGACCATTTTACATTTCTGGCCCAAGTTAGAAGCAGAGCCTATATTGCAAGATGTCGATAGTTCATATCTCGGAAACTATAAGAGATAATGCAATTTGGCAATCGGCAACGTAATTAGCATGCCGAATATTACTTAGAATGTGAATTGGAGCGAAATCGCTAATTCATAAGACCATTTTACATTTCTGGCCCAAGTTAGAAGCAGAGCCAATATTGCAAGATGTCGATAGTCCATATCTCGGAAACTATAAGGGATAATGCAATTTGGCAATCGGCAACGTAATTAGCATGCCGAATATTACTTGGAATGTGAATTGGAGCGAAATCGCTAATTCGTAAGACCATTTTACAATTCTGGCTCAAGTTGGAAGCAGAGCCAATATTGCAAAGTGTCGATAGTCCATATCTCGGAATATATAATATTCAGCATGCTAATTACGTTGCCGATTGCCAAATTGCCTTATCTCTTATAGTTTCCGAGATATGGGCAATCGAATATTTACACGTTAGACTCTGTTTCTAACGTGGGTCAAAATTGTAAAATAGTCTTATGGATTAGCAATTTCGTTCCAATTCACATTTCAAGTAATATTTGGCACCCTAATTACGTTGCCGATTGCCAAATTGCATTATTTCTTATAGTTTCCGAGATATGGACTATCGACATCTTACAATATTGGCACTGCTTCTAACTTGGGTCAAAATTGTAAAATGGTCTTATGAATTAGCGATTTCGTTCCAATTCACCGTCCAAATAATATTCGCCATGCTTATTATATTACCTAATGCCAAATTGCATTATATCTTATAGTTTCCGGGATATGGACCATCGACATCTTACAATATTGGCTCTGCTTCTAACTTGGGCTAGAGTTGTAAAATGGTCTTATGAATTAGCGATTTCGTTCCAATACACATTCCAAGTAATATTTGGCATGCTAATTACATTGCTTATTGCCAAATTGCATTATCTCATATAGTTTATGAGATATGGACCATCGACATCTTACAATATTGGCTCTGCTTCTGACATGGGTTACAGTTGTAAAATTGTCTTATGAATTAGCGATTTCGTTCCAATTCACATACCAAGTAATATTCGGCATGCTAATTACGTTGCCGATTGCCAAATTGCCTTATCTCTTATAGTTTCCGAGATATGGGCAATCGAAAATTTACACGTTAGACTCTGTTTCTAACTTGGGTCAAAATTGCAAAATAGTCTCATGGATTACCAATTTCGTTCCAATTCACATTCAAGTAATATTTGGCACCCTAATTACGTTGCCGATTGCCAAATTGCATTATCTCTTATAATTTCCGAGATATGGACTATCGACATCTTACAATATTGGCACTGCTTCTAACTTGGGTCAAAATTGTAAAATGGTCTTATGAATTAGCGATTTTGTTCCAATTCACCTTCCAAATAATATTCGCCATGCTAATTACATTGCTTATTGCCAAATTGCATTATCTCTTATAGTTTACGAGATATGGACCATCGACATCTTACAATATTGGCTCTGCTTCCAACTTGGGTTAAAGTTGTAAAATTGTCTTATGAATTAGCGATTTTGTTCCAATTCACATTCCAATTAATATTCGAAATGCTAATTACGTTGCCGTTTGCCAAGTTGCATTATCTCTTATAGTTTCCGAGATATGGACTATCGACATCTTACAATATTCGCTCTGCTTCTAACTTGGGCCAAAATTGTCAAATGGTATTATGAATTAGCGATTTCGTTCCAATTCACCTTCCAAGTAAAATTCGCCATGCTAATTACATTGCCTCTAGCCAAATTGAATTATCTCTTATAGTTTCCGAGATATGGGCAATCGAAATTTTACACCTTAGGCTCTGTTTCAAACTTGGGTCAAAATTGTAAAATGGTCTTATGAATTAGCGATTTCGTTCCATTTCACATGCCAAGTAATATTCGGTATGCTAATTTGGTTGCCGATTGCCAAATTGCATTATCTCTTATGGTTTCCGAGATATGGGCAATCGTAATTTTACACCTTAGACTCTGTTTCTAACTTGGGTCAAAATTGTAAAATAGTCTTATGGATTATCAATTTCGTTCCAATTCACCTTCCAAATAATATTCGCCGTGCTAATTACATTGCCTATTGCCAAAATGGCATTATCTCTTATTGTTTCCGAGATATGGACCATCGACATCTTACAATGGTGGCTCTGCTTCTAACTTGGGCTAAAGTTTTAAAATGGTCTTATGAATTAGCGATTTCGTTCCAATACACATTCCAAGTAATATTCGGCATGATAGTTACATTGGCTATTGCCAAATTGCATTATCTCTTATAGTTTCCGAGATATGGACCATCGACATCTTACAATATTGGCTCTGCTTCTAACTTGGGCCAAAATTGTAAAATGGTCTTATGAAATAGCGATTTCGCTAACATTCACCTTCCAAATAATATTCGGCATGCTAATTACATTGCCGATTGCCAAATTGCATTATCTCTTATAGTTTCCGAGATATGGACTATCGACATCTTACAATATTCGCTCTGATTCTAACTTGGGAAAAAATTGTCAAATGGTCTTATGAATTAGCGATTTCGTTCCAATTCACATACCAAGTAATATTCGGCATGCTAATTACGTTGCCGGTTGCCAAATTGCATTATCTCTTATAGTTTCCGAGATATGGACTATCGACATCTTACAATATTGGCACTGCTTCTAACTTGGGTCAAAATTATAAAATGGTCTGATGAATTAGCGATTTAGTTCCAATTCACCTTCCAAATAATATTCGCCATGCTAATTACATTACCTAATGCCAAATTGCATTATCTCTTATAGTTTCCGGGATATGGACCATCGACATCTTACAATATTGGCTCTGCTTCTAACTTGGGCTAGAGTTGTAAAATGGTCTTATGAATTAGCGATTTCGTTCCAATACACATTCCAAGTAATATTTGGCATGCTAATTACATTGCTTATTGCCAAATTGCATAATCTCATATAGTTTCCGAGATATGGACCATCGACATCTTACAATATTGGCTCTGCTTCTGACATGGGCTAAAGTTGTAAAATTGTCTTATGAATTAGCGATTTCGTTCCATTTCACCTTCCAAATAATATTCGCCATGCTAATTAAATTACCTAATGCCAAATTGCATTATCTCTTATAGTTTGCGGTATATATACCATCGACATCTTACAATATTGGCTCTGCTTCTAACTTGGGCTAGAGTTGTAAAATGGTCTTATGAATTAGCGATTTCGTTCCAATACACATTCCAAGTAATATTAGGCATGCTAATTACATTGCTTATTGCCAAATTGCATTACCTCATATAGTTTCCGAGATATGGACCATCGACTTCTTACAATATTGGCTCTGATTCTGACATGGGCTAAAGATGTAAAATTGTCTTATGAATCAGCGATTTCGTTCCAATTCACATTCCAAATAATATTCGCCATGCTAATTACATTGTTTATTGCCAAATTGCATTATCTCTTATAGTTTTCGAGATATGGACCATCGACATCTTACAATATTGGCTCTGCTTCTAACTTGGGCTAAAGTTGAAAAATGGTCTTATGGATTAGCGATTTCGTCCCAATTCACAGTCCAAGTAATATTCGGCATCCTAATTACGTTGCCGATTGCCAAATTGCATTATCTCTTATAGTTTCCGAGATATGGACCATCGACATCTTACAATATTGGCTCTGCTTCTGACATGGGCTAAAGTTGTGAAATTGTCTTATGAATTAGCGATTTCGTTCCAATTCACTTTCCAAGTAATATTCGGCGTCCTAATTACGTTGCCGATAGCCAAATAGCATTATCTCTTATAGATTCCGAGATATGGTCTATCGACATCTTACAATATTGGCTCTGCATCTAACTTGGGCTAAAGTTGTAAAATGGTCTTATGAATTAGCGATATCGTTCCAATTCACATTCCAAGTAATATTCGGCATGCTAATTACGATGCCGATTGCCAAATTGCATTATCTCTTTTAGTTTCCGAGATATGGACTATCGACATCTTACAATATTCGCTCTGCTTCTAACTTGGGTCAAAATTGTAAAATGGTCTTATGAATTAGCGATTTCGTTCCAATTCACCTTCCAAATAATATTCGCCATGCTAATTACGTTGCCGATTGCCAAATTGCATTATCTCTTATAGTTTCCGAGATATGGACTATCGACATCTGAAAATATTCGCTCTGCTTCTAACTTGGGTCAAAATTGTAAAATGGTCTTATGAATTAGCGATTTCGTTCCAATTCACCTTCCAAGTAATATTCGCCATGCTAATTACATTGTCTATAGCCAACTTGCATTATCTCTTATAGTTTCCGAGATATGGGCAATCGAAATTTTACACATTAGGCTCTGTTTCAAACTTGGGTCAAAATTGTAAAATGGTCTTATGAATTAGCGATTTCGTTCCATTTCACATTCCAAGTAATATTCGGTATGCTAATTAGGTTGCCGATTGCCAAATTGCATTATCTCTTATAGTTTCCGAGATATTGGCAATCGTAATTTTACACCTTAGACTCTGTTTCTAACTTGGGTCAAAATTGTAAAATAGTCTTATGGATTATCAATTTCGTTCCAATTCACCTTCCAAATAATATTCGCCATGTTAATTACATTGCCTATTGCCAAATTGCATTATCTCTTATTGTTTCCGAGATATGGACCATCGACATCTTACAATATTGGCTCTGTTTCTAACTTGGGCTAAAGTTTTAAAATGGTCTTATGAATTAGCGATTTCGTTCCAATTCACATTCCAAGTAATATTCGGTATGCTAGTTACATTGGCTATTGCCAAATTGCATTATCTCTTATAGTTTCCGAGATATGGACTATCGACATCTTACAATATTCGCTCTGATTCTAACTTGGGAAAAAATTGTCAAATGGTCTTATGAATTAGCGATTTCGTTCCAATTCACATACCAAGTAATATTCGGAATGCTAATTACGTTGCCGATTGCCAAATTGCCTTATCTCTTATAGTTTCCGAGATATGGGCAATCGAAAATTTACACGTTAGACTCCGTTTCTAACTTGGGTCAAAATTGTAAAATAGTCTTATGGATTAGCAATTTCGTTCCAATTCACATTTCAAGTAATATTTGGCACCCTAATTACGTTGCCGATTGCCAAATTGCATTATCTCTTATAGTTTCCGAGATATGGACTATCGACATCTTACAATATTGGCACTGCTTCTAACTTGGGTCAAAATTGTAATATGGTCTTATGAATTAGCGATTTCGTTCCAATTCACCTTCCAAATAATATTCGCCATGCTAATTACATTACCTAATGCCAAATTGCATTATCTCTTATAGTTTCCGGGATATGGACCATCGCCATCTTACAATATTGGCTCTGCTTCTAACTTGGGCTAGAGTTATAAAATGGTCTTATGAATTAGCGATTTCGTTCCAATACACATTCCAAGTGATATTTGGCATGCTAATTACATTGCTTATTGCCAAATTGCATTATCTCATATAGCTTCCGAGATATGGACCATCGACATCTTACAATATTGGCTCTGCTTGTGACATGGGCTAAAGTTGTAAAATTGTCTTGTGAATTAGCGATTTCGTTCCAATTCACTTTCCAAGTAATATTCGGCATCCTAATTACGTTGCCGATTGCCAAATTGCATTATCTCTTATAGTTTCCGAGATATGGACTATCGACATCTTACAATATTCGCTCTGATTCTAACTTGGGAAAAATTGTCAAATGGTCTTATGAATTAGCGATTTCGTTCCAATTCACATACCAAGTAATATTCGGCATGCTAATTTCGTTGCCGATTGCCAAATTGCCTTATCTGTTATAGTTTCCGAGATATGGTCAATCGAAAATTTACACGTTAGACTCTGTTTCTAACTTGGGTCAAAATTGCAAAATAGTCTCATGGATTACCAATTTCGTTCCAATTCACATTTCAAGTAATATTTGGCACCCTAATTACGTTGCCGATTGCCAAATTGCAATATCTCTTATAGTTTCCGAGATATGGACTATCGACATCTTACAATATTGGCTCTGCTTCTGACATGGGCTAAAGTTGTGAAATTGTCTTATGAATTAGCGATTTCGTTCCAATTCACCTTCCAATTAATATTCGCCATGCTAATTACATTGTCTATAGCCAAATTACATTATCTCTTATAGTTTCCGGGATATGGGCAATCGAAATTTTACACCTTAGACTCTGTTTCAAACTTGGATCAAAATTGTAAAATGGTCTTATGAATTAGCGATTTCGTTCCATTTCACATTCCAAGTAATATTCGGTATGCTAATTAGGTTGCCGATTGCCAAATTGCATTATCTCTTATAGTTTCCGAGATATGGGCAATCGTAATTTTACACCTTAGACTCTTTTTCTAACTTGGGTCAAAATTGTAAAATAGTCTTATGGATTATCAATTTCGTTCCAATTCACCTTCCAAATAATATTCGCCGTGCTAATTACATTGCCTATTGCCAAATTGCATTATCTCTTATTGTTTCCGAGATATGGACCATCGACATCTTACAATATTGGCTCTGCTTCTAACTTGGGCTAAAGTTTTAAAATGGTCTTATGAATTAGCGATTTCGTTCCAATTCACATTCCAAGTAATATTCGGCATGCTAGTTACATTGGCTATTGCCAAATTGCATTATCTCTTATAGTTTCCGAGATATGGACCATCGATATCTTACAATATTGGCTCTGCTTCTAACTTGGGCCAAAATTGTAAAATGGTCTTATGAAATAGCGATTTCGCTCCAATTCACCTTCCAAGTAATATTCGGCATGCTAATTACATTGCCGATTGCCATATTGCATTATCCCTTATAGTTTCCGAGATATGGACTATCAACATCTTACAATATTGGCTCTGCTTCTAACTTGGGCCAAAATTGTCAAATTGTCTTATGAATTAGCGATTTCGTTCCAATTCACCTTCCAAGTAATATTCGCCATGCTAATTACATTGCCTATAGCCAAATTGCATTATCTCTTATAGTTTCCGAGAAATGGACCATCGACATCTTACAATATTGGCTCTGCTACTGACATGGGCTAAAAATTTAAAATGGTCTTATGAATTAGCGATTTCGTTCCAATTCACATTCCAAGTAATATTCGGCATGCTAGTTACATTGGCTATTGCCAAATTGCATTATCTCTTATAGTTTCCGAGATATGGACCGTCGACATCTTACAATATTGGCTCTGCTTCTGACATGGGCTAAAGTTGTCAAATTGTCTTATGAATTAGCGATTTCGTTCCAATTCACCTTCCAAGTAATATTCGCCATGCTAATTACATTGCCTATAGCCAAATTGCATTATCTCTTATAGTTTCCGAGATATGGACTATCGACATCTTACAATATTGGCTCTGCTTCTAACTTGGGCCAAAATTGTCAAATGGTCTTATGGATTAGCGATTTCGTTCCAATTCACTTTCCAAGTAATATTCGGCATCCTAGTTACGTTGCCGATTGCCAAATTGCATTATCTCTTATAGTTTCCGAGATATGGACTATCGACATCTTACAATATTGGCTCTGCTTCTAACTTGGGCCAAAATTGTCAAATGGTCTTATGAATTAGCGATTTCGTTCCAATTCACCTTCCAAGTAATATTCGCCATGCTAATTACATTGCCTATAGCTAAATTGCATTATCTCTTATAGTTTCCGAGAAATAGACCATCGACATCTTACAATATTGGCTCTGCTTCTGACATGGGCTAAAGTTGTAAAATTGTCTTATGAATTAGCGATTTCGTTCCAATTCACTTTCCAAGGAATATTCGCCATGCTAATTACACTGCCTATTGCCAAATTGCATTATCTCTTATAGTTTCCGAAATATGGACTATCGACATCTTACAATATTGGCTCTGCATCTAACTTGGTCTAAAGTTGTAAAATGGTCTTATGAATTAGCGATTTCGTTCCAATTCACATTCCAAGTAATATTTGGCATGCTAATTACATTGCTTATTGCCAAATTGCATTATCTCCTATAGTTTCCGAGATATGGGCAATCGAAATTTTACACCTTAGGCTCTGTTTCAAACTTGGGTCAAAATTGTAAAATGGTCTTATGAATTAGCGATTTCGTTCCATTTCACATTCCAAGTAATATTTGGCACCCTAATTACGTTGCCGATTGCCAAATTGCAATATCTCTTATAGTTTCCGAGATATGGACTATCGACATCTTACAATATTGGCTCTGCTTCTGACATGGGCTAAAGTTGTGAAATTGTCTTATGAATTAGGGATTTCGTTCCAATTCACCTTCCAATTAATATTCGCCATGCTAATTACATTGTCTATAGCCAAATTACATTATCTCTTATAGTTTCCGAGATATGGGCAATCGAAATTTTACACCTTAGGCTCTGTTTCAAACTTGGGTCAAAATTGTACAATGGTCTTATGAATTAGCGATTTCGTTCCATTTCACATTCCAAGTAATATTCGGTATGCTAATTAGGTTGCCGATTGCCAAATTGCATTATCTCTTATAGTTTCCGAGATATGGGCAATCGTAATTTTACACCTTAGACTCTGTTTCTAACTTGGGTCAAAATTGTAAAATAGTCTTATGGATTATCAATTTCGTTCCAATTCACCTTCCAAATAATATTCGCCGTGCTAATTACATTGCCTATTGCCAAATTGCATTATCTCTTATTGTTTCCGAGATATGGACCATCGACATCTTACAATATTGGCTCTGCTTCTAACTTGGGCTAAAGTTTTAAAATGGTCTTATGAATTAGCGATTTCGTTCCAATTCACATTCCAAGTAATATTCGGCATGCTAGTTACATTGCCGATTGCCATATTGCATTATCTCTTATAGTTTCCGAGATATGGACTATCAACATCTTACAATATTGGCTCTGCTTCTAACATGGGCCAAAATTGTCAAATTGTCTTATGAATTAGCGATTTCGTTCCAATTCACCTTCCAAGTAATATTCGCCATGCTAATTACATTGCCTATAGCCAAATTGCATTATCTCTTATAGTTTCCGAGAAATGGACCATCGACATCTTACAATATTGGCTCTGCTACTGACATGGGCTAAAGATTTAAAATGGTCTTATGAATTAGCGATTTCGTTCCAATTCACATTCCAAGTAATATTCGGCATGCTAGTTACATTGGCTATTGCCAAATTGCATTATCTCTTATAGTTTCCGAGATATGGACCGTCGACATCTTACAATATTGGCTCTGCTTCTGACATGGGCTAAAGTTGTAAAATTGTCTTATGAATTAGCGATTTCGTTCCAATTCACCTTCCAAGTAATATTCGCCATGCTAATTACATTGCCTATAGCCAAATTGCATTATCTCTTATAGTTTCCGAGATATGGACTATCGACATCTTACAATATTGGCTCTGCTTCTAACTTGGGCCAAATTTGTCAAATGGTCTTATGGATTAGCGATTTCGTTCCAATTCACTTTCCAAGTAATATTCGGCATCCTAGTTACGTTGCCGATTGCCAAATTGCATTATCTCTTATAGTTTCCGAGATATGGACTATCGACATCTTACAATATTGGCTCTGCTTCTAACTTGGGCCAAAATTGTCAAATGGTCTTATGAATTAGCGATTTCGTTCCAATTCACCTTCCAAGTAATATTCGCCATGCTAATTACATTGCCTATAGCTAAATTGCATTATCTCTTATAGTTTCCGAGAAATAGACCATCGACATCTTACAATATTGGCTCTGCTTCTAACTTAGGCTAAAGTTGAAAAATGGTCTTATGGATTAGCGATTTCGTTCCAATTCACTTTCCAAGTAATATTCGGCATGCTAGTTACGTTGCCGATTGCCAAATTGCATTATCTCTTATAGTTTCCGAGATATGGACTATCGACTTCTTACAATATTCGCTCTGCTTCTAACTTAGGCCAAAATTGTCAAATGGTCTTATGAATTAGCGATTTGGTTCCAATTCACCTTCCAAGTAATATTCGCCATGCTAATTACATTGCCTATAGCCAAATTGCATTATCTCTTATAGTTTCCGAGATATGGACCATCGACATCTTACAATATTGGCTCTGCTTCTGACATGGGCTAAAGTTGTAAAATTGTCTTATGAATTAGCGATTTCGTTCCAATTCACTTTCCAAGGAATATTCGCCATGCTAATTACACTGCCTATTGCCAAATTGCATTATCTCCTATAGTTTCCGAGATATGGACCATCGACATCTTACAATATTGGCTCTGCTTCTGACATGGGCTAAAGTTGTAAAATTGTCTTATGAATTAGCGATTCCGTTCCAATTCACTTTCCAAGTCATATTCGGCATCATAATTACGTTGCCGATAGCCAAATAGCATTATCTCTTATAGTTTCCGAGATATGGACTATCGACATCTTACAATATTGGCTCTGCATCTAACTTGGGCTAAAGTTGTAAAATGGTCTTATGAATTAGCGATTTCGTTCCAATTCACAGTCCAAGTAATATTCGGCATGCTAATTACGTTGCCGATTGTCAAATTGCATTATCTCTTATAGTTTCCGAGATATGGACTATCGACATCTTACAATATTCGCTCTGCTTCTAACTTGGGTCAAAATTGTAAAATGATCTTATGAATTAGCGATTTCGTTCCAATTCACCTTCCAAATAATATTCGCCATGCTAATTACATTGTTTGTTGCCAAATTGCATAATCTCTTATAGTTTCCGAGATATGGACCATCGACATATTACAATATTGGCTCTGCTTCTAACTTGGGCCAAAATTGTCAAATGGTCTTATGAATTAGCGGTTTCATTCCAATTCACCTTCCAAGTAATATTCGCCATGCTAATTACATTGCCTATAGCCAAATTGCATTATCTCTTATAGTTTCCGAGAAATGGACCATCGACATCTTACAATATTGGCTCTGCTTCTAACTTGGGCTAAAGTTGAAAAATGGTCTTATGGATTAGCGATTTCGTTCCAATTCACATTCCAAGTAATATTCGGCATGCTAGTTACATTGGCTATTGCCAAATTGCACTATCTCTTATAGTTTCCGAGATATGGACTATCGACATCTTACAATATTCACTCTGCTTCTAACTTAATCCAAAATTGTCAAATGGTCTTATGAATTAGCGATTTCGTTCCAATTCACCTTCCAAGTAATATTCGCCATGCTAATTACATTGCCTATAGCCAAATTGCATTATCTCTTATAGTTTCCGAGATATGGGCAATCGAAATTGTACACCTTAGGCTCTGTTTCAAACTTGGGTCAAAATTGTAAAATGGTCTTATGAATTAGCGATTTCGTTCCATTTCACATTCCAAGTAATATTCCGCATGCTAGTTACATTGGCTATTGCCAAATTGCATTATCTCTTATAGTTTCCGAGATATGGACCATCGACATCTTACAATATTGGCTCTGCTTCTAACTTGGGCTAAAGTTTTAAAATGGTCTTATGAGTTAGTGATTTCGTTCCAATTCACATTCCAAGTAATATTCCGCATGCTAGTTACATTGGCTATTGCCAAATTGCATTATCTCTTATAGTTTCCGAGATATGGACCATCGACATCTTACAATATTGGCTCTGCTTCTAGCTTGGGCCAAAATTGTAAAATGGTCTTATGAATTAGCGATTTCGTTCCAATTCACATACCAAGTAATATTCGGCATGCTAATTACGTTGCCGATTGCCAAATTGCCTTATCTCTTATAGTTTCCGAGATATGGGCAATCGAAAATTTACACGTTAGGCTCTGTTTCTAACTTGGTCAAAATTGTAAAATAGTCTTATGGATTAGCAATTTCGTTCGAGTTCACATTTCAAGTAATATTTGGCACCCTAATTACGTTGCCGATTGCCAAATTGCATTATCTCTTATAGTTTCCGAGATATGGACTATCGACATCTTACAATATTGGCACTGCTTCTAACTTGGGTCAAAATTGTAAAATGGTCTTATGAATTAGCGATTTAGTTCCAATTCACCTTCCAAATAATATTCGCCATGCTAATTACATTACCTAATGCCAAGTTGCATTATCTCTTATAGTTTCCGGGATATGGACCATCGAATTCTTACAATATAGGCTCTGCTTCTAACTTGGGCTAGAGTTGTAAAATGATCTTATGAATTAGCGATTTCGTTCCAATTCACCTTCCAAGTAATATTCGCCATGCTAATTACATTGCCTATAGCCAAATTGCATTATCTCTTATAGTTTCCGAGATATGGGCAATCGAAATTTGACACGTTAGACTCTGTTTCTAACTTGGGTCAAAATTGTAAAATAGTCTTATGGATAAGCAATTTCGTTCCAATTCACATTCCAAGTAATATTTGGCATGCTAATTACATTGCTTATTGCCAAATTGCATTATCTCATATAGTTTCCGAGATATGGACCATCGACATCTTACAATATTGGCTCTGCTTCTGACATGGGCTAAAGTTGTAAAATGGTCTTATGAATTAGCGATTTCGTTCCATTTCACATTCCAAGTAATATTCGGTATGCTAATTAGGTTGCCGATTGCCAAATTGCATTATCTCTTATGGTTTCCGAGATATGGGCAATCGTAATTTTACACCTTAGACTCTGTTTCTAACTTGGGTCATAATTGTAAAATAGTCTTATGGATTATCAATTTCGTTCCAATTCACCTTCCAAATAATATTCGCCGTGCTAATTACATTGCCTATTGCCAAATTGCATTATCTCTTATTGTTTCCGAGATATGGACCATCGACATCTTACAATATTGGCTCTGCTTCTAACTTGGGCTAAAGTTTTGAAATGGTCTTATGAGTTAGCGATTTCGTTCCAATTCACATTCCAAGTAATATTCCGCATGCTAATTACATTGGCTATTGCCAAATTGCATTATCTCTTATAGTTTCCGAGATATGGACCATCGACATCTTACAATATTGGCTCTGCTTCTAACTTGGGCCAAAATTGTAAAATGGTCTTATGAAATAGCGATTTCACTAACATTCACCTTCCAAGTAATATTCGGCATGCTAATTACATTGCCGATTGCCAAATTGCATTATCTCTTATAGTTTCCGAGATATGGACTATCGACATCTTACAATATTCGCTCTGATTCTAACTTGGGAAAAAATTGTCAAATGGTCTTATGAATTAGCGATTTCGTTCCAATTCACATACCAAGTAATATTCGGCATGCTAATTACGTTGCCGATTGCCAAATTGCCTTATCTCTTATAGTTTCCGAGATATGGGCAATCGAAAATTTACACGTTAGGCTCTGTTTCTAACTTGGGTCAAAATTGTAAGATAGTCTTATGGGTTAGCAATTTCGTTCGAATTCACATGTCAAATAATATTTGGCACCCTAATTACGTTGCCGATTGCCAAATTGCATTATCTCTTATAGTTTCCGAGATATGGACTATCAACATCTTACAATATTGGCACTGCTTCTTACTTGGGTCAAAATTGTAAAATGGTCTTATGAATTAACGATTTCGTTCCAATTCACCTTCCAAATAATATTCGTCATGCTAATTACATTACCTAATGCCAAATTGCGTTATCTCTTATAGTATCCGGAATATATACCATCGACATCTTACAATATTGGCTCTGCTTCTAACTTGGGCTAGAGTTGTAAAATGGTCTTATGAATTAGCGATTTCGTTCCAATACACATTCCAAGTAATATTCGGCATGCTAATTACGTTGCCGATTGCCAAATTGCCTTATCTCTTATAGTTTCCGAGATATGGGCAATCGAAAATTTACACGTTAGGCTCTGTTTCTAACTTGGTCAAAATTGTAAAATAGTCTTATGGATTAGCAATTTCGTTCGAGTTCACATTTCAAGTAATATTTGGCACCCTAATTACGTTGCCGATTGCCAAATTGCATTATCTCTTATAGTTTCCGAGATATGGACTATCGACATCTTACAATATTGGCACTGCTTCTAACTTGGGTCAAAATTGTAAAATGGTCTTATGAATTAGCGATTTAGTTCCAATTCACCTTCCAAATAATATTCGCCATGCTAATTACATTACCTAATGCCAAGTTGCATTATCTCTTATAGTTTCCGGGATATGGACCATCGAATTCTTACAATATAGGCTCTGCTTCTAACTTGGGCTAGAGTTGTAAAATGATCTTATGAATTAGCGATTTCGTTCCAATTCACCTTCCAAGTAATATTCGCCATGCTAATTACATTGCCTATAGCCAAATTGCATTATCTCTTATAGTTTCCGAGATATGGGCAATCGAAATTTGACACGTTAGACTCTGTTTCTAACTTGGGTCAAAATTGTAAAATAGTCTTATGGATAAGCAATTTCGTTCCAATTCACATTCCAAGTAATATTTGGCATGCTAATTACATTGCTTATTGCCAAATTGCATTATCTCATATAGTTTCCGAGATATGGACCATCGACATCTTACAATATTGGCTCTGCTTCTGACATGGGCTAAAGTTGTAAAATGGTCTTATGAATTAGCGATTTCGTTCCATTTCACATTCCAAGTAATATTCGGTATGCTAATTAGGTTGCCGATTGCCAAATTGCATTATCTCTTATGGTTTCCGAGATATGGGCAATCGTAATTTTACACCTTAGACTCTGTTTCTAACTTGGGTCATAATTGTAAAATAGTCTTATGGATTATCAATTTCGTTCCAATTCACCTTCCAAATAATATTCGCCGTGCTAATTACATTGCCTATTGCCAAATTGCATTATCTCTTATTGTTTCCGAGATATGGACCATCGACATCTTACAATATTGGCTCTGCTTCTAACTTGGGCTAAAGTTTTGAAATGGTCTTATGAGTTAGCGATTTCGTTCCAATTCACATTCCAAGTAATATTCCGCATGCTAATTACATTGGCTATTGCCAAATTGCATTATCTCTTATAGTTTCCGAGATATGGACCATCGACATCTTACAATATTGGCTCTGCTTCTAACTTGGGCCAAAATTGTAAAATGGTCTTATGAAATAGCGATTTCACTAACATTCACCTTCCAAGTAATATTCGGCATGCTAATTACATTGCCGATTGCCAAATTGCATTATCTCTTATAGTTTCCGAGATATGGACTATCGACATCTTACAATATTCGCTCTGATTCTAACTTGGGAAAAAATTGTCAAATGGTCTTATGAATTAGCGATTTCGTTCCAATTCACATACCAAGTAATATTCGGCATGCTAATTACGTTGCCGATTGCCAAATTGCCTTATCTCTTATAGTTTCCGAGATATGGGCAATCGAAAATTTACACGTTAGGCTCTGTTTCTAACTTGGGTCAAAATTGTAAGATAGTCTTATGGGTTAGCAATTTCGTTCGAATTCACATGTCAAATAATATTTGGCACCCTAATTACGTTGCCGATTGCCAAATTGCATTATCTCTTATAGTTTCCGAGATATGGACTATCAACATCTTACAATATTGGCACTGCTTCTTACTTGGGTCAAAATTGTAAAATGGTCTTATGAATTAACGATTTCGTTCCAATTCACCTTCCAAATAATATTCGTCATGCTAATTACATTACCTAATGCCAAATTGCGTTATCTCTTATAGTATCCGGAATATATACCATCGACATCTTACAATATTGGCTCTGCTTCTAACTTGGGCTAGAGTTGTAAAATGGTCTTATGAATTAGCGATTTCGTTCCAATACACATTCCAAGTAATATTTGGCATGCTAATTACATTGCTTATTGCCAAATTGCATTATCTCATATAGTTTCCGAGATATGGACCATCGACATCTTACAATATTGGCTCTGCTTCTGACATGGGCTAAAGTTGTAAAATTGTCTTATGAATTAGCGATTTCGTTCCAATTCACATACCAAGTAATATTCGGCATGCTAATTACGTTGCCGATTACCAAATTGCATTATCTCTTATAGTTTCCGAGATATGGGCAATCGAAAATTTACACGTTAGACTCTGTTTCTAACTTGGGTCAAAATTGTAAAATAGTCTTATGGATTAGCAATTTCGTTCCAATTCACATTTCAAGTAATATTTGGCACCCTAATTATGTTGCCGATTGCCAAATTGCATTATCTCTTATAGTTTCCGAGATATGGACTATCGACATCTTACAATATTGGCACTGCTTCTAACTTTTGTCAAAATTGTAAAATGGTCTTATGAATTAGCGATTTCGTTCCAATTCACCTTCCAAATAATATTCGCCATGCTAATTACATTACCTAATGCGAAATTGCATTATCTCTTATAGTTTCCGGGATATGGACCATCGACATCTTACAATATTGGCTCTGCTTCTAACTTGGGCTAGAGTTGTAAAATGGTCTTATGAATTAGCGATTTCGTTCTAATATACATTCCAAGTAATATTTGGCATGCTAATTACATTGCTTATTGCCAAATAGCATTATCTCATATAGTTTCCGAGATATGGACCATCGACATCTTACAATATTGGCTCTGCTTCCAACTTGGGTTAAAGTTGTAAAATTGTCTTATGAATTAGCGATTTTGTTCCAATTCACATTCCAACTAATATTCGGAATGCTAATTACGTTGCCGATTGCCAAATTGCCTTATCTCTTATAGTTTCCGAGATATGGTCAATCGAAAATTTACACGTTAGACTCTGTTTCTAACTTGGGTCAAAATTGCAAAATAGTCTCATGGATTACCAATTTCGTTCCAATTCACATTTCAAGTAATATTTGGCACCCTAATTACGTTGCCGATTGCCAAATTGCATTATCTCTTATAATTTCCGAGATATGGACTATCGACATCTTACAATATTGGCACTGCTTCTAACTTGGGTCAAAATTGTAAAATGGTCTTATGAATTAGCGATTTTGTTCCAATTCACCTTCCAAATAATATTCGCCATGCTAATTACATTGCTTATTGCCAAATTGCATTATCTCTTATAGTTTACGAGATATGGACCATCGACATCTTACAATATTGGCTCTGCTTCCAACTTGGGTTAAAGTTGTAAAATTGTCTTATGAATTAGCGATTTTGTTCCAATTCACATTCCAATTAATATTCGAAATGCTAATTACGTTGCCGTTTGCCAAGTTGCATTATCTCTTATAGTTTCCGAGATATGGACTATCGACATCTTACAATATTCGCTCTGCTTCTAACTTGGGCCAAAATTGTCAAATGGTATTATGAATTAGCGATTTCGTTCCAATTCACCTTCCAAGTAAAATTCGCCATGCTAATTACATTGCCTCTAGCCAAATTGAATTATCTCTTATAGTTTCCGAGATATGGGCAATCGAAATTTTACACCTTAGGCTCTGTTTCAAACTTGGGTCAAAATTGTAAAATGGTCTTTTGAATTAGCGATTTCGTTCCATTTCACATTCCAAGTAATATTCGGTATGCTAATTTGGTTGCCGATTGCCAAATTGCATTATCTCTTATGGTTTCCGAGATATGGGCAATCGTAATTTTACACCTTAGACTCTGTTTCTAACTTGGGTCGAAATTGTAAAATAGTCTTATGGATTATCAATTTCGTTCCAATTCACCTTCCAAATAATATTCGCCGTGCTAATTACATTGCCTATTGCCAAATTGCATTATCTCTTATTGTTTCCGAGATATGGACCATCGACATCTTACAATAGTGGCTCTGCTTCTAACTTGGGCTAAAGTTTTAAAATGGTCTTATGAATTAGCGATTTCGTTCCAATACACATTCCAAGTAATATTCGGCATGATAGTTACATTGGCTATTGCCAAATTGCATTATCTCTTATAGTTTCCGAGATATGGACCATCGACATCTTACAATATTGGCTCTGCTTCTAACTTGGGTCAAAATTGTAAAATAGTCTTATGGATTAGCAATTTCGTTCCAATTCACATTTCAAGTAATATTTGGCACCCTAATTACGTTGCCGAATGCCAAATTGCATTATCTCTTATAGTTTCCGAGATATGGACTATCGACATCTTACAATATTGGCACTGCTTCTAACTTGGGTCAAAATTGTAATATGGTCTTATGAATTAGCGATTTCGTTCCAATTCACCTTCCAAATAATATTCGCCATGCTAATTACATTACCTAATGCCAAATTGCATTATCTCTTATAGTTTCCGGGATATGGACCATCGCCATCTTACAATATTGGCTCTGCTTCTAACTTGGGCTAGAGTTATAAAATGGTCTTATGAATTAGCGATTTCGTTCCAATACACATTCCAAGTGATATTTGGCATGCTAATTACATTGCTTATTGCCAAATTGCATTATCTCATATAGCTTCCGAGATATGGACCATCGACATCTTACAATATTGGCTCTGCTTGTGACATGGGCTAAAGTTGTAAAATTGTCTTGTGAATTAGCGATTTCGTTCCAATTCACTTTCCAAGTAATATTCGGCATCCTAATTACGTTGCCGATTGCCAAATTGCATTATCTCTTATAGTTTCCGAGATATGGACTATCGACATCTTACAATATTCGCTCTGATTCTAACTTGGGAAAAATTGTCAAATGGTCTTATGAATTAGCGATTTCGTTCCAATTCACATACCAAGTAATATTCGGCATGCTAATTTCGTTGCCGATTGCCAAATTGCCTTATCTCTTAAAGTTTCCGAGATATGGTCAATCGAAAATTTACACGTTAGACTCTGTTTCTAACTTGGGTCAAAATTGCAAAATAGTCTCATGGATTACCAATTTCGTTCCAATTCACATTTCAAGTAATATTTGGCACCCTAATTACGTTGCCGATTGCCAAATTGCAATATCTCTTATAGTTTCCGAGATATGGACTATCGACATCTTACAATATTGGCTCTGCTTCTGACATGGGCTAAAGTTGTGAATTTGTCTTATGAATTAGCGATTTCGTTCCAATTCACCTTCCAATTAATATTCGCCATGCTAATTACATTGTCTATAGCCAAATTACATTATCTCTTATAGTTTCCGAGATATGGGCAATCGAAATTATACACCTTAGGCTCTGTTTCAAACTTGGGTCAAAATTGTAAAATGGTCTTATGAATTAGCGATTTCGCTCCATTTCACATTCCAAGTAATATTCGGTATGCTAATTAGGTTGCCGATTGCCAAATTGCATTATCTCTTATAGTTTCCGAGATATGGGCAATCGTAATTTTACACCTTAGACTCTGTTTCTAACTTGGTTCAAAATTGTAAAATAGTCTTATGGATTATCAATTTCGTTCCAATTCACCTTCCAAATAATATTCGCCGTGCTAATTACATTGCCTATTGCCAAATTGCATTATCTCTTATTGTTTCCGAGATATGGACCATCGACATCTTACAATATTGGCTCTGCTTCTAACTTGGGCTAAAGTTTTAAAATGGTCTTATGAATTAGCGATTTCGTTCCAATTCACATTCCAAGTAATATTCGGCATGCTAGTTACATTGGCTATTGCCAAATTGCATTATCTCTTATAGTTTCCGAGATATGGACCATCGATATCTTACAATATTGGCTCTGCTTCTAACTTGGGCCAAAATTGTAAAATGGTCTTATGAAATAGCGATTTCGCTCCAATTCACCTTCCAAGTAATATTCGGCATGCTAATTACATTGCCGATTGCCATATTGCATTATCCCTTATAGTTTCCGAGATATGGACTATCAACATCTTACAATATTGGCTCTGCTTCTAACTTGGGCCAAAATTGTCAAATTGTCTTATGAATTAGCGATTTCGTTCCAATTCACCTTCCAAGTAATATTCGCCATGCTAATTACATTGCCTATAGCCAAATTGCATTATCTCTTATAGTTTCCGAGAAATGGACCATCGACATCTTACAATATTGGCTCTGCTACTGACATGGGCTAAAGATTTAAAATGGTCTTATGAATTAGCGATTTCGTTCCAATTCACATTCCAAGTCATATTCGGCATGCTAGTTACATTGGCTATTGCCAAATTGCATTATCTCTTATAGTTTCCGAGATATGGACCGTCGACATCTTACAATATTGGCTCTGCTTCTGACATGGGCTAAAGTTGTAAAATTGTCTTATGAATTAGCGATTTCGTTCCAATTCACCTTCCAAGTAATATTCGCCATGCTAATTACATTGCCTATAGCCAAATTGCATTATCTCTTATAGTTTCCGAGATATGGACTATCGACATCTTACAATATTGGCTCTGCTTCTAACTTGGGCCAAAATTGTCAAATGGTCTTATGGATTAGCGATTTCGTTCCAATTCACTTTCCAAGTAATATTCGGCATCCTAGTTACGTTGCCGATTGCCAAATTGCATTATCTCTTATAGTTTCCGAGATATGGACTATCGACATCTTACAATATTGGCTCTGCTTCTAACTTGGGCCAAAATTGTCAAATGGTCTTATGAATTAGCGATTTCGTTCCAATTCACCTTCCAAGTAATATTCGCCATGCTAATTACATTGCCTATAGCTAAATTGCATTATCTCTTATAGTTTCCGAGAAATAGACCATCGACATCTTACAATATTGGCTCTGCTTCTAACTTAGGCTAAAGTTGAAAAATGGTCTTATGGATTAGCGATTTCGTTCCAATTCACTTTCCAAGTAATATTCGGCATCCTAGTTACGTTGCCGATTGCCAAATTGCATTATCTCTTACAGTTTCCGAGATATGGACTATCGACATCTTACAATATTGGCTCTGCATCTAACTTGGGCTAAAGTTGTAAAATGGTCTTATGAATTAGCGATTTCGTTCCAATTCACAGTCCAAGTAATATTCGGCATGCTAATTACGTTGCCGATTGTCAAATTGCATTATCTCTTATAGTTTCCGAGATATGGACTATCGACATCTTACAATATTCGCTCTGCTTCTAACTTGGGTCAAAATTGTAAAATGATCTTATGAATTAGCGATTTCGTTCCAATTCACCTTCCAAATAATATTCGCCATGCTAATTACATTGTTTGTTGCCAAATTGCATAATCTCTTATAGTTTCCGAGATATGGACCATCGACATATTACAATATTGGCTCTGCTTCTAACTTGGGCCAAAATTGTCAAATGGTCTTATGAATTAGCGATTTCATTCCAATTCACTTTCCAAGTAATATTCGCCATGCTAATTACATTGCCTATAGCCAAATTGCATTATCTCTTATAGTTTCCGAGAAATGGACCATCGACATCTTACAATATTGCCTCTGCTTCTAACTTGGGCTAAAGTTGAAAAATGGTCTTATGGATTAGCGATTTCGTTCCAATTCACATTCCAAGTAATATTCGGCATACTAATTACGTTGCCGATTGCCAAATTGCCTTATCTCTTATAGTTTCCGAGATATGGGCAATCGACATCTTACAATATTGGCTCTGCTTCTGACATGGGCTAAAGTTGTAAAATTGTCTTATGAATTAGCGATTTCGTTCCAATTCACTTTCCAAGTAATATTCGGCATCATAATTACGTTGCCGATAGCCAAATAGCATTATCTCTTATAGTTTCCGAGATATGGACTATCGACATCTTACAATATTGGCTCTGCATCTAACTTGGGCTAAAGTTGTAAAATGGTCTTATGAATTAGCGATTTCGTTCCAATTCACATTCCAAGTAATATTCGGCATGCTAATTACGTTGCCGATTGTCAAATTGCATTATCTCTTTTAGTTTCCGAGATATGGACTATCGACATCTTACAATATTCGCTCTGCTTCTAACTTGGGTCAAAATTGTGAAATGATCTTATGAATTAGCGATTTCGTTCCAATTCACCTTCCAAATAATATTCGCCGTGCTAATTACATTGTTTGTTGCTAAATTGCATAATCTCTTATAGTTTCCGAGATATGGACCATCGACATCTTACAATATTTTCTCTGCTTCTAACTTGGGCCAAAATTGTCAAATGGTCTTATGAATTAGCGATATCATTCCAATTCACCTTCCAAGTAATATTCGCCATGCTAATTACATTGCCTATAGCCAAATTGCATTATCTCTTATAGTTTCCGAGAAATGGACCATCGACATCTTACAATATTGGCTCTGCTTCTAACTTGGGCTAAAGTTGAAAAATGGTCTTATGGATTAGCGATTTCGTTCCAATTCACATTCCAAGTAATATTCGGCATGCTAGTTACATTGGCTATTGCCAAATTGCACTATCTCTTATAGTTTCCGAGATATGGACTATCGACATCTTACAATATTCACTCTGCTTCTAACTTAATCCAAAATTGTCAAATGGTCTTATGAATTAGCGATTTCGTTCCAATTCACCTTCCAAGTAATATTCGCCATGCTAATTACATTGCCTATAGCCAAATTGCATTATCTCTTATAGTTTCCGAGATATGGGCAATCGAAATTTTACACCTTAGGCTCTGTTTCAAACTTGGGTCAAAATTGTAAAATGGTCTTATGAATTAGCGATTTCGTTCCATTTCACATTCCAAGTAATATTGGGTATGCTAATTAGGTTGCCGATTGCCAAATTGCATTATCTCTTATGGTTTCCGAGATATGGGCTATCGTAATTTTACACCTTAGACTCTGTTTCTAACTTGGGTCAAAATTGTAAAATAGTCTTATGGATTATCAATTTCGTTCCAATTCACCTTCCAAATAATATTCGCCATGCTAATTACATTGCCTATTGCCAAATTGCATTATCTCTTATTGTTTCCGAGACATGGACCATCGACATCTTACAATATTGGCTCTGCTTCTAACTTGGGCTAAAGTTTTAAAATGGTCTTATGAGTTAGCGATTTCGTTCCAATTCACATTCCAAGTAATATTCCGCATGCTAGTTACATTGGCTATTGCCAAATTGCATTATCTCTTATAGTTTCCGAGATATGGACCATCGACATCTTACAATATTGGCTCTGCTTCTAGCTTGGACCAAAATTGTAAAATGGTCTTATGAATTAGCGATTTCGTTCCAATTCACATACCAAGTAATATTCGGCATGCTAATTACCTTGCCGATTGCCAAATTGCCTTATCTCTTATAGTTTCCGAGATATGGGCAATCGAAAATTTACACGTTAGGCTCTGTTTCTAACTTGGTCAAAATTGTAAAATAGTCTTATGGATTAGCAATTTCGTTCGAATTCACATTTCAAGTAATATTTGGCACCCTAATTACGTTGCCGATTGCCAAATTGCATTATCTCTTATAGTTTCCGAGATATGGACTATCGACATCTTACAATATTGGCACTGCTTCTAACTTGGGTCAAAATTGTAAAATGGTCTTATGAATTAGCGATTTAGTTCCAATTCACCTTCCAAATAATATTCGCCATGCTAATTACATTACCTAATGCCAAATTGCATTATCTCTTATAGTTTCCGAGATATGGGCAATCGAAATTTTACACCTTAGGCTCTGTTTCAAACTTGGGTCAAAATTGTAAAATGGTCTTATGAATTAGCGATTTCGTTCCATTTCACATTCCAAGTAATATTGGGTATGCTAATTAGGTTGCCGATTGCCAAATTGCATTATCTCTTATGGTTTCCGAGATATGGGCTATCGTAATTTTACACCTTAGACTCTGTTTCTAACTTGGGTCAAAATTGTAAAATAGTCTTATGGATTATCAATTTCGTTCCAATTCACCTTCCAAATAATATTCGCCATGCTAATTACATTGCCTATTGCCAAATTGCATTATCTCTTATTGTTTCCGAGACATGGACCATCGACATCTTACAATATTGGCTCTGCTTCTAACTTGGGCTAAAGTTTTAAAATGGTCTTATGAGTTAGCGATTTCGTTCCAATTCACATTCCAAGTAATATTCCGCATGCTAGTTACATTGGCTATTGCCAAATTGCATTATCTCTTATAGTTTCCGAGATATGGACCATCGACATCTTACAATATTGGCTCTGCTTCTAGCTTGGGCCAAAATTGTAAAATGGTCTTATGAATTAGCGATTTCGTTCCAATTCACATACCAAGTAATATTCGGCATGCTAATTACCTTGCCGATTGCCAAATTGCATTATCTCTTATAGTTTCCGGGATATGGACCATCGAATTCTTACAATATAGGCTCTGCTTCTAACTTGGGCTAGAGTTGTAAAATGGTCTTATGAATTAGCGATTTCGATCCAATACACATTCCAAGTAATATTTGGCATGCTAATTACATTGCTTATTGCCAAATTGCATTATCTCATATAGTTTCCGAGATATGGACCATCGACATCTTACAATATTGGCTCTGCTTCTGACATGGGCTAAAGTTGTAAAATTGTCTTATGAATTAACGATTTCGTTCCAATTCACTTTCCAAGTAATATTCGGCATCCTAATTACGTTGCCGATTGCCAAATTGCATTATCTCTTATAGTTTCCGAGATATGGACTATCGACATCTTACAATATTCGCTCTGATTCTAACTTGGAAAAAATTGTCAAATGTTCTTATGAATTAGCGATTTCGTTCCAATTCACATACCAAATAATATTCGGCATGCTAATTACATTGCTTATTGCCAAATTGCATTATCTCATATAGTTTCCGAGATATGGACCATCGACATCTTACAATATTGGCTCTGCTTCTGACATGGGATAAAGTTGTAAAATTGTCTTATGAATTAGCGATTTCGTTCCAATTCACATACCAAGTAATATTCGGCATGCTAATTACCTTGCCGATTGCCAAATTGCATTATCTCTTATAGTTTCCGGGATATGGACCATCGAATTCTTACAATATAGGCTCAGCTTCTAACTTGGGCTAGAGTTGTAAAATGGTCTTATGAATTAGCGATTTCGATCCAATACACATTCCAAGTAATATTTGGCATGCTAATTACATTGCTTATTGCCAAATAGCATTATCTCATATAGTTTCCGAGATATGGACCATCGACATCTTACAATATTGGCTCTGCTTCTAACTTGGGCTAAAGTTTTAAATGGTCTTATGAGTTAGCGATTTCGTTCCAATTCACATTCCAAGTAATATTCCGCATGCTAGTTACATTGGCTATTGCCAAATTGCATTATCTCTTATAGTTTCCGAGATATGGACCATCGACATCTTACAATATTGGCTCTGCTTCTAACTTGGGCTAAAGTTTTGAAATGGTCTTATGAGTTAGCGATTTCGTTCCAATTCACATTCCAAGTAATATTCCGCATGCTAATTACATTGGCTATTGCCAAATTGCATTATCTCTTATAGTTTCCGAGATATGGACCATCGACATCTTACAATATTGGCTCTGCTTGTGACATGGGCTAAAGTTGTAAAATTGTCTTGTGAATTAGCGATTTCGTTCCAATTCACTTTCCAAGTAATATTCGGCATCCTAATTACGTTGCCGATTGCCAAATTGCATTATCTCTTATAGTTTCCGAGATATGGTCAATCGAAAATTTACACGTTAGACTCTGTTTCTAACTTGGGTCAAAATTGCAAAATAGTCTCATGGATTACCAATTTCGTTCCAATTCACATTTCAAGTAATATTTGGCACCCTAATTACGTTGCCGATTGCCAAATTGCAATATCTCTTATAGTTTCCGAGATATGGACTATCGACATCTTACAATATTGGCTCTGCTTCTGACATGGGCTAAAGTTGTGAAATTGTCTTATGAATTAGCGATTTCGTTCCAATTCACCTTCCAATTAATATTCGCCATGCTAATTACATTGTCTGTAGCCAAATTACATTATCTCTTATAGTTTCCGAGATATGGGCAATCGAAATTTTACACCTTAGGCTCTGTTTCAAACTTGGGTCAAAATTGTAAAATGGTCTTATGGATTATCAATTTCGTTCCAATTCACCTTCCAAATAATATTCGCCATGCTAATTACATTGCCTATTGCCAAATTGCATTATCTCTTATTGTTTCCGAGATATGGACCATCGACATCTTACAATATTGGCTCTGTTTCTAACTTGGGCTAAAGTTTTAAAATGGTCTTATGAATTAGCGATTTCGTTCCAATTCACATTCCAAGTAAAATTCGGTATGCTAGTTACATTGGCTATTGCCAAATTGCATTATCTCTTATAGTTTCCGAGATATGGACCATCGACATCTTACAATATTGGCTCTGCTTCTAACTTGGGCCAAAATTGTAAAATGGTCTTATGAAATAGCGATTTCGCTCCAATTCACCTTCCAAGTAATATTCGGCATGCTAATTACATTGCCGATTGCCATATTGCATTATCTCTTATAGTTTCCGAGATATGGACTATCGACATCTTACAATATTCGCTCTGATTCTAACTTGGGAAAAAATTGTCAAATGGTCTTATGAATTAGCGATTTCGTTCCAATTCACATACCAAGTAATATTCGGAATGCTAATTACGTTGCCGATTGCCAAATTGCCTTATCTCTTATAGTTTCCGAGATATGGGCAATCGAAAATTTACACGTTAGACTCCGTTTCTAACTTGGGTCAAAATTGTAAAATAGTCTTATGGATTAGCAATTTCGTTCCAATTCACATTTCAAGTAATATTTGGCACCCTAATTACGTTGCCGATTGCCAAATTGCATTATCTCTTATAGTTTCCGAGATATGGACTATCGACATCTTACAATATTGGCACTGCTTCTAACTTGGGTCAAAATTGTAATATGGTCTTATGAATTAGCGATTTCGTTCCAATTCACCTTCCAAATAATATTCGCCATGCTAATTATATTACCTAATGCCAAATTGCATTATCTCTTATAGTTTCCGGGATATGGACCATCGCCATCTTACAATATTGGCTCTGCTTCTAACTTGGGCTAGAGTTATAAAATGGTCTTATGAATTAGCGATTTCGTTCCAATACACATTCCAAGTGATATTTGGCATGCTAATTACATTGCTTATTGCCAAATTGCATTATCTCATATAGCTTCCGAGATATGGACCATCGACATCTTACAATATTGGCTCTGCTTGTGACATGGGCTAAAGTTGTAAAATTGTCTTGTGAATTAGCGATTTCGTTCCAATTCACTTTCCAAGTAATATTCGGCATCCTAATTACGTTGCCGATTGCCAAATTGCATTATCTCTTATAGTTTCCGAGATATGGACTATCGACATCTTACAATATTCGCTCTGATTCTAACTTGGGAAAAATTGTCAAATGGTCTTATGAATTAGCGATTTCGTTCCAATTCACATACCAAGTAATATTCGGCATGCTAATTTCGTTGCCGATTGCCAAATTGCCTTATCTCTTATAGTTTCCGAGATATGGTCAATCGAAAATTTACACGTTAGACTCTGTTTCTAACTTGGGTCAAAATTGCAAAATAGTCTCATGGATTACCAATTTCGTTCCAATTCACATTTCAAGTAATATTTGGCACCCTAATTACGTTGACGATTGCCAAATTGCAATATCTCTTATAGTTTCCGAGATATGGACTATCGACATCTTACAATATTGGCTCTGCTTCTGACATGGGCTAAAGTTGTGAAATTGTCTTATGAATTAGCGATTTCGTTCCAATTCACCTTCCAATTAATATTCGCCATGCTAATTACATTGTCTATAGCCAAATTACATTATCTCTTATAGTTTCCGAGATATGGGCAATCGAAATTTTACACCTTAGGCTCTGTTTCAAACTTGGGTCAAAATTGTAAAATGGTCTTATGAATTAGCGATTTCGTTCCATTTCACATTCCAAGTAATATTCGGTATGCTAATTAGGTTGCCGATTGCCAAATTGCATTATCTCTTATAGTTTACGAGATATGGGCAATCGTAATTTTACACCTTAGACTCTGTTTCTAACTTGGGTCAAAATTGTAAAATAGTCTTATGGATTATCAATTTCGTTCCAATTCACCTTCCAAATAATATTCGCCGTGCTAATTACATTGCCTATTGCCAAATTGCATTATCTCTTATTGTTTCCGAGATATGGACCATCGACATCTTACAATATTGGCTCTGCTTCTAACTTGGGCTAAAGTTTTAAAATGGTCTTATGAATTAGCGATTTCGTTCCAATTCACATTCCAAGTAATATTCGGCATGCTAGTTACATTGGCTATTGCCAAATTGCATTATCTCTTATAGTTTCCGAGATATGGGCCATCGATATCTTACAATATTGGCTCTGCTTCTAACTTGGGCCAAAATTGTAAAATGGTCTTATGAAATAGCGATTTCGCTCCAATTCACCTTCCAAGTAATATTCGGCATGCTAATTTCGTTGCCAATTGCCAAATTGCCTTATCTCTTATAGTTTCCGAGATATGGTCAATCGAAAATTTACACGTTAGACTCTGTTTCTAACTTGGGTCAAAATTGCAAAATAGTCTCATGGATTACCAATTTCGTTCCAATTCACATTTCAAGTAATATTTGGCACCCTAATTACGTTGCCGATTGCCAAATTGCAATATCTCTTATAGTTTCCGAGATATGGACTATCGACATCTTACAATATTGGCTCTGCTTCTGACATGGGCTAAAGTTGTGAAATTGTCTTATGAATTAGCGATTTCGTTCCAATTCACCTTCCAATTAATATTCGCCATGCTAATTACATTGTCTATAGCCAAATTACATTATCTCTTATAGTTTCCGAGATATGGGCAATCGAAATTTTACACCTTAGGCTCTGTTTCAAACTTGGATCAAAATTGTAAAATGGTCTTATGAATTAGCGATTTCGTTCCATTTCACATTCCAAGTAATATTGGGTATGCTAATTAGGTTGCCGATTGCCAAATTGCATTATCTCTTATGGTTTCCGAGATATGGGCTATCGTAATTTTACACCTTAGACTCTGTTTCTAACTTGGGTCAAAATTGTAAAATAGTCTTATGGATTATCAATTTCGTTCCAATTCACCTTCCAAATAATATTCGCCATGCTAATTACATTGCCTATTGCCAAATTGCATTATCTCTTATTGTTTCCGAGACATGGACCATCGACATCTTACAATATTGGCTCTGCTTCTAGCTTGGGCCAAAATTGTAAAATGGTCTTATGAATTAGCGATTTCGTTCCAATTCACATACCAAGTAATATTCGGCATGCTAATTACCTTGCCGATTGCCAAATTGCCTTATCTCTTATAGTTTCCGAGATATGGGCAATCGAAAATTTACACGTTAGGCTCTGTTTCTAACTTGGTCAAAATTGTAAAATAGTCTTATGGATTAGCAATTTCGTTCGAATTCACATTTCAAGTAATATTTGGCACCCTAATTACGTTGCCGATTGCCAAATTGCATTATCTCTTATAGTTTCCGAGATATGGACTATCGACATCTTACAATATTGGCACTGCTTCTAACTTGGGTCAAAATTGTAAAATGGTCTTATGAATTAGCGATTTAGTTCCAATTCACCTTCCAAATAATATTCGCCATGCTAATTACATTACCTAATGCCAAATTGCATTATCTCTTATAGTTTCCGAGATATGGGCAATCGAAATTTTACACCTTAGGCTCTGTTTCAAACTTGGGTCAAAATTGTAAAATGGTCTTATGAATTAGCGATTTCGTTCCATTTCACATTCCAAGTAATATTGGGTATGCTAATTAGGTTGCCGATTGCCAAATTGCATTATCTCTTATGGTTTCCGAGATATGGGCTATCGTAATTTTACACCTTAGACTCTGTTTCTAACTTGGGTCAAAATTGTAAAATAGTCTTATGGATTATCAATTTCGTTCCAATTCACCTTCCAAATAATATTCGCCATGCTAATTACATTGCCTATTGCCAAATTGCATTATCTCTTATTGTTTCCGAGACATGGACCATCGACATCTTACAATATTGGCTCTGCTTCTAACTTGGGCTAAAGTTTTAAATGGTCTTATGAGTTAGCGATTTCGTTCCAATTCACATTCCAAGTAATATTCCGCATGCTAGTTACATTGGCTATTGCCAAATTGCATTATCTCTTATAGTTTCCGAGATATGGACCATCGACATCTTACAATATTGGCTCTGCTTCTAGCTTGGGCCAAAATTGTAAAATGGTCTTATGAATTAGCGATTTCGTTCCAATTCACATACCAAGTAATATTCGGCATGCTAATTACCTTGCCGATTGCCAAATTGCATTATCTCTTATAGTTTCCGGGATATGGACCATCGAATTCTTACAATATAGGCTCAGCTTCTAACTTGGGCTAGAGTTGTAAAATGGTCTTATGAATTAGCGATTTCGATCCAATACACATTCCAAGTAATATTTGGCATGCTAATTACATTGCTTATTGCCAAATTGCATTATCTCATATAGTTTCCGAGATATGGACCATCGACATCTTACAATATTGGCTCTGCTTCTGACATGGGCTAAAGTTGTAAAATTGTCTTATGAATTAACGATTTCGTTCCAATTCACTTTCCAAGTAATATTCGGCATCCTAATTACGTTGCCGATTGCCAAATTGCATTATCTCTTATAGTTTCCGAGATATGGACTATCGACATCTTACAATATTCGCTCTGATTCTAACTTGGAAAAAATTGTCAAATGTTCTTATGAATTAGCGATTTCGTTCCAATTCACATACCAAATAATATTCGGCATGCTAATTACATTGCTTATTGCCAAATTGCATTATCTCATATAGTTTCCGAGATATGGACCATCGACATCTTACAATATTGGCTCTGCTTCTGACATGGGATAAAGTTGTAAAATTGTCTTATGAATTAGCGATTTCGTTCCAATTCACATACCAAATAATATTCGGCATGGTAATTACGTTGCCGATTGCCAAATTGCCTTATCTCTTATAGTTTCCGAGATATGGGCAATCGAAAATTTAAACGTTAGACTCTGTTTCTAACTTGGGTCAAAATTGTAAAATAGACTTATGGATTAGCAATTTCGTTCCAATTCACATTTCAAGTAATATTTGGCACCCTATTACCAAATTGCATTATCTCTTATAGTTTCCGAGATATGGACTATCGACATCTTACAATATTCACTCTGCTTCTAACTTAATCCAAAATTGTCAAATGGTCTTATGAATTAGCGATTTCGTTCCAATTCACCTTCCAAGTAATATTCGCCATGCTAATTACATTGCCTATAGCCAAATTGCATTATCTCTTATAGTTTCCGAGATATGGACCATCGACATCTTACAATATTGGCTCTGCTTCTGACATGGGCTAAAGTTGTAAAATGGTCTTATGAATTAGCGATTTCGTTCCATTTCACATTCCAAGTAATATTCGGTATGCTAATTAGGTTGCCGATTGCCAAATTGCATTATCTCTTATGGTTTCCGAGATATGGGCAATCGTAATTTTACACCTTAGACTCTGTTTCTAACTTGGGTCAAAATTGTAAAATAGTCTTATGGATTATCAATTTCGTTCCAATTCACCTTCCAAATAATATTCGCCGTGCTAATTACATTGCCTATAGCCAAATTGCATTATCTCTTATTGTTTCCGAGATATGGACCATCGACATCTTACAATATTGGCTCTGCTTCTAACTTGGGCTAAAGTTTTGAAATGGTCTTATGAGTTAGCGATTTCGTTCCAATTCACATTCCAAGTAATATTCCGCATGCTAATTACATTGGCTATTGCCAAATTGCATTATCTCTTATAGTTTCCGAGATATGGACCATCGACATCTTACAATATTGGCTCTGCTTGTGACATGGGCTAAAGTTGTAAAATTGTCTTGTGAATTAGCGATTACGTTCCAATTCACTTTCCAAGTAATATTCGGCATCCTAATTACGTTGCCGATTGCCAAATTGCATTATCTCTTATAGTTTCCGAGATATGGTCAATCGAAAATTTACACGTTAGACTCTGTTTCTAACTTGGGTCAAAATTGCAAAATAGTCTCATGGATTACCAATTTCGTTCCAATTCACATTTCAAGTAATATTTGGCACCCTAATTACGTTGCCGATTGCCAAATTGCAATATCTCTTATAGTTTCCGAGATATGGACTATCGACATCTTACAATATTGGCTCTGCTTCTGACATGGGCTAAAGTTGTGAAATTGTCTTATGAATTAGCGATTTCGTTCCAATTCACCTTCCAATTAATATTCGCCATGCTAATTACATTGTCTATAGCCAAATTACATTATCTCTTATAGTTTCCGAGATATGGGCAATCGAAATTTTACACCTTAGGCTCTGTTTCAAACTTGGGTCAAAATTGTAAAATGGTCTTATGGATTATCAATTTCGTTCCAATTCACCTTCCAAATAATATTCGCCATGCTAATTACATTGCCTATTGCCAAATTGCATTATCTCTTATTGTTTCCGAGATATGGACCATCGACATCTTACAATATTGGCTCTGTTTCTAACTTGGGCTAAAGTTTTAAAATGGTCTTATGAATTAGCGATTTCGTTCCAATTCACATTCCAAGTAAAATTCGGTATGCTAGTTACATTGGCTATTGCCAAATTGCATTATCTCTTATAGTTTCCGAGATATGGACCATCGACATCTTACAATATTGGCTCTGCTTCTAACTTGGGCCAAAATTGTAAAATGGTCTTATGAAATAGCGATTTCGCTCCAATTCACCTTCCAAGTAATATTCGGCATGCTAATTACATTGCCGATTGCCATATTGCATTATCTCTTATAGTTTCCGAGATATGGACTATCGACATCTTACAATATTCGCTCTGATTCTAACTTGGGAAAAAATTGTCAAATGGTCTTATGAATTAGCGATTTCGTTCCAATTCACATACCAAGTAATATTCGGAATGCTAATTACGTTGCCGATTGCCAAATTGCCTTATCTCTTATAGTTTCCGAGATATGGGCAATCGAAAATTTACACGTTAGACTCCGTTTCTAACTTGGGTCAAAATTGTAAAATAGTCTTATGGATTAGCAATTTCGTTCCAATTCACATTTCAAGTAATATTTGGCACCCTAATTACGTTGCCGATTGCCAAATTGCATTATCTCTTATAGTTTCCGAGATATGGACTATCGACATCTTACAATATTGGCACTGCTTCTAACTTGGGTCAAAATTGTAATATGGTCTTATGAATTAGCGATTTCGTTCCAATTCACCTTCCAAATAATATTCGCCATGCTAATTATATTACCTAATGCCAAATTGCATTATCTCTTATAGTTTCCGGGATATGGACCATCGCCATCTTACAATATTGGCTCTGCTTCTAACTTGGGCTAGAGTTATAAAATGGTCTTATGAATTAGCGATTTCGTTCCAATACACATTCCAAGTGATATTTGGCATGCTAATTACATTGCTTATTGCCAAATTGCATTATCTCATATAGCTTCCGAGATATGGACCATCGACATCTTACAATATTGGCTCTGCTTGTGACATGGGCTAAAGTTGTAAAATTGTCTTGTGAATTAGCGATTTCGTTCCAATTCACTTTCCAAGTAATATTCGGCATCCTAATTACGTTGCCGATTGCCAAATTGCATTATCTCTTATAGTTTCCGAGATATGGACTATCGACATCTTACAATATTCGCTCTGATTCTAACTTGGGAAAAATTGTCAAATGGTCTTATGAATTAGCGATTTCGTTCCAATTCACATACCAAGTAATATTCGGCATGCTAATTTCGTTGCCGATTGCCAAATTGCCTTATCTCTTATAGTTTCCGAGATATGGTCAATCGAAAATTTACACGTTAGACTCTGTTTCTAACTTGGGTCAAAATTGCAAAATAGTCTCATGGATTACCAATTTCGTTCCAATTCACATTTCAAGTAATATTTGGCACCCTAATTACGTTGACGATTGCCAAATTGCAATATCTCTTATAGTTTCCGAGATATGGACTATCGACATCTTACAATATTGGCTCTGCTTCTGACATGGGCTAAAGTTGTGAAATTGTCTTATGAATTAGCGATTTCGTTCCAATTCACCTTCCAATTAATATTCGCCATGCTAATTACATTGTCTATAGCCAAATTACATTATCTCTTATAGTTTCCGAGATATGGGCAATCGAAATTTTACACCTTAGGCTCTGTTTCAAACTTGGGTCAAAATTGTAAAATGGTCTTATGAATTAGCGATTTCGTTCCATTTCACATTCCAAGTAATATTCGGTATGCTAATTAGGTTGCCGATTGCCAAATTGCATTATCTCTTATAGTTTACGAGATATGGGCAATTGTAATTTTACACCTTAGACTCTGTTTCTAACTTGGGTCAAAATTGTAAAATAGTCTTATGGATTATCAATTTCGTTCCAATTCACCTTCCAAATAATATTCGCCGTGCTAATTACATTGCCTATTGCCAAATTGCATTATCTCTTATTGTTTCCGAGATATGGACCATCGACATCTTACAATATTGGCTCTGCTTCTAACTTGGGCTAAAGTTTTAAAATGGTCTTATGAATTAGCGATTTCGTTCCAATTCACATTCCAAGTAATATTCGGCATGCTAGTTACATTGGCTATTGCCAAATTGCATTATCTCTTATAGTTTCCGAGATATGGGCCATCGATATCTTACAATATTGGCTCTGCTTCTAACTTGGGCCAAAATTGTAAAATGGTCTTATGAAATAGCGATTTCGCTCCAATTCACCTTCCAAGTAATATTCGGCATGCTAATTACATTGCCGATTGCCATATTGCATTATCTCTTATAGTTTCCGAGATATGGACTATCGACATCTTACAATATTCGCTCTGATTCTAACTTGGGAAAAAATTGTCAAATGGTCTTATGAATTAGCGATTTCGTTCCAATTCACATACCAAGTAATATTCGGAATGCTAATTACGTTGCCGATTGCCAAATTGCCTTATCTCTTATAGTTTCCGAGATATGGGCAATCGAAAATTTACACGTTAGACTCCGTTTCTAACTTGGGTCAAAATTGTAAAATAGTCTTATGGATTAGCAATTTCGTTCCAATTCACATTTCAAGTAATATTTGGCACCCTAATTACGTTGCCGATTGCCAAATTGCATTATCTCTTATAGTTTCCGAGATATGGACTATCGACATCTTACAATATTGGCACTGCTTCTAACTTGGGTCAAAATTGTAATATGGTCTTATGAATTAGCGATTTCGTTCCAATTCACCTTCCAAATAATATTCGCCATGCTAATTATATTACCTAATGCCAAATTGCATTATCTCTTATAGTTTCCGGGATATGGACCATCGCCATCTTACAATATTGGCTCTGCTTCTAACTTGGGCTAGAGTTATAAAATGGTCTTATGAATTAGCGATTTCGTTCCAATACACATTCCAAGTGATATTTGGCATGCTAATTACATTGCTTATTGCCAAATTGCATTATCTCATATAGCTTCCGAGATATGGACCATCGACATCTTACAATATTGGCTCTGCTTGTGACATGGGCTAAAGTTGTAAAATTGTCTTGTGAATTAGCGATTTCGTTCCAATTCACTTTCCAAGTAATATTCGGCATCCTAATTACGTTGCCGATTGCCAAATTGCATTATCTCTTATAGTTTCCGAGATATGGACTATCGACATCTTACAATATTCGCTCTGATTCTAACTTGGGAAAAATTGTCAAATGGTCTTATGAATTAGCGATTTCGTTCCAATTCACATACCAAGTAATATTCGGCATGCTAATTTCGTTGCCGATTGCCAAATTGCCTTATCTCTTATAGTTTCCGAGATATGGTCAATCGAAAATTTACACGTTAGACTCTGTTTCTAACTTGGGTCAAAATTGCAAAATAGTCTCATGGATTACCAATTTCGTTCCAATTCACATTTCAAGTAATATTTGGCACCCTAATTACGTTGACGATTGCCAAATTGCAATATCTCTTATAGTTTCCGAGATATGGACTATCGACATCTTACAATATTGGCTCTGCTTCTGACATGGGCTAAAGTTGTGAAATTGTCTTATGAATTAGCGATTTCGTTCCAATTCACCTTCCAATTAATATTCGCCATGCTAATTACATTGTCTATAGCCAAATTACATTATCTCTTATAGTTTCCGAGATATGGGCAATCGAAATTTTACACCTTAGGCTCTGTTTCAAACTTGGGTCAAAATTGTAAAATGGTCTTATGAATTAGCGATTTCGTTCCATTTCACATTCCAAGTAATATTCGGTATGCTAATTAGGTTGCCGATTGCCAAATTGCATTATCTCTTATAGTTTACGAGATATGGGCAATTGTAATTTTACACCTTAGACTCTGTTTCTAACTTGGGTCAAAATTGTAAAATAGTCTTATGGATTATCAATTTCGTTCCAATTCACCTTCCAAATAATATTCGCCGTGCTAATTACATTGCCTATTGCCAAATTGCATTATCTCTTATTGTTTCCGAGATATGGACCATCGACATCTTACAATATTGGCTCTGCTTCTAACTTGGGCTAAAGTTTTAAAATGGTCTTATGAATTAGCGATTTCGTTCCAATTCACATTCCAAGTAATATTCGGCATGCTAGTTACATTGGCTATTGCCAAATTGCATTATCTCTTATAGTTTCCGAGATATGGGCCATCGATATCTTACAATATTGGCTCTGCTTCTAACTTGGGCCAAAATTGTAAAATGGTCTTATGAAATAGCGATTTCGCTCCAATTCACCTTCCAAGTAATATTCGGCATGCTAATTTCGTTGCCGATTGCCAAATTGCCTTATCTCTTATAGTTTCCGAGATATGGTCAATCGAAAATTTACACGTTAGACTCTGTTTCTAACTTGGGTCAAAATTGCAAAATAGTCTCATGGATTACCAATTTCGTTCCAATTCACATTTCAAGTAATATTTGGCACCCTAATTACGTTGCCGATTGCCAAATTGCAATATCTCTTATAGTTTCCGAGATATGGACTATCGACATCTTACAATATTGGCTCTGCTTCTGACATGGGCTAAAGTTGTGAAATTGTCTTATGAATTAGCGATTTCGTTCCAATTCACCTTCCAATTAATATTCGCCATGCTAATTACATTGTCTATAGCCAAATTACATTATCTCTTATAGTTTCCGAGATATGGGCAATCGAAATTTTACACCTTAGGCTCTGTTTCAAACTTGGGTCAAAATTGTAAAATGGTCTTATGAATTAGCGATTTCGTTCCATTTCACATTCCAAGTAATATTCGGTATGCTAATTAGGTTGCCGATTGCCAAATTGCATTATCTCTTATAGTTTCCGAGATATGGGCAATCGTAATTTTACACCTTAGACTCTGTTTCTAACTTGGGTCAAAATTGTAAAATAGTCTTATGGATTATCAATTTCGTTCCAATTCACCTTCCAAATAATATTCGCCGTGCTAATTACATTGCCTATTGCCAAATTGCATTATCTCTTATTGTTTCCGAGATATGGACCATCGACATCTTACAATATTGGCTCTGCTTCTAACTTGGGCTAAAGTTTTAAAATGGTCTTATGAATTAGCGATTTCGTTCCAATTCACATTCCAAGTAATATTCGGCATGCTAGTTACATTGCCGATTGCCATATTGCATTATCCCTTATAGTTTCCGAGATATGGACTATCAACATCTTACAATATTGGCTCTGCTTCTAACTTGGGCCAAAATTGTCAAATTGTCTTATGAATTAGCGATTTCGTTCCAATTCACCTTCCAAGTAATATTCGCCATGCTAATTACATTGCCTATAGCCAAATTGCATTATCTCTTATAGTTTCCGAGAAATGGACCATCGACATCTTACAATATTGGCTCTGCTACTGACATGGGCTAAAGATTTAAAATGGTCTTATGAATTAGCGATTTCGTTCCAATTCACATTCCAAGTAATATTCGGCATGCTAGTTACATTGGCTATTGCCAAATTGCATTATCTCTTATAGTTTCCGAGATATGGACCGTCGACATCTTACAATATTGGCTCTGCTTCTGACATGGGCTAAAGTTGTAAAATTGTCTTATGAATTAGCGATTTCGTTCCAATTCACCTTCCAAGTAATATTCGCCATGCTAATTACATTGCCTATAGCTAAATTGCATTATCTCTTATAGTTTCCGAGAAATAGACCATCGACATCTTACAATATTGGCTCTGCTTCTAACTTAGGCTAAAGTTGAAAAATGGTCTTATGGATTAGCGATTTCGTTCCAATTCACTTTCCAAGTAATATTCGGCATCCTAGTTACGTTGCCGATTGCCAAATTGCATTATCTCTTATAGTTTCCGAGATATGGACTATCGACTTCTTACAATATTCGCTCTGCTTCTAACTTAGGCCAAAATTGTCAAATGGTCTTATGAATTAGCGATTTCGTTCCAATTCACCTTCCAAGTAATATTCGCCATGCTAATTACATTGCCTATAGCCAAATTGCATTATCTCTTATAGTTTCCGAGATATGGACCATCGACATCTTACAATATTGGCTCTGCTTCTGACATGGGCTAAAGTTGTAAAATGGTCTTATGAATTAGCGATTTCGTTCCATTTCACATTCCAAGTAATATTCGGTATGCTAATTAGGTTGCCGATTGCCAAATTGCATTATCTCTTATGGTTTCCGAGATATGGGCAATCGAAAATTTACACGTTAGACTCTGTTTCTAACTTGGGTCAAAATTGTAAAATAGACTTATGGATTAGCAATTTCGTTCCAATTCACATTTCAAGTAATATTTGGCACCCTATTACCAAATTGCATTATCTCTTATAGTTTCCGAGATATGGACTATCGACATCTTACAATATTCACTCTGCTTCTAACTTAATCCAAAATTGTCAAATGGTCTTATGAATTAGCGATTTCGTTCCAATTCACCTTCCAAGTAATATTCGCCATGCTAATTACATTGCCTATAGCCAAATTGCATTATCTCTTATAGTTTCCGAGATATGGACCATCGACATCTTACAATATTGGCTCTGCTTCTGACATGGGCTAAAGTTGTAAAATGGTCTTATGAATTAGCGATTTCGTTCCATTTCACATTCCAAGTAATATTCGGTATGCTAATTAGGTTGCCGATTGCCAAATTGCATTATCTCTTATGGTTTCCGAGATATGGGCAATCGTAATTTTACACCTTAGACTCTGTTTCTAACTTGGGTCAAAATTGTAAAATAGTCTTATGGATTATCAATTTCGTTCCAATTCACCTTCCAAATAATATTCGCCGTGCTAATTACATTGCCTATAGCCAAATTGCATTATCTCTTATTGTTTCCGAGATATGGACCATCGACATCTTACAATATTGGCTCTGCTTCTAACTTGGGCTAAAGTTTTGAAATGGTCTTATGAGTTAGCGATTTCGTTCCAATTCACATTCCAAGTAATATTCCGCATGCTAATTACATTGGCTATTGCCAAATTGCATTATCTCTTATAGTTTCCGAGATATGGACCATCGACATCTTACAATATTGGCTCTGCTTGTGACATGGGCTAAAGTTGTAAAATTGTCTTGTGAATTAGCGATTACGTTCCAATTCACTTTCCAAGTAATATTCGGCATCCTAATTACGTTGCCGATTGCCAAATTGCATTATCTCTTATAGTTTCCGAGATATGGTCAATCGAAAATTTACACGTTAGACTCTGTTTCTAACTTGGGTCAAAATTGCAAAATAGTCTCATGGATTACCAATTTCGTTCCAATTCACATTTCAAGTAATATTTGGCACCCTAATTACGTTGCCGATTGCCAAATTGCAATATCTCTTATAGTTTCCGAGATATGGACTATCGACATCTTACAATATTGGCTCTGCTTCTGACATGGGCTAAAGTTGTGAAATTGTCTTATGAATTAGCGATTTCGTTCCAATTCACCTTCCAATTAATATTCGCCATGCTAATTACATTGTCTATAGCCAAATTACATTATCTCTTATAGTTTCCGAGATATGGGCAATCGAAATTTTACACCTTAGGCTCTGTTTCAAACTTGGGTCAAAATTGTAAAATGGTCTTATGGATTATCAATTTCGTTCCAATTCACCTTCCAAATAATATTCGCCATGCTAATTACATTGCCTATTGCCAAATTGCATTATCTCTTATTGTTTCCGAGATATGGACCATCGACATCTTACAATATTGGCTCTGTTTCTAACTTGGGCTAAAGTTTTAAAATGGTCTTATGAATTAGCGATTTCGTTCCAATTCACATTCCAAGTAAAATTCGGTATGCTAGTTACATTGGCTATTGCCAAATTGCATTATCTCTTATAGTTTCCGAGATATGGACCATCGACATCTTACAATATTGGCTCTGCTTCTAACTTGGGCCAAAATTGTAAAATGGTCTTATGAAATAGCGATTTCGCTCCAATTCACCTTCCAAGTAATATTCGGCATGCTAATTACATTGCCGATTGCCATATTGCATTATCTCTTATAGTTTCCGAGATATGGACTATCGACATCTTACAATATTCGCTCTGATTCTAACTTGGGAAAAAATTGTCAAATGGTCTTATGAATTAGCGATTTCGTTCCAATTCACATACCAAGTAATATTCGGAATGCTAATTACGTTGCCGATTGCCAAATTGCCTTATCTCTTATAGTTTCCGAGATATGGGCAATCGAAAATTTACACGTTAGACTCCGTTTCTAACTTGGGTCAAAATTGTAAAATAGTCTTATGGATTAGCAATTTCGTTCCAATTCACATTTCAAGTAATATTTGGCACCCTAATTACGTTGCCGATTGCCAAATTGCATTATCTCTTATAGTTTCCGAGATATGGACTATCGACATCTTACAATATTGGCACTGCTTCTAACTTGGGTCAAAATTGTAATATGGTCTTATGAATTAGCGATTTCGTTCCAATTCACCTTCCAAATAATATTCGCCATGCTAATTATATTACCTAATGCCAAATTGCATTATCTCTTATAGTTTCCGGGATATGGACCATCGCCATCTTACAATATTGGCTCTGCTTCTAACTTGGGCTAGAGTTATAAAATGGTCTTATGAATTAGCGATTTCGTTCCAATACACATTCCAAGTGATATTTGGCATGCTAATTACATTGCTTATTGCCAAATTGCATTATCTCATATAGCTTCCGAGATATGGACCATCGACATCTTACAATATTGGCTCTGCTTGTGACATGGGCTAAAGTTGTAAAATTGTCTTGTGAATTAGCGATTTCGTTCCAATTCACTTTCCAAGTAATATTCGGCATCCTAATTACGTTGCCGATTGCCAAATTGCATTATCTCTTATAGTTTCCGAGATATGGACTATCGACATCTTACAATATTCGCTCTGATTCTAACTTGGGAAAAATTGTCAAATGGTCTTATGAATTAGCGATTTCGTTCCAATTCACATACCAAGTAATATTCGGCATGCTAATTTCGTTGCCGATTGCCAAATTGCCTTATCTCTTATAGTTTCCGAGATATGGTCAATCGAAAATTTACACGTTAGACTCTGTTTCTAACTTGGGTCAAAATTGCAAAATAGTCTCATGGATTACCAATTTCGTTCCAATTCACATTTCAAGTAATATTTGGCACCCTAATTACGTTGACGATTGCCAAATTGCAATATCTCTTATAGTTTCCGAGATATGGACTATCGACATCTTACAATATTGGCTCTGCTTCTGACATGGGCTAAAGTTGTGAAATTGTCTTATGAATTAGCGATTTCGTTCCAATTCACCTTCCAATTAATATTCGCCATGCTAATTACATTGTCTATAGCCAAATTACATTATCTCTTATAGTTTCCGAGATATGGGCAATCGAAATTTTACACCTTAGGCTCTGTTTCAAACTTGGGTCAAAATTGTAAAATGGTCTTATGAATTAGCGATTTCGTTCCATTTCACATTCCAAGTAATATTCGGTATGCTAATTAGGTTGCCGATTGCCAAATTGCATTATCTCTTATAGTTTACGAGATATGGGCAATTGTAATTTTACACCTTAGACTCTGTTTCTAACTTGGGTCAAAATTGTAAAATAGTCTTATGGATTATCAATTTCGTTCCAATTCACCTTCCAAATAATATTCGCCGTGCTAATTACATTGCCTATTGCCAAATTGCATTATCTCTTATTGTTTCCGAGATATGGACCATCGACATCTTACAATATTGGCTCTGCTTCTAACTTGGGCTAAAGTTTTAAAATGGTCTTATGAATTAGCGATTTCGTTCCAATTCACATTCCAAGTAATATTCGGCATGCTAGTTACATTGGCTATTGCCAAATTGCATTATCTCTTATAGTTTCCGAGATATGGGCCATCGATATCTTACAATATTGGCTCTGCTTCTAACTTGGGCCAAAATTGTAAAATGGTCTTATGAAATAGCGATTTCGCTCCAATTCACCTTCCAAGTAATATTCGGCATGCTAATTTCGTTGCCGATTGCCAAATTGCCTTATCTCTTATAGTTTCCGAGATATGGTCAATCGAAAATTTACACGTTAGACTCTGTTTCTAACTTGGGTCAAAATTGCAAAATGGTCTCATGGATTACCAATTTCGTTCCAATTCACATTTCAAGTAATATTTGGCACCCTAATTACGTTGCCGATTGCCAAATTGCAATATCTCTTATAGTTTCCGAGATATGGACTATCGACATCTTACAATATTGGCTCTGCTTCTGACATGGGCTAAAGTTGTGAAATTGTCTTATGAATTAGCGATTTCGTTCCAATTCACCTTCCAATTAATATTCGCCATGCTAATTACATTGTCTATAGCCAAATTACATTATCTCTTATAGTTTCCGAGATATGGGCAATCGAAATTTTACACCTTAGGCTCTGTTTCAAACTTGGGTCAAAATTGTAAAATGGTCTTATGAATTAGCGATTTCGTTCCATTTCACATTCCAAGTAATATTCGGTATGCTAATTAGGTTGCCGATTGCCAAATTGCATTATCTCTTATAGTTTCCGAGATATGGGCAATCGTAATTTTACACCTTAGACTCTGTTTCTAACTTGGGTCAAAATTGTAAAATAGTCTTATGGATTATCAATTTCGTTCCAATTCACCTTCCAAATAATATTCGCCGTGCTAATTACATTGCCTATTGCCAAATTGCATTATCTCTTATTGTTTCCGAGATATGGACCATCGACATCTTACAATATTGGCTCTGCTTCTAACTTGGGCTAAAGTTTTAAAATGGTCTTATGAATTAGCGATTTCGTTCCAATTCACATTCCAAGTAATATTCGGCATGCTAGTTACATTGCCGATTGCCATATTGCATTATCCCTTATAGTTTCCGAGATATGGACTATCAACATCTTACAATATTGGCTCTGCTTCTAACTTGGGCCAAAATTGTCAAATTGTCTTATGAATTAGCGATTTCGTTCCAATTCACCTTCCAAGTAATATTCGCCATGCTAATTACATTGCCTATAGCCAAATTGCATTATCTCTTATAGTTTCCGAGAAATGGACCATCGACATCTTACAATATTGGCTCTGCTACTGACATGGGCTAAAGATTTAAAATGGTCTTAAGAATTAGCGATTTCGTTCCAATTCACATTCCAAGTAATATTCGGCATGCTAGTTACATTGGCTATTGCCAAATTGCATTATCTCTTATAGTTTCCGAGATATGGACCGTCGACATCTTACAATATTGGCTCTGCTTCTGACATGGGCTAAAGTTGTAAAATTGTCTTATGAATTAGCGATTTCGTTCCAATTCACCTTCCAAGTAATATTCGCCATGCTAATTACATTGCCTATAGCTAAATTGCATTATCTCTTATAGTTTCCGAGAAATAGACCATCGACATCTTACAATATTGGCTCTGCTTCTAACTTAGGCTAAAGTTGAAAAATGGTCTTATGGATTAGCGATTTCGTTCCAATTCACTTTCCAAGTAATATTCGGCATCCTAGTTACGTTGCCGATTGCCAAATTGCATTATCTCTTATAGTTTCCGAGATATGGACTATCGACTTCTTACAATATTCGCTCTGCTTCTAACTTAGGCCAAAATTGTCAAATGGTCTTATGAATTAGCGATTTCGTTCCAATTCACCTTCCAAGTAATATTCGCCATGCTAATTACATTGCCTATAGCCAAATTGCATTATCTCTTATAGTTTCCGAGATATGGACCATCGACATCTTACAATATTGGCTCTGCTTCTGACATGGGCTAAAGTTGTAAAATTGTCTTATGAATTAGCGATTTCGTTCCAATTCACTTTCCAAGGAATATTCGCCATGCTAATTACACTGCCTATTGCCAAATTGCATTATATCTTATAGTTTCCGAAATATGGACTATCGACATCTTACAATATTGGCTCTGCATCTAACTTGGTCTAAAGTTGTAAAATGGTCTTATGAATTAGCGATTTCGTTCCAATTCACATTTCAAGTAATATTTGGCACCCTAATTACGTTGCCGATTGCCAAATTGCAATATCTCTTATAGTTTCCGAGATATGGACTATCGACATCTTACAATATTGGCTCTGCTTCTGACATGGGCTAAAGTTGTGAAATTGTCTTATGAATTAGCGATTTCGTTCCAATTCACCTTCCAATTAATATTCGCCATGATAATTACATTGTCTATAGCCAAATTACATTATCTCTTATAGTTTCCGAGATATGGGCAATCGAAATTTTACACCTTAGGCTCTGTTTCAAACTTGGGTCAAAATTGTAAAATGGTCTTATGAATTAGCGATTTCGTTCCATTTCACATTCCAAGTAATATTCGGTATGCTAATTAGGTTGCCGATTGCCAAATTGCATTATCTCTTATAGTTTCCGAGATATGGGCAATCGTAATTTTACACCTTAGACTCTGTTTCTAACTTGGGTCAAAATTGTAAAATAGTCTTATGGATTATCAATTTCGTTCCAATTCACCTTCCAAATAATATTCGCCGTGCTAATTACATTGCCTATTGCCAAATTGCATTATCACTTACAGTTTCCGAGATATGGACCATCGACATCTTACAATATTGGCTCTGCTTCTAACTTGGGCTAAAGTTTTAAAATGGTCTTATGAATTAGCGATTTCGTTCCAATTCACATTCCAAGTAATATTCGGCATGCTAGTTACATTGCCGATTGCCATATTGCATTATCCCTTATAGTTTCCGAGATACGGACTATCAACATCTTACAATATTGGCTCTGCTTCTAACTTGGGCCAAAATTGTCAAATTGTCTTATGAATTAGCGATTTCGTTCCAATTCACCTTCCAAGTAATATTCGCCATGCTAATTACATTGCCTATAGCCAAATTGCATTATCTCTTATAGTTTCCGAGAAATGGACCATCGACATCTTACAATATTGGCTCTGCTACTGACATGGGCTAAAGATTTAAAATGGTCTTATGAATTAGCGATTTCGTTCCAATTCACATTCCAAGTAATATTCGGCATGCTAGTTACATTGGCTATTGCCAAATTGCATTATCTCTTATAGTTTCCGAGATATGGACCGTCGACATCTTACAATATTGGCTCTGCTTCTGACATGGGCTAAAGTTGTAAAATTGTCTTATGAATTAGCGATTTCGTTCCAATTCACCTTCCAAGTAATATTCGCCATGCTAATTACATTGCCTATAGCTAAATTGCATTATCTCTTATAGTTTCCGAGAAATAGACCATCGACATCTTACAATATTGGCTCTGCTTCTAACTTAGGCTAAAGTTGAAAAATGGTCTTATGGATTAGCGATTTCGTTCCAATTCACTTTCCAAGTAATATTCGGCATCCTAGTTACGTTGCCGATTGCCAAATTGCATTATCTCTTATAGTTTCCGAGATATGGACTATCGACTTCTTACAATATTCGCTCTGCTTCTAACTTAGGCCAAAATTGTCAAATGGTCTTATGAATTAGCGATTTCGTTCCAATTCACCTTCCAAGTAATATTCGCCATGCTAATTACATTGCCTATAGCCAAATTGCATTATCTCTTATAGTTTCCGAGATATGGACCATCGACATCTTACAATATTGGCTCTGCTTCTGACATGGGCTAAAGTTGTAAAATTGTCTTATGAATTAGCGATTTCGTTCCAATTCACTTTCCAAGGAATATTCGCCATGCTAATTACACTGCCTATTGCCAAATTGCATTATCTCTTATAGTTTCCGAAATATGGACTATCGACATCTTACAATATTGGCTCTGCATCTAACTTGGTCTAAAGTTGTAAAATGGTCTTATGAATTAGCGATTTCGTTCCAATTCACATTCCAAGTAATATTTGGCATGCTAATTACATTACTTATTGCCAAATTGCATTATCTCCTATAATTTCCGAGATATGGACCGTCGACATCTTACAATATTGGCTCTGCTTCTGACATGGGCTAAAGTTGTAAAATTGTCTTATGAATTAGCGATTCCGTTCCAATTCACTTTCCAAGTCATATTCGGCATCATAATTACGTTGCCGATAGCCAAATAGCATTATCTCTTATAGTTTCCGAGATATGGACTATCGACATCTTACAATATTGGCTCTGCATCTAACTTGGGCTAAAGTTGTAAAATGGTCTTATGAATTAGCGATTTCGTTCCAATTTACAGTCCAAGTAATATTCGGCATGCTAATTACGTTGCCGATTGTCAAATTGCATTATCTCTTATAGTTTCCGAGATATGGACTATCGACATCTTACAATATTCGCTCTGCTTCTAACTTGGGTCAAAATTGTAAAATGATCTTATGAATTAGCAATTTCGTTCCAATTCACCTTCCAAATAATATTCGCCATGCTAATTACATTGCTTGTTGCCATATTGCATAATCTCTTATAGTTTCCGAGATATGGACCATCGACATATTACAATATTGGCTCTGCTTCTAACTTGGGCCAAAATTGTCAAATGGTCTTATGAATTAGCGATTTCATTCCAATTCACCTTCCAAGTAATATTCGCCATGCTAATCACATTGCCTATAGCCAAATTGCATTATCTCTTATAGTTTCCGAGAAATGGACCATCGACATCTAACTTGGGCTAAAGTTGAAAAATGGTCTTATGGATTAGCGATTTCGTTCCAATTCACATTCCAAGTAATATTCGGCATACTAATTACGTTGCCGATTGCCAAATTGCCTTATCTCTTATAGTTTCCGAGATATGGGCAATCGACATCTTACAATATTGACTCTACTTCTGACATGGGCTAAAGTTGTAAAATTTTCTTATGAATTAGCGATTTCGTTCCAATTCACTTTCCAAGTAATATTCGGCATCATAATTACGTTGCCGATAGCCAAATAGCATTATCTCTTATAGTTTCCGAGAAATGGACCATCGACATCTTACAATATTGGCTCTGCTACTGACATGGGCTAAAGATTTAAAATGGTCTTATGAATTAGCGATTTCGTTCCAATTCACATTCCAAGTAATATTCGGCATGCTAGTTACATTGGCTATTGCCAAATTGCATTACCTCTTATAGTTTCCGAGATATGGACCGTCGACATCTTACAATATTGGCTCTGCTTCTGACATGGGCTAAAGTTGTAAAATTGTCTTATGAATTAGCGATTCCGTTCCAATTCACCTTCCAAGTAATATTCGCCATGCTAATTACATTGCCTATAGCCAAATTGCATTATCTCTTATAGTTTCCGAGATATGGACTATCGACATCTTACAATATTGGCTCTGCTTCTAACTTGGGCCAAAATTGTCAAATGGTCTTATGGATTAGCGATTTCGTTCCAATTCACTTTCCAAGTAATATTCGGCATCCTAGTTACGTTGCCGATTGCCAAATTGCATTATCTCTTATAGTTTCCGAGATATGGACTCTCGACATCTTACAATATTGGCTCTGCTTCTAACTTGGGCCAAAATTGTCAAATGGTCTTATGAATTAGCGATTTCGTTCCAATTCACCTTCCAAGTAATATTCGCCATGCTAATTACATTGCCTATAGCTAAATTGCATTATCTCTTATAGTTTCCGAGAAATAGACCATCGACATCTTACAATATTGGCTCTGCTTCTAACTTAGGCTAAAGTTGAAAAATGGTCTTATGGATTAGCGATTTCGTTCCAATTCACTTTCCAAGTAATATTCGGCATCCTAGTTACGTTGCCGATTGCCAAATTGCATTATCTCTTATAGTTTCCGAGATATGGACTATCGACTTCTTACATTATTGGCTCTGCTTCTAACTTGGGCCAAAATTGTCAAATGGTCTTATGAATTAGCGATTTCGTTCCAATTCACCTTCCAAGTAATATTCGCCATGCTAATTACATTGCCTATAGCTAAATTGCATTATCTCTTATAGTTTCCGAGAAATAGACCATCGACATCTTACAATATTGGCTCTGCTTCTAACTTAGGCTAAAGTTGAAAAATGGTCTTATGGATTAGCGATTTCGTTCCAATTCACCTTCCAAGTAATATTCGCCATGCTAATTACATTGCCTATAGCCAAATTGCATTATCTCTTATAGTTTCCGAGATATGGACCATCGACATCTTACAATATTGGCTCTGCTTCTGACATGGGCTAAAGTTGTAAAATTGTCTTATGAATTAGCGATTTCGTTCCAATTCACTTTCCAAGGAATATTCGCCATGCTAATTACACTGCCTATTGCCAAATTGCATTATCTCTTATAGTTTCCGAAATATGGACTATCGACATCTTACAATATTGGCTCTGCATCTAACTTGGTCTAAAGTTGTAAAATGGTCATATGAATTAGCGATTTCATTCCAATTCACATTCCAAGTAATATTTGGCATGCTAATTACATTGCTTATTGCCAAATTGCATTATCTCCTATAGTTTCCGAGATATGGACCATCGACATCTTACAATATTGGCTCTGCTTCTGACATGGGCTAAAGTTGTAAAATTGTCTTATGAATTAGCGATTCCGTTCCAATTCACTTTCCAAGTCATATTCGGCATCATAATTACGTTGCCGATAGCCAAATAGCATTATCTCTTATAGTTTCCGAGATATGGATTATCGACATCTTACAATATTGGCTCTGCATCTAACTTGGGCTAAAGTTGTAAAATGGTCTTATGAATTAGCGATTTCGTTCCAATTCACAGTCCAAGTAATATTCGGCATGCTAATTACGTTGCCGATTGTCAAATTGCATTATCTCTTATAGTTTCCGAGATATGGACTATCGACATCTTACAATATTCGCTCTGCTTCTAACTTGGGTCAAAATTGTAAAATGATCTTATGAATTAGCGATTTCGTTCCAATTCACATTCCAAATAATATTCGCCATGCTAATTACATTGTTTGTTGCCAAATTGCATAATCTCTTATAGTTTCCGAGATATGGACCATCGACATATTATAATATTGGCTCTGCTTCTAACTTGGGCCAAAATTGTCAAATGGTCTTATGAATTAGCGATTTCATTCCAATTCACCTTCCAAGTAATATTCGCCATGCTAATTACATTGCCTATAGCCAAATTGCATTATCTCTTATAGTTTCCGAGAAATGGACCATCGACATCTTACAATATTGCCTCTGCTTCTAACTTGGGCTAAAGTTGAAAAATGGTCTTATGGATTAGCGATTTCGTTCCAATTCACATTCCAAGTAATATTCGGCATACTAATTACGTTGCCGATTGCCAAATTGCCTTATCTCTTATAGTTTCCGAGATATGGGCAATCGACATCTTACAATATTGGCTCTACTTCTGACATGGGCTAAAGTTGTAAAATTGTCTTATGAATTAGCGATTTCGTTCCAATTCACTTTCCAAGTAATATTCGGCATCATAATTACGTTGCCGATAGCCAAATAGCATTATCTCTTATAGTTTCCGAGATATGGACTATCGACATCTTACAATATTGGCTCTGCATCTAACTTGGGCTAAAGTTGTAAAATGGTCTTATGAATTAGCGATTTCGTTCCAATTCACATTCCAAGTAATATTCGGCATGCTAATTACGTTGCCGATTGTCAAATTGCATTATCTCTTTTAGTTTCCGAGATATGGACTATCGACATCTTACAATATTCGCTCTGCTTCTAACTTGGGTCAAAATTGTGAAATGATCTTATGAATTAGCGATTTCGTTCCAATTCACCTTCCAAATAATATTCGCCATGCTAATTACATTGTTTGTTGCTAAATTGCATAATCTCTTATAGTTTCCGAGATATGGACCATCGACATCTTACAATATTGGCCATGCTTCTAACTTGATCCAAAATTGTCAAATGGTCTTATGAATTAGCGATTTCATTCCAATTCACCTTCCAAGTAATATTCGCCATGCTAATTACATTGCCTATAGCCAAATTGCATTATCTCTTATAGTTTCCGAGAAATGGACCATCGACATCTTACAATATTCACTCTGCTTCTAACTTAATCCAAAATTGTCAAATGGTCTTATGAATTAGCGATTTCGTTCCAATTCACCTTCCAAGTAATATTCGCCATGCTAATTACATTGCCTATAGCCAAATTGCATTATCTCTTATAGTTTCCGAGATATGGGCAATCGAAATTGTACACCTTAGGCTCTGTTTCAAACTTGGGTCAAAATTGTAAAATGGTCTTATGAATTAGCGATTTCGTTCCATTTCACATTCCAAGTAATATTGGGTATGCTAATTAGGTTGCCGATTGCCAAATTGCATTATCTCTTATGGTTTCCGAGATATGGGCTATCGTAATTTTACACCTTAGACTCTGTTTCTAACTTGGGTCAAAATTGTAAAATAGTCTTATGGATTATCAATTTCGTTCCAATTCACCTTCCTAATAATATTCGCCGTGCTAATTACATTGCCTATTGCCAAATTGCATTATCTCTTATTGTTTCCGAGACATGGACCATCGACATCTTACAATATTGGCTCTGCTTCTAACTTGGGCTAAAGTTTTAAAATGGTCTTATGAGTTAGCGATTTCGTTCCAATTCACATTCCAAGTAATATTCCGCATGCTAGTTACATTGGCTATTGCCAAATTGCATTATCTCTTATAGTTTCCGAGATATGGACTATCGACATCTTACAATATTGGCTCTGCTTCTAGCTTGGGCCAAAATTGTAAAATGGTCTTATGAATTAGCGATTTCGTTCCAATTCACATACCAAGTAATATTCGGCATGCTAATTACGTTGCCGATTGCCAAATTGCCTTATCTCTTATAGTTTCCGAGATATGGGCAATCGAAAATTTACACGTTAGGCTCTGTTTCTAACTTGGTCAAAATTGTAAAATAGTCTTATGGATTAGCAATTTCGTTCGAATTCACATTTCAAGTAATATTTGGCACCCTAATTACGTTGCCGATTGCCAAATTGCATTATCTCTTATAGTTTCCGAGATATGGACTATCGACACCTTACAATATTGTCACTGCTTCTAACTTGGGTCAAAATTGTAAAATGGTCTTATGAATTAGCGATTTAGTTCCAATTCACCTTCCAAATAATATTCGCCATGCTAATTACATTACCTAATGCCAAATTGCATTATCTCTTATAGTTTCCGGGATATGGACCATCGAATTCTTACAATATAGGCTCTGCTTCTAACTTGGGCTAGAGTTGTAAAATGGTCTTATGAATTAGCGATTTCGTTCCAATTCACCTTCCAAGTAATATTCGCCATGCTAATTACATTGCCTATAGCCAAATTGCATTATCTCTTATAGTTTCCGAGATATGGGCAATCGAAATTTTACACGTTAGACTCTGTTTCTAACTTGGGTCAAAATTGTAAAATAGTCTTATGGATAAGCAATTTCGTTCCAATTCACATTCCAAGTAATATTTGGCATGCTAATTACATTGCTTATTGCCAAATTGCATTATCTCATATAGTTTCCGAGATATGGACCATCGACATCTTACAATATTGGCTCTGCTTCTGACATGGGCTAAAGTTGTAAAATGGTCTTATGAATTAGCGATTTCGTTCCATTTCACATTCCAAGTAATATTCGGTATGCTAATTAGGTTGCCGATTGCCAAATTGCATTATCTCTTATGGTTTCCGAGATATGGGCAATCGTAATTTTACACCTTAGACTCTGTTTCTAACTTGGGTCATAATTGTAAAATAGTCTTATGGATTATCAATTTCGTTCCAATTCACCTTCCAAATAATATTCGCCGTGCTAATTACATTGCCTATTGCCAAATTGCATTATCTCTTATTGTTTCCGAGATATGGACTATCGACATCTTACAATATTGGCTCTGCTTCTAACTTGGGCTAAAGTTGTAAAATGGTCTTATGAGTTAGCGATTTCGTTCCAATTCACATTCCAAGTAATATTCCGCATGCTAATTACATTGGCTATTGCCAAATTGCATTATCTCTTATAGTTTCCGAGATATGGACCATCGACATCTTACAATATTGGCTCTGCTTCTAACTTGTGCCAAAATTGTAAAATGGTCTTATGAAATAGCGATTTCACTAACATTCACCTTCCAAGTAATATTCGGCATGCTAATTACATTGCCGATTGCCAAATTGCATTATCTCTTATAGTTTCCGAGATATGGACTATCGACATCTTACAATATTCGCTCTGATTCTAACTTGGGAAAAAATTGTCAAATGGTCTTATGAATTAGCGATTTCGTTCCAATTCACATACCAAGTAATATTCGGCATGCTAATTACGTTGCCGATTGCCAAATTGCCTTATCTCTTATAGTTTCCGAGATATGGGCAATCGAAAATTTACACGTTAGGCTCTGTTTCTAACTTGGGTCAAAATTGTAAAATAGTCTTATGGGTTAGCAATTTCGTTCGAATTCACATGTCAAAAAATATTTGGCACCCTAATTACGTTGCCGATTGCCAAATTACATTATCTCTTATAGTTTCCGAGATATGGACTATCAACATCTTACAATATTGGCACTGCTTCTTACTTGGGTCAAAATTGTAAAATGGTCTTATGAATTAACGATTTCGTTCCAATTCACCTTCCAAATAATATTCGTCATGCTAATTACATTACCTAATGCCAAATTGCATTATCTCTTATAGTATCCGGAATATATACCATCGACATCTTACAATATTGGCTCTGCTTCTAACTTGGGCTAGAGTTGTAAAATGGTCTTATGAATTAGCGATTTCGTTCCAATACACATTCCAAGTAATATTTGGCATGCTAATTACATTGCTTATTGCCAAATTGCATTATCTCATATAGTTTCCGAGATATGGACCATCGACATCTTACAATATTGGCTCTGCTTCTGACATGGGCTAAAGTTGTAAAATTGTCTTATGAATTAGCGATTTCGTTCCAATTCACATACCAAGTAATATTCGGCATGCTAATTACGTTGCCGATTATCAAATTGCATTATCTCTTATAGTTTCCAAGATATGGGCAATCGAAAATTTACACGTTAGACTCTGTTTCTAACTTGGGTCAAAATTGTAAAATAGTCTTATGGATTAGCAATTTCGTTCCAATTCACATTTCAAGTAATATTTGGCACCCTAATTATGTTGCCGATTGCCAAATTGCATTATCTCTTATAGTTTCCGAGATATGGACTATCGACATCTTACAATATTGGCACTGCTTCTAACTTTTGTCAAAATTGTAAAATGGTCTTATGAATTAGCGATTTCGTTCCAATTCACCTTCCAAATAATATTCGCCATGCTAATTACATTACCTAATGCGAAATTGCATTATCTCTTATAGTTTCCGGGATATGGACCATCGACATCTTACAATATTGGCTCTGCTTCTAACTTGGGCTAGAGTTGTAAAATGGTCTTATGAATTAGCGATTTCGTTCTAATACACATTCCAAGTAATATTTGGCATGCTAATTACATTGCTTATTGCCAAATTGCATTATCTCATATAGTTTCCGAGATATGGACCATCGACATCTTACAATATTGGCTCTGCTTCCAACTTGGGTTAAAGTTGTAAAATTGTCTTATGAATTAGCGATTTTGTTCCAATTCACATTCCAACTAATATTCGGAATGCTAATTACGTTACCGATTGCCAAATTGCCTTATCTCTTATAGTTTCCGAGATATGGTCAATCGAAAATTTACACGTTAGACTCTGTTTCTAACTTGGGTCAAAATTGCAAAATAGTCTCATGGATTACCAATTTCGTTCCAATTCACATTTCAAGTAATATTTGGCACCCTAATTACGTTGCCGATTGCCAAATTGCATTATCTCTTATAATTTCCGAGATATGGACTATCGACATCTTACAATATTGGCACTGCTTCTAACTTGGGTCAAAATTGTAAAATGGTCTTATGAATTAGCGATTTTGTTCCAATTCACCTTCCAAATAATATTCGCCATGCTAATTACATTGCTTATTGCCAAATTGCATTATCTCTTATAGTTTACGAGATATGGACCATCGACATCTTACAATATTGGCTCTGCTTCCAACTTGGGTTAAAGTTGTAAAATTGTCTTATGAATTAGCGATTTTGTTCCAATTCACATTCCAATTAATATTCGAAATGCTAATTACGTTGCCGTTTGCCAAGTTGCATTATCTCTTATAACTTCCGAGATATGGACTATCGACATCTTACAATATTCGCTCTGCTTCTAACTTGGGCCAAAATTGTCAAATGGTATTATGAATTAGCGATTTCGTTCCAATTCACCTTCCAAGTAAAATTCGCCATGCTAATTACATTGCCTCTAGCCAAATTGAATTATCTCTTATAGTTTCCGAGATATGGGCAATCGAAATTTTACACCTTAGGCTCTGTTTCAAACTTGGGACAAAATTGTAAAATGGTCTTATGAATTAGCGATTTCGTTCCATTTCACATTCCAAGTAATATTCGGTATGCTAATTTGGTTGCCGATTGCCAAATTGCATTATCTCTTATGGTTTCCGAGATATGGGCAATCGTAATTTTACACCTTAGACTCTGTTTCTAACTTGGGTCAAAATTGTAAAATAGTCTTATGGATTATCAATTTCGTTCCAATTCACCTTCCAAATAATATTCGCCGTGCTAATTACATTGCCTATTGCCAAATTGCATTATCTCTTATTGTTTCCGAGATATGGACCATCGACATCTTACAATAGTGGCTCTGCTTCTAACTTGGGCTAAAGTTTTAAAATGGTCTTATGAATTAGCGATTTCGTTCCAATACACATTCCAAGTAATATTCGGCATGATAGTTACATTGGCTATTGCCAAATTGCATTATCTCTTATAGTTTCCGAGATATGGACCATCGACATCTTACAATATTGGCTCTGCTTCTAACTTGGGCCAAAATTGTAAAATGGTCTTATGAAATAGCGATTTCGTTCCAATTCACATACCAAGTAATATTCGGCATGCTAATTACGTTGCCGGTTGCCAAATTGCATTATCTCTTATAGTTTCCGAGATATGGACCATCGACATCTTACAATATTGGCTCTGCTTCTAACTTGGGCCAAAATTGTAAAATGGTCTTATGAAATAGCGATTTCGTTCCAATACACATTCCAAGTGATATTTGGCATGCTAATTACATTGCTTATTGCCAAATTGCATTATCTCATATAGCTTCCGAGATATGGACCATCGACATCTTACAATATTGGCTCTGCTTGTGACATGGGCTAAAGTTGTAAAATTGTCTTGTGAATTAGCGATTTCGTTCCAATTCACTTTCCAAGTAATATTCGGCATCCTAATTACGTTGCCGATTGCCATATTGCATTATCTCTTATAGTTTCCGAGATATGGACTATCGACATCTTACAATATTCGCTCTGATTCTAACTTGGGAAAAAATTGTCAAATGGTCTTATGAATTAGCGATTTCGTTCCAATTCACATACCAAGTAATATTCGGAATGCTAATTACGTTGCCGATTGCCAAATTGCCTTATCTCTTATAGTTTCCGAGATATGGGCAATCGAAAATTTACACGTTAGACTCCGTTTCTAACTTGGGTCAAAATTGTAAAATAGTCTTATGGATTAGCAATTTCGTTCCAATTCACATTTCAAGTAATATTTGGCACCCTAATTACGTTGCCGATTGCCAAATTGCATTATCTCTTATAGTTTCCGAGATATGGACTATCGACATCTTACAATATTGGCACTGCTTCTAACTTGGGTCAAAATTGTAATATGGTCTTATGAATTAGCGATTTCGTTCCAATTCACCTTCCAAATAATATTCGCCATGCTAATTACATTACCTAATGCCAAATTGCATTATCTCTTATAGTTTCCGGGATATGGACCATCGCCATCTTACAATATTGGCTCTGCTTCTAACTTGGGCTAGAGTTATAAAATGGTCTTATGAATTAGCGATTTCGTTCCAATACACATTCCAAGTGATATTTGGCATGCTAATTACATTGCTTATTGCCAAATTGCATTATCTCATATAGCTTCCGAGATATGGACCATCGACATCTTACAATATTGGCTCTGCTTGTGACATGGGCTAAAGTTGTAAAATTGTCTTGTGAATTAGCGATTTCGTTCCAATTCACTTTCCAAGTAATATTCGGCATCCTAATTACGTTGCCGATTGCCAAATTGCATTATCTCTTATAGTTTCCGAGATATGGACTATCGACATCTTACAATATTCGCTCTGATTCTAACTTGGGAAAAAATTGTCAAATGGTCTTATGAATTAGCGATTTCGTTCCAATTCACCTTCCAAGTAATATTCGCCATGCTAATTACATTGCCTATAGCCAAATTGCATTATCTCTTATAGTTTCCGAGATATGGGCAATCGAAATTGTACACCTTAGGCTCTGTTTCAAACTTGGGTCAAAATTGTAAAATGGTCTTATGAATTAGCGATTTCGTTCCATTTCACATTCCAAGTAATATTCGGTATGCTAATTTGGCTGCCGATTGCCAAATTGCATTATCTCTTATGGTTTCCGAGATATGGGCAATCGTAATTTTACACCTTAGACTCTGTTTCTAACTTGGGTCAAAATTGTAAAATAGTCTTATGGATTATCAATTTCGTTCCAATTCACCTTCCAAATAATATTCGCCGTGCTAATTACATTGCCTATTGCCAAATTGCATTATCTCTTATTGTTTCCGAGATATGGACCATCGACATCTTACAATATTGGCTCTGCTTCTAACTTGGGCTAAAGTTTTAAAATGGTCTTATGAATTAGCGATTTCGTTCCAATTCACATTCCAAGTAATATTCGGCATGCTAGTTACATTGGCTATTGCCAAATTGCATTATCTCTTATAGTTTCCGAGATATGGACCATCGATATCTTACAATATTGGCTCTGCTTCTAACTTGGGCCAAAATTGTAAAATGGTCTTATGAAATAGCGATTTCGCTCCAATTCACCTTCCAAGTAATATTCGGCATGCTAATTACATTGCCGATTGCCATATTGCATTATCCCTTATAGTTTCCGAGATATGGACTATCAACATCTTACAATATTGGCTCTGCTTCTAACTTGGGCCAAAATTGTTAAATTGTCTTATGAATTAGCGATTTCGTTCCAATTCACCTTCCAAGTAATATTCGCCATGCTAATTACATTGCCTATAGCCAAATTGCATTATCTCTTATAGTTTCCGAGAAATGGACCATCGACATCTTACAATATTGGCTCTGCTACTGACATGGGCTAAAGATTTAAAATGGTCTTATGAATTAGCGATTTCGTTCCAATTCACCTTCCAAGTAATATTCGGCATGCTAATTACATTGCCGATTGCCATATTGCATTATCCCTTATAGTTTCCGAGATATGGACTATCAACATCTTACAATATTGGCTCTGCTTCTAACTTGGGCCAAAATTGTAAAATTGTCTTATGAATTAGCGATTTCGTTCCAATTCACCTTCCAAGTAATATTCGCCATGCTAATTACATTGCCTATAGCCAAATTGCATTATCTCTTATAGTTTCCGAGATATGGACTATCGACATCTTACAATATTGGCTCTGCTTCTAACTTGGGCCAAAATTGTCAAATGGTTTTATGGATTAGCGATTTCGTTCCAATTCACTTTCCAAGTAATATTCGGCATCCTAGTTACGTTGCCGATTGCCAAATTGCATTATCTCTTATAGTTTCCGAGATATGGACTATCGACATCTTACAATATTGGCTCTGCTTCTAACTTGGGCCAAAATTGTCAAATGGTCTTATGAATTAGCGATTTCGTTCCAATTCACCTTCCAAGTAATATTCGCCATGCTAATTACATTACCTATAGCTAAATTGCATTATCTCTTATAGTTTCCGAGAAATAGACAATCGACATCTTACAATATTGGCTCTGCTTCTAACTTAGGCTAAAGTTGAAAAATGGTCTTATGGATTAGCGATTTCGTTCCAATTCACTTTCCAAGTAATATTCGGCATCCTAGTTACGTTGCCGATTGCCAAATTGCATTATCTCTTATAGTTTCCGAGATATGGACTATCGACATCTTACAATATTGGCTCTGCATCTAACTTGGGCTAAAGTTGTAAAATGGTCTTATGAATTAGCGATTTCGTTCCAATTCACAGTCCAAGTAATATTCGGCATGCTAATTAAGTTGCCGATTGTCAAATTGCATTATCTCTTATAGTTTCCGAGATATGGACTATCGACATCTTACAATATTCGCTCTGCTTCTAACTTGGGTCAAAATTGTAAAATGATCTTATGAATTAGCGATTTCGTTCCAATTCACCTTCCAAATAATATTCGCCATGCTAATTACATTGTTTGTTGCCAAATTGCATAATCTCTTATAGTTTCCGAGATATGGACCATCGACATATTACAATATTGGCTCTGCTTCTAACTTGGGCCAAAATTGTCAAATGGTCTTATGAATTAGCGATTTCATTCCAATTCATCTTCCAAGTAATATTCGCCATGCTAATTACATTGCCTATAGCCAAATTGCATTATCTCTTATAGTTTCCGAGAAATGGACCATCGACATCTTACAATATTGCCTCTGCTTCTAACTTGGGCTAAAGTTGAAAAATGGTCTTATGGATTAGCGATTTCGTTCCAATTCACATTCCAAGTAATATTCGGCATACTAATTACGTTGCCGATTGCCAAATTGCCTTTTCTCTTATAGTTTCCGAGATATGGGCAATCGACATCTTACAATATTGGCTCTGCTTCTGGCATGGGCTAAAGTTGTAAAATTGTCTTATGAATTAGCGATTTCGTTCCAATTCACTTTCCAAGTAATATTCGGCATCATAATTACGTTGCCGATAGCCAAATAGCATTATCTCTTATAGTTTCCGAGATATGGACTATCGACATCTTACAATATTGGCTCTGCATCTAACTTGGGCTAAAGTTGTAAAATGGTCTTATGAATTAGCGATTTCGTTCCAATTCACATTCCAAGTAATATTCGGCATGCTAATTACGTTGCCGATTGTCAAATTGCATTATCTCTTTTAGTTTCCGAGATATGGACTATCGACATCTTACAATATTCGCTCTGCTTCTAACTTGGGTCAAAATTGTGAAATGATCTTATGAATTAGCGATTTCGTTCCAATTCACCTTCCAAGTAATATTCGCCATGCTAATTACATTGCCTATAGCCAAATTGCATTATCTCCTATAGTTTCCGAGAAATGGACCATCGACATCTTACAATATTGGCTCTGCTTCTAACTTGGGCTAAAGTTGAAAAATGGTCTTATGGATTAGCGATTTCGTTCCAATTCACATTCCAAGTAATATTCGGCATGCTAGTTACATTGGCTATTGCCAAATTGCACTATCTCTTATAGTTTCCGAGATATGGACTATCGACATCTTACAATATTCACTCTGCTTCTAACTTAATCCAAAATTGTCAAATGGTCTTATGAATTAGCGATTTCGTTCCAATTCACCTTCCAAGTAATATTCGCCATGCTAATTACATTGCCTATAGCCAAATTGCATTATCTCTTATAGTTTCCGAGATATGGGCAATCGAAATTTTACACCTTAGGCTCTGTTTCAAACTTGGGTCAAAATTGTAAAATGGTCTTATGAATTAGCGATTTCGTTCCATTTCACATTCCAAGTAATATTGGGTATGCTAATTAGGTTGCCGATTGCCAAATTGCATTATCTCTTATGGTTTCCGAGATATGGGCTATCGTAATTTTACACCTTAGACTCTGTTTCTAACTTGGGTCAAAATTGTAAAATAGTCTTATGGATTATCAATTTCGTTCCAATTCACCTTCCAAATAATATTCGCCATGCTAATTACATTGCCTATTGCCAAATTGCATTATCTCTTATTGTTTCCGAGACATGGACCATCGACATCTTACAATATTGGCCCTGCTTCTAACTTGGGCTAAAGTTTTAAAATGGTCTTATGAGTTAGCGATTTCGTTCCAATTCACATTCCAAGTAATATTCCGCATGCTAGTTACATTGGCTATTGCCAAATTGCATTATCTCTTATAGTTTCCGAGATATGGACCATCGACATCTTACAATATTGGCTCTGCTTCTAGCTTGGGCCAAAATTGTAAAATGGTCTTATGAATTAGCGATTTCGTTCCAATTCACATACCAAGTAATATTCGGCATGCTAATTACCTTGCCGATTGCCAAATTGCCTTATCTCTTATAGTTTCCGAGATATGGGCAATCGAAAATTTACACGTTAGGCTCTGTTTCTAACTTGGTCAAAATTGTAAAATAGTCTTATGGATTAGCAATTTCGTTCGAATTCACAATTCAAGTAATATTTGGCACCCTAATTACGTTGCCGATTGCCAAATTGCATTATCTCTTATAGTTTCCGAGATATGGACTATCGACATCTTACAATATTGGCACTGCTTCTAACTTGGGTCAAAATTGTAAAATGGTCTTATGAATTAGCGATTTAGTTCCAATTCACCTTCCAAATAATATTCGCCATGCTAATTACATTACCTAATGCCAAATTGCATTATCTCTTATAGTTTCCGGGATATGGACCATCGAATTCTTACAATATAGGCTCTGCTTCTAACTTGGGCTAGAGTTATAAAATGGTCTTATGAATTAGCGATTTCGATCCAATACACATTCCAAGTAATATTTGGCATGCTAATTACATTGCTTATTGCCAAATTGCATTATCTCATATAGTTTCCGAGATATGGACCATCGACATCTTACAATATTGGCTCTGCTTCTGACATGGGCTAAAGTTGTAAAATTGTCTTATGAATTAACGATTTCGTTCCAATTCACTTTCCAAGTAATATTCGGCATCCTAATTACGTTGCCGATTGCCAAATTGCATTATCTCTTATAGTTTCCGAGATATGGACTATCGACATCTTACAATATTCGCTCTGATTCTAACTTGGAAAAAATTGTCAAATGTTCTTATGAATTAGCGATTTCGTTCCAATTCACATACCAAATAATATTCGGCATGCTAATTACGTTGCCGATTGCCAAATTGCCTTATCTCTTATAGTTTCCGAGATATGGTAATCGAAAATTTACACGTTAGACTCTGTTTCTAACTTGGGTCAAAATTACAAAATAGTCTCACGGAATACCAATTTCGTTCCAATTCACATTTAAAGTAATATTTGGCATCCTAATTACGTTGCCGATTGCCAAATTGCATTATCTCTTATAGTTTCCGAGATATGGTCAATCGAAAATTTACACGTTAGACTCTGTTTCTAACTTGGGTCAAAATTGTAAAATGGTCCTATGAATTAGCGATTTCGTTCTAATACACATTCCAAGTGATATTTGGCATGCTAATTACATTGCTTATTGCCAAATTGCATTATCTCATATAGTTTCCGAGATATGGACCATCGACATCTTACAATATTGGCTCTGCTTCTGACATGGGATAAAGTTGTAAAATTGTCTTATGAATTAGCGATTTCGTTCCAATTCACATACCAAGTAATATTCGGCATGGTAATTACGTTGCCGATTGCCAAATTGCCTTATCTCTTATAGTTTCCGAGATATGGGCAATCGAAAATTTACACGTTAGACTCTGTTTCTAACTTGGGTCAAAATTGTAAAATAGACTTATGGATTAGCAATTTCGTTCCAATTCACATTTCAAGTAATATTTGGCACCCTATTACCAAATTGCATTATCTCTTATAGTTTCCGAGATATGGACTATCGACATCTTACAATATTCACTCTGCTTCTAACTTAATCCAAAATTGTCAAATGGTCTTATGAATTAGCGATTTCGTTCCAATTCACCTTCCAAGTAATATTCGCCATGCTAATTACATTGCCTATAGCCAAATTGCATTATCTCTTATAGTTTCCGAGATATGGGCAATCGAAATTTTACACGTTAGACTCTGTTTCTAACTTGGGTCAAAATTGTAAAATAGTCTTATGGATAAGCAATTTCGTTCCAATTCACATTCCAAGTAATATTTGGCATGCTAATTACATTGCTTATTGCCAAATTGCATTATCTCATATAGTTTCCGAGATATGGACCATTGACATCTTACAATATTGGCTCTGCTTCTGACATGGGCTAAAGTTGTAAAATGGTCTTATGAATTAGCGATTTCGTTCCATTTCACATTCCAAGTAATATTCGGTATGCTAATTAGGTTGCCGATTGCCAAATTGCATTATCTCTTATGGTTTCCGAGATATGGGCAATCGTAATTTTACACCTTAGACTCTGTTTCTAACTTGGGTCAAAATTGTAAAATAGTCTTATGGATTATCAATTTCGTTCCAATTCACCTTCCAAATAATATTCGCCGTGCTAATTACATTGCCTATAGCCAAATTGCATTATCTCTTATTGTTTCCGAGATATGGACCATCGACATCTTACAATATTGGCTCTGCTTCTAACTTGGGCTAAAGTTTTGAAATGGTCTTATGAGTTAGCGATTTCGTTAAAATTCACATTCCAAGTAATATTCCGCATGCTAATTACATTGGCTATTGCCAAATTGCATTATCTCTTATAGTTTCCGAGATATGGACCATCGACATCTTACAATATTGGCTCTGCTTCTAACTTGGGCCAAAATTGTAAAATGGTTTTATGAAATAGCGATTTCACTAACATTCACCTTCCAAGTAATATTCGGCATGCTAATTACATTGCCGATTGCCAAATTGCATTATCTCTTATAGTTTCCGAGATATGGACTATCGACATCTTACAATATTCGCTCTGATTCTAAATTGGGAAAAAATTGTCAAATGGTCTTATGAATTAGCGATTTCGTTCCAATTCACATACCAAGTAATATTCGGCATGCTAATTACGTTGCCGATTGCCAAATTGCCTTATCTCTTATAGTTTCCGAGATATGGGCAATCGAAAATTTACACGTTAGGCTCTGTTTCTAACTTGGGTCAAAATTGTAAAATAGTCTTATGGGTTAGCAATTTCGTTCGAATTCACATGTCAAATAATATTTGGCACCCTAATTACGTTGCCGATTGCCAAATTGCATTATCTCTTATAGTTTCCGAGATATGGACTATCAACATCTTACAATATTGGCACTGCTTCTTACTTGGGTCAAAATTGTAAAATGGTCTTATGAATTAGCGATTTCGTTCCAATTCACCTTCCAAATAATATTCGTCATGCTAATTACATTACCTAATGCCAAATTGCATTATCTCTTATAGTATCCGGAATATATACCATCGACATCTTACAATATTGGCTCTGCTTCTAACTTGGGCTAGAGTTGTAAAATGGTCTTATGAATTAGCGATTTCGTTCCAATACACATTCCAAGTAATATTTGGCATGCTAATTACATTGCTTATTGCCAAATTGCATTATCTCATATAGTTTCCGAGATATGGACCATCGACATCTTACAATATTGGCTCTGCTTCTGACATGGGCTAAAGTTGTAAAATTGTCTTATGAATTAGCGATTTCGTTCCAATTCACATACCAAGTAATATTCGGCATGCTAATTACGTTGCCGATTACCAAATTGCATTATCTCTTATAGTTTCCGAGATATGGGCAATCGAAAATTTACACGTTAGACTCTGTTTCTAACTTGGGTCAAAATTGTAAAATAGTCTTATGGATTAGCAATTTCGTTCCAATTCACATTTCAAGTAATATTTGGCACCCTAATTATGTTGCCGATTGCCAAATTGCATTATCTCTTATAGTTTCCGAGATATGGACTATCGACATCTTACAATATTGGCACTGCTTCTAACTTTTGTCAAAATTGTAAAATGGTCTTATGAATTAGCGATTTCGTTCCAATTCACCTTCCAAATAATATTCGCCATGCTAATTACATTACCTAATGCGAAATTGCATTATCTCTTATAGTTTCCGGGATATGGACCATCGACATCTTACAATATTGGCTCTGCTTCTAACTTGGGCTAGAGTTGTAAAATGGTCTTATGAATTAGCGATTTCATTCTAATACACATTCCAAGTAATATTTGGCATGCTAATTACATTGCTTATTGCCAAATTGCATTATCTCATATAGTTTCCGAGATATGGACCATCGACATCTTACAATATTGGCTCTGCTTCCAACTTGGGTTAAAGTTGTAAAATTGTCTTATGAATAAGCGATTTTGTTCCAATTCACATTCCAACTAATATTCGGAATGCTAATTACGTTGCCGATTGCCAAATTGCCTTATCTCTTATAGTTTCCGAGATATGGTCAATCGAAAATTTACACGTTAGACTCTGTTTCTAACTTGGGTCAAAATTGCAAAATAGTCTCATGGATTACCAATTTCGTTCCAATTCACATTTCAAGTAATATTTGGCACCCTAATTACGTTGCCGATTGCCAAATTGCATTATCTCTTATAATTTCCGAGATATGGACTATCGACATCTTACAATATTGGCACTGCTTCTAACTTGGGTCAAAATTGTAAAATGGTCTTATGAATTAGCGATTTTGTTCCAATTCACCTTCCAAATAATATTCGCCATGCTAATTACATTGCTTATTGCCAAATTGCATTATCTCTTATAGTTTACGAGATATGGACCATCGACATCTTACAATATTGGCTCTGCTTCCAACTTGGGTTAAAGTTGTAAAATTGTCTTATGAATTAGCGATTTTGTTCCAATTCACATTCCAATTAATATTCGAAATGCTAATTACGTTGCCGTTTGCCAAGTTGCATTATCTCTTATAGTTTCCGAGATATGGACTATCGACATCTTACAATATTCGCTCTGCTTCTAACTTGGGCCAAAATTGTCAAATGGTATTATGAATTAGCGATTTCGTTCCAATTCACCTTCCAAGTAAAATTCGCCATGCTAATTACATTGCCTCTAGCCAAATTGAATTATCTCTTATAGTTTCCGAGATATGGGCAATCGAAATTTTACACCTTAGGCTCTGTTTCAAACTTGGGTCAAAATTGTAAAATGGTCTTATGAATTAGCGATTTCGTTCCATTTCACATTCCAAGTAATATTCGGTATGCTAATTTGGCTGCCGATTGCCAAATTGCATTATCTCTTATGGTTTCCGAGATATGGGCAATCGTAATTTTACACCTTAGACTCTGTTTCTAACTTGGGTCAAAATTGTAAAATAGTCTTATGGATTATCAATTTCGTTCCAATTCACCTTCCAAATAATATTCGCCGTGTTAATTACATTGCCTATTGCCAAATTGCATTATCTCTTATTGTTTCCGAGATATGGACCATCGACATCTTACAATAGTGGCTCTGCTTCTAACTTGGGCTAAAGTTTTAAAATGGTCTTATGAATTAGCGATTTCTTTCCAATACACATTCCAAGTAATATTCGGCATGATAGTTACATTGGCTATTGCCAAATTGCATTATCTCTTATAGTTTCCGAGATATGGACCATCGACATCTTACAATATTGGCTCTGCTTCTAACTTGGGCCAAAATTGTAAAATGGTCTTATGAAATAGCGATTTCGTTCCAATTCACATACCAAGTAATATTCGGCATGCTAATTACGTTGCCGGTTGCCAAATTGCATTATCTCTTATAGTTTCCGAGATATGGACTATCGACATCTTACAATATTCGCTCTGATTCTAACTTGGAAAAAATTGTCAAATGTTCTTATGAATTAGCGATTTCGTTCCAATTCACATACCAAATAATATTCGGCATGCTAATTACGTTGCCGATTGCCAAATTGCCTTATCTCTTATAGTTTCCGAGATATGGTAATCGAAAATTTACACGTTAGACTCTGTTTCTAACTTGGGTCAAAATTACAAAATAGTCTCACGGAATACCAATTTCGTTCCAATTCACATTTCAAGTAATATTTGGCATCCTAATTACGTTGCCGATTGCCAAATTGCATTATCTCTTATAGTTTCCGAGATATGGTCAATCGAAAATTTACACGTTAGACTCTGTTTCTAACTTGGGTCAAAATTGTAAAATGGTCCTATGAATTAGCGATTTCGTTCTAATACACATTCCAAGTGATATTTGGCATGCTAATTACATTGCTTATTGCCAAATTGCATTATCTCATATAGTTTCCGAGATATGGACCATCGACATCTTACAATATTGGCTCTGCTTCTGACATGGGATAAAGTTGTAAAATTGTCTTATGAATTAGCGATTTCGTTCCAATTCACATACCAAGTAATATTCGGCATGGTAATTACGTTGCCGATTGCCAAATTGCCTTATCTCTTATAGTTTCCGAGATATGGGCAATCGAAAATTTACACGTTAGACTCTGTTTCTAACTTGGGTCAAAATTGTAAAATAGACTTATGGATTAGCAATTTCGTCCCAATTCACATTCCAAGTAATATTTGGCACCCTATTACCAAATTGCATTATCTCTTATAGTTTCCGAGATATGGACTATCGACATCTTACAATATTCACTCTGCTTCTAACTTAATCCAAAATTGTCAAATGGTCTTATGAATTAGCGATTTCGTTCCAATTCACCTTCCAAGTAATATTCGCCATGCTAATTACATTGCCTATAGCCAAATTGCATTATCTCTTATAGTTTCCGAGATATGGGCAATCGAAATTTTACACGTTAGACTCTGTTTCTAACTTGGGTCAAAATTGTAAAATAGTCTTATGGATAAGCAATTTCGTTCCAATTCACATTCCAAGTAATATTTGGCATGCTAATTACATTGCTTATTGCCAAATTGCATTATCTCATATAGTTTCCGAGATATGGACCATCGACATCTTACAATATTGGCTCTGCTTCTGACATGGGCTAAAGTTGTAAAATGGTCTTATGAATTAGCGATTTCGTTCCATTTCACATTCCAAGTAATATTCGGTATGCTAATTAGGTTGCCGATTGCCAAATTGCATTATCTCTTATGGTTTCCGAGATATGGGCAATCGTAATTTTACACCTTAGACTCTGTTTCTAACTTGGGTCAAAATTGTAAAATAGTCTTATGGATTATCAATTTCGTTCCAATTCACCTTCCAAATAATATTCGCCGTGCTAATTACATTGCCTATAGCCAAATTGCATTATCTCTTATTGTTTCCGAGATATGGACCATCGACATCTTACAATATTGGCTCTGCTTCTAACTTGGGCTAAAGTTTTGAAATGGTCTTATGAGTTAGCGATTTCGTTCCAATTCACATTCCAAGTAATATTCCGCATGCTAATTACATTGGCTATTGCCAAATTGCATTATCTCTTATAGTTTCCGAGATATGGACCATCGACATCTTACAATATTGGCTCTGCTTCTAACTTGGGCCAAAATTGTAAAATGGTTTTATGAAATAGCGATTTCACTAACATTCACCTTCCAAGTAATATTCGGCATGCTAATTACATTGCCGATTGCCAAATTGCATTATCTCTTATAGTTTCCGAGATATGGACTATCGACATCTTACAATATTCGCTCTGATTCTAAATTGGGAAAAAATTGTCAAATGGTCTTATGAATTAGCGATTTCGTTCCAATTCACATACCAAGTAATATTCGGCATGCTAATTACGTTGCCGATTGCCAAATTGCCTTATCTCTTATAGTTTCCGAGATATGGGCAATCGAAAATTTACACGTTAGGCTCTGTTTCTAACTTGGGTCAAAATTGTAAAATAGTCTTATGGGTTAGCAATTTCGTTCGAATTCACATGTCAAATAATATTTGGCACCCTAATTACGTTGCCGATTGCCAAATTGCATTATCTCTTATAGTTTCCGAGATATGGACTATCAACATCTTACAATATTGGCACTGCTTCTTACTAGGGTCAAAATTGTAAAATGGTCTTATGAATTAGCGATTTCGTTCCAATTCACCTTCCAAATAATATTCGTCATGCTAATTACATTACCTAATGCCAAATTGCATTATCTCTTATAGTATCCGGAATATATACCATCGACATCTTACAATATTGGCTCTGCTTCTAACTTGGGCTAGAGTTGTAAAATGGTCTTATGAATTAGCGATTTCGTTCCAATACACATTCCAAGTAATATTTGGCATGCTAATTACATTGCTTATTGCCAAATTGCATTATCTCATATAGTTTCCGAGATATGGACCATCGACATCTTACAATATTGGCTCTGCTTCTGACATGGGCTAAAGTTGTAAAATTGTCTTATGAATTAGCGATTTCGTTCCAATTCACATACCAAGTAATATTCGGCATGCTAATTACGTTGCCGATTACCAAATTGCATTATCTCTTATAGTTTCCGAGATATGGGCAATCGAAAATTTACACGTTAGACTCTGTTTCTAACTTGGGTCAAAATTGTAAAATAGTCTTATGGATTAGCAATTTCGTTCCAATTCACATTTCAAGTAATATTTGGCACCCTAATTATGTTGCCGATTGCCAAATTGCATTATCTCTTATAGTTTCCGAGATATGGACTATCGACATCTTACAATATTGGCACTGCTTCTAACTTTTGTCAAAATTGTAAAATGGTCTTATGAATTAGCGATTTCGTTCCAATTCACCTTCCAAATAATATTCGCCATGCTAATTACATTACCTAATGCGAAATTGCATTATCTCTTATAGTTTCCGGGATATGGACCATCGACATCTTACAATATTGGCTCTGCTTCTAACTTGGGCTAGAGTTGTAAAATGGTCTTATGAATTAGCGATTCCATTCTAATACACATTCCAAGTAATATTTGGCATGCTAATTACATTGCTTATTGCCAAATTGCATTATCTCATATAGTTTTCGAGATATGGACCATCGACATCTTACAATATTGGCTCTGCTTCCAACTTGGGTTAAAGTTGTAAAATTGTCTTATGAATTAGCGATTTTGTTCCAATTCACATTCCAACTAATATTCGGAATGCTAATTACGTTGCCGATTGCCAAATTGCCTTATCTCTTATAGTTTCCGAGATATGGTCAATCGAAAATTTACACGTTAGACTCTGTTTCTAACTTGGGTCAAAATTGCAAAATAGTCTCATGGATTACCAATTTCGTTCCAATTCACATTTCAAGTAATATTTGGCACCCTAATTACGTTGCCGATTGCCAAATTGCATTATCTCTTATAATTTCCGAGATATGGACTATCGACATCTTACAATATTGGCACTGCTTCTAACTTGGGTCAAAATTGTAAAATGGTCTTATGAATTAGCGATTTTGTTCCAATTCACCTTCCAAATAATATTCGCCATGCTAATTACATTGCTTATTGCCAAATTGCATTATCTCTTATAGTTTACGAGATATGGACCATCGACATCTTACAATATTGGCTCTGCTTCCAACTTGGGTTAAAGTTGTAAAATTGTCTTATGAATTAGCGATTTTGTTCCAATTCACATTCCAATTAATATTCGAAATGCTAATTACGTTGCCGTTTGCCAAGTTGCATTATCTCTTATAGTTTCCGAGATATGGACTATCGACATCTTACAATATTCGCTCTGCTTCTAACTTGGGCCAAAATTGCCAAATGGTATTATGAATTAGCGATTTCGTTCCAATTCACCTTCCAAGTAAAATTCGCCATGCTAATTACATTGCCTCTAGCCAAATTGAATTATCTCTTATAGTTTCCGAGATATGGGCAATCGAAATTTTACACCTTAGGCTCTGTTTCAAACTTGGGTCAAAATTGTAAAATGGTCTTATGAATTAGCGATTTCGTTCCATTTCACATTCCAAGTAATATTCGGTATGCTAATTTGGTTGCCGATTGCCAAATTGCATTATCTCTTATGGTTTCCGAGATATGGGCAATCGTAATTTTACACCTTAGACTCTGTTTCTAACTTGGGTCAAAATTGTAAAATAGTCTTATGGATTATCAATTTCGTTCCAATTCACCTTCCAAATAATATTCGCCGTGTTAATTACCTTGCCTATTGCCAAATTGCATTATCTCTTATTGTTTCCGAGATATGGACCATCGACATCTTACAATAGTGGCTCTGCTTCTAACTTGGGCTAAAGTTTTAAAATGGTCTTATGAATTAGCGATTTCGTTCCAATACACATTCCAAGTAATATTCGGCATGATAGTTACATTGGCTATTGCCAAATTGCATTATCTCTTATAGTTTCCGAGATATGGACCATCGACATCTTACAATATTGGCTCTGCTTCTAACTTGGGCCAAAATTGTAAAATGGTCTTATGAAATAGCGATTTCGTTCCAATTCACATACCAAGTAATATTCGGCATGCTAATTACGTTGCCGGTTGCCAAATTGCATTATCTCTTATAGTTTCCGAGATATGGACTATCGACATCTTACAATATTGGCACTGCTTCTAACTTGGGTCAAAATTGTAAAATGGTCTTATGAATTAGCGATTTAGTTCCAATTCACCTTCCAAATAATATTCGCCATGCTAATTATATTACCTAATGCCAAATTGCATTATCTCTTATAGTTTCCGGGATATGGACCATCGACATCTTATAATATTGGCTCTGCTTCTAACTTGGGCTAGAGTTGTAAAATGGTCTTATGAATTAGCGATTTCGTTCCAATACACATTCCAAGTAATATTTGGCATGCTAATTACATTGCTTATTGCCAAATTGCATAATCTCATATAGTTTCCGAGATATGGACCATCGACATCTTACAATATTGGCTCTGCTTCTGACATGGGCTAAAGTTGTAAAATTGTCTTATGAATTAGCGATTTCGTTCCAATTTACATTTCAAGTAATATTTGGCATCCTAATTACGTTGCCGATTGCCAAATTGCATTATCTCTTATAGTTTCCGAAATATGGTCAATCGAAAATTTACACGTTAGACTCTGTTTCTAACTTGGGTCAAAATTGCAAAATAGTCTCATGGATTACCAATTTCGTTCCAATTCACATTTCAAGTAATATTTGGCACCCTATTGCCAAATTGCATTATCTCTTATAGTTTCCGAGATATGGACTATCGACATCTTACAATATTGGCACTGCTTATAACTTTTGTCAAAATTGTAAAATGGTCCTATGAATTAGCGATTTCGTTCTAATACACATTCCAAGTGATATTTGGCATGCTAATTACATTGCTTATTGCCAAATTGCATTATCTCATATAGTTTCCGAGATATGGACCATCGACATCTTACAATATTGGCTCTGCTTCTGACATGGGCTAAAGTTGTAAAATTGTCTTATGAATTAGCGATTTCGTTCCAATTCACATACCAAGTAATATTCGGCATGGTAATTACGTTGCCGATTGCCAAATTGCCTTATCTCTTATAGTTTCCGAGATATGGACTATCGACATCTTACAATATTCGCTCTGATTCTAACTTGGGAAAAAATTGTCAAATGGTCTTATGAATTAGCGATTTCGTTCCAATTCACATACCAAGTAATATTCGGCATGCTAATTACGTTGCCGATTGCCAAATTGCATTATCTCTTATAGTTTCCGAGATATGGACTATCGAAAATTTACACGTTAGACTCTGTTTCTAACTTGGGTCAAAATTGCAAAATAGTCTCATGGATTACCAATTTCGTTCCAATTCACATTTCAAGTAATATTTGGCACCCTAATTACGTTGCCGATTGCCAAATTGCATTATCTCTTATAATTTCCGAGATATGGACTATCGACATCTTACAATATTGGCACTGCTTCTAACTTGGGTCAAAATTGTAAAATGGTCTTATGAATTAGCGATTTTGTTCCAATTCACCTTCCAAATAATATTCGCCATGCTAATTACATTGCTTATTGCCAAATTGCATTATCTCTTATAGTTTATGAGATATGGACCATCGACATCTTACAATATTGGCTCTGCTTCCAACTTGGGTTAAAGTTGTAAAATTGTCTTATGAATTAGCGATTTTGTTCCAATTCACATTCCAATTAATATTCGAAATGCTAATTACGTTGCCGTTTGCCAAGTTGCATTATCTCTTATAGTTTCCGAGATATGGACTATCGACATCTTACAATATTCGCTCTGCTTCTAACTTGGGCCAAAATTGTCAAATGGTATTATGAATTAGCGATTTCGTTCCAATTCACCTTCCAAGTAAAATTCGCCATGCTAATTACATTGCCTCTAGCCAAATTGAATTATCTCTTATAGTTTCCGAGATATGGGCAATCGAAATTTTACACCTTAGGCTCTGTTTCAAACTTGGGTCAAAATTGTAAAATGGTCTTATGAATTAGCGATTTCGTTCCATTTCACATTCCAAGTAATATTCGGTATGCTAATTTGGTTGCCGATTGCCAAATTGCATTATCTCTTATGGTTTCCGAGATATGGGCAATCGTAATTTTACACCTTAGACTCTGTTTCTAACTTGGGTCAAAATTGTAAAATAGTCTTATGGATTATCAATTTCGTTCCAATTCACCTTCCAAATAATATTCGCCGTGCTAATTACATTGCCTATTGCCAAATTGCATTATCTCTTATTGTTTCCGAGATATGGACCATCGACATCTTACAATAGTGGCTCTGCTTCTAACTTGGGCTAAAGTTTTAAAATGGCCTTATGAATTAGCGATTTCGTTCCAATACACATTCCAAGTAATATTCGGCATGATAGTTACATTGGCTATTGCCAAATTGCATTATCTCTTATAGTTTCCGAGATATGGACCATCGACATCTTACAATATTGGCTCTGCTTCTAACTTGGGCCAAAATTGTAAAATGGTCTTATGAAATAGCGATTTCGTTCCAATTCACATACCAAGTAATATTCGGCATACTAATTACGTTGCCGGTTGCCAAATTGCATTATCTCTTATAGTTTCCGAGATATGGACTATCGACATCTTACAATATTGGCACTGCTTCTAACTTGGGTCAAAATTGTAAAATGGTCTTATGAATTAGCGATTTAGTTCCAATTCACCTTCCAAATAACATTCGCCATGCTAATTATATTACCTAATGCCAAATTGCATTATCTCTTATAGTTTCCGGGATATGGACCATCGACATCTTACAATATTGGCTCTGCTTCTAACTTGGGCTAAAGTTGTAAAATGGTCTTATGAATTAGCGATTTCGTTCCAATACACCTTCCAAGTAATATTTGGCATGCTAATTACATTGCTTATTGCCAAATTGCATAATTTCATATAGTTTCCGAGATATGGACCATCGACATCTTACAATATTGGCTCTGCTTCTAACTTGGGCCAAAATTGTAAAATGGTCTTATGAATTAGCGATTTCGTTCCAATACACATTCCAAGTAATATTTGGCATGCTAATTACATTGCTTATTGCCAAATTGCACTATCTCTTATAGTTTACGAGATATGGACCATCGACATCTTACAATATTGGCTCTGCTTCCAACTTGGGTTAAAGTTGTAAAATTGTCTTATGAATTAGCGATTTTGTTCCAATTCACATTCCAATTAATATTCGAAATGCTAATTACGTTGCCGTTTGCCAAGTTGCATTATCTCTTATAGTTTCCGAGATATGGACTATCGACATCTTACAATATTCGCTCTGCTTCTAACTTGGGCCAAAATTGTCAAATGCTATTATGAATTAGCGATTTCGTTCCAATTCACCTTCCAAGTAAAATTCGCCATGCTAATTACATTGCCTCTAGCCAAATTGAATTATCTCTTATAGTTTCCGAGATATGGGCAATCGAAATTTTACACCTTAGGCTCTGTTTCAAACTTGGGTCAAAATTGTAAAATGGTCTTATGAATTAGCGATTTCGTTTCATTTCACATTCCAAGTAATATTCGGTATGCTAATTTGGTTGCCGATTGCCAAATTGCATTATCTCTTATGGTTTCCGAGATATGGGCAATCGTAATTTTACACCTTAGACTCTGTTTCTAACTTGGGTCAAAATTGTAAAATAGTCTTATGGATTATCAATTTCGTTCCAATTCACCTTCCAAATAATATTCGCCGTGCTAATTACATTGCCTATTGCCAAATTGCATTATCTCTTATTGTTTCCGAGATATGGACCATCGACATCTTACAATAGTGGCTCTGCTTCTAACTTGGGCTAAAGTTTTAAAATGGTCTTATGAATTAGCGATTTCGTTCCAATACACATTCCAAGTAATATTCGGCATGATAGTTACATTGGCTATTGCCAAATTGCATTATCTCTTATAGTTTCCGAGATATGGACCATCGACATCTTACAATATTGGCTCTGCTTCTAACTTGGGCCAAAATTGTAAAATGGTCTTATGAAATAGCGATTTCGTTCCAATTCACATACCAAGTAATATTCGGCATGCTAATTACGTTGCCGGTTGCCAAATTGCATTATCTCTTATAGTTTCCGAGATATGGACTATCGACATCTTACAATATTGGCACTGCTTCTAACTTGGGTCAAAATTGTAAAATGGTCTTATGAATTAGCGATTTAGTTCCAATTCACCTTCCAAATAATATTCGCCATGCTAATTATATTACCTAATGCCAAATTGCATTATCTCTTATAGTTTCCGGGATATGGACCATCGACATCTTACAATAGTGGCTCTGCTTCTAACTTGGGCTAAAGTTTTAAAATGGTCTTATGAATTAGCGATTTCGTTCCAATACACATTCCAAGTAATATTCGGCATGATAGTTACATTGGCTATTGCCAAATTGCATTATCTCTTATAGTTTCCGAGATATGGACCATCGACATCTTACAATATTGGCTCTGCTTCTAACTTGGGCCAAAATTGTAAAATGGTCTTATGAAATAGCGATTTCGTTCCAATTCACATACCAAGTAATATTCGGCATGCTAATTACATTGCCGGTTGCCAAATTGCATTATCTCTTATAGTTTCCGAGATATGGACTATCGACATCTTACAATATTGGCACTGCTTCTAACTTGGGTCAAAATTGTAAAATGGTCTTATGAATTAGCGATTTAGTTCCAATTCACCTTCCAAATAATATTCGCCATGCTAATTATATTACCTAATGCCAAATTGCATTATCTCTTATAGTTTCCGGGATATGGACCATCGACATCTTACAATATTGGCTCTGCTTCTAACTTGGGCTAGAGTTGTAAAATGGTCTTATGAATTAGCGATTTCGTTCCAATACACATTCCAAGTAATATTTGGCATGCTAATTACATTGCTTATTGCCAAATTGCATAATCTCATATAGTTTCCGAGATATGGACCATCGACATCTTACAATATTGGCTCTGCTTCTGACATGGGCTAAAGTTGTAAAATTGTCTTAAGAATTAGCGATTTCGTTCCAATTTACATTTCAAGTAATATTTGGCATCCTAATTACGTTGCCGATTGCCAAATTGCATTATCTCTTTTAGTTTCCGAGATATGGTCAATCGAAAATTTACACGTTAGACTCTGTTTCTAACTTGGGTCAAAATTGCAAAATAGTCTCATGGATTACCAATTTCGTTCCAATTCACATTTCAAGTAATATTTGGCACCCTATTGCCAAATTGCATTATCTCTTATAGTTTCCGAGATATGGACTATCGACATCTTACAATATTGGCTCTGCTTCTAACTTGGGCTAAAGTTGTAAAATGGTCTTATGAATTAGCGATATCGTTCCAATTCACATTCCAAGTAATATTCGGCATGCTAATTACGTTGCCGATTGCCAAATTGCATTATCTCTTATAGTTTCCGAGATATGGACTATCGACATCTTACAATATTCGCTCTGCTTCTAACTTGGGTCAAAATTGTAAAATGGTCTTATGAATTAGCGATTTCGTTCCAATTCACCTTCCAAATAATATTCGCCATGCTAATTACATTGCTTATTGCCAAATTGCATGATCTCTTATAGTTTCAGAGTTACGGACCATCGACATCTTACAATATTGACTCTGCTTCTAACTTGGGCCAAAATTGTCAAATGGTCTTATGAATTAGCGATTTCGTTCCAATTCACCTTCCAAGTAATATTCGCCATGCTAATTATGCTGTCGATTGCCAAATTGTATTATCTCTTAAAGTTTCCGAGATATGGACTATCGACATCTTACAATATTCGCTCTGCTTCTAACTTGGGTCAAAATTGTAAAATGGTCTTATGAATTAGCGATTTCGTTCCAATTCACCTTCCAAGTAATATTCGCCATGCTAATTATGTTGTCGATTGCCAAATTGTATTATCTCTTATAGTTTCCGAGATATGGACTATCGACATCTTACAATATTCACTCTGCTTATAACTTAATCCAAAATTGTCAAATGGTCTTATGAATTAGCGATTTCGTTCCAATTCACCTTCCAAGTAATATTCGCCATGCTAATTACATTGTCTATAGCCAAATTGCATTATCTCTTATAGTTTCCGAGATATGGGCAATCGTAATTTTACACCTTAGACTCTGTTTCTAACTTGGGTCAAAATTGTAAAATAGTCTTTTGGGTTATCAATTTCGTTCCAATTCACCTTCCAAATAATATTCGCCGTGCTAATTACATTGCCTATTGTCAAATTGCATTATCTCTTATTGTTTCGAGATATGGACCATCGACATCTTACAATATTGGCTCTGCTTCTGACATGGGTTAAAGTTGTAAAATTGTCTTATGAATTAGCGATTTTGTTCCAATTCACATTCCAACTAATATTCGGAATGCTAATTACGTTGCCGATTGCCAAATTGCCTTATCTCTTATAGTTTCCGAGATATGGTCAATCGAAAATTTACACGTTAGACTCTGTTTCTAACTTGGGTCAAAATTGCAAAATAGTCTCATGGATTACCAATTTCGTTCCAATTCACATTTCAAGTAATATTTGGCACCCTAATTACGTTGCCGATTGCCAAATTGCATTATCTCTTATAATTTCCGAGATATGGACTATCGACATCTTACAATATTGGCACTGCTTCTAACTTGGGTCAAAATTGTAAAATGGTCTTATGAATTAGCGATTTCGTTCCAATTCACCTTCCAAATAATATTCGCCATGATAATTACATTGCTTATTGCCAAATTGCATAATCTCTTATAGTTTCCGAGTTATGGAGCATCGACATGTTACAATATTGACTCTGCTTCTAACTTGGGCCAAAATTGTCAAATGGTCTTATGAATTAGCGATTTCGTTCCAATTCACCTTCCAAGTAATATTCGCCAGGCTAATTACATTGTCTATAGCCAAATTGCATTATCTCTTATAGTTTCCGAGATATGGGCAATCGAAATTTTACACCTTAGGCTCTGATTCAAACTTGGGTCAAAATTGTAAAATGGTCTTATGAATTAGCGATTTCGTTCCATTTCACATTCCAAGTAATATTCGGTATGCTAATTAGTTTGCCGATTGCCAAATTGTATTATCTCTTATTGTTTCCGTGATATGGACCATCGACATCTTACAATATTGGCTCTGCTTCTAACTTGGGCTAAAGTTGAAAAATGGCCTTATGGATTAGCGATTTCGTTCCAATTCACAGTCCAAGTAATATTCGGCATCCTAATTACGCTGCCGATTGCCAAATTGCATTATCTCTTATAGTTTCCGAGATATGGACCATCGACATCTTACAATATTGGCTCTGCTTCTGACATGGGCTAAAATTGTAAAATTGTCTTATGAATTAGCGATTTCGTTCCAATTCACTTTCCAAGTAATATTCGGCATCCTAATTACGTTGATGATAGCCAAATAGCATTATCTCTTATAGATTCCGAGATATGGACTATCGACATCTTACAATATTGGCTCTGCATCTAACTTGGGCTAAAGTTGTAAAATGGTCTTATGAATTAGCGATATCGTTCCAATTCACATTCCAAATAATATTCGGCATGCTAATTACGTTGCCGATTGCCAAATTGCATTATCTCTTTTAGTTTCCGAGATATGGACTATCGAGATCTTACAATATTCGCTCTGCTTCTAACTTGGGTCAAAATTGTAAAATGGTCTTATGAATTAGCGATTTCGTTCCAATTCACCTTCCAAATAATAATCGCCATGCTAATTACGTTGCCGATTGCCAAATTGCATTATCTCTTATAGTTTCCGAGATATGGACTATCGACATCTTACAATATTCGCTCTGCTTCTAACTTGGGTCAAAATTGTAAAATGGTTTTATGAATTAGCGATTTCGTTCCAATTCACCTTCCAAGTAATATTCGCCATGCTAATTATGTTGTCGATTGCCAAATTGTATTATCTCTTATAGTTTAAGAGATATGGAATATCGACATCTTACAATATTCACTCTGCTTATAACTTAATCCAAAATTGTCAAATGGTCTTATGAATTAGCGATTTCGTTCCAATTCACCTTCCAAGTAATATTCGCTATGCTAATTACATTGTCTATAGCCAAATTGCATTATCTCTTATAGTTTCCGAGATGTGGACTATCGACATCTTACAATATTGGCTCTGCTTCTAACTTGGGCTAGAGTTAGAAAATGGTCTTATGAATTAGCGATTTCGTTCCAATACACATTCCAAGTAATATTCGCCATGCTAATTACATTACCTAATGCCAAATTGCATTATCTCTTATAGTTTCCGGGATATGGACCATCGACATCTTACAATATTGGCTCTGCTTCTAACTTGGGCTAGAGTTAGAAAATGGTCTCATGAATTAGCGATTTCGTTCCAATACACATTCCAAGTAATATTTGGCATGCTAATTACATTGCTTATTGCCAAATTGCATTATCTCATTTGTTTCCGAGATATGGACCATCGACATCTTACAATATTGGCTCTGCTTCTGACATGGGCTAAAGTTGTAAAATTGTCTTGTGAATTAGCGATTTCGTTCCAATTCACTTTCCAAGTAATATTCGGCATCCTAATTACGTTGCCGATTGCCAAATTGCATTATCTCTTATAGTTTCCGAGATATGGACTATCGACATCTTACAATATTCGCTCTGATACTAACTTGGGAAAAATTGTCAAATGGTCTTATGAATTAGCGATTTCGTTCCAATTCACATACCAAGTAATATTCGGCATGCTAATTACGTTGCCGATTGCCAAATTGCCTTATCTCTTATAGTTTCCGAGATATGGTCAATCGAAAATTTACACGTTAGACTCTGTTTCTAACTTGGGTCAAAATTGCAAAATAGTCTCATGGATTACCAATTTCGTTCCAATTCACATTTCAAGTAATATTTGGCACCCAAATTACGTTGCAGATTGCCAAATTGCAATATCTCTTATAGTTTCCGAGATATGGACTATCGACATCTTACAATATTGGCACTGCTTCTAACTTGGGTCAAAATTCTGAAATGATCTTATGAATTAGCGATTTCGTTCCATTTCACCTTCCAAATAATATTCGCCATGCTAATTAAATTACCTAATGCCAAATTGCATTATCTCTTATAGTTTGCGGGATATATACCATCGACATCTTACAATATTGGCTCTGCTTCTAACTTGGGCTAGAGTTGTAAAATGGTCTTATGAATTAGCGATTTCGTTCTAATACACATTCCAAGTAATATTTGGCATGCTAATTACATTGCTTATTGCCAAATTGCATTATCTCATATAGTTTCCGAGATATGGACCATCGGCTTCTTACAATATTGGCTCTGATTCTGACATGGGCTAAAGATGTAAAATTGTCTTATGAATCAGCGATTTCGTTCCAATTCACATTCCAAATAATATTCGCCATGCTAATTACATTGTTTATTGCCAAATTGCATTATCTCTTATAGTGTTCGAGATATGGACCATCGACATCTTACAATATTGGCTCTGCTTCTAACTTGGGCTAAAGTTGAAAAATGGTCTTATGGATTAGCGATTTCGTTCCAATTCACAGTCCAAGTAATATTCGGGTCCAAGTAATAAACTATAAGAGATAATGTAATTTGGCAATCGGCAACGTAATTAGGGTGCCAAATATTACTTGAAATGTGAATTGGAACGAAATTGCTAATCCATAAGACTATTTTACAATTTTGACCCAAGTTAGAAACGGAGTCTAACGTGTAAATTTTCGATTGCCCATATCTCGGAAACTATAAGAGATAAGGCAATTTGGCAATCGGCAACGTAATTAGCATTCCGAATATTACTTGGTATGTGAATTGGAACGAAATCGCTAATTCATAAGACCATTTGACAATTTTTTCCCAAGTTAGAATCAGAGCGAATATTGTAAGATGTCGATAGTCCATATCTCGGAAACTATAAGAGATAATGCAATATGGCAATCGGCAATGTAATTAGCATGCCGAATATTACTTGGAAGGTGAATTGGAGCGAAATCGCTATTTCATAAGACCATTTTACAATTTTGGCCCAAGTTAGAAGCAGAGCCAATATTGTAAGATGTCGATGGTCCATATCTCGGAAACTATAAGAGATAATGCAATTTGGCAATAGCCAATGTAACTAGCATACCGAATATTACTTGGAATGTGAATTGGAACGAAATCGCTAATTCATAAGACCATTTTAAAACTTTAGCCCAAGTTAGAAACAGAGCCAATATTGTAAGATGTCGATGGTCCATATCTCGGAAACAATAAGAGATAATGCAATTTGGCAATAGGCAATGTAATTAGCATGGCGAATATTATTTGGAAGGTGAATTGGAACGAAATTGATAATCCATAAGACTATTTTACAATTTTGACCCAAGTTAGAAACAGAGTCTAAGGTGTAAAATTACGATTGCCAATATCTCGGAAACTATAAGAGATAATGCAATTTGGCAATCGGCAACCTAATTAGCATACCGAATATTACTTGGAATGTGAAATGGAACGAAATCGCTAATTCATAAGACCATTTTACAATTTTGACCCAAGTTTGAAACAGAGCCTAAGGTGTAAAATTTCGATTGCCCATATCTCGGAAACTATAAGAGATAATGCAATTTGGCTATAGACAATGTAATTAGCATGGCGAATATTACTTGGAAGGTGAATTGGAACGAAATCGCTAATTCATAAAACCATTTTACAATTTTGACCCAAGTTAGAAGCAGAGCGAATATTGTCAGATGTCGATAGTCCATATCTCGGAAACTATAAGAGATAATGCAATTTGGCAATCGGCAACGTAATTAGCATGGGGATTATTATTTGGAAGGTGAATTGGAACGAAATCGCTAATTCATAAGACCATTTTACAATTTTGACCCAAGTTAGAAGCAGAGCGAATATTGTAAGATGTCGATAGTCCATATCTCGGAAACTAAAAGAGATAATGCAATTTGGCAATCGGCAACGTAATTAGCATGCCGAATATTACTTGGTATGTGAATTGGAACGAAATCGCTAATTCATAAGACCATTTGACAATTTTTTCCCAAGTTAGAATCAGAGCGAATATTGTAAGATGTCGATAGTCCATATCTCGGAATCTATAAGAGATAATGCTATTTGGCTATCGGCAACGTAATTAGGATGCCGAATATTACTTGGAAAGTGAATTGGAACGAAATCGCTAATTCATAAGACAATTTTACAATTTTAGCCCATGTCAGAAGCAGAGCCAATATTGTAAGATGTCGATGGTCCATATCTCGGAAACTATAAGAGATAATGCAATTTGGCAATCGGCAGCGTAATTAGGATGCCGAATATTACTTGGACTGTGAATTGGAACGAAATCGCTAATCCATAAGGCCATTTTTCAACTTTAGCCCAAGTTAGAAGCAGAGCCAATATTGTAAGATGTCGATGGTCCATATCTCGGAAACAATAAGAGATAATACAATTTGGCAATAGGCAATGTAATTAGCACGGTGAATATTATTTGGAAGGTGAATTGGAACGAAATTGATAATCCATAAGTCTATCTTACAATTTTGACCCAAGTTAGAAACAGAGTCTAAGGTGTAAAATTACGATTGCCCATATCTCGTAAACTATAAGAGATAATGCAGTTTGGCAATCGGCAAACTAATTAGCATACCGAATATTACTTGGAATGTGAAATGGAACGAAATCGCTAATTCATAAGACCATTTTACAATTTTGACCCAAGTTTGAATCAGAGCCTAAGGTGTAAAATTTCGATTGCCCATATCTCGGAAACTATAAGAGATAATGCAATTTGGCTATAGACAATGTAATTAGCCTGGCGAATATTACTTGGAAGGTGAATTGGAACGAAATCGCTAATTCATAAGACCATTTGACAATTTTGGCCCAAGTTAGAAGCAGAGTCAATATTGTAACATGTCGATGGTCCATAACTCGGAAACTATAAGAGATTATGCAATTTGGCAATAAGCAATGTAATTAGCATGGCGAATATTATTTGGAAGGTGAATTGGAACGAAATCGCTAATTCATAAGACCATTTTACAATTTTGACCCAAGTTAGAAGCAGAGCGAATATTGTAAGATGTCGATAGTCCAAATCTCGGAATCTATAAGAGATAATGCTATTTGGCTATCGGCAACGTAATTAGGATGCCGAATATTACTTGGAAAGTGAATTGGAACGAAATCGCTAATTCATAAGACAATTTTACAACTTTAGCCCATGTCAGAAGCAGAGCCAATATTGTAAGATGTCGATGGTCCATATCTCGAAACAATAAGAGATAATGCAATTTGACAATAGGCAATGTAATTAGCATGGCGAATATTATTTGGAAGGTAAATTGGAACGAAATCGCTAATTCATAAGATCATTTTACAATTTTGACCCAAGTTAGAAGCAGAGCGAATATTGTAAGATGTCGATAGTCCATATCTCGGAAACTATAAGAGATAATGCAATTTGGCAATCGGCAACGTAATTAGCATGCCGAATATTACTTGGAATGTGAATTGGAACGATATCGCTAATTCATAAGACCATTTTACAACTTTAGCCCAAGTTAGATGCAGAGCCAATATTGTAAGATGTCGATAGTCCATATCTCGGAAACTATAAGAGATAATGCAATTTGGAAATAGGGTGCCAAATATTACTTGAAATGTGAATTGGAACGAAATTGGTAATCCATGAGACTATTTTGCAATTTTGACCCAAGTTAGAAACAGAGTCTAACGTGTAAATTTTCGATTGACCATATCTCGGAAACTATAAGAGATAATGCAATTTGGCAATCGGCAACGTAATTAGGATGCCAAATATTACTTGAAATGTAAATTGGAACGAAATCGCTAATTCATAAGACAATTTTACAACTTTAGCCCATGTCAGAAGCAGAGCCAATATTGTAAGATGTCGATGGTCCATATCTCGGAAACTATATGAGATTATGCAATTTGGCAATAAGCAATGTAATTAGCATGCCAAATATTACTTGGAATGTGTATTGGAACGAAATCGCTAATTCATAAGACCATTTTACAACTCTAGCCCAAGTTAGAAGCAGAGCCAATATTGTAAGATGTCGATGGTCCATATCCCGGAAACTATAAGAGATAATGCAATTTGGCATTAGGTAATATAATTAGCATGGCGAATATTATTTGGAAGGTGAATTGGAACTAAATCGCTAATTCATAAGACCATTTTACAATTTTGACCCAAGTTAGAAGCAGTGCCAATATTGTAAGATGTCGATAGTCCATATCTCGGAAACTATAAGAGATAATGCAATTTGGCAACCGGCAACGTAATTAGCATGCCGAATATTACTTGGTATGTGAATTGGAACGAAATCGCTATTTCATAAGACCATTTTACAATTTTGGCCCAAGTTAGAAGCAGAGCCAATATTGTAAGATGTCGATGGTCCATATCTCGGAAACTATAAGAGATAATGCAATTTGGCAATAGCCAATGTAACTATCATGCCGAATATTACTTGGAATGTGTATTGGAACGAAATCGCTAATTCATAAGACCATTTTAAAACTTTAGCCCGAGTTAGAAGCAGAGCCACTATTGTAAGATGTCGATGGTCCATATCTCGGAAACAATAAGAGATAATGCAATTTGGCAATAGGCAATGTAATTAGCACGGCGAATATTATTTGGAAGGTGAATTAAAACGAAATTGATAATCCATAAGACTATTTTACAATTTTGACCCAAGTTAGAAACAGAGTCTAAGGTGTAAAATTACGATTGCCCATTTCTCGGAAACCATAAGAGATAATGCAATTTGGCAATCGGCAACGTAATTAGCATGCCGAATATTACTTGGAATGTGAATTGGAACGATATCGCTAATTCATAAGACCATTTTACAACTTTAGCCCAAGTTAGATGCAGAGCCAATATTGTAAGATGTCGATAGTCCATATCTCGGAAACTATAAGAGATAATGCAATTTGGCAATAGGGTGCCAAATATTACTTGAAATGTGAATTGGAACGAAATTGGTAATCCATGAGACTATTTTGCAATTTTGACCCAAGTTAGAAACAGAGTCTAACGTGTAAATTTTCGATTGACCATAACTCGGAAACTATAAGAGATAATGCAATTTGGCAATCGGCAACGTAATTAGGATGCCAAATATTACTTGAAATGTAAATTGGAACGAAATCGCTAATTCATAAGACAATTTTACAACTTTAGCCCATGTCAGAAGCAGAGCCAATATTGTAAGATGTCGATGGTCCATATCTCGGAAACTATATGAGATTATGCAATTTGGCAATAAGCAATGTAATTAGCATGCCAAATATTACTTGGAATGTGTATTGGAACGAAATCGCTAATTCATAAGACCATTTTACAACTCTAGCCCAAGTTAGAAGCAGAGCCAATATTGTAAGATGTCGATGGTCCATATCCCGGAAACTATAAGACATAATGCAATTTGGCATTAGGTAATATAATTAGCATGGCGAATATTATTTGGAAGGTGAATTGGAACTAAATCGCTAATTCATAAGACCATTTTACAATTTTGACCCAAGTTAGAAGCAGAGCGAATATTGTAAGATGTCGATAGTCCAAATCTCGGAATCTATAAGAGATAATGCTATTTGGCTATCGGCAACGTAATTAGGATGCCGAATATTACTTGGAAAGTGAATTGGAACGAAATCGCTAATTCATAAGACAATTTTACAACTTTAGCCCATGTCAGAAGCAGAGCCAATATTGTAAGATGTCGATGGTCCATATCTCGAAACAATAAGAGATAATGCAATTTGACAATAGGCAATGTAATTAGCACGGCGAATATTATTTGGAAGGTGAATTGGAACGAAATTGATAATCCAAAAGACTATTTTACAATTTTGACCCAAGTTAGAAACAGAGTCTAAGGTGTAAAATTACGATTGCCCATATCTCGGAAACTATAAGAGATAATGCAATTTGGCTATAGACAATGTAATTAGCATGGCGAATATTACTTGGAAGGTGAATTGGAACGAAATCGCTAATTCATAAGACCATTTGACAATTTTGGATTAAGTTATAAGCAGAGTGAATATTGTAAGATGTCGATAGTCCATATCTCGGAAACTATAAGAGATAATACAATTTGGCAATCGACAACATAATTAGCATGGCGAATATTACTTGGAAGGTGAATTGGAACGAAATCGCTAATTCATAAGACCATTTTACAATTTTGACCCAAGTTAGAAGCAGAGCGAATATTGTAAGATGTCGATAGTCCATATCTCGGAAACTTTAAGAGATAATACAATTTGGCAATCGACAGCATAATTAGCATGGCGAATATTACTTGGAAGGTGAATTGGAACGAAATCGCTAATTCATAAGACCATTTGACAATTTTGGCCCAAGTTAGAAGCAGAGTCAATATTGTAAGATGTCGATGGTCCGTAACTCTGAAGCTATAAGAGATCATGCAATTTGGCAATAAGCAATGTAATTAGCATGGCGAATATTATTTGGAAGGTGAATTGGAACGAAATCGCTAATTCATAAGATCATTTTACAATTTTGACCCAAGTTAGAAGCAGAGCGAATATTGTAAGATGTCGATAGTCCATATCTCGGAAACTATAAGAGATAATGCAATTTGGCAATCGGCAACGTAATTAGCATGCCGAATATTACTTGGAATGTGAATTGGAACGATATCGCTAATTCATAAGACCATTTTACAACTTTAGCCCAAGTTAGATGCAGAGCCAATATTGTAAGATGTCGATAGTCCATATCTCGGAAACTATAAGAGATAATGCAATTTGGAAATAGGGTGCCAAATATTACTTGAAATGTGAATTGGAACGAAATTGGTAATCCATGAGACTATTTTGCAATTTTGACCCAAGTTAGAAACAGAGTCTAACGTGTAAATTTTCGATTGACCATATCTCGGAAACTGTAAGAGATAATGCAATTTGGCAATCGGCAACGTAATTAGGATGCCAAATATTACTTGAAATGTAAATTGGAACGAAATCGCTAATTCATAAGACAATTTTACAACTTTAGCCCATGTCAAAAGCAGAGCCAATATTGTAAGATGTCGATGGTCCATATCTCGGAAACTATATGAGATTATGCAATTTGGCAATAAGCAATGTAATTAGCATGCCAAATATTACTTGGAATGTGTATTGGAACGAAATCGCTAATTCATAAGACCATTTTACAACTCTAGCCCAAGTTAGAAGCAGAGCCAATATTGTAAGATGTCGATGGTCCATATCCCGGAAACTATAAGAGATAATGCAATTTGGCATTAGGTAATATAATTAGCATGGCGAATATTATTTGGAAGGTGAATTGGAACTAAATCGCTAATTCATAAGACCATTTTACAATTTTGACCCAAGTTAGAAGCAGTGCCAATATTGTAAGATGTCGATAGTCCATATCTCGGAAACTATAAGAGATAATGCAATTTGGCAACCGGCAACGTAATTAGCATGCCGAATATTACTTGGTATGTGAATTGGAACGAAATCGCTATTTCATAAGACCATTTTACAATTTTGGCCCAAGTTAGAAGCAGAGCCAATATTGTAAGATGTCGATGGTCCATATCTCGGAAACTATAAGAGATAATGCAATTTGGCAATAGCCAATGTAACTATCATGCCGAATATTACTTGGAATGTGTATTGGAACGAAATCGCTAATTCATAAGGCCATTTTAAAACTTTAGCCCAAGTTAGAAGCAGAGCCACTATTGTAAGATGTCGATGGTCCATATCTCGGAAACAATAAGAGATAATGCAATTTGGCAATAGGCAATGTAATTAGCACGGCGAATATTATTTGGAAGGTGAATTGGAACGAAATTGATAATCCATAAGACTATTTTACAATTTTGACCCAAGTTAGAAACAGAGTCTAAGGTGTAAAATTACGATTGCCCATATCTCGGAAACCATAAGAGATAATGCAATTTGGCAATCGGCAACGTAATTAGCATGCCGAATATTACTTGGAATGTGAATTGGAACGATATCGCTAATTCATAAGACCATTTTACAACTTTAGCCCAAGTTAGATGCAGAGCCAATATTGTAAGATGTCGATAGTCCATATCTCGGAAACTATAAGAGATAATGCAATTTGGCAATAGGGTGCCAAATATTACTTGAAATGTGAATTGGAACGAAATTGGTAATCCATGAGACTATTTTGCAATTTTGACCCAAGTTAGAAACAGAGTCTAACGTGTAAATTTTCGATTGACCATATCTCGGAAACTATAAGAGATAATGCAATTTGGCAATCGGCAACGTAATTAGGATGCCAAATATTACTTGAAATGTAAATTGGAACGAAATCGCTAATTCATAAGACAATTTTACAACTTTAGCCCATGTCAGAAGCAGAGCCAATATTGTAAGATGTCGATGGTCCATATCTCGGAAACTATATGAGATTATGCAATTTGGCAATAAGCAATGTAATTAGCATGCCAAATATTACTTGGAATGTGTATTGGAACGAAATCGCTAATTCATAAGACCATTTTACAACTCTAGCCCAAGTTAGAAGCAGAGCCAATATTGTAAGATGTCGATGGTCCATATCCCGGAAACTATAAGAGATAATGCAATTTGGCATTAGGTAATATAATTAGCATGGCGAATATTATTTGGAAGGTGAATTGGAACTAAATCGCTAATTCATAAGACCATTTTACAATTTTGACCCAAGTTAGAAGCAGTGCCAATATTGTGAGATGTCGATAGTCCATATCTCGGAAACTATAAGAGATAATGCAATTTGGCAACCGGCAACGTAATTAGCATGCCGAATATTACTTGGTATGTGAATTGGAACGAAATCGCTATTTCATAAGACCATTTTACAATTTTGGCCCAAGTTAGAAGCAGAGCCAATATTGTAAGATGTCGATGGTCCATATCTCGGAAACTATAAGAGATAATGCAATTTGGCAATAGCCAATGTAACTATCATGCCGAATATTACTTGGAATGTGTATTGGAACGAAATCGCTAATTCATAAGACCATTTTAAAACTTTAGCCCAAGTTAGAAGCAGAGCCACTATTGTAAGATGTCGATGGTCCATATCTCGGAAACAATAAGAGATAATGCAATTTGGCAATAGGCAATGTAATTAGCACGGTGAATATTATTTGGAAGGTGAATTGGAACGAAATTGATAATCCATAAGACTATCTTACAATTTTGACCCAAGTTAGAAACAGAGTCTAAGGTGTAAAATTACGATTGCCCATATCTCGTAAACTATAAGAGATAATGCAGTTTGGCAATCGGCAAACTAATTAGCATACCGAATATTACTTGGAATGTGAAATGGAACGAAATCGCTAATTCATAAGACCATTTTACAATTTTGACCCAAGTTTGAATCAGAGCCTAAGGTGTAAAATTTCGATTGCCCATATCTCGGAAACTATAAGAGATAATGCAATTTGGCTATAGACAATGTAATTAGCCTGGCGAATATTACTTGGAAGGTGAATTGGAACGAAATCGCTAATTCATAAGACCATTTGACAATTTTGGCCCAAGTTAGAAGCAGAGTCAATATTGTAACATGTCGATGGTCCATAACTCGGAAACTATAAGAGATTATGCAATTTGGCAATAAGCAATGTAATTAGCATGGCGAATATTATTTGGAAGGTGAATTGGAACGAAATCGCTAATTCATAAGACCATTTTACAATTTTGACCCAAGTTAGAAGCAGAGCGAATATTGTAAGATGTCGATAGTCCAAATCTCGGAATCTATAAGAGATAATGCTATTTGGCTATCGGCAACGTAATTAGGATGCCGAATATTACTTGGAAAGTGAATTGGAACGAAATCGCTAATTCATAAGACAATTTTACAACTTTAGCCCATGTCAGAAGCAGAGCCAATATTGTAAGATGTCGATGGTCCATATCTCGAAACAATAAGAGATAATGCAATTTGACAATAGGCAATGTAATTAGCACGGCGAATATTATTTGGAAGGTGAATTGGAACGAAATTGATAATCCAAAAGACTATTTTACAATTTTGACCCAAGTTAGAAACAGAGTCTAAGGTGTAAAATTACGATTGCCCATATCTCGGAAACTATAAGAGATAATGCAATTTGGCTATAGACAATGTAATTAGCATGGCGAATATTACTTGGAAGGTGAATTGGAACGAAATCGCTAATTCATAAGACCATTTGACAATTTTGGATTAAGTTATAAGCAGAGTGAATATTGTAAGATGTCGATAGTCCATATCTCGGAAACTATAAGAGATAATACAATTTGGCAATCGACAACATAATTAGCATGGCGAATATTACTTGGAAGGTGAATTGGAACGAAATCGCTAATTCATAAGACCATTTTACAATTTTGACCCAAGTTAGAAGCAGAGCGAATATTGTAAGATGTCGATAGTCCATATCTCGGAAACTTTAAGAGATAATACAATTTGGCACTCGACAGCATAATTAGCATGGCGAATATTACTTGGAAGGTGAATTGGAACGAAATCGCTAATTCATAAGACCATTTGACAATTTTGGCCCAAGTTAGAAGCAGAGTCAATATTGTAAGATGTCGATGGTCCGTAACTCTGAAGCTATAAGAGATCATGCAATTTGGCAATAAGCAATGTAATTAGCATGGCGAATATTATTTGGAAGGTGAATTGGAACGAAATCGCTAATTCATAAGATCATTTTACAATTTTGACCCAAGTTAGAAGCAGAGCGAATATTGTAAGATGTCGATAGTCCATATCTCGGAAACTATAAGAGATAATGCAATTTGGCAATCGGCAACGTAATTAGCATGCCGAATATTACTTGGAATGTGAATTGGAACGATATCGCTAATTCATAAGACCATTTTACAACTTTAGCCCAAGTTAGATGCAGAGCCAATATTGTAAGATGTCGATAGTCCATATCTCGGAAACTATAAGAGATAATGCAATTTGGAAATAGGGTGCCAAAAATTACTTGAAATGTGAATTGGAACGAAATTGGTAATCCATGAGACTATTTTGCAATTTTGACTCAAGTTAGAAACAGAGTCTAACGTGTAAATTTTCGATTGACCATATCTCGGAAACTATAAGAGATAATGCAATTTGGCAATCGGCAACGTAATTAGGATGCCAAATATTACTTGAAATGTAAATTGGAACGAAATCGCTAATTCATAAGACAATTTTACAACTTTAGCCCATGTCAGAAGCAGAGCCAATATAGTAAGATGTCGATGGTCCATATCTCGGAAACTATATGAGATTATGCAATTTGGCAATAAGCAATGTAATTAGCATGCCAAATATTACTTGGAATGTGTATTGGAACGAAATCGCTAATTCATAAGACCATTTTACAACTCTAGCCCAAGTTAGAAGCAGAGCCAATATTGTAAGATGTCGATGGTCCATATCCCGGAAACTATAAGAGATAATGCAATTTGGCATTAGGTAATATAATTAGCATGGCGAATATTATTTGGAAGGTGAATTGGAACTAAATCGCTAATTCATAAGACCATTTTACAATTTTGACCTAAGTTAGAAGCAGTGCCAATATTGTAAGATGTCGATAGTCCATATCTCGGAAACTATAAGAGATAATGCAATTTGGCAACCGGCAACGTAATTAGCATGCCGAATATTACTTGGTATGTGAATTGGAACGAAATCGCTATTTCATAAGACCATTTTACAATTTTGGCCCAAGTTAGAAGCAGAGCCAATATTGTAAGATGTCGATGGTCCATATCTCGGAAACTATAAGAGATAATGCAATTTGGCAATAGCCAATGTAACTATCATGCCGAATATTACTTGGAATGTGTATTGGAACGAAATCGCTAATTCATAAGACCATTTTAAAACTTTAGCCCAAGTTAGAAGCAGAGCCACTATTGTAAGATGTCGATGGTCCATATCTCGGAAACAATAAGAGATAATGCAATTTGGCAATAGGCAATGTAATTAGCACGGCGAATATTATTTGGAAGGTGAATTGGAACGAAATTGATAATCCATAAGACTATTTTACAATTTTGACCCAAGTTAGAAACAGAGTCTAAGGTGTAAAATTACGATTGCCCATATCTCGGAAACCATAAGAGATAATGCAATTTGGCAATCGGCAACGTAATTAGCATGCCGAATATTACTTGGAATGTGAATTGGAACGATATCGCTAATTCATAAGACCATTTTACAACTTTAGCCCAAGTTAGATGCAGAGCCAATATTGTAAGATGTCGATAGTCCATATCTCGGAAACTATAAGAGATAATGCAATTTGGCAATAGGGTGCCAAATATTACTTGAAATGTGAATTGGAACGAAATTGGTAATCCATGAGACTATTTTGCAATTTTGACCCAAGTTAGAAACAGAGTCTAACGTGTAAATTTTCGATTGACCATATCTCGGAAACTATAAGAGATAATGCAATTTGGCAATCGGCAACGTAATTAGGATGCCAAATATTACTTGAAATGTAAATTGGAACGAAATCGCTAATTCATAAGACAATTTTACAACTTTAGCCCATGTCAGAAGCAGAGCCAATATTGTAAGATGTCGATGGTCCATATCTCGGAAACTATATGAGATTATGCAATTTAGCAATAAGCAATGTAATTAGCATGCCAAATATTACTTGGAATGTGTATTGGAACGAAATCGCTAATTCATAAGACCATTTTACAACTCTAGCCCAAGTTAGAAGCAGAGCCAATATTGTAAGATGTCGATGGTCCATATCCCGGAAACTATAAGAGATAATGCATTTTGGCATTAGGTAATATAATTAGCATGGCGAATATTATTTGGAAGGTGAATTGGAACTAAATCGCTAATTCATAAGACCATTTTACAATTTTGACCCAAGTTAGAAGCAGTGCCAATATTGTAAGATGTCGATAGTCCATATCTCGGAAACTATAAGAGATAATGCAATTTGGCAACCGGCAACGTAATTAGCATGCCGAATATTACTTGGTATGTGAATTGGAACGAAATCGCTATTTCATAAGACCATTTTACAATTTTGGCCCAAGTTAGAAGCAGAGCCAATATTGTAAGATGTCGATGGTCCATATCTCGGAAACTATAAGAGATAATGCAATTTGGCAATAGCCAATGTAACTATCATGCCGAATATTACTTGGAATGTGTATTGGAACGAAATCGCTAATTCATAAGACCATTTTAAAACTTTAGCCCAAGTTAGAAGCAGAGCCACTATTGTAAGATGTCGATGGTCCATATCTCGGAAACAATAAGAGATAATGCAATTTGGCAATAGGCAATGTAATTAGCACGGCGAATATTATTTGGAAGGTGAATTGGAACGAAATTGATAATCCATAAGACTATTTTACAATTTTGACCCAAGTTAGAAACAGAGTCTAAGGTGTAAAATTACGATTGCCCATATCTCGGAAACCATAAGAGATAATGCAATTTGGCAATCGGCAACCAAATTAGCATACCGAATATTACTTGGAATGTGAAATGGAACGAAATCGCTAATTCATAAGACCATTTTACAATTTTGACCAAAGTTTGAAACAGAGCCTAAGGTGTAAAATTTCGATTGCCCATATCTCGGAAACTATAAGAGATAATTCAATTTGGCTAGAGGCAATGTAATTAGCATGGCGAATTTTACTTGGAAGGTGGATTGGAACGAAATCGCTAATTCATAATACCATTTGACAATTTTGGCCCAAGTTAGAAGCAGAGCGAATATTGTAAGATGTCGATAGTCCATATCTCGGAAACTATAAGAGATAATGCAACTTGGCAAACGGCAACGTAATTATCATTTCGAATATTAATTGGAATGTGAATTGGAACAAAATCGCTAATTCATAAGACAATTTTACAACTTTAACCCAAGTTGGAAGCAGAGCCAATATTGTAAGATGTCGATGGTCCATATCTCGTAAACTATAAGAGATAATGCAATTTGGCAATAAGCAATGTAATTAGCATGGCGAATATTATTTGGAAGGTGAATTGGAACAAAATCGCTAATTCATAAGAGCATTTTACAATTTTGACCCAAGTTAGAAGCAGTGCCAATATTGTAAGATGTCGATAGTCCATATCTCGGAAATTATAAGAGATAATGCAATTTGGCAATCGGCAACGTAATTAGGGTGCCAAATATTACTTGAAATGTGAATTGGAACGAAATTGGTGATCCATGAGACTATTTTGCAATTTTGACCCAAGTTAGAAACAGAGTCTAACGTGTAAATTTTCGATAGTCCATATCTCGGAAACTATAAGAGATAATGCAATTTGGCAATAGGGTGCCAAATATTACTTGAAATGTGAATTGGAACGAAATTGGTAATCCATGAGACTATTTTGCAATTTTGACCCAAGTTAGAAACAGAGTCTAACGTGTAAGTTTTCGATTGACCATATCTCGGAAACTATAAGAGATAATGCAATTTGGCAATCGGCAACGTAATTAGGATGCCAAATATTACTTGAAATGTAAATTGGAACGAAATCGCTAATTCATAAGACAATTTTACAACTTTAGCCCATGTCAGAAGCAGAGCCAATATTGTAAGATGTCGATGGTCCATATCTCGGAAACTATATGAGATTATGCAATTTGGCAATAAGCAATGTAATTAGCATGCCAAATATTACTTGGAATGTGTATTGGAACGAAATCGCTAATTCATAAGACCATTTTACAACTCTAGCCCAAGTTAGAAGCAGAGCCAATATTGTAAGATGTCGATGGTCCATATCCCGGAAACTATAAGAGATAATGCAATTTGGCATTAGGTAATATAATTAGCATGGCGAATATTATTTGGAAGGTGAATTGGAACTAAATCGCTAATTCATAAGACCATTTTACAATTTTGACCCAAGTTAGAAGCAGTGCCAATATTGTAAGATGTCGATAGTCCATATCTCGGAAACTATAAGAGATAATGCAATTTGGCAACCGGCAACGTAATTAGCATGCCGAATATTACTTGGTATGTGAATTGGAACGAAATCGCTATTTCATAAGACCATTTTACAATTTTGGCCCAAGTTAGAAGCAGAGCCAATATTGTAAGATGTCGATGGTCCATATCTCGGAAACTATAAGAGATAATGCAATTTGGCAATAGCCAATGTAACTATCATGCCGAATATTACTTGGAATGTGTATTGGAACGAAATCGCTAATTCATAAGACCATTTTAAAACTTTAGCCCAAGTTAGAAGCAGAGCCACTATTGTAAGATGTCGATGGTCCATATCTCGGAAACAATAAGAGATAATGCAATTTGGCAATAGGCAATGTAATTAGCACGGCGAATATTATTTGGAAGGTGAATTGGAACGAAATTGATAATCCATAAGACTATTTTACAATTTTGACCCAAGTTAGAAACAGAGTCTAAGGTGTAAAATTACGATTGCCCATATCTCGGAAACCATAAGAGATAATGCAATTTGGCAATCGGCAACCAAATTAGCATACCGAATATTACTTGGAATGTGAAATGGAACGAAATCGCTAATTCATAAGACCATTTTACAATTTTGACCCAAGTTTGAAACAGAGCCTAAGGTGTAAAATTTCGATTGCACATATCTCGGAAACTATAAGAGATAATTCAATTTGGCTAGAGGCAATGTAATTAGCATGGCGAATTTTACTTGGAAGGTGAATTGGAACGAAATCGCTAATTCATAATACCATTTGACAATTTTGGCCCAAGTTAGAAGCAGAGCGAATATTGTAAGATGTCGATAGTCCATATCTCGGAAACTATAAGAGATAATGCAACTTGGCAAACGGCAACGTAATTAGCATTTCGAATATTAATTGGAATGTGAATTGGAACAAAATCGCTAATTCATAAGACAATTTTACAACTTTAACCCAAGTTGGAAGCAGAGCCAATATTGTAAGATGTCGATGGTCCATATCTCGTAAACTATAAGAGATAATGCAATTTGGCAATAAGCAATGTAATTAGCATGGCGAATATTATTTGGAAGGTGAATTGGAACAAAATCGCTATTTCATAAGACCATTTTACAATTTTGACCCAAGTTAGAAGCAGTGCCAATATTGTAAGATGTCGATAGTCCATATCTCGGAAATTATAAGAGATAATGCAATTTGGCAATCGGCACCGTAATTAGGGTGCCAAATATTACTTGAAATGTGAATTGGAACGAAATTGCTAACCCATAAGACTATTTTACAATTTTGACCCAAGTTAGAAACAGAGCCTAACGTGTAAATTTTCGATTGCCCATATCTCGGAAACTATAAGAGATAAGGCAATTTGGCAATCGGCAACGTAATTAGCATGCCGAATATTACTTGGTATGTGAATTGGAACGAAATCGCTAATTCATAAGACCATTTGACAATTTTTTCCCAAGTTAGAATCAGAGCGAATATTGTAAGATGTCGATAGTCCATATCTCGGAAACTATAAGAGATAAGGCAATTTGGCAATCGGCAACGTAATTACCATGCCGAATATTACTTGGTATGTGAATTGGAACGAAATCGCTAATTCATAAGACAATTTTACAACTTTAGCCCATGTCAGAAGCAGAGCCAATATTGTAAGATGTCGATGGTCCATATCTCGGAAACTATATGAGATAATGCAATTTGGCAATAAGCAATGTAATTAGTATGCCAAATATCACTTGGAATGTGTATTAGAACGAAATCGCTAATTCATAGGACCATTTTACAATTTTGACAAAAGTTAGAAGCAGTGCCAATATTGTAACATGTCGATAGTCCATATTTCGGAAACTATAAGAGATAATGCAATTTGGCAATAGGGTGCCAAATATTACTTGAAATGTGAATTGGAACGAAATTGGTAATCCATGAGACTATTTTGCAATTTTGACCCAAGTTAGAAACAGAGTCTAACGTGTAAATTTTCGATTGACCATATCTCGGAAACTATAAGAGATAATGCAATTTGGCAATCGGCAACGTAATTAGGATGCCAAATATTACTTGAAATGTAAATTGGAACGAAATCGCTAATTCATAAGACAATTTTACAACTTTAGCCCATGTCAGAAGCAGAGCCAATATTGTAAGATGTCGATGGTCCATATCTCGGAAACTATATGAGATTATGCAATTTGGCAATAAGCAATGTAATTAGCATGCCAAATATTACTTGGAATGTGTATTGGAACGAAATCGCTAATTCATAAGACCATTTTACAACTCTAGCCCAAGTTAGAAGCAGAGCCAATATTGTAAGATGTCGATGGTCCATATCCCGGAAACTATAAGAGATAATGCAATTTGGCATTAGGTAATATAATTAGCATGGCGAATATTATTTGGAAGGTGAATTGGAACTAAATCGCTAATTCATAAGACCATTTTACAATTTTGACCCAAGTTAGAAGCAGTGCCAATATTGTAAGATGTCGATAGTCCATATCTCGGAAACTATAAGAGATAATGCAATTTGGCAACCGGCAACGTAATTAGCATGCCGAATATTACTTGGTATGTGAATTGGAACGAAATCGCTATTTCATAAGACCATTTTACAATTTTGGCCCAAGTTAGAAGCAGAGCCAATATTGTAAGATGTCGATGGTCCATATCTCGGAAACTATAAGAGATAATGCAATTTGGCAATAGCCAATGTAACTATCATGCCGAATATTACTTGGAATGTGTATTTAAACGAAATCGCTAATTTATAAGACCATTTTAAAACTTTAGCCCAAGTTAGAAGCAGAGCCACTATTGTAAGATGTCGATGGTCCATATCTCGGAAACAATAAGAGATAATGCAATTTGGCAATAGGCAATGTAATTAGCACGGCGAATATTATTTGGAAGGTGAATTGGAACGAAATTGATAATCCATAAGACTATTTTACAATTTTGACCCAAGTTAGAAACAGAGTCTAAGGTGTAAAATTACGATTGCCCATATCTCGGAAACCATAAGAGATAATGCAATTTGGCAATCGGCAACCAAATTAGCATACCGAATATTACTTGGAATGTGAAATGGAACGAAATCGCTAATTCATAAGACCATTTTACAATTTTGACCCAAGTTTGAAACAGAGCCTAAGGTGTAAAATTTCGATTGCCCATATCTCGGAAACTATAAGAGATAATTCAATTTGGCTAGAGGCAATGTAATTAGCATGGCGAATTTTACTTGGAAGGTGAATTGGAACGAAATCGCTAATTCATAATACCATTTGACAATTTTGGCCCAAGTTAGAAGCAGAGCGAATATTGTAAGATGTCGATAGTCCATATCTCGGAAACTATAAGAGATAATGCAACTTGGCAAACGGCAACGTAATTAGCATTTCGAATATTAATTGGAATGTGAATTGGAACAAAATCGCTAATTCATAAGACAATTTTACAACTTTAACCCAAGTTGGAAGCAGAGCCAATATTGTAAGATGTCGATGGTCCATATCTCGTAAACTATAAGAGATAATGCAATTTGGCAATAAGCAATGTAATTAGCATGGCGAATATTATTTGGAAGGTGAATTGGAACAAAATCGCTAATTCATAAGACCATTTTACAATTTTGACCCAAGTTAGAAGCAGTGCCAATATTGTAAGATGTCGATAGTCCATATCTCGGAAATTATAAGAGATAATGCAATTTGGCAATCGGCAACGTAATTAGGGTGCCAAATATTACTTTAAATGTGAATTGGAACGAAATTGGTAATCCATGAGACTATTTTGCAATTTTGACCCAAGTTAGAAACAGAGTCTAACGTGTAAATTTTCGATTGACCATATCTCGGAAACTATAAGAGATAAGGCAATTTGGAAATCGGCAACGTAATTAGCATTCCGAATATTAGTTGGAATGTGAATTGGAACAAAATCGCTAATTCATAAGACAATTTTACAACTTTAACCCAAGTTGGAAGCAGAGCCAATATTGTAAGATGTCGATGGTCCATATCCCGGAAACTATAAGAGATAATGCAATTTCGCATTAGGTAATGTAATTAGCATGGCGAATATTATTTGGAAGGTGAATTGGAACGAAATCGCTAATTCGTAAGACCATTTTACAATTTTGACAAAAGTTAGAAGCAGTGCCAATATTGTAAGATGTCGATAGTCCATATCTCGGAAACTATAAGAGATAATGCAATTTGGCAATCGGCAACATAATTAGGGTGCCAAATATTACTTGAAATGTGAATTGGAACGAAATTGCTAATCCATAAGACTATTTTACAATTTTGACCCAAGTTAGAAACAGAGTCTAACGTGTAAATTTTCGATTACCTATATCTCGGAAACTATAAGAGATAATGCAATTTGGTAATCGGCAACGTAATTAGCATGCCGAATATTACTTGGTATGTGAATTGGAACGAAATCGCTAATTCATAAGACAATTTTACAACTTTAGCCCATGTCAGAAGCAGAGCCAATATTGTAAGATGTCGATGGTCCATATCTCGGAAACTATATGAGATAATGCAATTTGGCAATAAGCAATGTAATTAGCATGCCAAATATTACTTGGAATGTGTATTGGAACGAAATCGCTAATTCATAAGACCATTTTACAACTCTAGCCCAAGTTAGAAGCAGAGCCAATATTGTAAGATGTCGATGGTATATATTCCGGATACTATAAGAGATAATGCAATTTGGCATTAGGTAATGTAATTAGCATGACGAATATTATTTGGAAGGTGAATTGGAACGAAATCGCTAATTCATAAGACCATTTTACAATTTTGACCCAAGTAAGAAGCAGTGCCAATATTGTAAGATGTTGATAGTCCATATCTCGGAAACTATAAGAGATAATGCAATTTGGCAATCGGCAACGTAATTAGGGTGCCAAATATTATTTGACATGTGAATTCGAACGAAATTGCTAACCCATAAGACTATTTTACAATTTTGACCCAAGTTAGAAACAGAGCCTAACGTGTAAATTTTCGATTGCCCATATCTCGGAAACTATAAGAGATAAGGCAATTTGGCAATCGGCAACGTAATTAGCATGCCGAATATTACTTGGTATGTGAATTGGAACGAAATCGCTAATTCATAAGACTATTTGACAATTTTTTCCCAAGTTAGAATCAGAGCGAATATTGCAAGATGTCGATAGTCCATATCTCGGAAACTATAAGAGATAATGCAATTTGGCAATCGGCAATGTAATTAGCATGCCGAATATTACTTGGAAGGTGAATGTTAGTGAAATCGCTATTTCATAAGACCATTTTACAATTTTGGCCCAAGTTAGAAGCAGAGCCAATATTGTAAGATGTCGATGGTCCATATCTCGGAAACTATAAGAGATAATGCAATTTGGCAATAGCCAATGTAATTAGCATGCGGAATATTACTTGGAATGTGAATTGGAACGAAATCGCTAACTCATAAGACCATTTCAAAACTTTAGCCCAAGTTAGAAGCAGAGCCAATATTGTAAGATGTCGATGGTCCATATCTCGGAAACAATAAGAGATAATGCAATTTGGCAATAGGCAATGTAATTAGCACGGCAAATATTATTTGGAAGGTGAATTGGAACGAAATTGATAATCCATAAGACTATTTTACAATTTTGACCCAAGTTAGAAACAGAGTCTAAGGTGTAAAATTACGATTGCCCATATCTCGGAAACCATAAGAGATAATGCAATTTGGCAATCGGCAACCTAATTAGCATACCGAATATTACTTGGAATGTGAAATGGAACGAAATCGCTAATTCATAAGACCATTTTACAACTTTAGCCCATGTCAGAAGCAGAGCCAATATTGTAAGATGTCGATGGTCCATATCTCGGAAACTATATGAGATAATGCAATTTGGCAATAAGCAATGTAATTAGCATGAAAAATATTACTTGGAATGTGAATTGGAACGAAATTGCTTATCCATAAGACTATTTTACAATTTTGACCCAAGTTAGAAACAGAGTCTAACGTGTAAAATTTCGATTGCCCATATCTCGGAAACTATAAGAGATAATGCAATTTGGCTATAGGCAATGTAATTAGCATGGCGAATATTACTTGGAAGGTGAATTGGAACGAAATCGCTAATTCATAAGACCATTTGACAATTTTGGATTAAGTTAGAAGCAGAGTGAATATTGTAAGATGTCGATAGTCCATATCTCGGAAACTATAAGAGATAATGCAATTTGGTAATAGGGTGCCAAATATTACTTGAAATGTGAATTGGAACGAAATTGCTAATCCATAAGTCTATTTTACAATTTTGACCCAAGTTAGAAACAGAGTCTAACGTGTAAAATTTCGATTGCCCATATCTCGGAAACTATAAGAGATAAGGCAATTTGGCAATCGGCAACGTAATTACCATGCCGAATATTACTTGGTATGTGAATTGGAACGAAATCGCTAATTCATAAGACAATTTTACAACTTTAGCCCATGTCAGAAGCAGAGCCAATATTGTAAGATGTCGATGGTCCATATCTCGGAAACTATATGAGATAATGCAATTTGGCAATAAGCAATGTAATTAGCATGCCAAATATCACTTGGAATGTGTATTAGAACGAAATCGCTAATTCATAGGACCATTTTACAATTTTGACAAAAGTTAGAAGCAGTGCCAATATTGTAAGATGTCGATAGTCCATATCTCGGAAACTATAAGAGATAATGCAATTTGGCAATAGGGTGCCAAATATTACTTGAAATGTGAATTGTAACGAAATTGGTAATCCATGAGACTATTTTGCAATTTTGACCCAAGTTAGAAACAGAGTCTAACGTGTAAATTTTCGATTACCATATCTCGGAAACTATAAGAGATAAGGCAATTTGGCAATCGGCAACGTAATTAGTATGCCGAATATTACTTGGTATGTGAATTGGAACGAAATCGCTAATTCATAAGAACATTTGACAATTTTTTCCAAGTTAGAATCAGAGCGAATATTGTAAGATGTCGATAGTCCATATCTCGGAAACTATAACAGATAATGCAATTTGGCAATCGGCAACGTAATTAGGATGCCGAATATTACTTGGAAAGTGAATTGGAACGAAATTGTTAATTCATAAGTCAATTTTACAACTTTAGCCCATGTCAGAAGCAGAGCCAATATTGTAAGATGTCGATGGTCCATATCTCGGAAACTATATGAGATAATGCAATTTGGCAATAAGCAATGTAATTAGCATGCCAAATATTACTTGGAATGTGTATTGGATCGAAATCGCTAATTCATAAGACCATTTTACAACTCTAGCCCAAGTTAGAAGCAGAGCCTATATTGTAAGAATTCGATGGTCCATATCCCGGAAACTATAAGAGATAATGCAATTTGGCATTAGGTAATGTAATTAGCATGGCGAATATTATTTGGAAGGTGAATTGGAACTAAATCGCTAATTCATAAGACCATTTTACAATTTTGACCCAAGTTAGAAGCAGAGCCAATATTGCAAGATGTCGATAGTCCATATCTCGGAAACTATAAGAGATAATGCAATTTGGCAATCGGCAACGTAATTAGGGTGCCAAATATTACTTGAAATGTGAATTCGAACGAAATTGCTAATCCATAAGACTATTTTACAATTTTGACCAAGTTAGAAACAGAGCCTAACGTGTAAATTTTCGATTGCCCATATCTCGGAAACTATAAGAGATAAGGCAATTTGGCAATCGGCAACGTAATTAGCATGCCGAATATTACTTGGTATGTGAATTGGAACGAAATCGCTAATTCATAAGACCATTTTACAATTTTGGCCCAAGCTAGAAGCAGAGCCAATATTGTAAGATGTCGATGGTCCATATCTCGGAAACTATAAGAGATAATGCAATTTAGCAATAGCCAATGTAACTAGCATGCGGAATATTACTTGGAATGTGAATTGGAACGAAATCGCTAACTCATAAGGCCATTTTAAAACTTTAGCCCAAGTTAGAAGCAGAGCCAATATTGTAAGATGTCGATGGTCCATATCTCGGAAACAATAAGAGATAATGCAATTTGGCAAGAGGCAATGTAATTAGCACGGCGAATATTATTTGGAAGGTGAATTGGAACGAAATTGATAATCCATAAGACTATTTTACAATTTTGACCCAAGTTTGAAACAGAGTCTAAGGTGTAAAATTTCGATTGCCCATATCTCGGAAACTATAAGAGATAATGCAATTTGGCAATAAGCAATGTAATTAGCATGCCAAATATTACTTGGTATGTGAATTGGAACGAAATCGCTAATTCATAAGACAATTTTACAACTTTAGCCCATGTCAGAAGCAGAGCCAATATTGTAAGATGTCGATGGTCCATATCCCGGAAACTATAAGAGATGATGCAATTAGGCATTAGCGTAATGTAATTAGCATGGCGAATATTATTTGGAAGGTGAATTGGAACGAAATCGCTAATTCATAAGACCATTTGACAATTTTTCCCAAGTTAGTATCAGAGCGAATATTGTAAGATGTCGATTGCCCATATCTCGGAAACTATAAGAGATAATGCAATTTGGCTATAGGCAATGTAATTAGCATGGCGAATATTACTTGGAAGGTGAATTTTAACGAAATCGCTAATTCATAAGACCATTTGGCAATTTTGGATTAAGTTAGAAGCAGAGTGAATATTGTAAGATGTCGATAGTCCATATCTCGGAAACTATAAGAGATAGTGCAATTTGGCAATAGCCAATGTAACTAGCATGCCGAATATTACTTGGAATGTGAATTGGAACGAAATCGCTAATCCATAAGACCATTTTTCAACTTTAGCCCAAGTTAGAAGCAGAGCCAATATTGTAAGATGTCGATGGTCCATTTCTCGGAAACTATAAGAGATTATGCAATTTAGCAACAAACAATGTAATTAGCATGGCGAATATTATTTGGAAGGTGAATTGGAACGAAATCGCTAATTCATAAGATCATTTCACAATTTTGACCCAAGTTAGAAGCAGAGCGAATATTGTAAGATGTCGATAGTCCATATCTCGGAAACTAAAAGAGATAATGCAATTTGACAATCGGCAACGTAATTAGCATGCCGAATATTACTTGGAATGTGAATTGGAACGAAATCGCTAATTCATAAGACCATTTTACAACTTTAGCCCAAGTTAGAAGCAGAGCCAATATTGTAAGATGTCGATAGTCCATATCTCGGAAACTATAAGAGATAATGCTATTTGGCTATCGGCAACGTAATTATGATGCCGAATATTACTTGGAAAGTGAATTGGAACGAAATCGCTAATTCATAAGACAATTTTACAACTTTAGCCCATGTCAGAAGCAGAGCCAATATTGTAAGATGTCGATTGCCCATATCTCGGAAACTATAAGAGATAAGGCAATTTGGCAATCGGCAACGTAATTAGTATGCCGAATATTACTTGGAATGTGAATTGGAACGAAATCGCTAATCCATAAGACCATTTTTCAACTTTAGCCCAAGTTAGAAGCAGAGGCAATATTGTAAGATGTCGATGGTCCATTTCTCGGAAACTATATGAGATAATGCAATTTGGCAATAAGCAATGTAATTAGCATGCCAAATATCACTTGGAATGTGTATTAGAACGAAATCGCTAATTCATAGGACCATTTTACAATTTTGACAAAAGTTAGAAGCAGTGCCAATATTGTAAGATGTCGATAGTCCATATCTCGGAAACTATAAGAGATAATGCAATTTGGCAATAGGGTGCCAAATATTACTTGAAATGTGAATTGGAACGAAATTGGTAATCCATGAGACTATTTTGCAATTTTGACCCAAGTTAGAAACAGAGTCTAACGTGTAAATTTTCGATTGACCATATCTCGGAAACTATAAGAGATAATGCTATTTGGCAATCGGCAACGTAATTAGGATGCCAAATATTACTTGAAATGTGAATTGGAACGAAATTGGTATTCCGTGAGACTATTTTGTAATTTTGACCCAAGTTAGAAACAGAGTCTAACGTGTAAATTTTCGATTACCATATCTCGGAAACTATAAGAGATAAGGCAATTTGGCAATCGGCAACGTAATTAGTATGCCGAATATTACTTGGTATGTGAATTGGAACGAAATCGCTAATTCATAAGAACATTTGACAATTTTTTCCAAGTTAGAATCAGAGCGAATATTGTAAGATGTCGATAGTCCATATCTCGGAAACTATAACAGATAATGCAATTTGGCAATCGGCAACGTAATTAGGACGCCGAATATTACTTGGAAAGTGAATTGGAACGAAATTGTTAATTCATAAGACAATTTTACAACTTTAGCCCATGTCAGAAGCAGAGCCAATATTGTAAGATGTCGATGGTCCATATCTCGGAAACTATATGAGATAATGCAATTTGGCAATAAGCAATGTAATTAGCATGCCAAATATTACTTGGAATGTGTATTGGATCGAAATCGCTAATTCATAAGACCATTTTACAACTCTAGCCCAAGTTAGAAGCAGAGCCTATATTGTAAGAATTCGATGGTCCATATCCCGGAAACTATAAGAGATAATGCAATTTGGCATTAGGTAATGTAATTAGCATGGCGAATATTATTTGGAAGGTGAATTGGAACTAAATCGCTAATTCATAAGACCATTTTACAATTTTGACCCAAGTTAGAAGCAGTGCCAATATTGTAAGATGTCGATAGTCCATATCTCGGAAACTATAAGAGATAATGCAATTTGGCAATCGGCAACGTAATTAGGGTGCCAAATATTACTTGAAATGTGAATTCGAACGAAATTGCTAATCCATAAGACTATTTTACAATTTTGACCAAGTTAGAAACAGAGCCTAACGTGTAAATTTTCGATTGCCCATATCTCGGAAACTATAAGAGATAAGGCAATTTGGCAATCGGCAACGTAATTAGCATGCCGAATATTACTTGGTATGTGAATTGGAACGAAATCGCTAATTCATAAGACCATTTTACAATTTTGGCCCAAGCTAGAAGCAGAGCCAATATTGTAAGATGTCGATGGTCCATATCTCGGAAACTATAAGAGATAATGCAATTTGGCAATAGCCAATGTAACTAGCATGCGGAATATTACTTGGAATGTGAATTGGAACGAAATCGCTAACTCATAAGACCATTTTAAAACTTTAGCCCAAGTTAGAAGCAGAGCCAATATTGTAAGATGTCGATGGTCCATATCTCGGAAACAATAAGAGATAATGCAATTTGGCAATAGGCAATGTAATTAGCACGGCGAATATTATTTGGAAGGTGAATTGGAACGAAATTGATAATCCATAAGACTATTTTACAATTTTGACCCAAGTTTGAAACAGAGTCTAAGGTGTAAAATTTCGATTGCCCATATCTCGGAAACTATAAGAGATAATGCAATTTGGCAATAAGCAATGTAATTAGCATGCCAAATATTACTTGGAATGTGTATTGGAACGAAATCGCTAATTCATAAGACCATTTTACAACTCTAGCCCAAGTTAGAAGCAGAGCCAATATTGTAAGATGTCGATGGTCCATATCCCGGAAACTATAAGAGATGATGCAATTAGGCATTAGCGTAATGTAATTAGCATGGCGAATATTATTTGGAAAGTGAATTGGAACGAAATCGCTAATTCATAAGACCATTTGACAATTTTTCCCAAGTTAGTATCAGAGCGAATATTGTAAGATGTCGATTGCCCATATCTCGGAAACTATAAGAGATAATGCAAATTGGCTATAGGCAATGTAATTAGCATGGCGAATATTATTTGGAAGGTGAATTGGAACGAAATCGCTAATTCATAAGACCATTTGGCAATTTTGGATTAAGTTAGAAGCAGAGTGAATATTGTAAGATGTCGATAGTCCATATCTCGGAAACTATAAGAGATAGTGCAATTTGGCAATAGCCAATGTAACTAGCATGCCGAATATTACTTGGAATGTGAATTGGAACGAAATCGCTAATCCATAAGACCATTTTTCAACTTTAGCCCAAGTTAGAAGCAGAGCCAATATTGTAAGATGTCGATGGTCCATTTCTCGGAAACTATAAGAGATTATGCAATTTAGCAACAAACAATGTAATTAGCATGGCGAATATTATTTGGAAGGTGAATTGGAACGAAATCGCTAATTCATAAGATCATTTCACAATTTTGACCCAAGTTAGAAGCAGAGCGAATATTGTAAGATGTCGATAGTCCATATCTCGGAAACTAAAAGAGATAATGCAATTTGACAATCGGCAACGTAATTAGCATGCCGAATATTACTTGGAATGTGAATTGGAACGAAATCGCTAATTCATAAGACCATTTTACAACTTTAGCCCAAGTTAGATGCAGAGCCAATATTGTAAGATGTCGATAGTCCATATCTCGGAAACTATAAGAGATAATGCTATTTGGCTATCGGCAACGTAATTATGATGCCGAATATTACTTGGAAAGTGAATTGGAACGAAATCGCTAATTCATAAGACAATTTTACAACTTTAGTCCATGTCAGAAGCAGAGCCAATATTGTAAGATGTCGATTGCCCATATCTCGGAAACTATAAGAGATAAGGCAATTTGGCAATCGGCAACGTAATTAGTATGCCGAATATTACTTGGAATGTGAATTGGAACGAAATCGCTAATCCATAAGACCATTTTTCAACTTTAGCCCAAGTTAGAAGCAGAGGCAATATTGTAAGATGTCGATGGTCCATTTCTCGGAAACTATAAGAGATAATGCAATTTGGCTATAGGCAATGTAATTAGCATGGCGAATATTACTTGGAAGGTGAATTGGAATGAAATCGCTAATTCATAAGACCATTTGACAATTTTGGCCCAAGTTAGAAGCAGAGCCAATATTGTAATATGTCGATGGTCCATATCTCGGAAACTATAAGAGATTATGCAATTTGGCAACAAACAATGTAATTAGCATGGCGAATATTATTTGGAAGGTGAATTGGAACGAAATCGCTAATTCATAAGATCATTTTACAATTTTGAACCAAGTTAGAAGCAGAGCGAATATTGTAAGATGTCGATAGTCCATATCTCGGAAACTATAAGAGATAATGCAATTTGACAATCGGCAACGTAATTAGCATGCCGAATATTACTTGGACTGTGAATTGGAACGAAATCGCTAATTCATAAGACCATTTTACAACTTTAGCCCAAGTTAGATGCAGAGCCAATATTGTAAGATGTCGATAGTCCATATCTCGGAAACTATAAGAGATAATGCTATTTGGCTATCGGCAACGTAATTATGATGCCGAATATGACTTGGAAAGTGAATTGGAACGGAATCGCTAATTCATAAGACAATTTTACAACTTTAGCCCATGTCAGAAGCAGAGCCAATATTGTAAGATGTCGATGGTCCATATCTCGAAACTATAGGAGATAATGCAATTTGGCAATAAGCAATGTAATTAGCATGCCAAATATTACTTGGAATGTGAATTGGAACGAAATCGCTAATTCATAAGACCATTTTACAACTTTAGACCAAGTTAGATGCAGAGCCAATATTGTAAGATGTCGATGGTCCATATCTCGGAAACTATAAGAGATAATGCAATTTGGCTATAGGCAATGTAATTAGCATGGCGAATATTACTTGGAAGGTGAATTGGAACGAAATCGCTAATTCATAAGACCATTTGACAATTTTGGCCTAAGTTAGAAGCAGAGCGAATATTGTAAGAAGTCGATAGTCCATATCTCGGAAACTATAAGAGATAATGCAATTTGGCAATCGGCAACGTAACTAGGATGCCGAATATTAGTTGGAAAGTGAATTGGAACGAAATCGCTAATCCATAAGACCATTTTTCAACTTTAGCCTAAGTTAGAAGCAGAGCCAATATTGTAAGATGTCGATGGTCTATTTCTCGGAAACTATAAGAGATAATGCAATTTAGCTATAGGCAATGTAATTAGCATGGCGAATATTACTTGGAAGGTGAATTGGAACGAAATCGCTAATTCATAAGACCATTTGACAATTTTGGCCCAAGTTAGAAGCAGAGCCAATATTGTAAGATGTCGATAGTCCATATCTCGGAAACTATAAGAGATAATGCAATTTGGCAATCGGCAACGTAACTAGGATGCCGAATATTACTTGGAAAGTGAATTGGAACGAAATCGCTAATCCATAAGACCATTTGACAATTTTGGCCCAAGTTAGAAGCAGAGCGAATATTGTAAGATGTCGATAGTCCATATCTCGGAAACTATAAGAGATAATGCAATTTGGCTATAGGCAATGTAATTAGCATGGCGAATATTACTTGGAAGGTGAATTGGAACGAAATCGCTAATTCATAAGACAATTTTACAACTTTAGCCCATGTCAGAAGCAGAGCCAATATTGTAAGATGTCGACGGTCCATATCTCGGAAACTATAAGAGATAATGCAATTTGGCAATAGCCAATGTAACTAGCATGCCGAATATTACTTGGAATGTGAATTGGAACGAAATCGCTAATTCATAAGACCATTTTAAATCTTTAGCCCATGTCAGTAGCAGAGCCAATATTGTAAGATGTCGATGGTCCATTTCTCGGAAACTATAGGAGATAATGCAATTTGGCTATAGGCAATGTAATTAGCATGGCGAATATTACTTGGAAGGTGAATTGGAACGAAATCGCTAATTCATAAGACAATTTGACAATTTTGGCCCAAGTTAGAAGCAGAGCCAATATTGTAAGACGTTGATAGTCCATATCTCGGAAACTATAAGGGATAATGCAATATGGCAATCGGCAATGTAATTAGCATGCCGAATATTACTTGGAAGGTGAATTGGAGCGAAATCGCTATTTCATAAGACCATTTTACAATTTTGGCCCAAGTTAGAAGCAGAGCCAATATTGTAAGATATCGATGGTCCATATCTCGGAAACTATAAGAGATAATGCAATTTGGCAATAGCCAATGTAACTAGCAAGCCGAATATTACTTGGAATGTGAATTGGAACGAAATCGCTAATTCATAAGACCATTTTAAAACTTTAGCCCAAGTTAGAAGCAGAGCCAATATTGTAAGATGTCGATGGTCCATATCTCGGAAACAATAAGAGATAATGCAATTTGGCAATAGGCAATGTAATTAGCACGGCGAATATTATTTGGAAGGTGAATTGGAACGAAATTGATAATCCATAAGACTATTTTACAATTTTGACCCAAGTTAGAAACAGAGTCTAAGGTGTAAAATTACGATTGCCCATATCTCGGAAACTATAAGAGATAATGCAATTTGGCAATCGGCAACCTAATTAGCATACCGAATATTACTTGGAATGTGAAATGGAACGAAATCGCTAATTCATAAGACCATTTTACAATTTTGACCCAAGTTTGAAACAGAGCCTAAGGTGTAAAATTTCGATTGCCCATATCTCGGAAACTATAAGAGATAATGTAATTTGGCTATAGACAATGTAATTAGCATGGCGAATATTACTTGGAAGGTGAATTGGAACGAAATCGCTAATTCATAAGACAATTTCACAACTTTAGCCCATGTCAGAAGCAGAGCCAATATTGTAAGATGTCGATAGTCCATATCTCGGAAACTATAAGAGATATTGCAATTTGGCAATCGGCAACGTAATTAGGGTGCCAAATATTACTTGAAATGTGAATTGGAACGAAATTGGTAATCCATGAGACTATTTTGCAATTTTGACCCAAGTTAGAAACAGAGTCAAACGTGTAAATTTTCGATTGACCATATCTCGGAAACTATAAGAGATAAGGCAATTTGGCAATCGGCAACGAAATTAGCATGCCGAATATTACTTGGTATGTGAATTGGAACGAAATCGCTAATTCATAAGACCATTTGACAATTTTTCCCAAGTTAGAATCAGAGCGAATATTGTAAGATGTGGATAGTCCATATCTCGGAAACTATAAGAGATAATGCAATTTGGCAATCGGCAACGTAATTAGGATGCCGAATATTACTTGGAAAGTGAATTGGAACGAAATCGCTAATTCACAAGACAATTTTACAACTTTAGCCCATGTCACAAGCAGAGCCAATATTGTAAGATGTCGATGGTCCATATCTCGGAAGCTATATGAGATAATGCAATTTGGCAATAAGCAATGTAATTAGCATGCCAAATATCACTTGGAATGTGTATTGGAACGAAATCGCTAATTCATAAGACCATTTTATAACTCTAGCCCAAGTTAGAAGCAGAGCCAATATTGTAAGATGGCGATGGTCCATATCCCGGAAACTATAAGAGATAATGCAATTTGGCATTAGGTAATGTAATTAGCATGGCGAATATTATTTGGAAGGTGAATTGGAACGAAATCGCTAATTCATAAGACCATATTACAATTTTGACCCAAGTTAGAAGCAGTGCCAATATTGTAAGATGTCGATAGTCCATATCTCGGAAACTATAAGAGATAATGCAATTTGGCAATCGGCAACGTAATTAGGGTGCCAAATATTACTTGAAATGTGAATTGGAACGAAATTGCTAATCCATAAGACTATTTTACAATTTTGACCCAAGTTAGAAACGGAGTCTAACGTGTAAATTTTCGATTGCCCATATCTCGGAAACTATAAGAGATAAGGCAATTTGGCAATCGGCAACGTAATTAGCATTCCGAATATTACTTGGTATGTGAATTGGAACGAAATCGCTAATTCATAAGACCATTTGACAATTTTTTCCCAAGTTAGAATCAGAGCGAATATTGTAAGATGTCGATAGTCCATATCTCGGAAACTATAAGAGATAATGCAATATGGCAATCGGCAATGTAATTAGCATGCCGAATATTACTTGGAAGGTGAATTGGAGCGAAATCGCTATTTCATAAGACCATTTTACAATTTTGGCCCAAGTTAGAAGCAGAGCCAATATTGTAAGATGTCGATGGTCCATATCTCGGAAACTATAAGAGATAATGCAATTTGGCAATAGCCAATGTAACTAGCATACCGAATATTACTTGGAATGTGAATTGGAACGAAATCGCTAATTCATAAGACCATTTTAAAACTTTAGCCCAAGTTAGAAACAGAGCCAATATTGTAAGATGTCGATGGTCCATATCTCGGAAACAATAAGAGATAATGCAATTTGGCAATAGGCAATGTAATTAGCATGGCGAATATTATTTGGAAGGTGAATTGGAACGAATTTGATAATCCATAAGACTATTTTACAATTTTGACCCAAGTTAGAAACAGAGTCTAAGGTGTAAAATTACGATTGCCAATATCTCGGAAACTATAAGAGATAATGCAATTTGGCAATCGGCAACCTAATTAGCATACCGAATATTACTTGGAATGTGAAATGGAACGAAATCGCTAATTCATAAGACCATTTTACAATTTTGACCCAAGTTTGAAACAGAGCCTAAGGTGTAAAATTTCGATTGCCCATATCTCGGAAACTATAAGAGATAAGGCAATTTGGCAATCGGCAACGAAATTAGCATGCCGAATATTATTTGGAAGGTGAATTGGAACGAAATCGCTAATTCATAAGACCATTTTACAATTTTGACCCAAGTTAGAAGCAGAGCGAATATTTTCAGATGTCGATAGTCCATATCTCGGAAACTATAAGAGATAATGCAATTTGGCAATCGGCAACGTAATTAGCATGGCGAATATTATTTGGAAGGTGAATTGGAACGAAATCGCTAATTCATAAGACCATTTTACAATTTTGACCCAAGTTAGAAGCAGAGCGAATATTGTAAGATGTCGATAGTCCATATCTCGGAAACTAAAAGAGATAATGCAATTTGGCAATCGGCAACGTAATTAGCATGCCGAATATTACTTGGAATGTGAATTGGAACGATATCGCTAATTCATAAGACCATTTTACAACTTTAGCCCAAGTTAGATTCAGAGCCAATATTGTAAGATGTCGATAGATAATATCTCGGAATCTATAAGAGATAATGCTATTTGGCTATCGGCAACGTAATTAGGACGCCGAATATTACTTGGAAAGTGAATTGGAACGAAATCGCTAATTCATAAGACAATTTCACAACTTTAGCCCATGTCAGAAGCAGAGCCAATATTGTAAGATGTCGATGGTCCATATCTCGGAAACTATAAGAGATAATGCAATTTGGCAATCGGCAACGTAATTAGGATGCCGAATATTACTTGGACTGTGAATTGGAACGAAATCGCTAATCCATAAGACCATTTTTCAACTTTAGCCCAAGTTAGAAGCAGAGCCAATATTGTAAGATGTCGATGGTCCATATCTCGAAAACTATAAGAGATAATGCAATTTGGCAATAAACAATGTAATTAGCATGGCGAATATTATTTGGAATGTGAATTGGAACGAAATCGCTGATTCATAAGACAATTTTACATCTTTAGCCCATGTCAGAATCAGAGCCAATATTGTAAGAAGTCGATGGTCCATATCTCGGAAACTATATGAGATAATGCAATTTGGCAATAAGCAATGTAATTAGCATGCCAAATATTACTTGGAATGTGTATTGGAACGAAATCGCTAATTCATAAGACCATTTTACAACTCTAGCCCAAGTTAGAAGCAGAGCCAATATTGTAAGATGTCGATGGTATATATCCCGCAAACTATAAGAGATAATGCAATTTGGCATTAGGTAATTTAATTAGCATGGCGAATATTATTTGGAAGGTGAAATGGAACGAAATCGCTAATTCATAAGATCATTTCAGAATTTTGACCCAAGTTAGAAGCAGTGCCAATATTGTAAGATGTCGATAGTCCATATCTCGGAAACTATAAGAGATATTGCAATTTGGCAAACTGCAACGTAATTAGGGTGCCAAATATTACTTGAAATGTGAATTGGAACGAAATTGGTAATCCATGAGACTATTTTGAAATTTTGACCCAAGTTAGAAACAGAGTCTAACGTGTAAATTTTCAATTGACCATATCTCGGAAACTATAAGAGATAAGGCAATTTGGCAATCGGCAACGTAATTAGCATGCCGAATATTACTTGGTATGTGAATTGGAACGAAATCGCTAATTCATAAGACCATTTGACAATTTTTCCCAAGTTAGTATCAGAGCGAATATTGTAAGATGTCGATAGTCCATATCTCGGAAACTATAAGAGATAATGCAATTTGGCAATCGGCAACGTAATTAGGATGCCGAATATTACTTGGAAAGTGAATTGGAACGAAATCGCTAATTCACAAGACAATTTTACAACTTTAGCCCATGTCAGAAGCAGAGCCAATATTGTAAGATGTCGATGGTCCATATCTCGGAAACAAATGAGATAATGCAATTTGGCAATAAGCAATGTAATTAGCATGCCAAATATTACTTGGAATGTGTATTGGAACGAAATCGCTAATTCATAAGACCATTTTCTAACTCTAGCCCAAGTTAGAAGCAGAGCCAATATTGTAAGATGTCGATGGTCCATATCCCGGAAACTATAAGAGATAATGCAATTTGGCATTAGGTAATGTAATTAGCATGGCGAATATTACTTGGAATGTGTATTGGAACGAAATCGCTAATTCATAAGACCATTTTCTAACTCTAGCCCAAGTTAGAAGCAGAGCCAATATTGTAAGATGTCGATAGTCCACATCTCGGAAACTATAAGAGATAATGCAATTTGGCTATAGACAATGTAATTAGCATGGCGAATATTACTTGGAAGGTGAATTGGAACGAAATCGCTAATTCATAAGACCATTTGACAATTTTGGATTAAGTTATAAGCAGAGTGAATATTGTAAGATGTCGATATTCCATATCTCTTAAACTATAAGAGATAATACAATTTGGCAATCGACAACATAATTAGCATGGCGAATATTACTTGGAAGGTGAATTGGAACGAAATCGCTAATTCATAAAAGCATTTTACAATTTTGACCCAAGTTAGAAGCAGAGCGAATATTGTCAGATGTCGATAGTCCATATCTCGGAAACTATAAGAGATAATGCAATTTGGCAACTGGCAACGTAATTAGCATGGCGATTATTATTTGGAAGGTGAATTGGAACGAAATCGCTAATTCATAAGACCATTTTACAATTTTGACCCAAGTTAGAAGCAGAGCGAATATTGTAAGATGTCGATAGTCCATATCTCGGAAACTAAAAGAGATAATGCAATTTGGCAATCGGCAACGTAATTAGCATGCCGAATATTATTTGGAATGTGAATTGGAACGATATCGCTAATTCATAAGACCATTTTACAACTTTAGCCCAAGTTAGATGCAGAGCCAATATTGTAAGATGTCGATAGTCCATATCTCGGAATCTATAAGAGATAATGCTATTTGGCTATCGGCAACGTAATTAGGATGCCGAATATTACTTGGAAAGTGAATTGGAACGAAATCGCTAATTCATAAGACAATTTTACAATTTTAGCCCATGTCAGAAGCAGAGCCAATATTGTAAGATGTCGATGGTCCATATCTCGGAAACTATAAGAGATAATGCAATTTGGCAATCGGCAGCGTAATTAGGATGCCGAATATTACTTGGACTGTGAATTGGAACGAAATCGCTAATCCATAAGGCCATTTTTCAACTTTAGCCCAAGTTAGAAGCAGAGCCAATATTGTAAGATGTCGATGGTCCATATCTCGGAAACAATAAGAGATAATACAATTTGGCAATAGGCAATGTAATTAGCACGGTGAATATTATTTGGAAGGTGAATTGGAACGAAATTGATAATCCATAAGTCTATCTTACAATTTTGACCCAAGTTAGAAACAGAGTCTAAGGTGTAAAATTACGATTGCCCATATCTCGTAAACTATAAGAGATAATGCAGTTTGGCAATCGGCAAACTAATTAGCATACCGAATATTACTTGGAATGTGAAATGGAACGAAATCGCTAATTCATAAGACCATTTTACAATTTTGACCCAAGTTTGAATCAGAGCCTAAGGTGTAAAATTTCGATTGCCCATATCTCGGAAACTATAAGAGATAATGCAATTTGGCTATAGACAATGTAATTAGCCTGGCGAATATTACTTGGAAGGTGAATTGGAACGAAATCGCTAATTCATAAGACCATTTGACAATTTTGGCCCAAGTTAGAAGCAGAGTCAATATTGTAACATGTCGATGGTCCAAATCTCGGAATCTATAAGAGATAATGCTATTTGGCTATCGGCAACGTAATTAGGATGCCGAATATTACTTGGAAAGTGAATTGGAACGAAATCGCTAATTCATAAGACAATTTTACAACTTTAGCCCATGTCAGAAGCAGAGCCAATATTGTAAGATGTCGATGGTCCATATCTCGAAACAATAAAAGATAATGCAATTTGACAATAGGCAATGTAATTAGCACGGCGAATATTATTTGGAAGGTGAATTGGAACGAAATTGATAATCCAAAAGACTATTTTACAATTTTGACCCAAGTTAGAAACAGAGTCTAAGGTGTAAAATTACGATTGCCCATATCTCGGAAACTATAAGAGATAATGCAATTTGGCTATAGACAATGTAATTAGCATGGCGAATATTACTTGGAAGGTGAATTGGAACGAAATCGCTAATTCATAAGACCATTTGACAATTTTGGATTAAGTTATAAGCAGAGTGAATATTGTAAGATGTCGATAGTCCATATCTCGGAAACTATAAGAGATAATGCAATTTGGCAATCGACAACATAATTAGCATGGCGAATATTACTTGGAAGGTGAATTGGAACGAAATCGCTAATTCATAAGACCATTTGACAATTTTGGCACAAGTTAGAAGCAGAGTCAATATTGTAAGATGTCGATGGTCCGTAACTCTGAAACTATAAGAGATCATGCAATTTGGCAACAAGCAATGTAATTAGCATGGCGAATATTATTTGGAAGGTGAATTGGAACGAAATCGCTAATTCATAAGACCATTTTACAATTTTGACCCAAGTTAGAAGCAGAGCCAATATTGTAAGATGTCGATAGTCCATATCTCGGAAACTATAAGAGATAATGCAATTTGGCAATCGGCAACGTAATTAGCATGCCGAATATTACTTGGAATGTGTATTGGAACGAAATCGCTAATTCATAAGACCATTTTAAAACTCTAGCCCAAGTTAGAAGCAGAGCCACTATTGTAAGATGTCGATGGTCCATATCTCGGAAACAATAAGAGATAATGCAATTTGGCAATAGGCAATGTAATTAGCACGGCGAATATTATTTGGAAGGTGAATTGGAACGAAATTGATAATCCATAAGACTATTTTACAATTTTGAACCAAGTTAGAAACAGAGTCTAAGGTGTAAAATTACGATTGCCCATATCTCGGAAACCATAAGAGATAATGCAATTTGGCAATCGGCAACGTAATTAGCATGCCGAATAATACTTGGAATGTGAATTGGAACGATATCGCTAATTCATAAGACCATTTTACAACTTTAGCCCAAGTTAGATGCAGAGCCAATATTGTAAGATGTCGATAGTCCATATCTCGGAAACTATAAGAGATAATGCAATTTGGCAATAGGGTGCCAAATATTACTTGAAATGTGAATTGGAACGAAATTGGTAATCCATGAGACTATTTTGCAATTTTGACCCAAGTTAGAAACAGTGTCTAACGTGTAAATTTTCGATTGACCATATCTCGGAAACTATAAGAGATAATGCAATTTGGCAATCGGCAACGTAATTAGGATGCCAAATATTACTTGAAATGTAAATTGGAACGAAATCGCTAATTCATAAGACAATTTTACAACTTTAGCCCATGTCAGAAGCAGAGCCAATATTGTAAGATGTCGATGGTCCATATCTCGGAAACTATATGAGATTATGCAATTTGGCAATAAGCAATGTAATTAGCATGCCAAATATTACTTGGAATGTGTATTGGAACGAAATCGCTAATTCATAAGACCATTTTACAACTCTAGCCCAAGTTAGAAGCAGAGCCAATATTGTAAGATGTCGATGGTCCATATCCCGGAAACTATAAGAGATAATGCAATTTGGCATTAGGTAATATAATTAGCATGGCGAATATTATTTGGAAGGTGAATTGGAACTAAATCGCTAATTCATAAGACCATTTTACAATTTTGACCCAAGTTAGAAGCAGTGCCAATATTGTAAGATGTCGATAGTCCATATCTCGGAAACTATAAGAGATAATGCAATTTGGCAACCGGCAACGTAATTAGCATGCCGAATATTACTTGGTATGTGAATTGGAACGAAATCGCTATTTCATAAGACCATTTTACAATTTTGGCCCAAGTTAGAAGCAGAGCCAATATTGTAAGATGTCGATGGTCCATATCTCGGAAACTATAAGAGATAATGCAATTTGGCAATAGCCAATGTAACTATCATGCCGAATATTACTTGGAATGTGTATTGGAACGAAATCGCTAATTCATAAGACCATTTTAAAACTTTAGCCCAAGTTAGAAGCAGAGCCACTATTGTAAGATGTCGATGGTCCATATCTCGGAAACAATAAGAGATAATGCAATTTGGCAATAGGCAATGTAATTAGCACGGCGAATATTATTTGGAAGGTGAATTGGAACGAAATTGATAATCCATAAGACTATTTTACAATTTTGACCCAAGTTAGAAACAGAGTCTAAGGTGTAAAATTACGATTGCCCATATCTCGGAAACCATAAGAGATAATGCAATTTGGCAATCGGCAACCAAATTAGCATACCGAATATTACTTGGAATGTGAAATGGAACGAAATCGCTAATTCATAAGACCATTTTACAATTTTGACCCAAGTTTGAAACAGAGCCTAAGGTGTAAAATTTCGATTGCCCATATCTCGGAAACTATAAGAGATAATTCAATTTGGCTAGAGGCAATGTAATTAGCATGGCGAATTTTACTTGGAAGGTGAATTGGAACGAAATCGCTAATTCATAATACCATTTGACAATTTTGGCCCAAGTTAGAAGCAGAGCGAATATTGTAAGATGTCGATAGTCCATATCTCGGAAACTATAAGAGATAATGCAACTTGGCAAACGGCAACGTAATTAGCATTTCGAATATTAATTGGAATGTGAATTGGAACAAAATCGCTAATTCATAAGACAATTTTACAACTTTAACCCAAGTTGGAAGCAGAGCCAATATTGTAAGATGTCGATGGTCCATATCTCGTAAACTATAAGAGATAATGCAATTTGGCAATAAGCAATGTAATTAGCATGGCGAATATTATTTGGAAGGTGAATTGGAACAAAATCGCTAATTCATAAGACCATTTGACAATTTTGACCCAAGTTAGAAGCAGAGCCAATATTGTAAGATGTCGATGGTCCATATCTCGGAAACTATAAGAGATAATGCAATTTGGCAATAGCCAATGTAACTATCATGCCGAATATTACTTGGAATGTGTATTGGAACGAAATCGCTAATTCATAAGACCATTTTAAAACTTTAGCCCAAGTTAGAAGCAGAGCCACTATTGTAAGATGTCGATGGTCCATATCTCGGAAACAATAAGAGATAATGCAATTTGGCAATAGGCAATGTAATTAGCACGGCGAATATTATTTGGAAGGTGAATTGGAACGAAATTGATAATCCATAAAACTATTTTACAATTTTGAACCAAGTTAGAAACAGAGTCTAAGGTGTAAAATTACGATTGCCCATATCTCGGAAACCATAAGAGATAATGCAATTTGGCAATCGGCAACGTAATTAGCATGCCGAATATTACTTGGAATGTGAATTGGAACGATATCGCTAATTCATAAGACCATTTTACAACTTTAGCCCAAGTTAGATGCAGAGCCAATATTGTAAGATGTCGATAGTCCATATCTCGGAAACTATAAGAGATAATGCAATTTGGCAATAGGGTGCCAAATATTACTTGAAATGTGAATTGGAACGAAATTGGTAATCCATGAGACAATTTTGCAATTTTGACCCAAGTTAGAAACAGAGTCTAACGTGTAAATTTTCGATTGACCATATTTCGGAAACTATAAGAGATAATGCAATTTGGCAATCGGCAACGTAATTAGGATGCCAAATATTACTTGAAATGTAAATTGGAACGAAATCGCTAATTCATAAGACAATTTTACAACTTTAGCCCATGTCAGAAGCAGAGCCAATATTGTAAGATGTCGATGGTCCATATCTCGGAAACTATATGAGATTATGCAATTTGGCAATAAGCAATGTAATTAGCATGCCAAATATTACTTGGAATGTGTATTGGAACGAAATCGCTAATTCATAAGACCATTTTACAACTCTAGCCCAAGTTAGAAGCAGAGCCAATATTGTAAGATGTCGATGGTCCATATCCCGGAAACTATAAGAGATAATGCAATTTGGCATTAGGTATTATAATTAGCATGGCGAATATTATTTGGAAGGTGAATTGGAACTAAATCGCTAATTCATAAGACCATTTTACAATTTTGACCCAAGTTAGAAGCAGTGCCAATATTGTAAGATGTCGATAGTCCATATCTCGGAAACTATAAGAGATAATGCAATTTGGCAACCGGCAACGTAATTAGCATGCCGAATATTACTTGGTATGTGAATTGGAACGAAATCGCTATTTCATAAGACCATTTTACAATTTTGGCCCAAGTTAGAAGCAGAGCCAATATTGTAAGATGTCGATGGTCCATATCTCGGAAACTATAAGAGATAATGCAATTTGGCAATAGCCAATGTAACTATCATGCCGAATATTACTTGGAATGTGTATTGGAACGAAATCGCTAATTCATAAGACCATTTTAAAACTTTAGCCCAAGTTAGAAGCAGAGCCACTATTGTAAGATGTCGATGGTCCATATCTCGGAAACAATAAGAGATAATGCAATTTGGCAATAGGCAATGTAATTAGCACGGCGAATATTATTTGGAAGGTGAATTTTAACGAAATTGATAATCCATAAGACTATTTTACAATTTTGACCCAAGTTAGAAACAGAGTCTAAGGTGTAAAATTACGATTGCCCATATCTCGGAAACCATAAGAGATAATGCAATTTGGCAATCGGCAACCAAATTAGCATACCGAATATTACTTGGAATGTGAAATGGAACGAAATCGCTAATTCATAAGACCATTTTACAATTTTGACCCAAGTTTTAAACAGAGCCTAAGGTGTAAAATTTCGATTGCCCATATCTCGGAAACTATAAGAGATAATTCAATTTGGCTAGAGGCAATGTAATTAGCATGGCGAATTTTACTTGGAAGGTGAATTGGAACGAAATCGCTAATTCATAATACCATTTGACAATTTTGGCCCAAGTTAGAAGCAGAGCGAATATTGTAAGATGTCGATAGTCCATATCTCGGAAACTATAAGAGATAATGCAACTTGGCAAACGGCAACGTAATTAGCATTTCGAATATTAATTGGAATGTGAATCGGAACAAAATCGCTAATTCATAAGACAATTTTACAACTTTAACCCAAGTTGGAAGCAGAGCCAATATTGTAAGATGTCGATGGTCCATATCTCGTAAACTATAAGAGATAATGCAATTTGGCAATAAGCAATGTAATTAGCATGGCGAATATTATTTGGAAGGTGAATTGGAACAAAATCGCTAATTCATAAGACCATTTTACAATTTTGACCCAAGTTAGAAGCAGTGCCAATATTGTAAGATGTCGATAGTCCATATCTCGGAAATTATAAGAGATAATGCAATTTGGCAATCGGCAACGTAATTAGGGTGCCAAATATTACTTGAAATGTGAATTGGAACGAAATTGGTAATCCATGAGACTATTTTGCAATTTTGACCCAAGTTAGAAACAGAGTCTAACGTGTAAATTTTCGATAGTCCATATCTCGGAAACTATAAGAGATAATGCAATTTGGCAATAGGGTGCCAAATATTACTTGAAATGTGAATTGGAACGAAATTGGTAATCCATGAGACTATTTTGCAATTTTGACCCAAGTTAGAAACAGAGTCTAACGTGTAAATTTTCGATTGACCATATCTCGGAAACTATAAGAGATAATGCAATTTGGCAATCGGCAACGTAATTAGGATGCCAAATATTACTTGAAATGTAAATTGGAACGAAATCGCTAATTCATAAGACAATTTTACAACTTTAGCCCATGTCAGAAGCAGAGCCAATATTGTAAGATGTCGATGGTCCATATCTCGGAAACTATATGAGATTATGCAATTTGGCAATAAGCAATGTAATTAGCATGCCAAATATTACTTGGAATGTGTATTGGAACGAAATCGCTAATTCATAAGACCATTTTACAACTCTAGTCCAAGTTAGAAGCAGAGCCAATATTGTAAGATGTCGATGGTCCATATCCCGGAAACTATAAGAGATAATGCAATTTGGCATTAGGTAATATAATTAGCATGGCGAATATTATTTGGAAGGTGAATTGGAACTAAATCGCTAATTCATAAGACCATTTTACAATTTTGACCCAAGTTAGAAGCAGTTCCAATATTGTAAGATGTCGATAGTCCATATCTCGGAAACTATAAGAGATAATGCAATTTGGCAACCGGCAACGTAATTAGCATGCCGAATATTACTTGGTATGTGAATTGGAACGAAATCGCTATTTCATAAGACCATTTTACAATTTTGGCCCAAGTTAGAAGCAGAGACAATATTGTAAGATGTCGATGGTCCATATCTCGGAAACTATAAGAGATAATGCAATTTGGCAATAGCCAATGTAACTATCATGCCGAATATTACTTGGAATGTGTATTGGAACGAAATCGCTAATTCATAAGACCATTTTAAAACTTTAGCCCAAGTTAGAAGCAGAGCCACTATTGTAAGATGTCGATGGTCCATATCTCGGAAACAATAAGAGATAATGCAATTTGGCAATAGGCAATGTAATTAGCACGGCGAATATTATTTGGAAGGTGAATTGGAACGAAATTGATAATCCATAAGACTATTTTACAATTTTGACCCAAGTTAGAAACAGAGTCTAAGGTGTAAAATTACGATTGCCCATATCTCGGAAACCATAAGAGATAATGCAATTTGGCAATCGGCAACCAAATTAGCATACCGAATATTACTTGGAATGTGAAATGGAACGAAATCGCTAATTCATAAGACCATTTTACAATTTTGACCCAAGTTTGAAACAGAGCCTAAGGTGTAAAATTTCGATTGCCCATATCTCGGAAACTATAAGAGATAATTCAATTTGGCTAGAGGCAATGTAATTAGCATGGCGAATTTTACTTGGAAGGTGAATTGGAACGAAATCGCTAATTCATAATACCATTTGACAATTTTGGCCCAAGTTAGAAGCAGAGCGAATATTGTAAGATGTCGATAGTCCATATCTCGGAAACTATAAGAGATAATGCAACTTGGCAAACGGCAACGTAATTAGCATTTCGAATATTAATTGGAATGTGAATTGGAACAAAATCGCTAATTCATAAGACAATTTTACAACTTTAACCCAAGTTGGAAGCAGAGCCAATATTGTAAGATGTCGATGGTCCATATCTCGTAAACTATAAGAGATAATGCAATTTGGCAATAAGCAATGTAATTAGCATGGCGCATATTATTTGGAAGGTGAATTGGAACAAAATCGCTAATTCATAAGACCATTTTACAATTTTGACCCAAGTTAGAAGCAGTGCCAATATTGTAAGATGTCGATAGTCCATATCTCGGAAATTATAAGAGATAATGCAATTTGGCAATCGGCAACGTAATTAGGGTGCCAAATATTACTTGAAATGTGAATTGGAACGAAATTGGTAATCCATGAGACTATTTTGCAATTTTGACCCAAGTTAGAAACAGAGTCTAACGTGTAAATTTTCGATAGTCCATATCTCGGAAACTATAAGAGATAATGCAATTTGGCAATAGGGTGCCAAATATTACTTGAAATGTGAATTGGAACGAAATTGGTAATCCATGAGACTATTTTGCAATTTTGACCCAAGTTAGAAACAGAGTCTAACGTGTAAATTTTCGATTGACCATATCTCGGAAACTATAAGAGATAATGCAATTTGGCAATCGGCAACGTAATTAGGATGCCAAATATTACTTGAAATGTAAATTGGAACGAAATCGCTAATTCATAAGACAATTTTACAACTTTAGCCCATGTCAGAAGCAGAGCCAATATTGTAAGATGTCGATGGTCCATATCTCGGAAACTATATGAGATTATGCAATTTGGCAATAAGCAATGTAATTAGCATGCCAAATATTACTTGGAATGTGTATTGGAACGAAATCGCTAATTCATAAGACCATTTTACAACTCTAGTCCAAGTTAGAAGCAGAGCCAATATTGTAAGATGTCGATGGTCCATATCCCGGAAACTATAAGAGATAATGCAATTTGGCATTAGGTAATATAATTAGCATGGCGAATATTATTTGGAAGGTGAATTGGAACTAAATCGCTAATTCATAAGACCATTTTACAATTTTGACCCAAGTTAGAAGCAGTTCCAATATTGTAAGATGTCGATAGTCCATATCTCGGAAACTATAAGAGATAATGCAATTTGGCAACCGGCAACGTAATTAGCATGCCGAATATTACTTGGTATGTGAATTGGAACGAAATCGCTATTTCATAAGACCATTTTACAATTTTGGCCCAAGTTAGAAGCAGAGACAATATTGTAAGATGTCGATGGTCCATATCTCGGAAACTATAAGAGATAATGCAATTTGGCAATAGCCAATGTAACTATCATGCCGAATATTACTTGGAATGTGTATTGGAACGAAATCGCTAATTCATAAGACCATTTTAAAACTTTAGCCCAAGTTAGAAGCAGAGCCACTATTGTAAGATGTCGATGGTCCATATCTCGGAAACAATAAGAGATAATGCAATTTGGCAATAGGCAATGTAATTAGCACGGCGAATATTATTTGGAAGGTGAATTGGAACGAAATTGATAATCCATAAGACTATTTTACAATTTTGACCCAAGTTAGAAACAGAGTCTAAGGTGTAAAATTACGATTGCCCATATCTCGGAAACCATAAGAGATAATGCAATTTGGCAATCGGCAACCAAATTAGCATACCGAATATTACTTGGAATGTGAAATGGAACGAAATCGCTAATTCATAAGACCATTTTACAATTTTGACCCAAGTTTGAAACAGAGCCTAAGGTGTAAAATTTCGATTGCCCATATCTCGGAAACTATAAGAGATAATTCAATTTGGCTAGAGGCAATGTAATTAGCATGGCGAATTTTACTTGGAAGGTGAATTGGAACGAAATCGCTAATTCATAATACCATTTGACAATTTTGGCCCAAGTTAGAAGCAGAGCGAATATTGTAAGATGTCGATAGTCCATATCTCGGAAACTATAAGAGATAATGCAACTTGGCAAACGGCAACGTAATTAGCATTTCGAATATTAATTGGAATGTGAATTGGAACAAAATCGCTAATTCATAAGACAATTTTACAACTTTAACCCAAGTTGGAAGCAGAGCCAATATTGTAAGATGTCGATGGTCCATATCTCGTAAACTATAAGAGATAATGCAATTTGGCAATAAGCAATGTAATTAGCATGGCGAATATTATTTGGAAGGTGAATTGGAACAAAATCGCTAATTCATAAGACCATTTTACAATTTTGACCCAAGTTAGAAGCAGTGCCAATATTGTAAGATGTCGATAGTCCATATCTCGGAAATTATAAGAGATAATGCAATTTGGCAATCGGCAACGTAATTAGGGTGCTAAATATTACTTGAAATGTGAATTGGAACGAAATTGCTAACCCATAAGACTATTTTACAATTTTGACCCAAGTTAGAAACAGAGCCTAACGTGTAAATTTTCGATTGCCCATATCTCGGAAACTATAAGAGATAAGGCAATTTGGCAATCGGCAACGTAATTAGCATGCCGAATATTACTTGGTATGTGAATTGGAACGAAATCGCTAATTCATAAGACAATTTTACAACTTTAGCCCATGTCAGAAGCAGAGCCAATATTGTAAGATGTCGATGGTCCATATCTCGGAAACTATATGAGATAATGCAATTTGGCAATAAGCAATGTAATTAGCATGCCAAATATCACTTGGAATGTGTATTAGAACGAAATCCCTAATTCATAGGACCATTTTACAATTTTGACAAAAGTTAGAAGCAGTGCCAATATTGTAAGATGTCGATAGTCCATATTTCGGAAACTATAAGAGATAATGCAATTTGGCAATAGGGTGCCAAATATTACTTGAAATGTGAATTGGAACGAAATTGGTAATCCATGAGACTATTTTGCAATTTTGACCCAAGTTAGAAACAGAGTCTAACGTGTAAATTTTCGATTGACCATATCTCGGAAACTATAAGAGATAATGCAATTTGGCATTAGGTAATATAATTAGCATGGCGAATATTATTTGGAAGGTGAATTGGAACTAAATCGCTAATTCATAAGACCATTTTACAATTTTGACCCAAGTTAGAAGCAGTTCCAATATTGTAAGATGTCGATAGTCCATATCTCGGAAACTATAAGAGATAATGCAATTTGGCAACCGGCAACGTAATTAGCATGCCGAATATTACTTGGTAAGTGAATTGGAACGAAATCGCTATTTCATAAGACCATTTTACAATTTTGGCCCAAGTTAGAAGCAGAGACAATATTGTAAGATGTCGATGGTCCATATCTCGGAAACTATAAGAGATAATGCAATTTGGCAATAGCCAATGTAACTATCATGCCGAATATTACTTGGAATGTGTATTGGAACGAAATCGCTAATTCATAAGACCATTTTAAAACTTTAGCCCAAGTTAGAAGCAGAGCCACTATTGTAAGATGTCGATGGTCCATATCTCGGAAACAATAAGAGATAATGCAATTTGGCAATAGGCAATGTAATTAGCACGGCGAATATTATTTGGAAGGTGAATTGGAACGAAATTGATAATCCATAAGACTATTTTACAATTTTGACCCAAGTTAGAAACAGAGTCTAAGGTGTAAAATTACGATTGCCCATATCTCGGAAACCATAAGAGATAATGCAATTTGGCAATCGGCAACCAAATTAGCATACCGAATATTACTTGGAATGTGAAATGGAACGAAATCGCTAATTCATAAGACCATTTTACAATTTTGACCCAAGTTTTAAACAGAGCCTAAGGTGTAAAATTTCGATTGCCCATATCTCGGAAACTATAAGAGATAATTCAATTTGGCTAGAGGCAATGTAATTAGCATGGCGAATTTTACTTGGAAGGTGAATTGGAACAAAATCGCTAATTCATAAGACCATTTTACAATTTTGACCCAAGTTAGAAGCAGTGCCAATATTGTAAGATGTCGATAGTCCATATCTCGGAAATTATAAGAGATAATGCAATTTGGCAATCGGCAACGTAATTAGGGTGCCAAATATTACTTGAAATGTGAATTGGAACGAAATTGGTAATCCATGAGACTATTTTGCAATTTTGACCCAAGTTAGAAACAGAGTCTAACGTGTAAATTTTCGATAGTCCATATCTCGGAAACTATAAGAGATAATGCAATTTGGCAATAGGGTGCCAAATATTACTTGAAATGTGAATTGGAACGAAATTGGTAATCCATGAGACTATTTTGCAATTTTGACCCAAGTTAGAAACAGAGTCTAACGTGTAAATTTTCGATTGACCATATCTCGGAAACTATAAGAGATAATGCAATTTGGCAATCGGCAACGTAATTAGGATGCCAAATATTACTTGAAATGTAAATTGGAACGAAATCGCTAATTCATAAGACAATTTTACAACTTTAGCCCATGTCAGAAGCAGAGCCAATATTGTAAGATGTCGATGGTCCATATCTCGGAAACTATATGAGATTATGCAATTTGGCAATAAGCAATGTAATTAGCATGCCAAATATTACTTGGAATGTGTATTGGAACGAAATCGCTAATTCATAAGACCATTTTACAACTCTAGTCCAAGTTAGAAGCAGAGCCAATATTGTAAGATGTCGATGGTCCATATCCCGGAAACTATAAGAGATAATGCAATTTGGCATTAGGTAATATAATTAGCATGGCGAATATTATTTGGAAGGTGAATTGGAACTAAATCGCTAATTCATAAGACCATTTTACAATTTTGACCCAAGTTAGAAGCAGTTCCAATATTGTAAGATGTCGATAGTCCATATCTCGGAAACTATAAGAGATAATGCAATTTGGCAACCGGCAACGTAATTAGCATGCCGAATATTACTTGGTATGTGAATTGGAACGAAATCGCTATTTCATAAGACCATTTTACAATTTTGGCCCAAGTTAGAAGCAGAGACAATATTGTAAGATGTCGATGGTCCATATCTCGGAAACTATAAGAGATAATGCAATTTGGCAATAGCCAATGTAACTATCATGCCGAATATTACTTGGAATGTGTATTGGAACGAAATCGCTAATTCATAAGACCATTTTAAAACTTTAGCCCAAGTTAGAAGCAGAGCCACTATTGTAAGATGTCGATGGTCCATATCTCGGAAACAATAAGAGATAATGCAATTTGGCAATAGGCAATGTAATTAGCACGGCGAATATTATTTGGAAGGTGAATTGGAACGAAATTGATAATCCATAAGACTATTTTACAATTTTGACCCAAGTTAGAAACAGAGTCTAAGGTGTAAAATTACGATTGCCCATATCTCGGAAACCATAAGAGATAATGCAATTTGGCAATCGGCAACCAAATTAGCATACCGAATATTACTTGGAATGTGAAATGGAACGAAATCGCTAATTCATAAGACCATTTTACAATTTTGACCCAAGTTTGAAACAGAGCCTAAGGTGTAAAATTTCGATTGCCCATATCTCGGAAACTATAAGAGATAATTCAATTTGGCTAGAGGCAATGTAATTAGCATGGCGAATTTTACTTGGAAGGTGAATTGGAACGAAATCGCTAATTCATAATACCATTTGACAATTTTGGCCCAAGTTAGAAGCAGAGCGAATATTGTAAGATGTCGATAGTCCATATCTCGGAAACTATAAGAGATAATGCAACTTGGCAAACGGCAACGTAATTAGCATTTCGAATATTAATTGGAATGTGAATTGGAACAAAATCGCTAATTCATAAGACAATTTTACAACTTTAACCCAAGTTGGAAGCAGAGCCAATATTGTAAGATGTCGATGGTCCATATCTCGTAAACTATAAGAGATAATGCAATTTGGCAATAAGCAATGTAATTAGCATGGCGCATATTATTTGGAAGGTGAATTGGAACAAAATCGCTAATTCATAAGACCATTTTACAATTTTGACCCAAGTTAGAAGCAGTGCCAATATTGTAAGATGTCGATAGTCCATATCTCGGAAATTATAAGAGATAATGCAATTTGGCAATCGGCAACGTAATTAGGGTGCCAAATATTACTTGAAATGTGAATTGGAACGAAATTGGTAATCCATGAGACTATTTTGCAATTTTGACCCAAGTTAGAAACAGAGTCTAACGTGTAAATTTTCGATAGTCCATATCTCGGAAACTATAAGAGATAATGCAATTTGGCAATAGGGTGCCAAATATTACTTGAAATGTGAATTGGAACGAAATTGGTAATCCATGAGACTATTTTGCAATTTTGACCCAAGTTAGAAACAGAGTCTAACGTGTAAATTTTCGATTGACCATATCTCGGAAACTATAAGAGATAATGCAATTTGGCAATCGGCAACGTAATTAGGATGCCAAATATTACTTGAAATGTAAATTGGAACGAAATCGCTAATTCATAAGACAATTTTACAACTTTAGCCCATGTCAGAAGCAGAGCCAATATTGTAAGATGTCGATGGTCCATATCTCGGAAACTATATGAGATTATGCAATTTGGCAATAAGCAATGTAATTAGCATGCCAAATATTACTTGGAATGTGTATTGGAACGAAATCGCTAATTCATAAGACCATTTTACAACTCTAGTCCAAGTTAGAAGCAGAGCCAATATTGTAAGATGTCGATGGTCCATATCCCGGAAACTATAAGAGATAATGCAATTTGGCATTAGGTAATATAATTAGCATGGCGAATATTATTTGGAAGGTGAATTGGAACTAAATCGCTAATTCATAAGACCATTTTACAATTTTGACCCAAGTTAGAAGCAGTTCCAATATTGTAAGATGTCGATAGTCCATATCTCGGAAACTATAAGAGATAATGCAATTTGGCAACCGGCAACGTAATTAGCATGCCGATTATTACTTGGTAAGTGAATTGGAACGAAATCGCTATTTCATAAGACCATTTTACAATTTTGGCCCAAGTTAGAAGCAGAGACAATATTGTAAGATGTCGATGGTCCATATCTCGGAAACTATAAGAGATAATGCAATTTGGCAATAGCCAATGTAACTATCATGCCGAATATTACTTGGAATGTGTATTGGAACGAAATCGCTAATTCATAAGACCATTTTAAAACTTTAGCCCAAGTTAGAAGCAGAGCCACTATTGTAAGATGTCGATGGTCCATATCTCGGAAACAATAAGAGATAATGCAATTTGGCAATAGGCAATGTAATTAGCACGGCGAATATTATTTGGAAGGTGAATTGGAACGAAATTGATAATCCATAAGACTATTTTACAATTTTGACCCAAGTTAGAAACAGAGTCTAAGGTGTAAAATTACGATTGCCCATATCTCGGAAACCATAAGAGATAATGCAATTTGGCAATCGGCAACCAAATTAGCATACCGAATATTACTTGGAATGTGAAATGGAACGAAATCGCTAATTCATAAGACCATTTTACAATTTTGACCCAAGTTTGAAACAGAGCCTAAGGTGTAAAATTTCGATTGCCCATATCTCGGAAACTATAAGAGATAATTCAATTTGGCTAGAGGCAATGTAATTAGCATGGCGAATTTTACTTGGAAGGTGAATTGGAACGAAATCGCTAATTCATAATACCATTTGACAATTTTGGCCCAAGTTAGAAGCAGAGCGAATATTGTAAGATGTCGATAGTCCATATCTCGGAAACTATAAGAGATAATGCAACTTGGCAAACGGCAACGTAATTAGCATTTCGAATATTAATTGGAATGTGAATTGGAACAAAATCGCTAATTCATAAGACAATTTTACAACTTTAACCCAAGTTGGAAGCAGAGCCAATATTGTATGATGTCGATGGTCCATATCTCGTAAACTATAAGAGATAATGCAATTTGGCAATAAGCAATGTAATTAGCATGGCGAATATTATTTGGAAGGTGAATTGGAACAAAATCGCTAATTCATAAGACCATTTTACAATTTTGACCCAAGTTAGAAGCAGTGCCAATATTGTAAGATGTCGATAGTCCATATCTCGGAAATTATAAGAGATAATGCAATTTGGCAATCGGCAACGTAATTAGGGTGCCAAATATTACTTGAAATGTGAATTGGAACGAAATTGCTAACCCATAAGACTATTTTACAATTTTGACCCAAGTTAGAAACAGAGCCTAACGTGTAAATTTTCGATTGCCCATATCTCGGAAACTATAAGAGATAAGGCAATTTGGCAATCGGCAACGTAATTAGCATGCCGAATATTACTTGGTATGTGAATTGGAACGAAATCGCTAATTCATAAGACCATTTGACAATTTTTTCCCAAGTTAGAATCAGAGCGAATATTGTAAGATGTCGATAGTCCATATCTCGGAAACTATAAGAGATAAGGCAATTTGGCAATCGGCAACGTAATTACCATGCCGAATATTACTTGGTATGTGAATTGGAACGAAATCGCTAATTCATAGGACAATTTTACAACTTTAGCCCATGTCAGAAGCAGAGCCAATATTGTAAGATGTCGATGGTCCATATCTCGGAAACTATATGAGATAATGCAATTTGGCAATAAGCAATGTAATTAGCATGCCAAATATCACTTGGAATGTGTATTAGAACGAAATCGCTAATTCATAGGACCATTTTACAATTTTGACAAAAGTTAGAAGCAGTGCCAATATTGTAAGATGTCGATAGTCCATATTTCGGAAACTATAAGAGATAATGCAATTTGGCAATAGGGTGCCAAATATTACTTGAAATGTGAATTGGAACGAAATTGGTAATCCATGAGACTATTTTGCAATTTTGACCCAAGTTAGAAACAGAGTCTAACGTGTAAATTTTCGATTGACCATATCTCGGAAACTATAAGAGATAATGCAATTTGGCAATCGGCAACGTAATTAGGATGCCAAATATTACTTGAAATGTAAATTGGAACGAAATCGCTAATTCATAAGACAATTTTACAACTTTAGCCCATGTCAGAAGCAGAGCCAATATTGTAAGATGTCGATGGTCCATACCTCGGAAACTATATGAGATTATGCAATTTGGCAATAAGCAATGTAATTAGCATGCCAAATATTACTTGGAATGTGTATTGGAACGAAATCGCTAATTCATAAGACCATTTTACAACTCTAGCCCAAGTTAGAAGCAGAGCCAATATTGTAAGATGTCGATGGTCCATATCCCGGAAACTATAAGAGATAATGCAATTTGGCATTAGGTAATATAATTAGCATGGCGAATATTATTTGGAAGGTGAATTGGAACTAAATCGCTAATTCATAAGACCATTTTTCAATTTTGACCTAAGTTAGAAGCAGTGCCAATATTGTAAGATGTCGATAGTCCATATCTCGGAAACTATAAGAGATAATGCAATTTGGCAACCGGCAACCTAATTAGCATGCCGAATATTACTTGGTATGTGAATTGGAACGAAATCGCTATTTCATAAGACCATTTTACAATTTTGGCCCAAGTTAGAAGCAGAGCCAATATTGTAAGATGTCGATGGTCCATATCTCGGAAACTATAAGAGATAATGCAATTTGGCAATAGCCAATGTAACTATCATGCCGAATATTACTTGGAATGTGTATTTAAACGAAATCGCTAATTCATAAGACCATTTTAAAACTTTAGCCCAAGTTAGAAGCAGAGCCACTATTGTAAGATGTCGATGGTCCATATCTCGGAAACAATAAGAGATAATGCAATTTGGCAATAGGCAATGTAATTAGCACGGCGAATATTATTTGGAAGGTGAATTGGAACGAAATTGATAATCCATAAGACTATTTTACAATTTTGACCCAAGTTAGAAACAGAGTCTAAGGTGTAAAATTACGATTGCCCATATCTCGGAAACCATAAGAGATAATGCAATTTGGCAATCGGCAACCAAATTAGCATACCGAATATTACTTGGAATGTGAAATGGAACGAAATCGCTAATTCATAAGACCATTTTACAATTCTGACCCAAGTTTGAAACAGAGCCTAAGGTGTAAAATTTCGATTGCCCATATCTCGGAAACTATAAGAGATAATTCAATTTGGCTAGAGGCAATGTAATTAGCATGGCGAATTTTACTTGGAAGGTGAATTGGAACGAAATCGCTAATTCATAATACCATTTGACAATTTTGGCCCAAGTTAGAAGCAGAGCGAATATTGTAAGATGTCGATAGTCCATATCTCGGAAACTATAAGAGATAATGCAACTTGGCAAACGGCAACGTAATTAGCATTTCGAATATTAATTGGAATGTGAATTGGAACAAAATCGCTAATTTATAAGACAATTTTACAACTTTAACCCAAGTTGGAAGCAGAGCCAATATTGTAAGATGTCGATGGTCCATATCCCGTAAACTATAAGAGATAATGCAATTTGGCAATAAGCAATGTAATTAGCATGGCGAATATTATTTGGAAGGTGAATTGGAACAAAATCGCTAATTCATAAGACCATTTAACAATTTTGGCCCAAGTTAGAAGCAGTGCCAATATTGTAAGATGTCGATAGTCCATATCTCGGAAATTATAAGAGATAATGCAATTTGGCAATCGGCAACGTAATTAGGGTGCCAAATATTACTTGAAATGTGAATTGGAACGAAATTGGTAATCCATGAGATTATTTTGCAATTTTGACCCAAGTTAGAAACAGAGTCTAACGTGTAAATTTTCGATTGACCATATCTCGGAAACTATAAGAGATAAGGCAATTTGGCAATCGGCAACGTAATTAGCATTCCGAATATTAGTTGGAATGTGAATTGGAACAAAATCGCTAGTTCATAAGACAATTTTACAACTTTAACCCAAGTTGGAAGCAGAGCCAATATTGTAAGATGTCGATGGTCCATATCCCGGAAACTATAAGAGATAATGCAATTTCGCATTAGGTAATGTAATTAGCATGGCGAATATTATTTGGAAGGTGAATTGGAACGAAATCGCTAATTCGTAAGACCATTTTACAATTTTGACAAAAGTTAGAAGCAGTGCCAATATTGTAAGATGTCGATAGTCCATATCTCGGAAACTATAAGAGATAATGCAATTTGGCAATCGGCAACATAATTAGGGTGCCAAATATTACTTGAAATGTGAATTGGAACGAAATTGCTAATCCATAAGACTATTTTACAATTTTGACCCAAGTTAGAAACAGAGTCTAACGTGTAAATTTTCGATTGCCCATATCTCGGAAACTATAAGAGATAATGCAATTTGGTAATCGGCAACGTAATTAGCATGCCGAATATTACTTGGTATGTGAATTGGAACGAAATCGCTAATTCATAAGACAATTTTACAACTTTAGCCCATGTCAGAAGCAGAGCCAATATTGTAAGATGTCGATGGTCCATATCTCGGAAACTATATGAGATAATGCAATTTGGCAATAAGCAATGTAATTAGCATGCCAAATATTACTTGGAATGTGTATTGGAACGAAATCGCTAATTCATAAGACCATTTTACAACTCTAGCCCAAGTTAGAAGCAGAGCCAATATTGTAAGATGTCGATGGTATATATTCCGGATACTATAAGAGATAATGCAATTTGGCATTAGGTAATGTAATTAGCATGGCGAATATTATTTGGAAGGTGAATTGGAACGAAATCGCTAATTCATAAGACCATTTTACAATTTTGACCCAAGTAAGAAGCAGTGCCAATATTGTAAGATGTTGATAGTCCATATCTCGGAAACTATAAGAGATAATGCAATTTGGCAATCGGCAACGTAATTAGGGTGCCAAATATTATTTGACATGTGAATTCGAACGAAATTGCTAACCCATAAGACTATTTTACAATTTTGACCCAAGTTAGAAACAGAGCCTAACGTGTAAATTTTCGATTGCCCATATCTCGGAAACTATAAGAGATAAGGCAATTTGGCAATCGGCAACGTAATTAGCATGCCGAATATTACTTGGTATGTGAATTGGAACGAAATCGCTAATTCATAAGACCATTTGACAATTTTTTCCCAAGTTAGAATCAGAGCGAATATTGTAAGATGTAAATAGTCCATATCTCGGAAACTATAAGAGATAATGCAATTTGGCAATCGGCAATGTAATTAGCATGCCGAATATTACTTGGAAGGTGAATGTTAGTGAAATCGCTATTTCATAAGACCATTTTACAATTTTGGCCCAAGTTAGAAGCAGAGCCAATATTGTAAGATGTCGATGGTCCATATCTCGGAAACTATAAGAGATAATGCAATTTGGCAATAGCCAATGTAATTAGCATGCGGAATATTACTTGGAATGTGAATTGGAACGAAATCGCTAACTCATAAGACCATTTCAAAACTTTAGCCCAAGTTAGAAGCAGAGCCAATATTGTAAGATGTCGATGGTCCATATCTCGGAAACAATAAGAGATAATGCAATTTGGCAATAGGCAATGTAATTAGCACGGCGAATATTATTTGGAAGGTGAATTGGAACGAAATTGATAATCCATATGACTATTTTACAATTTTGACCCAAGTTAGAAACAGAGTCTAAGGTGTAAAATTACGATTGCCCATATCTCGGGAACCATAAGAGATAATGCAATTTGGCAATCGGCAACCTAATTAGCATACCGAATATTACTTGGAATGTGAAATGGAACGAAATCGCTAATTCATAAGACCATTTTACAACTTTAGCCCATGTCAGAAGCAGAGCCAATATTGTAAGATGTCGATGGTCCATATCTCGGAAACTATATGAGATAATGCAATTTGGCAATAAGCAATGTAATTAGCATGCCAAATATTACTTGGAATGTGAATTGGAACAAAATTGCTTATCCATAAGACTATTTTACAATTTTGACCCAAGTTAGAAACAGAGTCTAACGTGTAAAATTTCGATTGCCCATATCTCGGAAACTATAAGAGATAATGCAATTTGGCTATAGGCAATGTAATTAGCATGCCGAATATTACTTGGAAGGTGAATTGGAACGAAATCGCTAATTCATAAGACCATTTGACAATTTTGGATTAAGTTAGAAGCAGAGTGAATATTGTAAGATGTCGATAGTCCATATCTCGGAAACTATAAGAGATAATGCAATTTGGTAATAGGGTGCCAAATATTACTTGAAATGTGAATTGGAACGAAATTGCTAATCCATAAGTCTATTTTACAATTTTGACCCAAGTTAGAAACAGAGTCTAACGTGTAAATTTTCGATTGCCCATATCTCGGAAACTATAAGAGATAAGGCAATTTGGCAATCGGCAACGTAATTACCATGCCGAATATTACTTGGTATGTGAATTGGAACGAAATCGCTAATTCATAAGACAATTTTACAACTTTAGCCCATGTCAGAAGCAGAGCCAATATTGTAAGATGTCGATGGTCCATATCTCGGAAACTATATGAGATAATGCAATTTGGCAATAAGCAATGTAATTAGCATGCCAAATATCACTTGGAATGTGTATTAGAACGAAATCGCTAATTCATAGGACCATTTTACAATTTTGACAAAAGTTAGAAGCAGTGCCAATATTGTAAGATGTCGATAGTCCATATCTCGGAAACTATAAGAGATAATGCAATTTGGCAATAGGGTGCCAAATATTACTTGAAATGTGAATTGGAACGAAATTGGTAATCCATGAGACTATTTTGCAATTTTGACCCAAGTTAGAAACAGAGTCTAACGTGTAAATTTTCGATTGACCATATCTCGGAAACTATAAGAGATAATGCAATTTGGCAATCGGCAACGTAATTAGGATGCCAAATATTACTTGAAATGTGAATTGGAACGAAATTGGTATTCCGTGAGACTATTTTGTAATTTTGACCCAAGTTAGAAACAGAGTCTAACGTGTAAATTTTCGATTACCATATCTCGGAAACTATAAGAGATAAGGCAATTTGGCAATCGGCAACGTAATTAGTATGCCGAATATTACTTGGTATGTGAATTGGAACGAAATCGCTAATTCATAAGAACATTTGACAATTTTTTCCAAGTTAGAATCAGAGCGAATATTGTAAGATGTCGATAGTCCATATCTCGGAAACTATAAGAGATAATGCAATTTGGCAATCGGCAACGTAATTAGGATGCCGAATATTACTTGGAAAGTGAATTGGAACGAAATCGTTAATTCATAAGACAATTTTACAACTTTAGCCCATGTCAGAAGCAGAGCCAATATTGTAAGATGTCGATGGTCCATATCTCGGAAACTATATGAGATAATGCAATTTGGCAATAAGCAATGTAATTAGCATGCCAAATATTACTTGGAATGTGTATTGGATCGAAATCGCTAATTCATAAGACCATTTTACAACTCTAGCCCAAGTTAGAAGCAGAGCCTATATTGTAAGAATTCGATGGTCCATATCCCGGAAACTATAAGAGATAATGCAATTTGGCATTAGGTAATGTAATTAGCATGGCGAATATTATTTGGAAGGTGAATTGGAACTAAATCGCTAATTCATAAGACCATTTTACAATTTTGACCCAAGTTAGAAGCAGTGCCAATATTGTAAGATGTCGATAGTCCATATCTCGGAAACTATAAGAGATAAGGCAATTTGGCAATCGGCAACGTAATTAGCATGCCGAATATTACTTGGTATGTGAATTGGAACGAAATCGCTAATTCATAAGACCATTTTACAATTTTGGCCCAAGCTAGAAGCAGAGCCAATATTGTAAGATGTCGATGGTCCATATCTCGGAAACTATAAGAGATAATGCAATTTGGCAATAGCCAATGTAACTAGCATGCGGAATATTACTTGGAATGTGAATTGGAACGAAATCGCTAACTCATAAGACCATTTTAAAACTTTAGCCCAAGTTAGAAGCAGAGCCAATATTGTAAGATGTCGATGGTCCATATCTCGGAAACAATAAGAGATAATGCAATTTGGCAATAGGCAATGTAATTAGCACGGCGAATATTATTTGGAAGGTGAATTGGAACGAAATTGATAATCCATAAGACTATTTTACAATTTTGACCCAAGTTTGAAACAGAGTCTAAGGTGTAAAATTTCGATTGCCCATATCTCGGAAACTATAAGAGATAATGCAATTTGGCAATAAGCAATGTAATTAGCATGCCAAATATTACTTGGAATGTGTATTGGAACGAAATCGCTAATTCATAAGACCATTTTACAACTCTAGCCCAAGTTAGAAGCAGAGCCAATATTGTAAGATGTCGATGGTCCATATCCCGGAAACTATAAGAGATGATGCAATTAGGCATTAGCGTAATGTAATTAGCATGGCGAATATTATTTGGAAGGTGAATTGGAACGAAATCGCTAATTCATAAGACCATTTGACAATTTTTCCCAAGTTAGTATCAGAGCGAATATTGTAAGATGTCGATTGCCCATATCTCGGAAACTATAAGAGATAATGCAATTTGGCTATAGGCAATGTAATTAGCATGGCGAATATTACTTGGAAGGTGAATTGGAACGAAATCGCTAATTCATAAGACCATTTGACAATTTTGGATTAAGTTAGAAGCAGAGTGAATATTGTAAGATGTCGATAGTCCATATCTCGGAAACTATAAGAGATAGTGCAATTTGGCAATAGCCAATGTAACTAGCATGCCGAATATTACTTGGAATGTGAATTGGAACGAAATCGCTAATCCATAAGACCATTTTTCAACTTTAGCCCAAGTTAGAAGCAGAGCCAATATTGTAAGATGTCGATGGTACATTTCTCGGAAACTATAAGAGATAATGCTATTTGGCTATCGGCAACGTAATTATGATGCCGAATATTACTTGGAAAGTGAATTAGAACGAAATCGCTAATTCATAAGACAATTTTACAACTTTAGCCCATGTCAGAAGCAGAGCCAATATTGTAAGATGTCGATTGCCCATATCTCGGAAACTATAAGAGATAAGGCAATTTGGCAATCGGCAACGTAATTAGTATGCCGAATATTACTTGGAATGTGAATTGGAACGAAATCGCTAATCCATAAGACCATTTTTCAACTTTAGCCCAAGTTAGAAGCAGAGGCAATATTGTAAGATGTCGATGGTCCATTTCTCGGAAACTATAAGAGATAATGCAATTTGGCTATAGGCAATGTAATTAGCATGGCGAATATTACTTGGAAGGTGAATTGGAATGAAATTGCTAATTCATAAGACCATTTGACAATTTTGGCCCAAGTTAGAAGCAGAGCCAATATTGTAATATGTCGATGGGTCCATATCTCGGAAACTATAAGAGATTATGCAATTTGGCAACAAACAATGTAATTAGCATGGCGAATATTATTTGGAAGGTGAATTGGAACGAAATCGCTAATTCATAAGATCATTTTACAATTTTGACCCAAGTTAGAAGCTGAGCGAATATTGTAAGATGTCGATAGTCCATATCTCGGAAACTATAATAGATAATGCAATTTGACAATCGGCAACGTAATTAGCATGCCGAATATTACTTGGACTGTGAATTGGAACGAAATCGCTAATTCATAAGACCATTTTACAACTTTAGCCCAAGTTAGATGCAGAGCCAATATTGTAAGATGTCGATAGTCCATATCTCGGAAACTATAAGAGATAATGCTATTTGGCTATCGGCAACGTAATTATGATGCCGAATATGACTTGGAAAGTGAATTGGAACGGAATCGCTAATTCATAAGACAATTTTACAACTTTAGCCCATGTCAGAAGCAGAGCCAATATTGTAAGATGTCGATGGTCCATATCTCGGAAACTATAGGAGATAATGCAATTTGGCAATAAGCAATGTAATTAGCATGCCAAATATTACTTGGAATGTGAATTGGAACGAAATCGCTAATTCATAAGACCATTTTACAACTTTAGATCAAGTTAGATGCAGAGCCAATATTGTAAGATGTCGATAGTCCATATTTCGGAAACTATAAGAGATAATGCAATTTGGCAATAGGCAGTGTAATTAGCATGGCGAATATTCCTTGGAAAGTGAATTGGAACGAAATCGCTAATTCATAAGACAATTTTACAACTTTAGCCCATGTCAGAAGCAGAGCCAATATTGTAAGATGTCGATGGTCCATATCTCGGAAACTATAAGAGATAATGCAATTTGGCTATAGGCAATGTAATTAGCATGGCGAATATTACTTGGAAGGTGAATTGGAACGAAATCGCTAATTCATAAGACCATTTGACAATTTTGGCCTAAGTTAGAAGCAGAGCGAATATTGTAAGAAGTCGATAGTCCATATCTCGGAAACTATAAGAGATAATGCAATTTGGCAATCGGCAACGTAACTAGGATGCCGAATATTACTTGGAAAGTGAATTGGAACGAAATCGCTAATCCATAAGACCATTTTTCAACTTTAGCCTAAGTTAGAAGCAGAGCCAATATTGTAAGATGTCGATGGTCTATTTCTCGGAAACTATAAGAGATAATGCAATTTAGCTATAGGCAATGTAATTAGCATGGCGAATATTACTTGGAAGGTGAATTGGAACGAAATCGCTAATTCATAAGACCATTTGACAATTTTGGCCCAAGTTAGAAGCAGAGCCAATATTGTAAGATGTCGATAGTCCATATCTCGGAAACTATAAGAGATAATGCAATTTGGCAATCGGCAACGTAACTAGGATGCCGAATATTACTTGGAAAGTGAATTGGAACGAAATCGCTAATCCATAAGACCATTTGACAATTTTGGCCCAAGTTAGAAGCAGAGCCAATATTGTAAGATGTCGATAGTCCATATCTCGGAAACTATAAGAGATAATGCAATTTGGCTATAGGCAATGTAATTAGCATGGCGAATATTACTTGGAAGGTGAATTGGAACGAAATCGCTAATTCATAAGACAATTTTACAACTTTGGCCCATGTCAGAAGCAGAGCCAATATTGTAAGATGTCGACGGTCCATATCTCGGAAACTATAAGAGATAATGCAATTTGGCAATAGCCAATGTAACTAGCATGCCGAATATTACTTGGAATGTGAATTGGAACGAAATCGCTAATTCATAAGACCATTTTAAATCTTTAGCCCATGTCAGTAGCAGAGCCAATATTGTAAGATGTCGATGGTCCATTTCTCGGAAACTATAAGAGATAATGCAATTTGGCTCTAGGCAATGTAATTAGCATGGCGAATATTACTTGGAAGGTGAATTGGAACGAAATCGCTAATTCATAAGACAATTTGACAATTTTGGCCCAAGCTAGAAGCAGAGCCAATATTGTAAGATGTCGATGGTCCATATCTCGGAAACTATAAGAGATAATGCAATTTGGCAATAGCCAATGTAACTAGCATGCGGAATATTACTTGGAATGTGAATTGGAACGAAATCGCTAACTCATAAGACCATTTTAAAACTTTAGCCCAAGTTAGAAGCAGAGCCAATATTGTAAGATGTCGATGGTCCATATCTCGGAAACAATAAGAGATAATGCAATTTGGCAATAGGCAATGTAATTAGCACGGCGAATATTATTTGGAAGGTGAATTGGAACGAAATTGATAATCCATAAGACTATTTTACAATTTTGACCCAAGTTTGAAACAGAGTCTAAGGTGTAAAATTTCGATTGCCCATATCTGGGAAACTATAAGAGATAATGCAATTTGGCAATAAGCAATGTAATTAGCATGCCAAATATTACTTGGAATGTGTATTGGAACGAAATCGCCAATAGAGAAGACCATTTTACAATTTGGGCCCAAGTTAGAAGCAGAGCCAATATTGTAAGATGTCGATGGTCCATATCCCGGAAACTATAAGAGATGATGCAATTAGGCATTAGCGTAATGTAATTAGCATGGCGAATATTATTTGGAAGGTGAATTGGAACGAAATCGCTAATTCATAAGACCATTTGACAATTTTTCCCAAGTTAGTATCAGAGCGAATATTGTAAGATGTCGATTGCCCATATCTCGGAAACTATAAGAGATAATGCAATTTGGCTATAGGCAATGTAATTAGCATGGCGAATATTACTTGGAAGGTGAATTGGAACGAAATCGCTAATTCATAAGACCATTTGACAATTTTGGATTAAGTTAGAAGCAGAGTGAATATTGTAAGATGTCGATAGTCCATATCTCGGAAACTATAAGAGATAGTGCAATTTGGCAATAGCCAATGTAACTAGCATGCCGAATATTACTTGGAATGTGAATTGGAACGAAATCGCTAATCCATAAGACCATTTTTCAACTTTAGCCCAAGTTAGAAGCAGAGCCAATATTGTAAGATGTCGATGGTACATTTCTCGGAAACTATAAGAGATTATGCAATTTAGCAACAAACAATGTAATTAGCATGGCGAATATTATTTGGAAGGTGAATTGGAACGAAATCGCTAATTCATAAGATCATTTCACAATTTTGACCCAAGTTAGAAGCAGAGCGAATATTGTAAGATGTCGATAGTCCATATCTCGGAAACTAAAAGAGATAATGCAATTTGACAATCGGCAACGTAATCAGCATGCCGAATATTACTTGGAATGTGAATTGGAACGAAATCGCTAATTCATAAGACCATTTTACAACTTTAGCCCAAGTTAGATGCAGAGCCAATATTGTAAGATGTCGATAGTCCATATCTCGGAAACTATAAGAGATAATGCTATTTGGCTATCGGCAACGTAATTATGATGCCGAATATTACTTGGAAAGTGAATTAGAACGAAATCGCTAATCCATAAGACCATTTTTCAACTTTAGCCCAAGTTAGATGCAGAGCCAATATTGTAAGATGTCGATTGCCCATATCTCGGAAACTATAAGAGATAAGGCAATTTGGCAATCGGCAACGTAATTAGTATGCCGAATATTACTTGGAATGTGAATTGGAACGAAATCGCTAATCCATAAGACCATTTTTCAACTTTAGCCCAAGTTAGAAGCAGAGGCAATATTGTAAGATGTCGATGGTCCATTTCTCGGAAACTATAAGAGATAATGCAATTTGGCTATAGGCAATGTAATTAGCATGGCGAATATTACTTGGAAGGTGAATTGGAATGAAATTGCTAATTCATAAGACCATTTGACAATTTTGGCCCAAGTTAGAAGCAGAGCCAATATTGTAATATGTCGATGGGTCCATATCTCGGAAACTATAAGAGATTATGCAATTTGGCAACAAACAATGTAATTAGCATGGCGAATATTATTTGGAAGGTGAATTGGAACGAAATCGCTAATTCATAAGATCATTTTACAATTTTGACCCAAGTTAGAAGCAGAGCGAATATTGTAAGATGTCGATAGTCCATATCTCGGAAACTATAATAGATAATGCAATTTGACAATCGGCAACGTAATTAGCATGCCGAATATTACTTGGACTGTGAATTGGAACGAAATCGCTAATTCATAAGACCATTTTACAACTTTAGCCCAAGTTAGATGCAGAGCCAATATTGTAAGATGTCGATAGTCCATATCTCGGAAACTATAAGAGATAATGCTATTTGGCTATCGGCAACGTAATTATGATGCCGAATATGACTTGGAAAGTGAATTGGAACGGAATCGCTAATTCATAAGACAATTTTACAACTTTAGCCCATGTCAGAAGCAGAGCCAATATTGTAAGATGTCGATGGTCCATATCTCGGAAACTATAGGAGATAATGCAATTTGGCAATAAGCAATGTAATTAGCATGCCAAATATTACTTGGAATGTGAATTGGAACGAAATCGCTAATTCATAAGACCATTTTACAACTTTAGATCAAGTTAGATGCAGAGCCAATATTGTAAGATGTCGATAGTCCATATTTCGGAAACTATAAGAGATAATGCAATTTGGCAATAGGCAGTGTAATTAGCATGGCGAATATTCCTTGGAAAGTGAATTGGAACGAAATCGCTAATTCATAAGACAATTTTACAACTTTAGCCCATGTCAGAAGCAGAGCCAATATTGTAAGATGTCGATGGTCCATATCTCGGAAACTATAAGAGATAATGCAATTTGGCTATAGGCAATGTAATTAGCATGGCGAATATTACTTGGAAGGTGAATTGGAACGAAATCGCTAATTCATAAGACCATTTGACAATTTTGGCCTAAGTTAGAAGCAGAGCGAATATTGTAAGAAGTCGATAGTCCATATCTCGGAAACTATAAGAGATAATGCAATTTGGCAATCGGCAACGTAACTAGGATGCCGAATATTACTTGGAAAGTGAATTGGAACGAAATCGCTAATCCATAAGACCATTTTTCAACTTTAGCCTAAGTTAGAAGCAGAGCCAATATTGTAAGATGTCGATGGTCTATTTCTCGGAAACTATAAGAGATAATGCAATTTAGCTATAGGCAATGTAATTAGCATGGCGAATATTACTTGGAAGGTGAATTGGAACGAAATCGCTAATTCATAAGACCATTTGACAATTTTGGCCCAAGTTAGAAGCAGAGCCAATATTGTAAGATGTCGATAGTCCATATCTCGGAAACTATAAGAGATAATGCAATTTGGCAATCGGCAACGTAACTAGGATGCCGAATATTACTTGGAAAGTGAATTGGAACGAAATCGCTAATCCATAAGACCATTTGACAATTTTGGCCCAAGTTAGAAGCAGAGCCAATATTGTAAGATGTCGATAGTCCATATCTCGGAAACTATAAGAGATAATGCAATTTGGCTATAGGCAATGTAATTAGCATGGCGAATATTACTTGGAAGGTGAATTGGAACGAAATCGCTAATTCATAAGACAATTTTACAACTTTGGCCCATGTCAGAAGCAGAGCCAATATTGTAAGATGTCGACGGTCCATATCTCGGAAACTATAAGAGATAATGCAATTTGGCAATAGCCAATGTAACTAGCATGCCGAATATTACTTGGAATGTGAATTGGAACGAAATCGCTAATTCATAAGACCATTTTAAATCTTTAGCCCATGTCAGTAGCAGAGCCAATATTGTAAGATGTCGATGGTCCATTTCTCGGAAACTATAAGAGATAATGCAATTTGGCTATAGGCAATGTAATTAGCATGGCGAATATTACTTGGAAGGTGAATTGGAACGAAATCGCTAATTCATAAGACAATTTGACAATTTTGGCCCAAGTTAGAAGCAGAGCCAATATTGTAAGATGTTGATAGTCCATATCTCGGAAACTATAAGGGATAATGCAATATGGCAATCGGCAATGTAATTAGCATGCCGAATATTACTTGGAAGGTGAATTGGAGCGAAATCGCTATTTCATAAGACCATTTTACAATTTTGTCCCAATTTAGAAGCAGAGCCAATATTGTAAGATGTCGATGGTCCATATCTCGGAAACAATAAGAGATAATGCAATTTGGCAATAGGCAATGTAATTAGCACGGCGAATATTATTTGGAAGGTGAATTGGAACGAAATTGATAATCCATAAGACTATTCTACAATTTTGACCCAAGTTAGAAACAGAGTCTAAGGTGTAAAATTACGATTGCCCATATCTCGGAAACTATAAGAGATAATGCAATTTGGCAATCGGTAACCTAATTAGCATACCGAATATTACTTGGAATGAGAAATGGAACGAAATCGCTAATTCATAAGACCATTTTACAATTTTGACCCAAGTTTGAAACAGAGCCTAAGGTGTAAAATTTCGATTGCCCATATCTCGGAAACTATAAGAGATAATGTAATTTGGCTATAGACAATGTAATTAGCATGGCGAATATTACTTGGAAGGTGAATTGGAACGAAATCGCTAATTCATAAGACAATTTCACAACTTTAGCCCATGTCAGAAGCAGAGCCAATATTGTAAGATGTCGATAGTCCATATCTCGGAAACTATAAGAGATATTGCAATTTGGCAATCGGCAACGTAATTAGGGTGCCAAATATTACTTGAAATGTGAATTGGAACGAAATTGGTAATCCATGAGACTATTTTGCAATTTTGACCCAAGTTAGAAACAGAGTCAAACGTGTAAATTTTCGATTGACCATATCTCGGAAACTATAAGAGATAAGGCAATTTGGCAATCGGCAACGAAATTAGCATGCCGAATATTACTTGGTATGTGAATTGGAACGAAATCGCTAATTCATAAGACCATTTGACAATTTTTCCCAAGTTAGAATCAGAGCGAATATTGTAAGATGTGGATAGTCCATATCTCGGAAACTATAAGAGATAATGCAATTTGGCAATCGGCAACGTAATTAGGATGCCGAATATTACTTGGAAAGTGAATTGGAACGAAATCGCTAATTCACAAGACAATTTTACAACTTTAGCCCATGTCACAAGCAGAGCCAATATTGTAAGATGTCGATGGTCCATATCTCGGAAGCTATATGAGATAATGCAATTTGGCAATAAGCAATGTAATTAGCATGCCAAATATCACTTGGAATGTGTATTGGAACGAAATCGCTAATTCATAAGACCATTTTATAACTCTAGCCCAAGTTAGAAGCAGAGCCAATATTGTAAGATGGCGATGGTCCATATCCCGGAAACTATAAGAGATAATGCAATTTGGCATTAGGTAATGTAATTAGCATGGCGAATATTATTTGGAAGGTGAATTGGAACGAAATCGCTAATTCATAAGACCATATTACAATTTTGACCCAAGTTAGAAGCAGTGCCAATATTGTAAGATGTCGATAGTCCATATCTCGGAAACTATAAGAGATAATGCAATTTGGCAATCGGCAACGTAATTAGGGTGCCAAATATTACTTGAAATGTGAATTGGAACGAAATTGCTAATCCATAAGACTATTTTACAATTTTGACCCAAGTTAGAAACGGAGTCTAACGTGTAAATTTTCGATTGCCCATATCTCGGAAACTATAAGAGATAAGGCAATTTGGCAATCGGCAACGTAATTAGCATTCCGAATATTACTTGGTATGTGAATTGGAACGAAATCGCTAATTCATAAGACCATTTGACAATTTTTTCCCAAGTTAGAATCAGAGCGAATATTGTAAGATGTCGATAGTCCATATCTCGGAAACTATAAGAGATAATGCAATATGGCAATCGGCAACGTAATTAGCATGCCGAATATTACTTGGAAGGTGAATTGGAGCGAAATCGCTATTTCATAAGACCATTTTACAATTTTGGCCCAAGTTAGAAGCAGAGCCAATATTGTAAGATGTCGATGGTCCATATCTCGGAAACTATAAGAGATAATGCAATTTGGCAATAGCCAATGTAACTAGCATGCCGAATATTACTTGGAATGTGAATTGGAACGAAATCGCTAATTCATAAGACCATTTTAAAACTTTAGCCCAAGTTAGAAACAGAGCCAATATTGTAAGATGTCGATGGTCCATATCTCGGAAACAATAAGAGATAATGCCATTTGGCAATAGGCAATGTAATTAGCATGGCGAATATTATTTGGAAGGTGAATTGGAACGAAATTGATAATCCATAAGACTATTTTACAATTTTGACCCAAGTTAGAAACAGAGTCTAAGGTGTAAAATTACGATTGCCAATATCTCGGAAACTATAAGAGATAATGCAATTTGGCAATCGGCAACCTAATTAGCATACCGAATATTACTTGGAATGTGAAATGGAACGAAATCGCTAAATCATAAGACCATTTTACAATTTTGACCCAAGTTTGAAACAGAGCCTAAGGTGTAAAATTTCGATTGCCCATATCTCGGAAACTATAAGAGATAATGCAATTTGGCTATAGACAATGTAATTAGCATGGCGAATATTACTTGGAAGGTGAATTGGAACGAAATCGCTAATTCATAAGACCATTTTACAATTTTGACCCAAGTTAGAAGCAGAGCGAATATTTTCAGATGTCGATAGTCCATATCTCGGAAACTATAAGAGATAATGCAATTTGGCAATCGGCAACGTAATTAGCATGGCGAATATTATTTGGAAGGTGAATTGGAACGAAATCGCTAATTCATAAGACCATTTTACAATTTTGACCCAAGTTAGAAGCAGAGCGAATATTGTAAGATGTCGATAGTCCATACCTCGGAAACTAAAGAGATAATGCAATTTGGCAATCGGCATCGTAATTAGCATGCCGAATATTACTTGGAATGTGAATTGGAACGATATCGCTAATTCATAAGATTATTTTACAACTTTAGCCCAAGTTAGATGCAGAGCCAATATTGTAAGATGTCGATAGACCATATCTCGGAATCTATAAGAGATAATGCTATTTGGCTATCGGCAACGTAATTAGGACGCCGAATATTACTTGGAAAGTGGATTGGAACGAAATCGCTAATTCATAAGACAATTTCACAACTTTAGCCCATGTCAGAAGCAGAGCCAATATTGTAAGATGTCGATGGTCCATATCTCGGAAACTATAAGAGATAATTCAATTTGGCAATCGGCAACGTAATTAGGATGCCGAATATTACTTGGACTGTGAATTGGAACGAAATCGCTAATCCATAAGACCATTTTTCAACTTTAGCCCAAGTTAGAAGCAGAGCCAATATTGTAAGATGTCGATGGTCCATATCTCAAAAACTATAAGAGATAATGCAATTTGGCAATAAACAATGTAATTAGCATGGCGAATATTATTTGGAATGTGAATTGGAACGAAATCGCTGATTCATAAGACAATTTTACATCTTTAGCCCATGTCAGAATCAGAGCCAATATTGTAAGAAGTCGATGGTCCATATCTCGGAAACTATATGAGGTAATGCAATTTGGCAATAAGCAATGTAATTAGCATGCCAAATATTACTTGGAATGTGTATTGGAACGAAATCGCTAATTCATAAGACCATTTTACAACTCTAGCCCAAGTTAGAAGCAGAGCCAATATTCTAAGATGTCGATGGTATATATACCGCAAACTATAAGAGATAATGCAATTTGGCATTAGGTAATTTAATTAGCATGGCGAATATTATTTGGAAGGTGAAATGGAACGAAATCGCTAATTCATAAGATCATTTCAGAATTTTGACCCAAGTTAGAAGCAGTGCCAATATTGTAAGATGTCGATAGTCCATATCTCGGAAACTATAAGAGATATTGCAATTTGGCAATCTGCAACGTAATTAGGGTGCCAAATATTACTTGAAATGTGAATTGGAACGAAATTGGTAATCCATGAGACTATTTTGCAATTTTGACCCAATTTAGAAACAGAGTCTAACGTGTAAATTTTCGATTGACCATATCTCGGAAACTATAAGAGATAAGGCAATTTGGCAATCGGCAACGTAATTAGCATGCCGAATATTACTTGGTATGTGAATTGGAACGAAATCGCTAAATCATAAGACCATTTGACAATTTTTCCCAAGTTAGTATCAGAGCGAATATTGTAAGATGTCGATAGTCCATATCTCGGAAACTATAAGAGATAATGCAATTTGGCAATCGGCAACGTAATTAGGATGCCGAATATTACTTGGAAAGTGAATTGGAACGAAATCGCTAATTCACAAGACAATTTTACAACTTTAGCCCATGTCAGAAGCAGAGCCAATATTGTAAGATGTCGATGGTCCATATCTCGGAAACAAATGAGATAATGCAATTTGGCAATAAGCAATGTAATTAGCATGCCAAATATTACTTGGAATGTGTATTGGAACGAAATCGCTAATTCATAAGACCATTTTCTAACTCTAGCCCAAGTTAGAAGCAGAGCCAATATTGTAAGATGTCGATGGTCCATATCCCGGAAACTATAAGAGATAATGCAATTTGGCATTAGGTAATGTAATTAGCATGGCGAATATTACTTGGAATGTGTATTGGAACGAAATCGCTAATTCATAAGACCATTTTCTAACTCTAGCCCAAGTTAGAAGCAGAGCCAATATTGTAAGATGTCGATAGTCCACATCTCGGAAACTATAAGAGATAATGCAATTTGGCTATAGACAATGTAATTAGCATGGCGAATATTACTTGGAAGGTGAATTGGAACGAAATCGCTAATTCATAAGACCATTTGACAATTTTGGATTAAGTTATAAGCAGAGTGAATATTGTAAGATGTCGATATTCCATATCTCTTAAACTATAAGAGATAATACAATTTGGCAATCGACAACATAATTAGCATGGCGAATATTACTTGGAAGGTGAATTGGAACGAAATCGCTAATTCATAAGACCATTTTACAATTTTGACCCAAGTTAGAAGCAGAGCGAATATTGTCAGATGTCGATAGTCCATATCTCGGAAACTATAAGAGATAATGCAATTTGGCAATCGGCAACGTAATTAGCATGGCGATTATTATTTGGAAGGTGAATTGGAACGAAATCGCTAATTCATAAGATCATTTTACAATTTTGACCCAAGTTAGAAGCAGAGCGAATATTGTAAGATGTCGATAGTCCATATCTCGGAAAGTAAAAGAGATAATGCAATTTGGCAATCGGCAACGTAATTAGCATGCCGAATATTATTTGGAATGTGAATTGGAACGATATCGCTAATTCATAAGACCATTTTACAACTTTAGCCCAAGTTAGATGCAGAGCCAATATTGTAAGATGTCGATAGTCCATATCTCGGAATCTATAAGAGATAATGCTATTTGGCTATCGGCAACGTAATTAGGATGCCGAATATTACTTGGAAAGTGAATTGGAACGAAATCGCTAATTCATAAGACAATTTTACAATTTTAGCCCATGTCAGAAGCAGAGCCAATATTGTAAGATGTCGATGGTCCATATCTCGGAAACTATAAGAGATAATGCAATTTGGCAATCGGCAGCGTAATTAGGATGCCGAATATTACTTGGACTGTGAATTGGAACGAAATCGCTAATCCATAAGGCCATTTTTCAACTTTAGCCCAAGTTAGAAGCAGAGCCAATATTGTAAGATGTCGATGGTCCATATCTCGGAAACAATAAGAGATAATACAATTTGGCAATAGGCAATGTAATTAGCACGGTGAATATTATTTGGAAGGTGAATTGGAACGAAATTGATAATCCATAAGACTATCTTACAATTTTGACCCAAGTTAGAAACAGAGTCTAAGGTGTAAAATTACGATTGCCCATATCTCGTAAACTATAAGAGATAATGCAGTTTGGCAATCGGCAACCTAATTAGCATACCGAATATTACTTGGAATGTGGAATGGAACGAAATCGCTAATTCATAAGACCATTTTACAAATTTGACCCAAGTTTGAATCAGAGCCTAAGGTGTAAAATTTCGATTGCCCATATCTCGGAAACTATAAGAGATAATGCAATTTGGCTATAGACAATGTAATTAGCCTGGCGAATATTACTTGGAAGGTGAATTGGAACGAAATCGCTAATTCATAAGACCATTTGACAATTTTGGCCCAAGTTAGAAGCAGAGTCAATATTGTAACATGTCGATGGTCCATAACTCGGAAACTATAAGAGATTATGCAATTTGGCAATAAGCAATGTAATTAGCATGGCGAATATTATTTGGAAGGTGAATTGGAACGAAATCGCTAATTCATAAGACCATTTTACAATTTTGACCCAAGTTAGAAGCAGAGCGAATATTGTAAGATGTCGATAGTCCAAATCTCGGAATCTATAAGAGATAATGCTATTTGGCTATCGGCAACATAATTAGGATGCCGAATATTACTTGGAAAGTGAATTGGAACGAAATCGCTAATTCATAAGACAATTTTACAACTTTAGCCCATGTCAGAAGCAGAGCCAATATTGTAAGATGTCGATGGTCCATATCTCGAAACAATAAGAGATAATGCAATTTGACAATAGGCAATGTAATTAGCACGGCGAATATTATTTGGAAGGTGAATTGGAACGAAATTGATAATCCAAAAGACTATTTTACAATTTTGACCCAAGTTAGAAACAGAGTCTAAGGTGTAAAATTACGATTGCCCATATCTCGGAAACTATAAGAGATAATGCAATTTGGCTATAGACAATGTAATTAGCATGGCGAATATTACTTCGAAGGTGAATTGGAACGAAATCGCTAATTCATAAGACCATTTGACAATTTTGGATTAAGTTATAAGCAGAGTGAATATTGTAAGATGTCGATAGTCCATATCTCGGAAACTATAAGAGATAATACAATTTGGCAATCGACAACACAATTAGCATGGCGAATATTACTTGGAAGGTGAATTGGAACGAAATCGCTAATTCATAAGACCATTTTACAATTTTGACCCAAGTTAGAAGCAGAGCGAATATTGTAAGATGTCGATAGTCCATATCTCGGAAACTTTAAGAGATAATACAATTTGGCAATCGACAGCATAATTAGCATGGCGAATATTACTTGGAAGGTGAATTGGAACGAAATCGCTAATTCATAAGACCATTTGACAATTTTGACCCAAGTTAGAAGCAGAGCGAATATTGTAAGATGTCGATAGTCCATATCTCGGAAACTATAAGAGATAATGCAATTTGGCAATCGGCAACGTAATTAGCATGCCGAATATTACTTGGAATGTGAATTGGAACGAAATCGCTAATTCATAAGACCATTTTACAACTTTAGCCCAAGTTAGATGCAGAGCCAATATTGTAAGATGTCGATAGTCCAAATCTCGGAATCTATAAGAGATAATGCTATTTGGCTATCGGCAACGTAATTAGGATGCCGAATATTGCTTGGAAAGTGAATTGGAACGAAATCGCTAATCCATAAGACCATTTTTCAACTTTAGCCCAAGTTAGAAGCAGAGCCAATATTGTAAGATGTCGATGGCCCATATCTCGGAAACTATAAGGGATAATGCAATTTGGCAATCGGTCACGTAATTAGGATGCCGAATATTACTTGAACTGTGAATTGGAACGAAATCGCTAATCCATAAGACCATTTTTCAACTTTAGCCCAAGTTAGAAGCAGAGCCAATATTGTAAGATGTCGATGGTCCATATCTCGGAAACTATAAGAGATAATGCAATTTGGCTATAGGCAATATAATTAGCATGGCAAATATTACTTGGAAGGTGAATTGGAACGAAATCGCTAATTCATAAGACAATTTTACAACTTTAGACCATGTCAGAAGCAGAGCCAATATTGTAAGATGTCGATGGTCCATATCTCGAAACAATAAGAGATAAAGCAATTTGACAATAGGCAATGTAATTAGCACGGCGAATATTATTTGGAAGGTGAATTGGAACGAAATCGCTAATTCATACGACCATTTGACAATTTTTCCCAAGTTAGAATCAGAGCTAATATTGTAATATGTCGATAGTCCATATCTCGGAAACTATAAGAGATAATGCAATTTGGCAATCGGCAATGTAATTAGCATGCCGAATATTAATTGGAAGGTGAATTGGAACGAAATCGCTATTTCATAAGACCATTTTACAATTTTGACCCAAGTTTGAAACAGAGTCTAAGGTGTAAAATTTCGATTGCCATATCTCGGAAACTATAAGAGATAATGCAATTTGGCTATAGGCAATATAATTAGCATGGCGAATATTACTTGGAAGGTGAATTGGAACGAAATCGCTAATTCATAAGACCATTTGACAATTTTGGCCTAAGTTAGAAGCAGAGCGAATATTGAAAGATGTCGATAGTCCATATCCCGGAAACTATAAGAGATAATGCAATTTGGCATTAGGTAATGTAATTAGCATGGCAAATATTATTTGGAATTTGAATTGGAACGAAATCGCTAATTCATAAGACCATTTTACAATTTTGACCCAAGTTAGAAGCAGTGCAAATATTGTAAGATGTCGATAGTCCATATCTCGGAAACTATAAGAGATAATGCAATTTGGCAATCGGCAACGTAATTAGTGTGCCAAATATTACTTGAAATGTGAATTGGAACGAAATTGCTAATCCATAAGACTATTTTACAATTTTGACCGAAGTTAGAAACAGAGTCTAACGTGTAAATTTTCGATTGCCCATACCTAGGAAACTATAAGAGATAATGCAATTTGGCATTCGGCAACGTAATTAGGATGCCGAATATTACTTGGTATGTGAATTGGAACGAAATCGCTAATTCATAAGATCATTTGACAATTTTAGCCCATGTCAGAAGCAGAGCCAATATTGTAAGATGTCGATGGTCCATATCTCGGAAACTATAAGAGATAATGCAATTTGGCAATCGGCAGCGTAATTAGGATGCCGAATATTACTTGGACTGTGTATTGGAACGAAATCGCTAATCCATAAGGCCATTTTTCAACTTTAGCCCAAGTTAGATGCAGAGCCAATATTGTAAGATGTCGATAGTCCATATCTCGGAATCTATAAGAGATAATGCTATTTGGCTATCGGCAACGTAATTAGGATGCCGAATATTACTTGGAAAGTGAATTGGAACGAAATCGCTAATTCATAAGACAATTTTACAATTTTAGCCCATGTCAGAAACAGAGCCAATATTGTAAGATGTCGATGGTCCATATCTCGGAAACTATAAGAGATAATGCAATTTGGCAATCGGCAGCGTAATTAGGATGCCGAATATTACTTGGACTGTTAATTGGAACGAAATCGCTAATCCATAAGGCCATTTTTCAACTTTAGCCCAAGTTAGAAGCAGAGCCAATATTGTAAGATGTCGATGGTCCATATCTCGGAAACAATAAGAGATAATACAATTTGGCAATAGGCAATGTAATTAGCACGGTGAATATAATTTGGAAGGTGAATTGGAACGAAATTGATAATCCATAAGACTATCTTACAATTTTGACCCAAGTTAGAAACAGAGTCTAAGGTGTAAAATTACGATTGCCCATATCTCGTAAACTATAAGAGATAATGCAGTTTGGCAATCGGCAACCTAATTAGCATACCGAATATTACTTGGAATGTGAAATGGAACGAAATCGCTAATCCATAAGACCATTTTTCAACTTTAGCCCAAGTTAGAAGCAGAGCCAATATTGTAAGATGTCGATGGTCCATATCTCGGAAACTATAAGGGATAGTGCAATTTGGCAATCGGTCACGTAATTAGGATGCCGAATATTACTTGAACTGTGAATTGGAACGAAATCGCTAATCCATAAGACCATTTTTCAACTTTAGCCCAAGTTAGAAGCAGAGCCAATATTGTAAGATGTCGATGGTCCATATCTCGGAAACTATAAGAGATAATGCAATTTGGCTATAGGCAATATAATTAGCATGGCAAATATTACTTGGAAGGTGAATTGGAACGAAATCGCTAATTCATAAGACAATTTTACAACTTTAGACCATGTCAGAAGCAGAGCCAATATTGTAAGATGTCGATGGTCCATATCTCGAAACAATAAGAGATAAAGCAATTTGACAATAGGCAATGTAATTAGCACGGCGAATATTATTTGGAAGGTGAATTGGAACGAAATCGCTAATTCATACGACCATTTGACAATTTTTCCCAAGTTAGAATCAGAGCTAATATTGTAATATGTCGATAGTCCATATCTCGGAAACTATAAGAGATAATGCAATTTGGCAATCGGCAATGTAATTAGCATGCCGAATATTACTTGGAAGGTGAATTGGAACGAAATCGCTATTTCATAAGACCATTTTACAATTTTGACCCAAGTTTGAAACAGAGTCTAAGGTGTAAAATTTCGATTGCCATATCTCGGAAACTATAAGAGATAATGCAATTTGGCTATAGGCAATATAATTAGCATGGCGAATATTACTTGGAAGGTGAATTGGAACGAAATCGCTAATTCATAAGACCATTTGACAATTTTGGCCTAAGTTAGAAGCAGAGCGAATATTGAAAGATGTCGATAGTCCATATCCCGGAAACTATAAGAGATAATGCAATTTGGCAATCGGCAACGTAATTAGTGTGCCAAATATTACTTGAAATGTGAATTGGAACGAAATTGCTAATCCATAAGACTATTTTACAATTTTGACCGAAGTTAGAAACAGAGTCTAACGTGTAAATTTTCGATTGCCCATACCTCGGAAACTATAAGAGATAATGCAATTTGGCATTCGGCAACGTAATTAGGATGCCGAATATTACTTGGAAGGTGAATTGGAACGAAATCGCTAATTCATAAGACCATTTGACAATTTTGGATTAAGTTAGAAGCAGAGTGAATATTGTAAGATGTCGATAGTCCATATCTCGGAAACTATAAGAGATAGTGCAATTTGGCAATAGCCAATGTAACTAGCATGCCGAATATTACTTGGAATGTGAATTGGAACGAAATCGCTAATCCATAAGACCATTTTTCAACTTTAGCCCAAGTTAGAAGCAGAGCCAATATTGTAAGATGTCGATGGTACATTTCTCGGAAACTATAAGAGATTATGCAATTTAGCAACAAACAATGTAATTAGCATGGCGAATATTATTTGGAAGGTGAATTGGAACGAAATCGCTAATTCATAAGATCATTTCACAATTTTGACCCAAGTTAGAAGCAGAGCGAATATTGTAAGATGTCGATAGTCCATATCTCGGAAACTAAAAGAGATAATGCAATTTGACAATCGGCAACGTAATCAGCATGCCGAATATTACTTGGAATGTGAATTGGAACGAAATCGCTAATTCATAAGACCATTTTACAACTTTAGCCCAAGTTAGATGCAGAGCCAATATTGTAAGATGTCGATAGTCCATATCTCGGAAACTATAAGAGATAATGCTATTTGGCTATCGGCAACGTAATTATGATGCCGAATATTACTTGGAAAGTGAATTAGAACGAAATCGCTAATTCATAAGACAATTTTACAACTTTAGCCCATGTCAGAAGCAGAGCCAATATTGTAAGATGTCGATTGCCCATATCTCGGAAACTATAAGAGATAAGGCAATTTGGCAATCGGCAACGTAATTAGTATGCCGAATATTACTTGGAATGTGAATTGGAACGAAATCGCTAATCCATAAGACCATTTTTCAACTTTAGCCCAAGTTAGAAGCAGAGGCAATATTGTAAGATGTCGATGGTCCATTTCTCGGAAACTATAAGAGATAATGCAATTTGGCTATAGGCAATGTAATTAGCATGGCGAATATTACTTGGAAGGTGAATTGGAATGAAATTGCTAATTCATAAGACCATTTGACAATTTTGGCCCAAGTTAGAAGCAGAGCCAATATTGTAATATGTCGATGGGTCCATATCTCGGAAACTATAAGAGATTATGCAATTTGGCAACAAACAATGTAATTAGCATGGCGAATATTATTTGGAAGGTGAATTGGAACGAAATCGCTAATTCATAAGATCATTTTACAATTTTGACCCAAGTTAGAAGCAGAGCGAATATTGTAAGATGTCGATAGTCCATATCTCGGAAACTATAATAGATAATGCAATTTGACAATCGGCAACGTAATTAGCATGCCGAATATTACTTGGACTGTGAATTGGAACGAAATCGCTAATTCATAAGACCATTTTACAACTTTAGCCCAAGTTAGATGCAGAGCCAATATTGTAAGATGTCGATAGTCCATATCTCGGAAACTATAAGAGATAATGCTATTTGGCTATCGGCAACGTAATTATGATGCCGAATATGACTTGGAAAGTGAATTGGAACGGAATCGCTAATTCATAAGACAATTTTACAACTTTAGCCCATGTCAGAAGCAGAGCCAATATTGTAAGATGTCGATGGTCCATATCTCGGAAACTATAGGAGATAATGCAATTTGGCAATAAGCAATGTAATTAGCATGCCAAATATTACTTGGAATGTGAATTGGAACGAAATCGCTAATTCATAAGACCATTTTACAACTTTAGATCAAGTTAGATGCAGAGCCAATATTGTAAGATGTCGATAGTCCATATTTCGGAAACTATAAGAGATAATGCAATTTGGCAATAGGCAGTGTAATTAGCATGGCGAATATTCCTTGGAAAGTGAATTGGAACGAAATCGCTAATTCATAAGACAATTTTACAACTTTAGCCCATGTCAGAAGCAGAGCCAATATTGTAAGATGTCGATGGTCCATATCTCGGAAACTATAAGAGATAATGCAATTTGGCTATAGGCAATGTAATTAGCATGGCGAATATTACTTGGAAGGTGAATTGGAACGAAATCGCTAATTCATAAGACCATTTGACAATTTTGGCCTAAGTTAGAAGCAGAGCGAATATTGTAAGAAGTCGATAGTCCATATCTCGGAAACTATAAGAGATAATGCAATTTGGCAATCGGCAACGTAACTAGGATGCCGAATATTACTTGGAGAGTGAATTGGAACGAAATCGCTAATCCATAAGACCATTTTTCAACTTTAGCCTAAGTTAGAAGCAGAGCCAATATTGTAAGATGTCGATGGTCTATTTCTCGGAAACTATAAGAGATAATGCAATTTAGCTATAGGCAATGTAATTAGCATGGCGAATATTACTTGGAAGGTGAATTGGAACGAAATCGCTAATTCATAAGACCATTTGACAATTTTGGCCCAAGTTAGAAGCAGAGCCAATATTGTAAGATGTCGATAGTCCATATCTCGGAAACTATAAGAGATAATTCAATTTGGCAATCGGCAACGTAACTAGGATGCCGAATATTACTTGGAAAGTGAATTGGAACGAAATCGCTAATCCATAAGACCATTTGACAATTTTGGCCCAAGTTAGAAGCAGAGCCAATATTGTAAGATGTCGATAGTCCATATCTCGGAAACTATAAGAGATAATGCAATTTGGCTATAGGCAATGTAATTAGCATGGCGAATATTACTTGGAAAGTGAATTGGAACGAAATCGCTAATTCATAAGACAATTTTACAACTTTGGCCCATGTCAGAAGCAGAGCCAATATTGTAAGATGTCGACGGTCCATATCTCGGAAACTATAAGAGATAATGCAATTTGGCAATAGCCAATGTAACTAGCATGCCGAATATTACTTGGAATGTGAATTGGAACGAAATCGCTAATTCATAAGACCATTTTAAATCTTTAGCCCATGTCAGTAGCAGAGCCAATATTGTAAGATGTCGATGGTCCATTTCTCGGAAACTATAAGAGATAATGCAATTTGGCTATAGGCAATGTAATTAGCATGGCGAATATTACTTGGAAGGTGAATTGGAACGAAATCGCTAATTCATAAGACAATTTGACAATTTTGGCCCAAGTTAGAAGCAGAGCCAATATTGTAAGATGTTGATAGTCCATATCTCGGAAACTATAAGGGATAATGCAATATGGCAATCGGCAATGTAATTAGCATGCCGAATATTACTTGGAAGGTGAATTGGAGCGAAATCGCTATTTCATAAGACCATTTTACAATTTTGGCCCAAGTTAGAAGCAGAGCCAATATTGTAAGATGTCGATGGTCCATATCTCGGAAACAATAAGAGATAATGCAATTTGGCAATAGGCAATGTAATTAGCACGGCGAATATTATTTGGAAGGTGAATTGGAACGAAATTGATAATCCATAAGACTATTCTACAATTTTGACCCAAGTTAGAAACAGAGTCTAAGGTGTAAAATTACGATTGCCCATATCTCGGAAACTATAAGAGATAATGCAATTTGGCAATCGGCAACCTAATTAGCATACCGAATATTACTTGGAATGTGAAATGGAACGAAATCGCTAATTCATAAGACCATTTTACAATTTTGACCCAAGTTTGAAACAGAGCCTAAGGTGTAAAATTTCGATTGCCCATATCTCGGAAACTATAAGAGATAATGTAATTTGGCTATAGACAATGTAATTAGCATGGCGAATATTACTTGGAAGGTGAATTGGAACGAAATCGCTAATTCATAAGACAATTTCACAACTTTAGCCCATGTCAGAAGCAGAGCCAATATTGTAAGATGTCGATAGTCCATATCTCGGAAACTATAAGAGATATTGCAATTTGGCAATCGGCAACGTAATTAGGGTGCCAAATATTACTTGAAATGTGAATTGGAACGAAATTGGTAATCCATGAGACTATTTTGCAATTTTGACCCAAGTTAGAAACAGAGTCAAACGTGTAAATTTTCGATTGACCATATCTCGGAAACTATAAGAGATAAGGCAATTTGGCAATCGGCAACGAAATTAGCATGCCGAATATTACTTGGTATGTGAATTGGAACGAAATCGCTAATTCATAAGACCATTTGACAATTTTTCCCAAGTTAGAATCAGAGCGAATATTGTAAGATGTCGATAGTCCATATCTCGGAAACTATAAGAGATAATGCAATTTGGCAATCGGCAACGTAATTAGGATGCCGAATATTACTTGGAAAGTGAATTGGAACGAAATCGCTAATTCACAAGACAATTTTACAACTTTAGCCCATGTCACAAGCAGAGCCAATATTGTAAGATGTCGATGGTCCATATCTCGGAAGCTATATGAGATAATGCAATTTGGCAATAAGCAATGTAATTAGCATGCCAAATATCACTTGGAATGTGTATTGGAACGAAATCGCTAATTCATAAGACCATTTTATAACTCTAGCCCAAGTTAGAAGCAGAGCCAATATTGTAAGATGGCGATGGTCCATATCCCGGAAACTATAAGAGATAATGCAATTTGGCATTAGGTAATGTAATTAGCATGGCGAATATTATTTGGAAGGTGAATTGGAACGAAATCGCTAATTCATAAAACCATATTACAATTTTGACCCAAGTTAGAAGCAGTGCCAATATTGTAAGATGTCGATAGTCCATATCTCGGAAACTATAAGAGATAATGCAATTTGGCAATCGGCAACGTAATTAGGGTGCCAAATATTACTTGAAATGTGAATTGGAACGAAATTGCTAATCCATAAGACTATTTTACAATTTTGACCCAAGTTAGAAACGGAGTCTAACGTGTAAATTTTCGATTGCCCATATCTCGGAAACTATAAGAGATAAGGCAATTTGGCAATCGGCAACGTAATTAGCATTCCGAATATTACTTGGTATGTGAATTGGAACGAAATCGCTAATTCATAAGACCATTTGACAATTTTTTCCCAAGTTAGAATCAGAGCGAATATTGTAAGATGTCGATAGTCCATATGTCGGAAACTATAAGAGATAATGCAATATGGCAATCGGCAACGTAATTAGCATGCCGAATATTACTTGGAAGGTGAATTGGAGCGAAATCGCTATTTCATAAGACCATTTTACAATTTTGGCCCAAGTTAGAAGCAGAGCCAATATTGTAAGATGTCGATAGACCATATCTCGGAAACTATAAGAGATAATGCAATTTGGCAATAGCCAATGTAACTAGCATACCGAATATTACTTGGAATGTGAATTGGAACGAAATCGCTAATTCATAAGACCATTTTAAAACTTTAGCCCAAGTTAGAAACAGAGCCAATATTGTAAGATGTCGATGGTCCATATCTCGGAAACAATAAGAGATAATGCCATTTGGCAATAGGCAATGTAATTAGCATGGCGAATATTATTTGGAAGGTGAATTGGAACGAAATTGATAATCCATAAGACTATTTTACAATTTTGACCCAAGTTAGAAACAGAGTCTAAGGTGTAAAATTACGATTGCCAATATCTCGGAAACTATAAGAGATAATGCAATTTGGCAATCGGCAACCTAATTAGCATACCGAATATTACTTGGAATGTGAAATGGAACGAAATCGCTAAATCATAAGACCATTTTACAATTTTGACCCAAGTTTGAAACAGAGCCTAAGGTGTAAAATTTCGATTGCCCATATCTCGGAAACTATAAGAGATAATGCAATTTGGCTATAGACAATGTAATTAGCATAGCGAATATTACTTGGAAGGTGAATTGGAACGAAATCGCTAATTCATAAGACCATTTTACAATTTTGACCCAAGTTAGAAGCAGAGCGAATATTTTCAGATGTCGATAGTCCATATCTCGGAAACTATAAGAGATAATGCAATTTGGCAATCGGCAACGTAATTAGCATGGCGAATATTATTTGGAAGGTGAATTGGAACGAAATCGCTAATTCATAAGACCATTTTACAATTTTGACCCAAGTTAGAAGCAGAGCGAATATTGTAAGATGTCGATAGTCCATACCTCGGAAACTAAAAGAGATAATGCAATTTGGCAATCGGCATCGTAATTAGCATGCCGAATATTACTTGGAATGTGAATTGGAACGATATCGCTAATTCATAAGATCATTTTACAACTTTAGCCCAAGTTAGATGCAGAGCCAATATTGTAAGATGTCGATAGACCATATCTCGGAATCTATAAGAGATAATGCTATTTGGCTATCGGCAACGTAATTAGGACGCCGAATATTACTTGGAAAGTGGATTGGAACGAAATCGCTAATTCATAAGACAATTTCACAACTTTAGCCCATGTCAGAAGCAGAGCCAATATTGTAAGATGTCGATGGTCCATATCTCGAAAACTATAAGAGATAATTCAATTTGGCAATCGGCAACGTAATTAGGATGCCGAATATTACTTGGACTGTGAATTGGAACGAAATCGCTAATCCATAAGACCATTTTTCAACTTTAGCCCAAGTTAGAAGCAGAGCCAATATTGTAAGATGTCGATGGTCCATATCTCAAAAACTATAAGAGATAATGCAATTTGGCAATAAACAATGTAATTAGCATGGCGAATATTATTTGGAATGTGAATTGGAACGAAATCGCTGATTCATAAGACAATTTTACATCTTTAGCCCATGTCAGAATCAGAGCCAATATTGTAAGAAGTCGATGGTCCATATCTCGGAAACTATATGAGGTAATGCAATTTGGCAATAAGCAATGTAATTAGCATGCCAAATATTACTTGGAATGTGTATTGGAACGAAATCGCTAATTCATAAGACCATTTTACAACTCTAGCCCAAGTTAGAAGCAGAGCCAATATTGTAAGATGTCGATGGTATATATACCGCAAACTATAAGAGATAATGCAATTTGGCATTAGGTAATTTAATTAGCATGGCGAATATTATTTGGAAGGTGAAATGGAACGAAATCGCTAATTCATAAGATCATTTCAGAATTTTGACCCAAGTTAGAAGCAGTGCCAATATTGTAAGATGTCGATAGTCCATATCTCGGAAACTATAAGAGATATTGCAATTTGGCAATCTGCAACGTAATTAGGGTGCCAAATATTACATGAAATGTGAATTGGAACGAAATTGGTAATCCATGAGACTATTTTGCAATTTTGACCCAAGTTAGAAACAGAGTCTAACGTGTAAATTTTCGATTGACCATATCTCGGAAACTATAAGAGATAAGGCAATTTGGCAATCGGCAACGTAATTAGCATGCCGAATATTACTTGGTATGTGAATTGGAACGAAATCGCTAAATCATAAGACCATTTGACAATTTTTCCCAAGTTAGTATCAGAGCGAATATTGTAAGATGTCGATAGTCCATATCTCGGAAACTATAAGAGATAATGCAATTTGGCAATCGGCAACGTAATTAGGATGCCGAATATTACTTGGAAAGTGAATTGGAACGAAATCGCTAATTCACAAGACAATTTTACAACTTTAGCCCATGTCAGAAGCAGAGCCAATATTGTAAGATGTCGATGGTCCATATCTCGGAAACAAATGAGATAATGCAATTTGGCAATAAGCAATGTAATTAGCATGCCAAATATTACTTGGAATGTGTATTGGAACGAAATCGCTAATTCATAAGACCATTTTCTAACTCTAGCCCAAGTTAGAAGCAGAGCCAATATTGTAAGATGTCGATGGTCCATATCCCGGAAACTATAAGAGATAATGCAATTTGGCATTAGGTAATGTAATTAGCATGGCGAATATTACTTGGAATGTGTATTGGAACGAAATCGCTAATTCATAAGACCATTTTCTAACTCTAGCCCAAGTTAGAAGCAGAGCCAATATTGTAAGATGTCGATAGTCCACATCTCGGAAACTATAAGAGATAATGCAATTTGGCTATAGACAATGTAATTAGCATGGCGAATATTACTTGGAAGGTGAATTGGAACGAAATCGCTAATTCATAAGACCATTTGACAATTTTGGATTAAGTTATAAGCAGAGTGAATATTGTAAGATGTCGATATTCCATATCTCTTAAACTATAAGAGATAATACAATTTGGCAATCGACAACATAATTAGCATGGCGAATATTACTTGGAAGGTGAATTGGAACGAAATCGCTAATTCATAAGACCATTTTACAATTTTGACCCAAGTTAGAAGCAGAGCGAATATTGTAAGATGTCGATAGTCCATATCTCGGAAACTATAAGAGATAATGCAATTTGGCAATCGGCAACGTAATTAGGATGCCGAATATTACTTGGAAAGTGAATTGGAACGAAATCGCTAATTCACAAGACAATTTTACAACTTTAGCCCATGTCAGAAGCAGAGCCAATATTGTAAGATGTCGATGGTCCATATCTCGGAAACAAATGAGATAATGCAATTTGGCAATAAGCAATGTAATTAGCATGCCAAATATTACTTGGAATGTGTATTGGAACGAAATCGCTAATTCATAAGACCATTTTCTAACTCTAGCCCAAGTTAGAAGCAGAGCCAATATTGTAAGATGTCGATGGTCCATATCCCGGAAACTATAAGAGATAATGCAATTTGGCATTAGGTAATGTAATTAGCATGGCGAATATTACTTGGAATGTGTATTGGAACGAAATCGCTAATTCATAAGACCATTTTCTAACTCTAGCCCAAGTTAGAAGCAGAGCCAATATTGTAAGATGTCGATAGTCCACATCTCGGAAACTATAAGAGATAATGCAATTTGGCTATAGACAATGTAATTAGCATGGCGAATATTACTTGGAAGGTGAATTGGAACGAAATCGCTAATTCATAAGACCATTTGACAATTTTGGATTAAGTTATAAGCAGAGTGAATATTGTAAGATGTCGATATTCCATATCTCTTAAACTATAAGAGATAATACAATTTGGCAATCGACAACATAATTAGCATGGCGAATATTACTTGGAAGGTGAATTGGAACGAAATCGCTAATTCATAAGACCATTTGACAATTTTGGATTAAGTTATAAGCAGAGTGAATATTGTAAGATGTCGATATTCCATATCTCGGAAACTATAAGAGATAATGCAATTTGGCAATCGGCAACGTAATTAGCATGGCGATTATTATTTGGAAGGTGAATTGGAACGAAATCGCTAATTCATAAGATCATTTTACAATTTTGACCCAAGTTAGAAGCAGAGCGAATATTGTAAGATGTCGATAGTCCATATCTCGGAAAGTAAAAGAGATAATGCAATTTGGCAATCGGCAACGTAATTAGCATGCCGAATATTATTTGGAATGTGAATTGGAACGATATCGCTAATTCATAAGACCATTTTACAACTTTAGCCCAAGTTAGATGCAGAGCCAATATTGTAAGATGTCGATAGTCCATATCTCGGAATCTATAAGAGATAATGCTATTTGGCTATCGGCAACGTAATTAGGATGCCGAATATTATTTGGAAAGTGAATTGGAACGAAATCGCTAATTCATAAGACAATTTTACAATTTTAGCCCATGTCAGAAGCAGAGCCAATATTGTAAGATGTCGATGGTCCATATCTCGGAAACTATAAGAGATAATGCAATTTGGCAATCGGCAGCGTAATTAGGATGCCGAATATTACTTGGACTGTGAATTGGAACGAAATCGCTAATCCATAAGGCCATTTTTCAACTTTAGCCCAAGTTAGAAGCAGAGCCAATATTGTAAGATGTCGATGGTCCATATCTCGGAAACAATAAGAGATAATACAATTTGGCAATAGGCAATGTAATTAGCACGGTGAATATTATTTGGAAGGTGAATTGGAACGAAATTGATAATCCATAAGACTATCTTACAATTTTGACCCAAGTTAGAAACAGAGTCTAAGGTGTAAAATTACGATTGCCCATATCTCGTAAACTATAAGAGATAATGCAGTTTGGCAATCGGCAACCTAATTAGCATACCGAATATTACTTGGAATGTGGAATGGAACGAAATCGCTAATTCATAAGACCATTTTACAAATTTGACCCAAGTTTGAATCAGAGCCTAAGGTGTAAAATTTCGATTGCCCATATCTCGGAAACTATAAGAGATAATGCAATTTGGCTATAGACAATGTAATTAGCCTGGCGAATATTACTTGGAAGGTGAATTGGAACGAAATCGCTAATTCATAAGACCATTTGACAATTTTGGCCCAAGTTAGAAGCAGAGTCAATATTGTAACATGTCGATGGTCCATAACTCGGAAACTATAAGAGATTATGCAATTTGGCAATAAGCAATGTAATTAGCATGGCGAATATTATTTGGAAGGTGAATTGGAACGAAATCGCTAATTCATAAGACCATTTTACAATTTTGACCCAAGTTAGAAGCAGAGCGAATATTGTAAGATGTCGATAGTCCAAATCTCGGAATCTATAAGAGATAATGCTATTTGGCTATCGGCAACATAATTAGGATGCCGAATATTACTTGGAAAGTGAATTGGAACGAAATCGCTAATTCATAAGACAATTTTACAACTTTAGCCCATGTCAGAAGCAGAGCCAATATTGTAAGATGTCGATGGTCCATATCTCGAAACAATAAGAGATAATGCAATTTGACAATAGGCAATGTAATTAGCACGGCGAATATTATTTGGAAGGTGAATTGGAACGAAATTGATAATCCAAAAGACTATTTTACAATTTTGACCCAAGTTAGAAACAGAGTCTAAGGTGTAAAATTACGATTGCCCATATCTCGGAAACTATAAGAGATAATGCAATTTGGCTATAGACAATGTAATTAGCATGGCGAATATTACTTCGAAGGTGAATTGGAACGAAATCGCTAATTCATAAGACCATTTGACAATTTTGGATTAAGTTATAAGCAGAGTGAATATTGTAAGATGTCGATAGTCCATATCTCGGAAACTATAAGAGATAATACAATTTGGCAATCGACAACATAATTAGCATGGCGAATATTACTTGGAAGGTGAATTGGAACGAAATCGCTAATTCATAAGACCATTTTACAATTTTGACCCAAGTTAGAAGCAGAGCGAATATTGTAAGATGTCGATAGTCCATATCTCGGAAACTTTAAGAGATAATACAATTTGGCAATCGACAGCATAATTAGCATGGCGAATATTACTTGGAAGGTGAATTGGAACGAAATCGCTAATTCATAAGACCATTTGACAATTTTGACCCAAGTTAGAAGCAGAGCGAATATTGTAAGATGTCGATAGTCCATATCTCGGAAACTATAAGAGATAATGCAATTTGGCAATCGGCAACGTAATTAGCATGCCGAATATTACTTGGAATGTGAATTGGAACGATATCGCTAATTCATAAGACCATTTTACAACTTTAGCCCAAGTTAGAAGCAGAGCCAATATTGTAAGATGTCGATAGTCCAAATCCCGGAATCTATAAGAGATAATGCTATTTGGCTATCGGCAACGTAATTAGGATGCCGAATATTACTTGGAAAGTGAATTGGAACGAAATCGCTAATCCATAAGACCATTTTTCAACTTTAGCCCAAGTTAGAAGCAGAGCCAATATTGTAAGATGTCGATGGCCCATATCTCGGAAACTATAAGGGATAATGCAATTTGGCAATCGGTCACGTAATTAGGATGCCGAATATTACTTGAACTGTGAATTGGAACGAAATCGCTAATCCATAAGACCATTTTTCAACTTTAGCCCAAGTTAGAAGCAGAGCCAATATTGTAAGATGTCGATGGTCCATATCTCGGAAACTATAAGAGATAATGCAATTTGGCTATAGGCAATATAATTAGCATGGCAAATATTACTTGGAAGGTGAATTGGAACGAAATCGCTAATTCATAAGACAATTTTACAACTTTAGACCATGTCAGAAGCAGAGCCAATATTGTAAGATGTCGATGGTCCATATCTCGAAACAATAAGAGATAAAGCAATTTGACAATAGGCAATGTAATTAGCACGGCGAATATTATTTGGAAGGTGAATTGGAACGAAATCGCTAATTCATACGACCATTTGACAATTTTTCCCAAGTTAGAATCAGAGCTAATATTGTAATATGTCGATAGTCCATATCTCGGAAACTATAAGAGATAATGCAATTTGGCAATCGGCAATGTAATTAGCATGCCGAATATTAATTGGAAGGTGAATTGGAACGAAATCGCTATTTCATAAGACCATTTTACAATTTTGACCCAAGTTTGAAACAGAGTCTAAGGTGTAAAATTTCGATTGCCATATCTCGGAAACTATAAGAGATAATGCAATTTGGCTATAGGCAATATAATTAGCATGGCGAATATTACTTGGAAGGTGAATTGGAACGAAATCGCTAATTCATAAGACCATTTGACAATTTTGGCCTAAGTTAGAAGCAGAGCGAATATTGAAAGATGTCGATAGTCCATATCCCGGAAACTATAAGAGATAATGCAATTTGGCATTAGGTAATGTAATTAGCATGGCAAATATTATTTGGAAGGTGAATTGGAACGAAATCGCTAATTCATAAGACCATTTTACAATTTTGACCCAAGTTAGAAGCAGTGCAAATATTGTAAGATGTCGATAGTCCATATCTCGGAAACTATAAGAGATAATGCAATTTGGCAATCGGCAACGTAATTAGTGTGCCAAATATTACTTGAAATGTGAATTGGAACGAAATTGCTAATCCATAAGACTATTTTACAATTTTGACCGAAGTTAGAAACAGAGTCTAACGTGTAAATTTTCGATTGCCCATACCTCGGAAACTATAAGAGATAATGCAATTTGGCATTCGGCAACGTAATTAGGATGCCGAATATTACTTGGTATGTGAATTGGAACGAAATCGCTAATTCATAAGATCATTTGACAATTTTAGCCCATGTCAGAAGCAGAGCCAATATTGTAAGATGTCGATGGTCCATATCTCGGAAACTATAAGAGATAATGCAATTTGGCAATCGGCAGCGTAATTAGGATGCCGAATATTACTTGGACTGTGTATTGGAACGAAATCGCTAATCCATAAGGCCATTTTTCAACTTTAGCCCAAGTTAGATGCAGAGCCAATATTGTAAGATGTCGATAGTCCATATCTCGGAATCTATAAGAGATAATGCTATTTGGCTATCGGCAACGTAATTAGGATGCCGAATATTACTTGGAAAGTGAATTGGAACGAAATCGCTAATTCATAAGACAATTTTACAATTTTAGCCCATGTCAGAAACAGAGCCAATATTGTAAGATGTCGATGGTCCATATCTCGGAAACTATAAGAGATAATGCAATTTGGCAATCGGCAGCGTAATTAGGATGCCGAATATTACTTGGACTGTGAATTGGAACGAAATCGCTAATCCATAAGGCCATTTTTCAACTTTAGCCCAAGTTAGAAGCAGAGCCAATATTGTAAGATGTCGATGGTCCATATCTCGGAAACAATAAGAGATAATACAATTTGGCAATAGGCAATGTAATTAGCACGGTGAATATAATTTGGAAGGTGAATTGGAACGAAATTGATAATCCATAAGACTATCTTACAATTTTGACCCAAGTTAGAAACAGAGTCTAAGGTGTAAAATTACGATTGCCCATATCTCGTAAACTATAAGAGATAATGCAGTTTGGCAATCGGCAACCTAATTAGCATACCGAATATTACTTGGAATGTGAAATGGAACGAAATCGCTAATCCATAAGACCATTTTTCAACTTTAGCCCAAGTTAGAAGCAGAGCCAATATTGTAAGATGTCGATGGTCCATATCTCGGAAACTATAAGGGATAGTGCAATTTGGCAATCGGTCACGTAATTAGGATGCCGAATATTACTTGAACTGTGAATAGGAACGAAATCGCTAATCCATAAGACCATTTTTCAACTTTAGCCCAAGTTAGAAGCAGAGCCAATATTGTAAGATGTCGATGGTCCATATCTCGGAAACTATAAGAGATAATGCAATTTGGCTATAGGCAATATAATTAGCATGGCAAATATTACTTGGAAGGTGAATTGGAACGAAATCGCTAATTCATAAGACAATTTTACAACTTTAGACCATGTCAGAAGCAGAGCCAATATTGTAAGATGTCGATGGTCCATATCTCGAAACAATAAGAGATAAAGCAATTTGACAATAGGCAATGTAATTAGCACGGCGAATATTATTTGGAAGGTGAATTGGAACGAAATCGCTAATTCATACGACCATTTGACAATTTTTCCCAAGTTAGAATCAGAGCTAATATTGTAATATGTCGATAGTCCATATCTCGGAAACTATAAGAGATAATGCAATTTGGCAATCGGCAATGTAATTAGCATGCCGAATATTACTTGGAAGGTGAATTGGAACGAAATCGCTATTTCATAAGACCATTTTACAATTTTGACCCAAGTTTGAAACAGAGTCTAAGGTGTAAAATTTCGATTGCCATATCTCGGAAACTATAAGAGATAATGCAATTTGGCTATAGGCAATATAATTAGCATGGCGAATATTACTTGGAAGGTGAATTGGAACGAAATCGCTAATTCATAAGACCATTTGACAATTTTGGCCTAAGTTAGAAGCAGAGCGAATATTGAAAGATGTCGATAGTCCATATCCCGGAAACTATAAGAGATAATGCAATTTGGCATTAGGTAATGTAATTAGCATGGCAAATATTATTTGGAAGGTGAATTGGAACGAAATCGCTAATTCATAAGACCATTTTACAATTTTGACCCAAGTTAGGAGCAGTGCAAATATTGTAAGAAGTCGATAGTCCATATCTCGGAAACTATAAGAGATAATGCAATTTGGCAATCGGCAACGTAATTAGTGTGCCAAATATTACTTGAAATGTGAATTGGAACGAAATTGCTAATCCATAAGACTATTTTACAATTTTGACCGAAGTTAGAAACAGAGTCTAACGTGTAAATTTTCGATTGCCCATACCTCGGAAACTATAAGAGATAATGCAATTTGGCATTCGGCAACGTAATTAGGATGCCGAATATTACTTGGTATGTGAATTGGAACGAAATCGCTAATTCATAAGATCATTTGACAATTTTAGCCCATGTCAGAAGCAGAGCCAATATTGTAAGATGTCGATGGTCCATATCTCGGAAACTATAAGAGATAATGCAATTTGGCAATCGGCAACGTAATTAGTGTGCCAAATATTACTTGAAATGTGAATTGGAACGAAATTGCTAATCCATAAGACTATTTTACAATTTTGACCGAAGTTAGAAACAGAGTCTAACGTGTAAATTTTCGATTGCCCATACCTCGGAAACTATAAGAGATAATGCAATTTGGCATTCGGCAACGTAATTAGGATGCCGAATATTACTTGGTATGTGAATTGGAACGAAATCGCTAATTCATAAGATCATTTGACAATTTTAGCCCATGTCAGAAGCAGAGCCAATATTGTAAGATGTCGATGGTCCATATCTCGGAAACTATAAGAGATAATTCAATTTGGCAATCGGCAGCGTAATTAGGATGCCGAATATTACTTGGACTGTGTATTGGAACGAAATCGCTAATCCATAAGGCCATTTTTCAACTTTAGCCCAAGTTAGATGCAGAGCCAATATTGTAAGATGTCGATAGTCCATATCTCGGAATCTATAAGAGATAATGCTATTTGGCTATCGGCAACGTAATTAGGATGCCGAATATTACTTGGAAAGTGAATTGGAACGAAATCGCTAATTCATAAGACAATTTTACAATTTTAGCCCATGTCAGAAGCAGAGCCAATATTGTAAGATGTCGATGGTCCATATCTCGGAAACTATAAGAGATAATGCAATTTGGCAATCGGCAGCGTAATTAGGATGCCGAATATTACTTGGACTGTGAATTGGAACGAAATCGCTAATCCATAAGGCCATTTTTCAACTTTAGCCCAAGTTAGAAGCAGAGCCAATATTGTAAGATGTCGATGGTCCATATCTCGGAAACAATAAGAGATAATACAATTTGGCAATAGGCAATGTAATTAGCACGGTGAATATAATTTGGAAGGTGAATTGGAACGAAATTGATAATCCATAAGACTATCTTACAATTTTGACCCAAGTTGGAAACAGAGTCTAAGGTGTAAAATTACGATTGCCCATATCTCGTAAACTATAAGAGATAATGCAGTTTGGCAATCGGCAACCTAATTAGCATACCGAATATTACTTGGAATGTGAAATGGAACGAAATCGCTAATCCATAAGACCATTTTTCAACTTTAGCCCAAGTTAGAAGCAGAGCCAATATTGTAAGATGTCGATGGTCCATATCTCGGAAACTATAAGGGATAATGCAATTTGGCAATCGGTCACGTAATTAGGATGCCGAATATTACTTGAACTGTGAATTGGAACGAAATCGCTAATCCATAAGACCATTTTTCAACTTTAGCCCAAGTTAGAAGCAGAGCCAATATTGTAAGATGTCGATGGTCCATATCTCGGAAACTATAAGAGATAATGCAATTTGGCTATAGGCAATATAATTAGCATGGCAAATATTACTTGGAAGGTGAATTGGAGCGAAATCGCTAATTCATAAGACAATTTTACAACTTTAGACCATGTCAGAAGCAGAGCCAATATTGTAAGATGTCGATGGTCCATATCTCGAAACAATAAGAGATAAAGCAATTTGACAATAGGCAATGTAATTAGCACGGCGAATATTATTTGGAAGGTGAATTGGAACAAAATCGCTAATTCATACGACCATTTGATAATTTTTCCCAAGTTAGAATCAGAGCTAATATTGTAATATGTCGATAGTCCATATCTCGGAAACTATAAGAGATAATGCAATTTGGCAACCGGCAATGTAATTAGCATGCCGAATATTACTTGGAAGGTGAATTGGAACGAAATCGCTATTTCATAAGACCATTTTACAATTTTGACCCAAGTTTGAAACAGAGTCTAAGGTGTAAAATTTCGATTGCCATATCTCGGAAACTATAAGAGATAATGCAATTTGGCTATAGGCAATATAATTAGCATGGCGAATATTACTTGGAAGGTGAATTGGAACGAAATCGCTAATTCATAAGACCATTTGACAATTTTGGCGTAAGTTAGAAGCAGAGCGAATATCGAAAGATGTCGATAGTCCATATCCCGGAAACTATAAGAGATAATGCAATTTGGCATTAGGTAATGTAATTAGCATGGCAAATATTATTTGGAAGGTGAATTGGAACGAAATCGCTAATTCATAAGACCATTTTACAATTTTGACCCAAGTTAGAAGCAGTGCAAATATTGTAAGATGTCGATAGTCCATATCTCGGAAACTATAAGAGATAATGCAATTTGGCAATCGGCAACGTAATTAGTGTGCCAAATATTACTTGAAATGTGAATTGGAACGAAATTGCTAATCCATAAGACTATTTTACAATTTTGACCGAAGTTAGAAACAGAGTCTAACGTGTAAATTTTCGATTGCCCATACCTCGGAAACTATAAGAGATAATGCAATTTGGCAATCGGCAGCGTAATTAGGATGCCGAATATTACTTGGACTGTGTATTGGAACGAAATTGCTAATCCATAAGGCCATTTTTCAACTTTAGCCCAAGTTAGATGCAGAGCCAATATTGTAAGATGTCGATAGTCCATATCTCGGAATCTATAAGAGATAATGCTATTTGGCTATCGGCAACGTAATTAGGATGCCGAATATTACTTGGAAAGTGAATTGGAACGAAATCGCTAATTCATAAGACAATTTTACAATTTTAGCCCATGTCAGAAGCAGAGCCAATATTGTAAGATGTCGATGGTCCATATCTCGGAAACTATAAGAGATAATGCAATTTGGCAATCGGCAGCGTAATTAGGATGCCGAATATTACTTGGACTGTGAATTGGAACGAAATCGCTAATCCATAAGGCCATTTTTCAGCTTTAGCCCAAGTTAGAAGCAGAGCCAATATTGTAAGATGTCGATGGTCCATATCTCGGAAACAATAAGAGATAATACAATTTGGCAATAGGCAATGTAATTAGCACGGTGAATATAATTTGGAAGGTGAATTGGAACGAAATTGATAATCCATAAGACTATCTTACAATTTTGACCCAAGTTAGAAACAGAGTCTAAGGTGTAAAATTACGATTGCCCATATCTCGTAAACTATAAGAGATAATGCAGTTTGGCAATCGGCAACCTAATTAGCATACCGAATATTACTTGGAATGTGAAATGAAACGAAATCGCTAATTCATAAGACCATTTTACAATTTTGACCCAAGTTTGAATCAGAGCCTAAGGTGTAAAATTTCGATTGCCCATATCTCGGAAACTATAAGAGATAATGCAATTTGGCTATAGACAATGTAATTAGCCTGGCGAATATTACTTGGAAGGTGAATTGGAACGAAATCGCTAATTCATAAGACCATTTGACAATTTTGGCCCAAGTTAGAAGCAGAGTCAATATTGTAAGATGTCGATGGTCCATTACTCGGAAACTATAAGAGATTATGCAATTTGGCAATAAGCAATGTAATTAGCATGGCGAATATTATTTGGAAGGTGAATTGGAACGAAATCGCTAATTCATAAGACCATTTTACAATTTTGACCCAAGTTAGAAGCAGAGCGAATATTGTAAGATGTCGATAGTCCAAATCTCGGAATCTATAAGAGATAATGCTATTTGGCTATCGGCAACGTAATTAGGATGCCGAATATTACTTGGAAAGTGAATTGGAACGAAATCGCTAATTCATAAGACAATTTTACAACTTTAGCCCATGTCAGAAGCAGAGCCAATATTGTAAGATGTCGATGGTCCATATCTCGAAACAATAAGAGATAATGCAATTTGACAATAGGCAATGTAATTAGCACGGCGAATATTATTTGGAAGGTGAATTGGAACGAAATTGATAATCCAAAAGACTATTTTACAATTTTGACCCAAGTTAGAAACAGAGTCTAAGGTGTAAAATTACGATTGCCCATATCTCGGAAACTATAAGGGATAATGCAATTTGGCAATCGGCAACCTAATTAGCATACCGAATATTACTTGGAATGTGAAATGGAACGAAATCGCTAATTCATAAGACCATTTTACAATTTTGACCCAAGTTTGAAACAGAGCCTAAGGTGTAAAATTTCGATTGCCCATATCTCGGAAACTATAAGAGATAATGCAATTTGGCTATAGACAATGTAATTAGCATGGCGAATATTACTTGGAAGGTGAATTGGAACGAAATCGCTAATTCATAAGACCATTTGACAATTTTGGATTAAGCTATAAGCAGAGTGAATTTTGTAAGATGTCGATAGTCCATATCTCGGAAACTATAAGAAATAATACAATTTGGCAATCGACAACATAATTAGCATGGCGAATATTACTTGGAAGGTGAATTGGAACGAAATCGCTAATTCATAAGACCATTTTACAATTTTGACCCAAGTTAGAAGCAGAGCGAATATTGTAAGATGTCGATAGTCCATATCTCGGAAACTATAAGAGATAATGCAATTTGGCAATCGGCAACGTAATTAGCATGCCGAATATTACTTGGAATGTGAATTGGAACGATATCGCTAATTCATAAGACCATTTTACAACTTTAGCCCAAGTTAGATGCAGAGCCAATATTGTAAGATGTCGATAGTCCAAATCTCGGAATCTATAAGAGATAATGCTATTTGGCTATCGGCAACGTAATTAGGATACCGAATATTACTTGGAAAGTGAATTGGAACGAAATCGCTAATCCATAAGACCATTTTTCAACTTTAGCCCAAGTTAGAAGCAGAGCCAATATTGTAAGATGTCGATGGTCCATATCTCGGAAACTATAAGGGATAATGCAATTTGGCAATCGGTCACGTAATTAGGATGCCGAATATTACTTGAACTGTGAATTGGAACGAAATCGCTAATCCATAAGACCATTTTTCAACTTTAGCCCAAGTTAGAAGCAGAGCCAATATTGTAAGATGTCGATGGTCCATATCTCGGAAACTATAAGAGATACTGCAATTTGGCTATAGGCAATATAATTAGCATGGCAAATATTACTTGGAAGGTGAATTGGAACGAAATCGCTAATTCATAAGACAATTTTACAACTTTAGCCCATGTCAGAAGCAGAGCCAATATTGTAAGATGTCGATGGTCCATATCTCGAAACAATAAGAGATAATGCAATTTGACAATAGGCAATGTAATTAGCACGGCGAATATTATTTGGAAGGTGAATTGGAACGAAATCGCTAATTCATACGACCATTTGACAATTTTTCCCAAGTTAGAATCAGAGCTAATATTGTAATATGTCGATAGTCCATATCTCGGAAACTATAAGAGATAATGCAATTTGGCAATCGGCAATGTAATTAGCATGCCGAATATTACTTGGATGGTGAATTGGAACGAAATCGCTATTTCATAAGACCATTGTACAATTTTGACCCAAGTTTGAAACAGAGTCTAAGGTGTAAAATTTCGATTGCCATATCTCGGAAACTATAAGAGCTAATGCAATTTGGCTATAGGCAATGTAATTAGCATGGCGAATATTACTTGGAAGGTGAATTGGAACGAAATCGCTAATTCATAAGACCATTTGACAATTTTGGCCTAAGTTAGAAGCAGAGCGAATATTGAAAGATGTCGATAGTCCATATCCCGGAAACTATAAGAGATAATGCAATTTGGCATTAGGTAATGTAATTAGCATGGCAAATATTATTTGGAAGGTGAATTGGAACGAAATCGCTAATTCATAAGACCATTTTACAATTTTGACCCAAGTTAGAAGCAGTGCAAATATTGTAAGATGTCGATAGTCCATATCTCGGAAACTATAAGAGATAATGCAATTTGGCAATCGGCAACGTAATTAGGGTGCCAAATATTACTTGAAATGTGAATTGGAACGAAATTGCTAATCCATAAGTCTATTTTACAATTTTGACCGAAGTTAGAAACAGAGTCTAACGTGTAAATTTTCGATTGCCCATATCTCGGAAACTATAAGAGATAATGCAATTTGGCATTCGGCAACGTAATTAGGATGCCGAATATTACTTGGTATGTGAATTGGAACGAAATCGCTAATTCATAAGATCATTTGACAATTTTTTCCCAAGTTAGAATCATAGCGAATATTGTAAGATGTCGATAGTCCATATCTCGGAAACTATAAGAGATAATGCAATTTGGCAATAGGCAATGTAATTAGCATGCCGAATATTACTTGGAAGGTTAATTGGAACGAAATCGCTATTTCATAAGACCATTTTACAATTTTGGCCCAAGTTAGAAGCAGAGCCAATATTGTAAGATGTCGATGGTCCATATCTCGGAAACTATAAGAGATAATGCAATTTGGCAATAGCCAATGTAACTAGCATGCCGAATATTACTTGGAATGTGAATTGGAACGAAATCGCTAATTCATAAAACCATTTTAAAACTCTAGCCCAAGTTAGAAGCAGAGCCAATATTGTAAGATGTCGATGGTCCATATCTCGGAAACTATAAGAGATAATGCAATTTGGCAATAGGTAATGTATTTAGCATGGCGAATATTATTTGGAAGGTGAATTGGAACGAAATTGATAATCCATAAGACTATTTTACAATTTTGACCCAAGTTAGAAACAGAGCCTAAGGTGTAAAATTTCGATTGCCCATATCTCGGAAACTATAAGAGATAACGCAATTTGGCAATCGGCAACGTAATTAGCATGCCGAATATTACTTGGTATGTGAATTGGAACGAAATCGCTAATTCATAAGACCATTTGACAATTTTTTCCCAAGTTAGAATCATAACGAATATTGTACGATGTCGATAGTCCATATCTCGGAAACTATAAGAGATAATGCAATATGGCAAACGGCAATGTAATTAGCATGCCGAATATTACTTGGTATGTGAATTGGAACGATATCGCAAATTCATAAGACCATTTGACAACTTTTTCCCAAGTTAGAATCAGAGCGAATATTGTAAGATGTCGATAGTCCATATCTCGGAAACTATAAGAGATAATACAATTTGGCAATAGCCAATGTAACTAGCATGCCGAATATTACTTGGAATGTGAATTGGAACGAAATCGCTAATTCATAAGACCATTTTAAAACTTTAGCCCAAGTTAGAAGCAGAGCCAATATTGTAAGATGTCGATGGTCCATATCTCGGAAACAATAAGAGATAATGCAATTTGGCAATAGGCAATGTAATTAGCACGGCGAATATTATTTGGAAGGTGAATTGGAACGAAATTGATAATCCATAAGACTATTTTACAATTTTGACCCAAGTTTGAAACAGAGTCTAAGGTGTAAAATTTCGATTGCCCATATCTCGGAAACTATAAGAGATAATGCAATTTGGCATTAGGTAATGTAATTAGCATGGCGAATATTATTTGGAAGGTGAATTGGAACGAAATCGCTAATTCATAAGACCATTTTACAATTTTGACCCAAGTTAGAAGCAGTGCCAATATTGTAAGATGTCGATAGTCCATATCTCGGAAACTATAAGAGATAATGCAATTTGGCAATCGGCAACGTAATTAGGGTGCCAAATATTACTTGAAATGTGAATTGGAACGAAATTACTAATCCATAAGACTATTTTACAATTTTGACCCAAGTTAGAAACAGAGTCTAACGTGTAAATTTTCTATTGCCCATATCTCGGAAACTATAAGAGATAATGCAATTTGGCAATCGGCAACGTAATTAGGGTGCCAAATATTACTTGAAATGTGAATTGGAACGAAATTGGTAATCCATGAGACTATTTTGCAATTTTGACCCAAGTTAGAAACAGAGTCTAACGTGTAAATTTTCGATTGACCATATCTCGGAAACTATAAGAGATAAGGCAATTTGGCAATCGGCAACGTAATTAGCATGCCGAATATTACTTGGTATGTGAATTGGAACGAAATCGCTAATTCATAAGACCATTTGACAATTTTTCCCAAGTTAGAATCAGAGCGAATATTGTAAGATGTCGATAGTCCATATCTCGGAAACTATAAGAGATAATGCAATTTGGCAATCGGCAACTTAATTAGGATGCCGAATATTACTTGGAAAGTGAATTGGAACGAAATCGCTGATTCATAAGACAATTTTACAACTTTAGCCCATGTCAGAAGCAGAGCCAATATTGTAAGATGTCGATGGTCCATATCTCGGAAACTATATGAGATAATGCAATTTGGCAATAAGCAATGTAATTAGCATGCCAAATATTACTTGGAATGTGTATTGGAACGAGATCGCTAATTCATAATACCATTTTACAACTCTAGCCCAAGTTAGAAGCAGAGCCAATATTGTAAGATGTCGATGGTCCATATCCCGGAAACTATAAGAGATGATGCAATTAGGCACTAGCGTAATGTAATTAGCATGGCGAATATTATTTGGAAGGTTAATTGGAACGAAATCGCCAATTCATAAGACCATTTGACAATTTTGGCCCAAGTTAGAAGCAGAGCCAATATTGTAAGATGTCGATGGTCCATATCTCGGAAACTATTAGAGATAATGCAATTTGGCAATCGACAACATAATTAGCATGGCGAATATTACTTGGAAGGTGAATTGGAACGAAATCGCTAATTCATAAGACCATTTGACAATTTTGGCCCAAGTTAGAAGCAGAGCCAATATTGTAAGATGTCGATGGTCCATATCTCGGAAACTATAAGAGATAATGCAATTTGGCAATCGACAACATAATTAGCATGGCGAATATTACTTGGAAGGTGAATTGGAACGAAATCGCTAATTCATAAGACCATTTGACAATTTTGGATTAAGTTAGAAGCAGAGTGAATATTGTAAGATGTCGATAGTCCATATCTTGGAAACTATAAGAGATAATGCAATTTGGCAATCGACAACATAATTAGCATAGCGAATATTACTTGGAAGGTGAATTGGAACGAAATCGCTAATTCATAAGACCATTTGACAATTTTGGTCCAAGTTAGAAGCAGAGCCAATATTGTAAGATGTCGATGGTCCATATCTCGGAAACTATAAGAGATTATGCAATTTGGCAACAAGCAATGTAATTAGCATGGCGAATATTATTAGGAAGGTGAATTGGAACGAAATCGCTAATTCATAAGATCATTTTACAATTTTGACCCAAGTTAGAAGCAGTGCCAATATTGTAAGATATCGATAGTCCATATCTCGGAAATTATAAGAGATAATGCAATTTGGCAATCGGCAACGTAATTAGGGTGCCAAATATTACTTGAAATGTGAATTGGAACGAAATTGCTTATCCATAAGACTATTTTACAATTTTGACCCAAGTTAGAAACAGAGTCTAACGTGTAAATTTTCGATTGCCCATATCTGGGAAACTATAAGAGATAAGGCAATTTGGCAATCGGCAACGTAATTAGCATGACGAATATTACTTGGTATGTGAATTGGAACGAAATCGCTAATTCATAAGACCATTTGACAATTTTTTCCCAAGTTAGAATCAGAGCGAATATTGTAAGATGTCGATAGTCCATATCTCGGAAACTATAAGAGATAATGCAATATGGCAATCGGCAATGTAATTAGCATGCCGAATATTACTTGGTATGTGAATTGGAACGATATCGCTAATTCATAAGACCATTTGACAACTTTTTCCCAAGTTAGAATCAGAGCCAATATTGTAAGATGTCGATAGTCCATATCTCGGAAACTATAAGAGATAATGCAATTTGGCAATAGCCAATGTAACCAGCATGCCGAATATTACTTGGAATGTGAATTGGAACGAAATCGCTAATTCATAAGACCATTTTAAAACTTTAGCCCAAGTTAGAAGCAGAGCCAATATTGTAAGATGTCGATGGTCCATATCTCGGAAACAATAAGAGATAATGCAATTTGGCAATAGGCAATGTAATTAGCACGGCGAATATTATTTGGAAGGTGAATTGGAACGAAATTGATAATCCATAAGACTATTTTACAATTTTGACCCAAGTTTGAAACAGAGTCTAAGGTGTAAAATTTCGATTGCCCATATCTCGGAAACTATAAGAGATAATGCAATTTGGCAATAAGCAATGTAATTAGCATGCCAAATATTACTTGGAATGTGTATTGGAACGAAATCGCTAATTCATAAGACCATTTTACAACTCTAGCCCAAGTTAGAAGCAGAGCCAATATTGTAAGATGTCGATGGTCTATATCCCGGAAACTATAAGAGATGATGCAATTAGGCATTAGCGTAATGTAATTAGCATGGCGAATATTATTTGGAAGGTGAATTGGAACGAAATCGCTAATTCATAAGACCATTTGACAATTTTGGAACAAGTTAGAAGCAGAGCCAATATTGTAAGATGTCGATAGTCCATATCTCGGAAACTATAAGAGATAATGCAATTTGGCAATCGGCAACGTAATTAGGGTGCCAAATATTACTTGAAATATGAATTGGAACGAAATTGGTAATCCATGAAACTATTTTGCAATTTTGACCCAAGTTAGAAACAGAGTCTAACGTGTAAATTTTCGATTGACCATATCTCGGAAACTATAAGAGATAATGCAATTTGGCAATAGCCAATGTAACCAGCATGCCGAATATTACTTGGTATGTGAATTGGAACGAAATCGCTAATTCATAAGACCATTTGACAATTTTTTCCCAAGTTAGAATCAGAGCGAATATTGTAAGATGTCGATAGTCCATATCTCGGAAACTATAAGAGATAATGCAATATGGCAATAGGCAATGTAATTAGCATGCCGAATATTACTTGGTATGTGAATTGGAACGATATCGCTAATTCATAAGACCATTTGACAACTTTTTCCCAAGTTAGAATCAGAGCCAATATTGTAAGATGTCGATAGTCCATATCTCGGAAACTATAAGAGATAATGCAATTTGGCAATAGCCAATGTAACCAGCATGCCGAATATTACTTGGAATGTGAATTGGAACGTAATCGCTAATTCATAAGACCATTTTAAAACTTTAGCCCAAGTTAGAAGCAGAGCCAATATTGTAAGATATCGATGGTCCATATCTCGGAAACAATAAGAGATAATGCAATTTGGCAATAGGCAATGTAATTAGCACGGCAAATATTATTTGGAAGGTGAATTGGAACGAAATTGATAATCCATAAGACTATTTTACAATTTTGACCCAAGTTTGAAACAGAGTCTAAGGTGTAAAAATTCGATTGCCCATATCTCGGAAACTATAAGAGATAATGCAATTTGGCATTAGGTAATGTAATTAGCATGGCGAATATTATTTGGAAGGTGAATTGGAACGAAATCGCTAATTCATAAGACCATTTTACAATTTTGACCCAAGTTAGAAGCAGTGCCAATATTGTAAGATGTCGATAGTCCATATCTCGGAAACTATAAGAGATAATGCAATTTGGCAATCGGCAACGTAATTAGGGTGCCAAATATTACTTGAAATGTGAATTGGAACGAAATTACTAATCCATAAGACTATTTTACAATTTTGACCCAAGTTAGAAACAGAGTCTAACGTGTAAATTTTCGATTGCCCATATCTCGGAAACTATAAGAGATAATGCAATTTGGCAATCGGCAACGTAATTAGGGTGCCAAATATTATTTGAAATGTGAATTGGAACGAATTTGGTAATCCATGAGACTATTTTGCAATTTTGACCCAAGTTAGAAACAGAGTCTAACGTGTAAATTTTCGATTGACCATATCTCGGAAACTATAAGAGATAAGGCAATTTGGCAATCGGCAACGTAATTAGCATGCCGAATATTACTTGGAATGTGAATTGGAACGAAATCGCTAATTCATAAGACCATTTGACAATTTTTCCCAAGTTAGAATCAGAGCGAATATTGTAAGATGTCGATAGTCCATATCTCGGAAACTATAAGAGATAATGCAATTTGGCAATCGGCAACGTAATTAGGATGCCGAATATTACTTGGAAAGTGAATTGGAACGAAATCGCTGATTCATAAGACAATTTTACAACTTTAGCCCATGTCAGAAGCAGAGCCAATATTGTAAGATGTCGATGGTCCATATCTCGGAAACTATATGAGATAATGCAATTAGGCAATAAGCAATGTAATTAGCATGCCAAATGTTACTTGGAATGTGTATTGGAACGAAATCGCTAATTCATAAGACCATTTTACAGCTCTAGCCCAAGATAGAAGCAGAGCCAATATGGTAAGATGTCGATGGTCCATATCCCGGAAACTATAAGAGATGATGCAATTAGGCATTAGCGTAATGTAATTAGCATGGCGAATATTATTTGGAAGGTGAATTGGAACGAAATCGCTAATTCATAAGACCATTTGACAATTTTGGCCCAAGTTAGAAGCAGAGCCAATATTGTAAGATGTCGATAGTCCATATCTCGGAAACTATAAGAGATAATGCAATTTGGCAATCGGCAACGTAATTAGGATGCCAAATATGACTTGAAATGTGAATTGGAACGAAATTACTAATCCATAAGACTATTTTACAATTTTGACCCAAGTTAGAAACAGAGTCTAACGTGTAAATTTTCTATTGCCCATATCTCAGAAACTATAAAAGATAATGCAATTTGGCAATCGGCAACGTAATTAGGGTGCCAAATATTACTTGAAATGTGAATTGGAACGAAATTGGTAATCCATGAGACTATTTTGCAATTTTGACCCAAGTTATAAACAGAGTCTAACGTGTTAATTTTCGATTGACCATATCTCGGAAACTATAAGAGATAAGGCAATTTGGCAATCGGCAACGTAATTAGCATGCCGAATATTACTTGGTATGTGAATTGGAACGAAATCGCTAATTCATAAGAAAATTTGACAATTTTTCCCATGTTAGAATCAGAGCGAATATTGTAAGATGTCGATAGTCCATATCTCGGAAACTATAAGAGATAATGCAATTTGGCAATCGGCAACGTAATTAGGATGCCGAATATTACTTGGAAAGTGAATTGGAACGAAATCGCTGATTCATAAGGCAATTTTACAACTTTAGCCCATGTCAGAAGCAGAGCCAATATTGTAAGATGTCGATGGTCCATATCTCGGAAACTATATGAGATAATGCAATTAGGCAATAAGCAATGTAATTAGCATGCCAAATGTTACTTGGAATGTGTATTGGAACGAAATCGCTAATTCATAAGACCATTTTACAGCTCTAGCCCAAGATAGAAGCAGAGCCAATATGGTAAGATGTCGATGGTCCATATCCCGGAAACTATAAGAGATGATGCAATTAGGCATTAGCGTAATGTAATTAGCATGGCGAATATTATTTGGAAGGTGAATTGGAACGAAATCGCTAATTCATAAGACCATTTGACAATTTTGGCCCAAGTTAGAAGCAGAGCCAATATTGTAAGATGTCGATAGTCCATATCTCGGAAACTATAAGAGATAATGCAATTTGGCAATCGGCAACGTAATTAGGATGCCAAATATGACTTGAAATGTGAATTGGAACGAAATTACTAATCCATAAGACTATTTTACAATTTTGACCCAAGTTAGAAACAGAGTCTAACGTGTAAATTTTCTATTGCCCATATCTCGGAAACTATAAAAGATAATGCAATTTGGCAATCGGCAACGTAATTAGGGTGCCAAATATTACTTGAAATGTGAATTGGAACGAAATTGGTAATCCATGAGACTATTTTGCAATTTTGACCCAAGTTATAAACAGAGTCTAACGTGTTAATTTTCGATTGACCATATCTCGGAAACTATAAGAGATAAGGCAATTTGGCAATCGGCAACGTAATTAGCATGCCGAATATTACTTGGTATGTGAATTGGAACGAAATCGCTAATTCATAAGAAAATTTGACAATTTTTCCCAAGTTAGAATCAGAGCGAATATTGTAAGATGTCGATAGTCCATATCTCGGAAACTATAAGAGATAATGCAATCTGGCAATCGGCAACGTAATTAGGATGCCGAATATTACTTGGAAAGTGAATTGGAACGAAATCGCTGATTCATAAGACAATTTTACAACTTTAGCCCATGTCAGAAGCAGAGCCAATATTGTAAGATGTCGATGGTCCATATCTCGGAAACTATATGAGATAATGCAATTTGGCAATAAGCAATGTAATTAGCATGCCAAATATTACTTGGAATGTGTATTGGAACGAAATCGCTAATTCATAATACTATTTTACAACTCTAGCCCAAGTTAGAAGCAGAGCCAATATTGTAAGATGTCGATGGTCCATATCCCGGAAACTATAAGAGATGATGCAATTAGGCATTAGCGTAATGTAATTAGCATGGCGAATAATATTTGGAAGGTGAATTGGAACGAAATCGCTAATTCATAAGACCATTTGACAATTTTGTCCCAAGTTAGAAGCAGAGCCAATATTGTAAGATGTCGATGGTCCATATCTCGGAAACTATTAGAGATAATGCAATTTGGCAATCGACAACATAATTAGCATGGCGAATATTACTTGGAAGGTGAATTGGAACGAAATCGCTAATTCATAAGACCATTTGACAATTTTGGCCCAAGTTAGAAGCAGAGCCAATATTGTAAGATGTCGATGGTCCATATCACGGAAACTATAAGAGATAATGCAATTTGGCAATCGACAACATAATTAGCATGGCGAATATTACTTGGAAGGTGAATTGGAACGAAATCGCTAATTCATAAGACCATTTGACAGTTTTGGTCCAAGTTAGAAGCAGAGCCAATATTGTAAGATGTCGATGGTCCATATCTCGGAAACTATAAGAGATTATGCAATTTGGCAACAAGCAATGTAATTAGCATGGCGAATATTATTTGGAAGGTGAATTGGAACGAAATCGCTAATTCATAAGATCATTTTACAATTTTGACCCAAGTTAGAAGCAGTGCCAATATTGTAAGATGTCGATAGTCCATATCTCGGAAACTATAAGAGATAATGCAATTTGGCAATCGGCAACGTAATTAGGGTGCCAAATATTACTTGAAATGTGAATTGGAACGAAATTGCTTATCCATAAGACTATTTTACAATTTTGACCCAAGTTAGAAACAGAGTCTAACGTGTAAATTTTCGATTGCCCATATCTGGGAAACTATAAGAGATAAGGCAATTTGGCAATCGGCAACGTAATTAGCATGACGAATATTACTTGGTATGTGAATTGGAACGAAATCGCTAATTCATAAGACCATTTGACAATTTTTTCCCAAGTTAGAATCAGAGCGAATATTGTAAGATGTCGATAGTCCATATCTCGGAAACTATAAGAGATAATGCAATTTGGCAATCGGCAACGTAATTAGGATGCCGAATATTACTTGGTATGTGAATTGGAACGAAATCGCTAATTCATAAGACCATTTGACAATTTTTCCCAAGTTAGAATCAGAGCGAATATTGTAAGAGGTCGATAGTCCATATCTCGGAAACTATAAGAGACAATGCAATTTGGCAATCGGCAACGTAATTAGGATGCCGAATATTACTTGGAAAGTGAATTGGAACGAAATCGCTGATTCATAAGACAATTTTACAACTTTAGCCCATGTCAGAAGCAGAGCCAATATTGTAAGATGTCGATGGTCCATATCTCGGAAACTATATGAGATAATGCAATTTGGCAATAAGCAATGTAATTAGCATGCCAAATATTACTTGGAATGTGTATTGGAACGAAATCGCTAATTCATAATACTATTTTACAACTCTAGCCCAAGTTAGAAGCAGAGCCAATATTGTAAGATGTCGATGGTCCATATCCCGGAAACTATAAGAGATGATGCAATTAGGCATTAGCGTAATGTAATTAGCATGGCGAATATTATTTGGAAGGTGAATTGGAACGAAATCGCTAATTCATAAGACCATTTGACAATTTTGTCCCAAGTTAGAAGCAGAGCCAATATTGTAAGATGTCGATGGTCCATATCTCGGAAACTATTAGAGATAATGCAATTTGGCAATCGACAACATAATTAGCATGGCGAATATTACTTGGAAGGTGAATTGGAACGAAATCGCTAATTCATAAGACCATTTGACAACTTTTTCCCAAGTTAGAATCAGAGCGAATATTGTAAGATGTCGATAGTCCATATCTCGGAAACTATAAGAGATAATACAATTTGGCAATAGCCAATGTAACTAGCATGCCGAATATTACTTGGAATGTGAATTGGAACGAAATCGCTAATTCATAAGACCATTTTAAAACTTTAGCCCAAGTTAGAAGCAGAGCCAATATTGTAAGATGTCGATGGTCCATATCTCGGAAACAATAAGAGATAATGCAATTTGGCAATAGGCAATGTAATTAGCACGGCGAATATTATTTGGAAGGTGAATTGGAACGAAATTGATAATCCATAAGACTATTTTACAATTTTGACCCAAGTTTGAAACAGAGTCTAAGGTGTAAAATTTCGATTGCCCATATCTCGGAAACTATAAGAGATAATGCAATTTGGCATTAGGTAATGTAATTAGCATGGCGAATATTATTTGGAAGGTGAATTGGAACGAAATCGCTAATTCATAAGACCATTTTACAATTTTGACCCAAGTTAGAAGCAGTGCCAATATTGTAAGATGTCGATAGTCCATATCTCGGAAACTATAAGAGATAATGCAATTTGGCAATCGGCAACGTAATTAGGGTGCCAAATATTACTTGAAATGTGAATTGGAACGAAATTACTAATCCATAAGACTATTTTACAATTTTGACCCAAGTTAGAAACAGAGTCTAACGTGTAAATTTTCTATTGCCCATATCTCGGAAACTATAAGAGATAATGCAATTTGGCAATCGGCAACGTAATTAGGGTGCCAAATATTACTTGAAATGTGAATTGGAACGAAATTGGTAATCCATGAGACTATTTTGCAATTTTGACCCAAGTTAGAAACAGAGTCTAACGTGTAAATTTTCGATTGACCATATCTCGGAAACTATAAGAGATAAGGCAATTTGGCAATCGGCAACGTAATTAGCATGCCGAATATTACTTGGTATGTGAATTGGAACGAAATCGCTAATTCATAAGACCATTTGACAATTTTTCCCAAGTTAGAATCAGAGCGAATATTGTAAGATGTCGATAGTCCATATCTCGGAAACTATAAGAGATAATGCAATTTGGCAATCGGCAACTTAATTAGGATGCCGAATATTACTTGGAAAGTGAATTGGAACGAAATCGCTGATTCATAAGACAATTTTACAACTTTAGCCCATGTCAGAAGCAGAGCCAATATTGTAAGATGTCGATGGTCCATATCTCGGAAACTATATGAGATAATGCAATTTGGCAATAAGCAATGTAATTAGCATGCCAAATATTACTTGGAATGTGTATTGGAACGAGATCGCTAATTCATAATACCATTTTACAACTCTAGCCCAAGTTAGAAGCAGAGCCAATATTGTAAGATGTCGATGGTCCATATCCCGGAAACTATAAGAGATGATGCAATTAGGCACTAGCGTAATGTAATTAGCATGGCGAATATTATTTGGAAGGTTAATTGGAACGAAATCGCCAATTCATAAGACCATTTGACAATTTTGGCCCAAGTTAGAAGCAGAGCCAATATTGTAAGATGTCGATGGTCCATATCTCGGAAACTATTAGAGATAATGCAATTTGGCAATCGACAACATAATTAGCATGGCGAATATTACTTGGAAGGTGAATTGGAACGAAATCGCTAATTCATAAGACCATTTGACAATTTTGGCCCAAGTTAGAAGCAGAGCCAATATTGTAAGATGTCGATGGTCCATATCTCGGAAACTATAAGAGATAATGCAATTTGGCAATCGACAACATAATTAGCATGGCGAATATTACTTGGAAGGTGAATTGGAACGAAATCGCTAATTCATAAGACCATTTGACAATTTTGGATTAAGTTAGAAGCAGAGTGAATATTGTAAGATGTCGATAGTCCATATCTTGGAAACTATAAGAGATAATGCAATTTGGCAATCGACAACATAATTAGCATAGCGAATATTACTTGGAAGGTGAATTGGAACGAAATCGCTAATTCATAAGACCATTTGACAATTTTGGTCCAAGTTAGAAGCAGAGCCAATATTGTAAGATGTCGATGGTCCATATCTCGGAAACTATAAGAGATTATGCAATTTGGCAACAAGCAATGTAATTAGCATGGCGAATATTATTAGGAAGGTGAATTGGAACGAAATCGCTAATTCATAAGATCATTTTACAATTTTGACCCAAGTTAGAAGCAGTGCCAATATTGTAAGATATCGATAGTCCATATCTCGGAAATTATAAGAGATAATGCAATTTGGCAATCGGCAACGTAATTAGGGTGCCAAATATTACTTGAAATGTGAATTGGAACGAAATTGCTTATCCATAAGACTATTTTACAATTTTGACCCAAGTTAGAAACAGAGTCTAACGTGTAAATTTTCGATTGCCCATATCTGGGAAACTATAAGAGATAAGGCAATTTGGCAATCGGCAACGTAATTAGCATGACGAATATTACTTGGTATGTGAATTGGAACGAAATCGCTAATTCATAAGACCATTTGACAATTTTTTCCCAAGTTAGAATCAGAGCGAATATTGTAAGATGTCGATAGTCCATATCTCGGAAACTATAAGAGATAATGCAATATGGCAATCGGCAATGTAATTAGCATGCCGAATATTACTTGGTATGTGAATTGGAACGATATCGCTAATTCATAAGACCATTTGACAACTTTTTCCCAAGTTAGAATCAGAGCCAATATTGTAAGATGTCGATAGTCCATATCTCGGAAACTATAAGAGATAATGCAATTTGGCAATAGCCAATGTAACCAGCATGCCGAATATTACTTGGAATGTGAATTGGAACGAAATCGCTAATTCATAAGACCATTTTAAAACTTTAGCCCAAGTTAGAAGCAGAGCCAATATTGTAAGATGTCGATGGTCCATATCTCGGAAACAATAAGAGATAATGCAATTTGGCAATAGGCAATGTAATTAGCACGGCGAATATTATTTGGAAGGTGAATTGGAACGAAATTGATAATCCATAAGACTATTTTACAATTTTGACCCAAGTTTGAAACAGAGTCTAAGGTGTAAAATTTCGATTGCCCATATCTCGGAAACTATAAGAGATAATGCAATTTGGCAATAAGCAATGTAATTAGCATGCCAAATATTACTTGGAATGTGTATTGGAACGAAATCGCTAATTCATAAGACCATTTTACAACTCTAGCCCAAGTTAGAAGCAGAGCCAATATTGTAAGATGTCGATGGTCTATATCCCGGAAACTATAAGAGATGATGCAATTAGGCATTAGCGTAATGTAATTAGCATGGCGAATATTATTTGGAAGGTGAATTGGAACGAAATCGCTAATTCATAAGACCATTTGACAATTTTGGAACAAGTTAGAAGCAGAGCCAATATTGTAAGATGTCGATAGTCCATATCTCGGAAACTATAAGAGATAATGCAATTTGGCAATCGGCAACGTAATTAGGGTGCCAAATATTACTTGAAATATGAATTGGAACGAAATTGGTAATCCATGAAACTATTTTGCAATTTTGACCCAAGTTAGAAACAGAGTCTAACGTGTAAATTTTCGATTGACCATATCTCGGAAACTATAAGAGATAATGCAATTTGGCAATAGCCAATGTAACCAGCATGCCGAATATTACTTGGTATGTGAATTGGAACGAAATCGCTAATTCATAAGACCATTTGACAATTTTTTCCCAAGTTAGAATCAGAGCGAATATTGTAAGATGTCGATAGTCCATATCTCGGAAACTATAAGAGATAATGCAATATGGCAATAGGCAATGTAATTAGCATGCCGAATATTACTTGGTATGTGAATTGGAACGATATCGCTAATTCATAAGACCATTTGACAACTTTTTCCCAAGTTAGAATCAGAGCCAATATTGTAAGATGTCGATAGTCCATATCTCGGAAACTATAAGAGATAATGCAATTTGGCAATAGCCAATGTAACCAGCATGCCGAATATTACTTGGAATGTGAATTGGAACGTAATCGCTAATTCATAAGACCATTTTAAAACTTTAGCCCAAGTTAGAAGCAGAGCCAATATTGTAAGATATCGATGGTCCATATCTCGGAAACAATAAGAGATAATGCAATTTGGCAATAGGCAATGTAATTAGCACGGCAAATATTATTTGGAAGGTGAATTGGAACGAAATTGATAATCCATAAGACTATTTTACAATTTTGACCCAAGTTTGAAACAGAGTCTAAGGTGTAAAAATTCGATTGCCCATATCTCGGAAACTATAAGAGATAATGCAATTTGGCATTAGGTAATGTAATTAGCATGGCGAATATTATTTGGAAGGTGAATTGGAACGAAATCGCTAATTCATAAGACCATTTTACAATTTTGACCCAAGTTAGAAGCAGTGCCAATATTGTAAGATGTCGATAGTCCATATCTCGGAAACTATAAGAGATAATGCAATTTGGCAATCGGCAACGTAATTAGGGTGCCAAATATTACTTGAAATGTGAATTGGAACGAAATTACTAATCCATAAGACTATTTTACAATTTTGACCCAAGTTAGAAACAGAGTCTAACGTGTAAATTTTCGATTGCCCATATCTCGGAAACTATAAGAGATAATGCAATTTGGCAATCGGCAACGTAATTAGGGTGCCAAATATTATTTGAAATGTGAATTGGAACGAATTTGGTAATCCATGAGACTATTTTGCAATTTTGACCCAAGTTAGAAACAGAGTCTAACGTGTAAATTTTCGATTGACCATATCTCGGAAACTATAAGAGATAAGGCAATTTGGCAATCGGCAACGTAATTAGCATGCCGAATATTACTTGGATTGTGAATTGGAACGAAATCGCTAATTCATAAGACCATTTGACAATTTTTCCCAAGTTAGAATCAGAGCGAATATTGTAAGATGTCGATAGTCCATATCTCGGAAACTATAAGAGATAATGCAATTTGGCAATCGGCAACGTAATTAGGATGCCGAATATTACTTGGAAAGTGAATTGGAACGAAATCGCTGATTCATAAGACAATTTTACAACTTTAGCCCATGTCAGAAGCAGAGCCAATATTGTAAGATGTCGATGGTCCATATCTCGGAAACTATATGAGATAATGCAATTAGGCAATAAGCAATGTAATTAGCATGCCAAATGTTACTTGGAATGTGTATTGGAACGAAATCGCTAATTCATAAGACCATTTTACAGCTCTAGCCCAAGATAGAAGCAGAGCCAATATGGTAAGATGTCGATGGTCCATATCCCGGAAACTATAAGAGATGATGCAATTAGGCATTAGCGTAATGTAATTAGCATGGCGAATATTATTTGGAAGGTGAATTGGAACGAAATCGCTAATTCATAAGACCATTTGACAATTTTGGCCCAAGTTAGAAGCAGAGCCAATATTGTAAGATGTCGATAGTCCATATCTCGGAAACTATAAGAGATAATGCAATTTGGCAATCGGCAACGTAATTAGGATGCCAAATATGACTTGAAATGTGAATTGGAACGAAATTACTAATCCATAAGACTATTTTACAATTTTGACCCAAGTTAGAAACAGAGTCTAACGTGTAAATTTTCTATTGCCCATATCTCAGAAACTATAAAAGATAATGCAATTTGGCAATCGGCAACGTAATTAGGGTGCCAAATATTACTTGAAATGTGAATTGGAACGAAATTGGTAATCCATGAGACTATTTTGCAATTTTGACCCAAGTTATAAACAGAGTCTAACGTGTTAATTTTCGATTGACCATATCTCGGAAACTATAAGAGATAAGGCAATTTGGCAATCGGCAACGTAATTAGCATGCCGAATATTACTTGGTATGTGAATTGGAACGAAATCGCTAATTCATAAGAAAATTTGACAATTTTTCCCATGTTAGAATCAGAGCGAATATTGTAAGATGTCGATAGTCCATATCTCGGAAACTATAAGAGATAATGCAATTTGGCAATCGGCAACGTAATTAGGATGCCGAATATTACTTGGAAAGTGAATTGGAACGAAATCGCTGATTCATAAGGCAATTTTACAACTTTAGCCCATGTCAGAAGCAGAGCCAATATTGTAAGATGTCGATGGTCCATATCTCGGAAACTATATGAGATAATGCAATTAGGCAATAAGCAATGTAATTAGCATGCCAAATGTTACTTGGAATGTGTATTGGAACGAAATCGCTAATTCATAAGACCATTTTACAGCTCTAGCCCAAGATAGAAGCAGAGCCAATATGGTAAGATGTCGATGGTCCATATCCCGGAAACTATAAGAGATGATGCAATTAGGCATTAGCGTAATGTAATTAGCATGGCGAATATTATTTGGAAGGTGAATTGGAACGAAATCGCTAATTCATAAGACCATTTGACAATTTTGGCCCAAGTTAGAAGCAGAGCCAATATTGTAAGATGTCGATAGTCCATATCTCGGAAACTATAAGAGATAATGCAATTTGGCAATCGGCAACGTAATTAGGATGCCAAATATGACTTGAAATGTGAATTGGAACGAAATTACTAATCCATAAGACTATTTTACAATTTTGACCCAAGTTAGAAACAGAGTCTAACGTGTAAATTTTCTATTGCCCATATCTCGGAAACTATAAAAGATAATGCAATTTGGCAATCGGCAACGTAATTAGGGTGCCAAATATTACTTGAAATGTGAATTGGAACGAAATTGGTAATCCATGAGACTATTTTGCAATTTTGACCCAAGTTATAAACAGAGTCTAACGTGTTAATTTTCGATTGACCATATCTCGGAAACTATAAGAGATAAGGCAATTTGGCAATCGGCAACGTAATTAGCATGCCGAATATTACTTGGTATGTGAATTGGAACGAAATCGCTAATTCATAAGAAAATTTGACAATTTTTCCCAAGTTAGAATCAGAGCGAATATTGTAAGATGTCGATAGTCCATATCTCGGAAACTATAAGAGATAATGCAATCTGGCAATCGGCAACGTAATTAGGATGCCGAATATTACTTGGAAAGTGAATTGGAACGAAATCGCTGATTCATAAGACAATTTTACAACTTTAGCCCATGTCAGAAGCAGAGCCAATATTGTAAGATGTCGATGGTCCATATCTCGGAAACTATATGAGATAATGCAATTTGGCAATAAGCAATGTAATTAGCATGCCAAATATTACTTGGAATGTGTATTGGAACGAAATCGCTAATTCATAATACTATTTTACAACTCTAGCCCAAGTTAGAAGCAGAGCCAATATTGTAAGATGTCGATGGTCCATATCCCGGAAACTATAAGAGATGATGCAATTAGGCATTAGCGTAATGTAATTAGCATGGCGAATAATATTTGGAAGGTGAATTGGAACGAAATCGCTAATTCATAAGACCATTTGACAATTTTGTCCCAAGTTAGAAGCAGAGCCAATATTGTAAGATGTCGATGGTCCATATCTCGGAAACTATTAGAGATAATGCAATTTGGCAATCGACAACATAATTAGCATGGCGAATATTACTTGGAAGGTGAATTGGAACGAAATCGCTAATTCATAAGACCATTTGACAATTTTGGCCCAAGTTAGAAGCAGAGCCAATATTGTAAGATGTCGATGGTCCATATCACGGAAACTATAAGAGATAATGCAATTTGGCAATCGACAACATAATTAGCATGGCGAATATTACTTGGAAGGTGAATTGGAACGAAATCGCTAATTCATAAGACCATTTGACAGTTTTGGTCCAAGTTAGAAGCAGAGCCAATATTGTAAGATGTCGATGGTCCATATCTCGGAAACTATAAGAGATTATGCAATTTGGCAACAAGCAATGTAATTAGCATGGCGAATATTATTTGGAAGGTGAATTGGAACGAAATCGCTAATTCATAAGATCATTTTACAATTTTGACCCAAGTTAGAAGCAGTGCCAATATTGTAAGATGTCGATAGTCCATATCTCGGAAACTATAAGAGATAATGCAATTTGGCAATCGGCAACGTAATTAGGGTGCCAAATATTACTTGAAATGTGAATTGGAACGAAATTGCTTATCCATAAGACTATTTTACAATTTTGACCCAAGTTAGAAACAGAGTCTAACGTGTAAATTTTCGATTGCCCATATCTGGGAAACTATAAGAGATAAGGCAATTTGGCAATCGGCAACGTAATTAGCATGACGAATATTACTTGGTATGTGAATTGGAACGAAATCGCTAATTCATAAGACCATTTGACAATTTTTTCCCAAGTTAGAATCAGAGCGAATATTGTAAGATGTCGATAGTCCATATCTCGGAAACTATAAGAGATAATGCAATTTGGCAATCGGCAACGTAATTAGGATGCCGAATATTACTTGGTATGTGAATTGGAACGAAATCGCTAATTCATAAGACCATTTGACAATTTTTCCCAAGTTAGAATCAGAGCGAATATTGTAAGAGGTCGATAGTCCATATCTCGGAAACTATAAGAGACAATGCAATTTGGCAATCGGCAACGTAATTAGGATGCCGAATATTACTTGGAAAGTGAATTGGAACGAAATCGCTGATTCATAAGACAATTTTACAACTTTAGCCCATGTCAGAAGCAGAGCCAATATTGTAAGATGTCGATGGTCCATATCTCGGAAACTATATGAGATAATGCAATTTGGCAATAAGCAATGTAATTAGCATGCCAAATATTACTTGGAATGTGTATTGGAACGAAATCGCTAATTCATAATACTATTTTACAACTCTAGCCCAAGTTAGAAGCAGAGCCAATATTGTAAGATGTCGATGGTCCATATCCCGGAAACTATAAGAGATGATGCAATTAGGCATTAGCGTAATGTAATTAGCATGGCGAATATTATTTGGAAGGTGAATTGGAACGAAATCGCTAATTCATAAGACCATTTGACAATTTTGTCCCAAGTTAGAAGCAGAGCCAATATTGTAAGATGTCGATGGTCCATATCTCGGAAACTATTAGAGATAATGCAATTTGGCAATCGACAACATAATTAGCATGGCGAATATTACTTGGAAGGTGAATTGGAACGAAATCGCTAATTCATAAGACCATTTGACAATTTTGGATTAAGTTAGAAGCAGAGTGAATATTGTAAGATGTCGATAGTCCATATCTCGGAAACTATAAGAGATAATGCAATTTGGCAATCGACAACATAATTAGCATGGCGAATATTACTTGGAAGGTGAATTGGAACGAAATCGCTAATTCATAAGACCATTTGACAATTTTGGTCCAAGTTAGAAGCAGAGCCAATATTGTAAGATGTCGATGGTCCATATCTCGGAAACTATAAGAGATTATGCAATTTGGCAACAAGCAATGTAATTAGCATGGCGAATATTATTTGGAAGGTGAATTGGAACGAAATCGCTAATTCATAAGATCATTTTACAATTTTGACCCAAGTTAGAAGCAGTGCCAATATTGTAAGATGTCGATAGTCCATATCTCGGAAACTATAAGAGATAATGCAATTTGGCAATCGGCAACGTAATTAGGGTGCCAAATATTACTTGAAATGTGAATTGGAACGAAATTGCTTATCCATAAGACTATTTTACAATTTTGACCCAAGTTAGAAACAGAGTCTAACGTGTAAATTTTCGATTGCCCATATCTGGGAAACTATAAGAGATAAGGCAATTTGGCAATCGGCAACGTAATTAGCATGACGAATATTACTTGGTATGTGAATTGGAACGAAATCGCTAATTCATAAGACCATTTGACAATTTTTTCCCAAGTTAGAATCAGAGCGAATATTGTAAGATGTCGATAGTCCATATCTCGGAAACTATAAGAGATAATGCAATATGGCAATCGGCATTGTAATTAGCATGCCGAATATTACTTCGTATGTGAATTGGAACGATATCGCTAATTCATAAGACCATTTGACAACTTTTTCCCAAGTTAGAATTAGAGCCAATATTGTAAGATGTCGATAGTCCATATCTCGGAAACTATAAGGGATAATGCAATTTGGCAATAGCCAATGTAACCAGCATGCCGAATATTACTTGGAATGTGAATTGGAACGAAATCGCTAATTCATAAGACCATTTTAAAACTTTAGCCCAAGTTAGAAACAGAGCCAATATTGTAAGATGTCGATGGTCCATATCTCGGAAACAATAAGAGATAATGCAATTTGGCAATAGGCAATGTAATTAGCACGGCGAATATTATTTGGAAGGTGAATTGGAACGAAATTGATAATCCATAAGACTATTTTACAATTTTGACCCAAGTTTGAAACAGAGTCTAAGGTGTAAAATTTCCATTGCCCATATCTCGGAAACTATAAGAGATAATGCAATTTGGCATTAGGTAATGTAATTAGCATGGCGAATATTATTTGGAAGGTGAATTGGAACGAAATCGCTAATTCATAAGACCATTTTACAATTTTGACCCAAGTTAGAAGCAGTGCCAATATTGTAAGATGTCGATAGTCCATATCTCGGAAACTATAAGAGATAATGCAATTTGGCAATCGGCAACGTAATTAGGGTGCCAAATATTACTTGAAATGTGAATTGGAACGAAATTACTAATCCATAAGACTATTTTACAATTTTGACCCAAGTTAGAAACAGAGTCTAACGTGTAAATTTTCGATTGCCCATATCTCGGAAACTATAAGAGATAATGCAATTTGGCAATCGGCAACGTAATTAGGGTGCCAAATATTATTTGAAATGTGAATTGGAACGAAATTGGTATCCATGAGACTATTTTGCAATTTTGACCCAAGTTAGAAACAGAGTCTAACGTGTAAATTTTCGATTGACCATATCTCGGAAACTATAAGAGATAAGGCAATTCGGCAATCGGCAACGTAATTAGCATGCCGAATATTACTTGGTATGTGAATTGGAACGAAATCGCTAATTCATAAGACCATTTGACAATTTTTCCCAAGTTAGAATCAGAGCGAATATTGTAAGATGTCGATAGTCCATATCTCGGAAACTATAAGAGATAATGCAATTTGGCAATAGCCAATGTAACTAGCATGCCGAATATTACTTGGAATGTGAATTGGAACGAAATCGTTAATTCATAAGACCATTTTAAAACTTTAGCCCAAGTTAGAAGCAGAGCCAATATTGTAAGATGTCGATAGTCCATATCTCGGAAACTATAAGAGATAATGCAATTTGGCAATCGGCAACGTAATTAGGGTGCCAAATATTATTTGAAATGTGAATTGGAACGAAATTGGTATCCATGAGACTATTTTGCAATTTTGACCCAAGTTAGAAACAGAGTCTAACGTGTAAATTTTCGATTGACCATATCTCGGAAACTATAAGAGATAAGGCAATTTGGCAATCGGCAACGTAATTAGCATGCCGAATATTACTTGGTATGTGAATTGGAACGAAATCGCTAATTCATAAGACCACTTGACAATTTTTCCCAAGTTAGAATCAGAGCGAATATTGCAAGATCTCGATAGTCCATATCTCGGAAACTATAAGAGATAATGCAATTTGGCAATCGGCAACGTAATTAGGATGCCGAATATTACTTGGAAAGTGAATTGGAACGAAATCGCTGATTCATAAGACAATTTTACAACTTTAGCCCATGTCAGAAGCAGAGCCAATATTGTAAGATGTCGATGGTCCATATCTCGGAAACTATATGAGATAATGCAATTTGGCAATAAGCAATGTAATTAGCATGCCAAATATTACTTGGAATGTGTATTGGAACGAAATCGCTAATTCATAAGACCATTTTACAACTCTAGCCCAAGTTAGAAGCAGAGCCAATATTGTAAGATGTCGATGGTCCATATCCCGGAAACTATAAGAGATGATGCAATTAGGCATTAGCGTAATGTAATTAGCATGGCGAATATTATTTGGAAGGTGAATTGGAACGAAATCGCTAATTCATAAGACCATTTGACAATTTTGGCCCAAGTTAGAAGCAGAGCCAATATTGTAAGATGTCGATGGTCCATATCTCGGAAACTATAAGAGATAATGCAATTTGGCAATCGACAACATAATTAGCATGGCGAATATTACTTGGAAGGTGAATTGGAACGAAATCGCTAATTCATAAGACCATTTGACAATTTTGGCCCAAGTTAGAAGCGGAGCCAATATTGTAAGATGTCGATGGTCCATATCTCGGAAACTATAAGAGATAATGCAATTTGGAAATCGACAACATAATTAGCATGGCGAATATTACTTGGAAGGTGAATTGGAACGAAATCGCTAATTCATAAGACCATTTGACAATTTTGGATTAAATTAGAAGCAGAGTGAATATTGTAAGATGTCGATAGTCCATATCTCGGAAACTATAAGAGATAATACAATTTGGCAATCGACAACATAATTAGCATGGCGAATATTACTTGGAAGGTGAATTGGAACGAAATCGCTAATTCATAAGACCATTTGACAATTCTGGCCCAAGTTAGAAACAGAGCCAATATTGTAAGATGTCGATGGTCCATATCTCGGAAACTATAAGAGATTATGCAATTTGGCAACAAGCAATGTAATTAGCATGACGAATATTATTTGGAAGGTGAATTGGAACGAAATCGCTAATTCATAAGATCATTTTACAATTTTGACCCAAGTTAGAAGCAGTGCCAATATTGTAAGATGTCGATAGTCCATATCTCGGAAACTATAAGAGATAATGCAATATGGCAATCGGCAATGTAATTAGCATGCCGAATATTACTTGGTATGTGAATTGGAACGATACCGCTAATTCATAAGACCATTTGACAATTTTTTCCCAAGTTAGAATCAGATTGAATATTGTAAGATGTCGATAGTCCATATCTCGGAAACTATAAGAGATAATGCAATTTGGCAATAGCCAATGTAACTAGCATGCCGAATATTACTTGGAATGTGAATTGGAACGAAATCGCTAATTCATAAGACCATTTTACAATTTTGACCCAAGTTTGAAACAGAGTCTAAGGTGTAAAATTTCGATTGCCCATATCTCGGAAACTATAAGAGATAATGCAATTTGGCTATAGGCAATGTAATTAGCATGGCGAATATTACTTGGAAGGTGAATTGGAACGAAATCGCTAATTCATAAGACCATTTGACAATTTTGGCCTAAGTTAGAAGCAGAGCGAATATTGAAAGATGTCGATAGTCCATATCTCGGAAACTATAAGAGATAATGCAATTTGGCATTAGGTAATGTAATTAGCATGGCGAATATTATTTGGAACATGAATTGGAACGAAATCGCTAATTCATAAGACCATTTTACAATTTTGACCCAAGTTAGAAGCAGTGCCAATATTGTAAGATGTCGATAGTCCATATCTCGGAAATTATAAGAGATAATGCAATTTGGCAATCGGCAACGTAATTAGGGTGCCAAATATTACTTTAAATGTGAATTGGAACGAAATTGGTAATCCATGAGACTATTTTGCAATTTTGACCCAAGTTAGAAACAGAGTCTAACGTGTAAATTTTCGATTGACCATATCTCGGAAACTATAAGAGATAAGGCAATTTGGTAATCGGCAACGTAATTAGCATGCCGAATATTACTTGGTATGTGAATTGGAACGAAATCGCTAATTCATAAGATCATTTGACAATTTTTCCCAAGTTAGAATCAGACCGAATATTGTAAGATGTCGATAGTCCATATCTCGGAAACTATAAGAGATAATGCAATTTGGCAATCGGCAACGTAATTAGGATGCCGAATATTACTTGGTAAGTGAATTGGAACGAAATCGCTAATTCATAAGACAATTTTACAACTTTAGCCCATGTCAGAGGCAGAGCCAATATTGTGAGATGTCGATGGTCTATATCTCGGAAACTATTTGAGATAATGCAATTTGGCAATAAGCAATGTAACTAGCATGCCAAATATTACTGGAATGTGTATTGGAACGAAATCGCTAATTCATAAGACCATTTTACAACTCTAGCCCAAGTTAGAAGCAGAGCCAATATTGTAAGATGTCGATGGTCCATATCCCGAAAACTATAAGAGATAATGCAATTTGGCATTAGGTAATGTAATTAGCATGGCGAATATTATTTGGAAGGTGAATTGGAACGAAATCGGTAATTCATAAGACCATTTTACAATTTTGACCCAAGTTAGAAGCAGTGCCAATATTGTAAGATGTCAATATTGTCCATATCTCGGAAACTATAAGAGATAATGCAATTTGGCAATCGGCAACGTAATTAGGGTGCCAAATATTACTTGAAATGTGAATTGGAACGAAATTGGTAATCCATGAGACTATTTTGCAATTTTGACCCAAGTTAGAAACAGAGTCTAACGTGTAAATTTTCGATTGACCACATCTCGGAAACTATAAGAGATAATGCAATTTGGCTATAGACAATGTAATTAGCATGGCGAATATTACTTGGAAGGTGAATTGGAACGAAATCGCTAATTCATAAGACCATTTGACAATTTTGGCCTAAGTTAGAAGCAGAGCGAATATTGTATGAAGTCGATAGTCCATATCTCGGAAACTATAAGAGAAAATGCAATTTGGCAATCGGTAACGTAACTAGGACGCCGAATATTACTTGGAAGGTGAATTGGAACGAAATCGTTAATTCATAAGACCATTTGACAATTTTGGATTAAGTTAGAAGCAGAGTGAATATTGTAAGATGTCGATAGTCCATATCTCGGAAACTATAAGAGATAATGCAATTTGGCAATCGGCAACGTAATTAGGGTGCCAAATATTACTTGGAAGGTGAATTGGAACGAAATCGCTAATTCATAACACCATTTGACAATTTTGGCTCAAGTTAGAAGCAGAGCCAATATTGTAAGATGTCGATGGTCCATATCTCGGAAACTATAAGAGATTATGCAATTTGGCAACAAGCAATGTAATTAGCATGGCGAATATTATTTGGAAGGTGAATTGGAACGAAATCGCTAATTCATAACATCATTTTACAATTTTGACTCAAGTTAGAAGCAGTGCCAATATTGTAAGATGTCGATAGTCCATATCTCGGAAACTATAAGAGATAATGCAATTTGGCAATCGGCAACGTAATTAGGGTGCCAAATATTACTTGAAATGTGAATTGGAACGAAATTGCTAATCCATAAGACTATTTTACAATTTTGACCCAAGTTAGAAACAGAGTCTAACGTGTAAATTTTCGATTGCCCATATCCCGGAAACTATAAGAGATAAGGCAATTTGGCAATCGGCAACGTAATTAGCATGCCGAATATTACTTGGTATGTGAATTGGAACGAAATCGCTAATTCATAAGTCCATTTGACAATTTTTTCCCAAGTTAGAATCAGAGCGAATATTGTAAGACGTCGGTAGTTCATATCTTGGAAACTATAAGAGATAATGCAATATGGCAGTCGGCAATGTAATTAGCATGGCGAATATTACTTGGTATGTGAATTGGAACGATATCGCTAATTCATAAGACCATTTAACAATTTTTTCCCAAGTTAGAATCAGAGCGAATATTGTAAGATGTCGATAGTCCATATCTCGGAAACTATAAGGGAAAATGCAATTTGGCTATAGCCAATGTAACTAGCATGCCGAATATTACTTGGAATGTGAATTGGAACGAAATCGCTAATTCATAAGACCATTTTGAAAATTTAGCCCAAGTTAGAAGCAGAGCCAATATTGTAAGATGTCGATGGTCCATATCTTGGAAACAATAAGAGATAATGCAATTTGGCAATAGGCAATGTAATTAGCACGGCGAATATTATTTGGAAGGTGAATTGGAACGAAATTGATAATCCATAAGACTATTTTACAATTTTGACCCAAGTTAGAAACAGAGACTAAGGTGTAAAATTACGATTGCCCATATCTCGGAAACTATAAGAGATAATGCAATTTGGCAATCGGTAACCTAATTAGCATACCGAATATTACTTGGAATGAGAAATGGAACGAAATCGCTAATTCATAAGACCATTTTACAATTTTGACCCAAGTTTGAAACAGAGCCTAAGGTGTAAAATTTCGATTGCCCATATCTCGGAAACTATAAGAGATAATGCAATTTGGCAATCGGTAACCTAATTAGCATACCGAATATTACTTGGAATGAGAAATGGAACGAAATCGCTAATTCATAAGACCATTTTACAATTTTGACCCAAGTTTGAAACAGAGCCTAAGGTGTAAAATTTCGATTGCCCATATCTCGGAAACTATAAGAGATAATGCAATTTGGCAATCGACAACATAATTAGCATGGCGAATATTACTTGGAAGGTGAATTGGAACGAAATCGCTAATTCATAAGAGCATTTGACAATTTTGGCCCAAGTTAGAAGCAGAGCCAATATTGTAAGATGTCGATGGTCCATATCTCGGAAACTATAAGAGATTATGCAGTTTGGCAATAAGCAATGTAATTAGCATGGCGAATATTATTTGGAAGGTGAATTGGAACGAAATCGCTAATTCATAAGACCATTTGACAATTTTGGCCCAAGTTAGAAGCAGAGCCAATATTGTAAGATGTCGATAGTCCATATCTCGGAAACTATAAGAGATAATGCAATTTGGCAATAAACAATGTAATTAGCATGGCGAATATTATTTGTAATGTGAATTGGAACGAAATCGCTAATTCATAAGACAATTTTACAACTTTAGCCCATGTCAGAAGCAGAGCCAATATTGTAAGATGTCGATGGTCCATATCTCGGAAACTATATGAGATAATGCAATTTGGCAATAAGCAATGTAATTAGCATGCCAAATATTACTTGGAATGTGTATTGGAACGAAATCGCTAATTCATAAGACCATTTTACAACTCTAGCCCAAGTTAGAAGCAGAGCCAATATTGTAAGTTGTCGATGGTATATATCCCGGATACTATAAGAGATAATGCAATTTGGCATTAGGTAATGTAATTAGCATGCCGAATATTACTTGGTATGTGAATTGGAACGATATCGCTAATTCATAAGACCATTTGACAACTTTTTCCCAAGTTAGAATCAGAGCCAATATTGTAAGATGTCGATAGTCCATATCTCGGAAACTATAAGAGATAATGCAATTTGGCAATAGCCAATGTAACCAGCATGCCGAATATTACTTGGAATGTGAATTGGAACGAAATCGCTAATTCATAAGACCATTTTAAAACTTTAGCCCAAGTTAGAAGCAGAGCCAATATTGTAAGATGTCGATGGTCCATATCTCGGAAACAATAAGAGATAATGCAATTTGGCAATAGGCAATGTAATTAGCACGGCGAATATTATTTGGAAGGTGAATTGGAACGAAATTGATAATCCATAAGACTATTTTACAATTTTGACCCAAGTTTGAAACAGAGTCTAAGGTGTAAAATTTCGATTGCCCATATCTCGGAAACTATAAGAGATAATGCAATTTGGCATTAGGTAATGTAATTAGCATGGCGAATATTATTTGGAAGGTGAATTGGAACGAAATCGCTAATTCATAAGACCATTTTACAATTTTGACCCAAGTTAGAAGCAGTGCCAATATTGTAAGATGTCGATAGTCCATATCTCGGAAACTATAAGAGATAATGCAATTTGGCAATCGGCAACGTAATTAGGGTGCCAAATATTACTTGATATGTGAATTGGTACGAAATTACTAATCCATAAGACTATTTTACAATTTTGACCCAAGTTAGAAACAGAGTCTAACGTGTAAATTTTCGATTGCCCATATCTCGGAAACTATAAGAGATAATGCAATTTGGCAATCGGCAACGTAATTAGGGTGCCAAATATTATTTGAAATGTGAATTGGAACGAAATTGGTAATCCATGAGACTATTTTGCAATTTTGACCCAAGTTAGAAACAGAGTCTAACGTGTAAATTTTCGATTGACCATATCTCGGAAACTATAAGAGATAAGGCAATTTGGCAATCGGCAACGTAATTAGCATGCCGAATATTACTTGGTATGTGAATTGGAACGAAATCGCTAATTCATAAGACCATTTGACAATTTTTCCCAAGTTAGAATCAGAGCGAATATTGTAAGATGTCGATAGTCCATATCTCGGAAATTACAAGAGATAATGCAATTTAGCAATCGGCAACGTAATTAGGATGCCGAATATTACTTGGAAAGTGAATTGGAACGAAATCGCTGATTCATAAGACAATTTTACAACTTTAGCCCATGTCAGAAGCAGAGCCAATATTGTAAGATGTCGATGGTCCATATCTCGGAAACTATATGAGATAATGCAATTTGGCAATAAGCAATGTAATTAGCATGCCAAATATTACTTGGAATGTGTATTGGAACGAAATCGCTAATTCATAAGACCATTTTACAACTCTAGCCCAAGTTAGAAGCAGAGCCAATATTGTAAGATGTCGATGGTCCATATCCCGGAAACTATAAGAGATGATGCAATTAGGCATTAGCGTAATGTAATTAGCATGGCGAATATTATTTGGAAGGTGAATTGGAACGAAATCGCTAATTCATAAGACCATTTGACAATTTTGGCCCAAGTTAGAAGCAGAGCCAATATTGTAAGATGTCGATAGTCCATATCTCGGAAACTATAAGAGATAATGCAATTTGGCAATCGGCAACGTAATTAGGGTGCCAAATATTACTTGAAATGTGAATTGGAACGAAATTACTAATCCATAAGACTATTTTACAATTTTGACCCAAGTTAGAAACAGAGTCTAACGTGTAAATTTTCTATTGCCCATATCTCGGAAACTATAAAAGATAATGCAATTTGGCAATCGGCAACGTAATTAGGGTGCCAAATATTACTTGAAATGTGAATTGGAACGAAATTGGTAATCCATGAGACTATTTTGCAATTTTGACCCAAGTTAGAAACAGAGTCTAACGTGTAAATTTTCGATTGACCATATCTCGGAAACTATAAGAGATAAGGCAATTTGGCAATCGGCAACGTAATTAGCATGCCGAATATTATTTGGTATGTGAATTGGAACGAAATCGCTAATTCATAAGACCATTTGACAATTTTTCCCAAGTTAGAATCAGAGCGAATATTGTAAGATGTCGATAGTCCATATCTCGGAAACTATAAGAGATAATGCAATTTGGCAATCGGCAACGTAATTAGGGTGCCAAATATTACTTGAAAGGTGAATTGGAACGAAATTGCTTATCCATAAGACTATTTTACAATTTTGACCCAAGTTAGAAACAGAGTCTAACGTGTAAATTTTCGATTGCCCATATCTGGGAAACTATAAGAGATAAGGCAATTTGGCAATCGGAAACGTAATTAGCATGACGAATATTACTTGGTATGTGAATTGGAACGAAATCGCTAATTCATAAGACCATTTGACAATTTTTTCCCAAGTTAGAATCAGAGCGAATATTGTAAGATGTCGATAGTCCATATCTCGGAAACTATAAGAGATAATGCAATATGGCAATAGGCAATGTAATTAGCGTGCCGAATATTACTTGGTATGTGAATTGGAACGATATCGCTAATTCATAAGACCATTTGACAACTTTTTCCCAAGTTAGAATCAGAGCCAATATTGTAAGATGTCGATAGTCCATATCTCGGGAACTATAAGAGTTAATGCAATTTGGCAATAGCCAATGTAACCAGCATGCCGAATATTACTTGGAATGTGAATTGGAACGTAATCGCTAATTCATAAGACCATTTTAAAACTTTAGCCCAAGTTAGAAGCAGAGCCAATATTGTAAGATGTCGATGGTCCATATCTCGGAAACAATAAGAGATAATGCAATTTGGCAATAGGCAATGTAATTAGCACGGCGAATATTATTTGGAAGGTGAATTGGAACGAAATTGATAATCCATAAGACTATTTTACAATTTTGACCCAAGTTTGAAACAGAGTCTAAGGTGTAAAATTTCGATTGCCCATATCTCGGAAACTATAAGAGATAATGCAATTTGGCATTAGGTAATGTAATTAGCATGGCGAATATTATTTGGAAGGTGAATTGGAACGAAATCGCTAATTCATAAGACCATTTTACAATTTTGACCCAAGTTAGAAGCAGTGCCAATATTGTAAGATGTCGATAGTCCATATCTCGGAAACTATAAGAGATAATGCAATTTGGCAATCGGCAACGTAATTAGGGTGCCAAATATTACTTGAAATGTGAATTGGTACGATATTACTAATCCATAAGACTATTTTACAATTTTGACCCAAGTTAGAAACAGAGTCTAACGTGTAAATTTTCGATTGCCCATATCTCGGAAACTATAAGAGATAATGCAATTTGGCAATCGGCAACGTAATTAGGGTGCCAAATATTATTTGAAATGTGAATTGGAACGAAATTGGTAATCCATGAGACTATTTTGCAATTTTGACCCAAGTTAGAAACAGAGTCTAACGTGTAAATTTTCGATTGACCATATCTCGGAAACTATAAGAGATAAGGCAATTTGGCAATCGGCAACGTAATTAGTATGCCGAATATTACTTGGTATGTGAATTGGAACGAAATCGCTAATTCATAAGACAATTTGACAATTTTTCCCAAGTTAGAATCAGAGCGAATATTGTAAGATGTCGATAGTCCATATCTCGGAAATTATAAGAGATAATGCAATTTAGCAATCGGCAACGTAATTAGGATGCCGAATATTACTTGGAAAGTGAATTGGAACGAAATCGCTGATTCATAAGACAATTTTACAACTTTAGCCCATGTCAGAAGCAGAGCCAATATTGTAAGATGTCGATGGTCCATATCTCGGAAACTATATGAGATAATGCAATTTGGCAATAAGCAATGTAATTAGCATGCCAAATATTACTTGGAATGTGTATTGGAACGAAATCGCTAATTCATAAGACCATTTTACAACTCTAGCCCAAGTTAGAAGCAGAGCCAATATTGTAAGATGTCGATGGTCCATATCCCGGAAACTATAAGAGATGATGCAATTAGGCATTAGCGTAATGTAATTAGCATGGCGAATATTATTTGGAAGGTGAATTGGAACGAAATCGCTAATTCATAAGACCATTTGACAATTTTGGCCCAAGTTAGAAGCAGAGCCAATATTGTAAGATGTCGATAGTCCATATCTCGGAAACTATAAGAGATTATGCAATTTGGCAATCGGCAACGTAATTAGGGTGCCAAATATTACTTGAAATGTGAATTGGAACGAAATTACTAATCCATAAGACTATTTTACAATTTTGACCCAAGTTAGAAACAGAGTCTAACGTGTAAATTTTCTATTGCCCATATCTCGGAAACTATAAAAGATAATGCAATTTGGCAATTGGCAACGTAATTAGGGTGCCAAATATTACTTGAAATGTGAATTGGAACGAAATTGGTAATCCATGAGACTATTTTGCAATTTTGACCCAAGTTAGAAACAGAGTCTAACGTGTAAATTTTCGATTGACCATATCTCGGAAACTATAAGAGATAAGGCAATTTGGCAATCGGCAACGTAATTAGCATGCCGAATATTATTTGGTATGTGAATTGGAACGAAATCGCTAATTCATAAGACCATTTGACAATTTTTCCCAAGTTAGAATCAGAGCGAATATTGTAAGATGTCGATAGTCCATATCTCGGAAACTATAAGAGATAATGCAATTTGGCAATCGGCAACGTAATTAGGGTGCCAAATATTACTTGAAAGGTGAATTGGAACGAAATTGCTTATCCATAAGACTATTTTACAATTTTGACCCAAGTTAGAAACAGAGTCTAACGTGTAAATTTTCGATTGCCCATATCTGGGAAACTATAAGAGATAAGGCTATTTGGCAATCGGAAACGTAATTAGCATGACGAATATTACTTGGTATGTGAATTGGAACGAAATCGCTAATTCATAAGACCATTTGACAATTTTTTCCCAAGTTAGAATCAGAGCGAATATTGTAAGATGTCGATAGTCCATATCTCGGAAACTATAAGAGATAATGCAATATGGCAATAGGCAATGTAATTAGCATGCCGAATATTACTTGGTATGTGAATTGGAACGATATCGCTAATTCATAAGACCATTTGACAACTTTTTCCCAAGTTAGAATCAGAGCCAATATTGTAAGATGTCGATAGTCCATATCTCGGGAACTATAAGAGTTAATGCAATTTGGCAATAGCCAATGTAACCAGCATGCCGAATATTACTTGGAATGTGAATTGGAACGTAATCGCTAATTCATAAGACCATTTTAAAACTTTAGCCCAAGTTAGAAGCAGAGCCAATATTGTAAGATGTCGATGGTCCATATCTCGGAAACAATAAGAGATAATGCAATTTGGCAATAGGCAATGTAATTAGCACGGCGAATATTATTTGGAAGGTGAATTGGAACGAAATTGATAATCCATAAGACTATTTTACAATTTTGACCCAAGTTTGAAACAGAGTCTAAGGTGTAAAATTTCGATTGCCCATATCTCGGAAACTATAAGAGATAATGCAATTTGGCATTAGGTAATGTAATTAGCATGGCGAATATTATTTGGAAGGTGAATTGGAACGAAATCGCTAATTCGTAAGACCATTTTACAATTTTGACCCAAGTTAGAAGCAGTGCCAATATTGTAAGATGTCGATAGTCCATATCTCGGAAACTATAAGAGATAATGCAATTTGGCAATGGGCAACGTAATTAGGGTGCCAAATATTACTTGAAATGTGAATTGGAACGAAATTACTAATCCATAAGACTATTTTACAATTTTGACCCAAGTTAGAAACAGAGTCTAACGTGTAAATTTTCTATTGCCCATATCTCGGAAACTATAAGAGATAATGCAATTTGGCAATCGGCAACGTAATTAGGGTGCCAAATATTATTTGAAATGTGAATTGGAACGAAATTGGTAATCCATGAGACTATTTAGCAATTTTGACCCAAGTTAGAAACAGAGTCTAACGTGTAAATTTTCGATTGACCATATCTCGGAAACTATAAGAGATAAGGCAATTTGGCAATCGGCAACGTAATTAGCATGCCGAATATTACTTGGAATGTGAATTGGAACGAAATCGCTAATTCATAAGACCATTTGACAATTTTTCCCAAGTTAGAATCAGAGCGAATATTGTAAGATGTCGATAGTCCATATCTCGGAAACTATAAGAGATAATGCAATTTGGCAATCGGCAACGTAATTAGGATGCCGAATATTACTTGGAAAGTGAATTGGAACGAAATCGCTGATTCATAAGACAATTTTACAACTTTAGCCCATGTCAGAAGCAGAGCCAATATTGTAAGATGTCGATGGTCCATATCTCGGAAACTATATGAGATAATGCAATTTGGCAATAAGCAATGTAATTAGCATGCCAAATATTACTTGGAATGTGTATTGGAACGAAATCGCTAATTCATAAGACCATTTTACAACTCTAGCCCAAGTTAGAAGCAGAGCCAATATGGTAAGATGTCGATGGTCCATATCCCGGAAACTATAAGAGATGATACAATTAGGCATAAGCGTAATGTAATTAGCATGGCGAATATTATTTGGAAGGTGAATTGGAACGAAATCGCTAATTCATAAGACCATTTGACAATTTTGGCCCTAGTTAGAAGCAGAGCCAATATTGTAAGATGTCGATAGTCCATATCTCGGAAACTATAAGAGATAATGCAATTTGGCAATCGGCAACGTAATTAGGGTGCCAAATATGACTTGAAATGTGAATTGGAACGAAATTACTAATCCATAAGACTATTTTACAATTTTGACCCAAGTTAGAAACAGAGTCTAACGTGTAAATTTTCTATTGCCCATATCTCGGAAACTATAAAAGATAATGCAATTTGGCAATCGGCAACGTAATTAGGGTGCCAAATATTACTTGAAATGTGAATTGGAATGAAATTGGTAATCCATGAGACTATTTTGCAATTTTGACCCAAGTTAGAAGCAGAGCCAATATTGTAAGATGTCGATGGTCCATATCTCGGAAACTATTAGAGATAATGCAATTTGGCAATCGACAACATAATTAGCATGGCGAATATTACTTGGAAGGTGAATTGGAACGAAATCGCTAATTCATAAGACCATTTGACAATTTTGGCCCAAGTTAGAAGCAGAGCCAATATTGTAAGATGTCGATGGTCCATATCTCGGAAACTATAAGAGATAATGCAATTTGGCAATCGACAACATAATTAGCATGGCGAATATTACTTGGAAGGTGAATTGGAACGAAATCGCTAATTCATAAGACCATTTGACAATTTTGTCCCAAGTTAGAAGCAGAGCCAATATTGTAAGATGTCGATGGTCCATATCTCGGAAACTATAAGAGATAATGCAATTTGGCAATCGACAACATAATTAGCATGACGAATATTACTTGGTATGTGAATTGGAACGAAATCGCTAATTCATAAGACCATTTGACAATTTTTTCCCAAGTTAGAATCAGAGCGAATATTGTAAGATGTCGATAGTCCATATCTCGGAAACTATAAGAGATAATGCAATATGGCAATCGGCAATGTAATTAGCATGCCGAATATTACTTCGTATGTGAATTGGAACGATATCGCTAATTCATAAGACCATTTGACAACTTTTTCCCAAGTTAGAATTAGAGCCAATATTGTAAGATGTCGATAGTCCATATCTCGGAAACTATAAGGGATAATGCAATTTGGCAATAGCCAATGTAACCAGCATGCCGAATATTACTTGGAATGTGAATTGGAACGAAATCGCTAATTCATAAGACCATTTTAAAACTTTAGCCCAAGTTAGAAACAGAGCCAATATTGTAAGATGTCGATGGTCCATATCTCGGAAACAATAAGAGATAATGCAATTTGGCAATAGGCAATGTAATTAGCACGGCGAATATTATTTGGAAGGTGAATTGGAACGAAATTGATAATCCATAAGACTATTTTACAATTTTGACCCAAGTTTGAAACAGAGTCTAAGGTGTAAAATTTCCATTGCCCATATCTCGGAAACTATAAGAGATATTGCAATTTGGCATTAGGTAATGTAATTAGCATGGCGAATATTATTTGGAAGGTGAATTGGAACGAAATCGCTAATTCATAAGACCATTTTACAATTTTGACCCAAGTTAGAAGCAGTGCCAATATTGTAAGATGTCGATAGTCCATATCTCGGAAACTATAAGAGATAATGCAATTTTGCAATCGGCAACGTAATTAGGGTGCCAAATATTACTTGAAATGTGAATTGGAACGAAATTACTAATCCATAAGACTATTTTACAATTTTGACCCAAGTTAGAAACAGAGTCTAACGTGTAAATTTTCGATTGCCCATATCTCGGAAACTATAAGAGATAATGCAATTTGGCAATCGGCAACGTAATTAGGGTGCCAAATATTATTTGAAATGTGAATTGGAACGAAATTGGTATCCATGAGACTATTTTGCAATTTTGACCCAAGTTAGAAACAGAGTCTAACGTGTAAATTTTCGATTGACCATATCTCGGAAACTATAAGAGATAAGGCAATTCGGCAATCGGCAACGTAATTAGCATGCCGAATATTACTTGGTATGTGAATTGGAACGAAATCGCTAATTCATAAGACCATTTGACAATTTTTCCCAAGTTAGAATCAGAGCGAATATTGTAAGATGTCGAGAGTCCATATCTCGGAAACTATAAGAGATAATGCAATATGGCAATCGGCAATGTAATTAGCATGCCGAATATTACTTGGTATGTGAATTGGAACGATATCGCTAATTCATAAGACCATTTGACAACTTTTTCCCAAGTTAGAATCAGAGCGAATATTGTAAGATGTCGATAGTCCATATCTCGGAAACTATAAGAGATAATGCAATTTGGCAATAGCCAATGTAACTAGCATGCCGAATATTACTTGGAATGTGAATTGGAACGAAATCGCTAATTCATAAGACCATTTTAAAACTTTAGCCCAAGTTAGAAGCAGAGCCAATATTGTAAGATGTCGATAGTCCATATCTCGGAAACTATAAGAGATAATGCAATTTGGCAATCGGCAACGTAATTAGGGTGCCAAATATTATTTGAAATGTGAATTGGAACGAAATTGGTATCCATGAGACTATTTTGCAATTTTGACCCAAGTTAGAAACAGAGTCTAACGTGTAAATTTCCGATTGACCATATCTCGGAAACTATAAGAGATAAGGCAATTTGGCAATCGGCAACGTAATTAGCATGCCGAATATTACTTGGTATGTGAATTGGAACGAAATCGCTAATTCATAAGACCACTTGACAATTTTTCCCAAGTTAGAATCAGAGCGAATATTGTAAGATCTCGATAGTCCATATCTCGGAAACTATAAGAGATAATGCAATTTGGCAATCGGCAACGTAATTAGGATGCCGAATATTACTTGGAAAGTGAATTGGAACGAAATCGCTGATTCATAAGACAATTTTACAACTTTAGCCCATGTCAGAAGCAGAGCCAATATTGTAAGATGTCGATGGTCCATATCTCGGAAACTATATGAGATAATGCAATTTGGCAATAAGCAATGTAATTAGCATGCCAAATATTACTTGGAATGTGTATTGGAACGAAATCGCTAATTCATAAGACCATTTTACAACTCTAGCCCAAGTTAGAAGCAGAGTCAATATTGTAAGATGTCGATGGTCCATATCCCGGAAACTATAAGAGATGATGCAATTAGGCATTAGCGTAATGTAATTAGCATGGCGAATATTATTTGGAAGGTGAATTGGAACGAAATCGCTAATTCATAAGACCATTTGACAATTTTGGCCCAAGTTAGAAGCAGAGCCAATATTGTAAGATGTCGATGGTCCATATCTCGGAAACTATAAGAGATAATGCAATTTGGCAATCGACAACATAATTAGCATGGCGAATATTACTTGGAAGGTGAATTGGAACGAAATCGCTAATTCATAAGACCATTTGACAATTTTGGCCCAAGTTAGAAGCGGAGCCAATATTGTAAGATGTCGATGGTCCATATCTCGGAAACTATAAGAGATAATGCAATTTGGAAATCGACAACATAATTAGCATGGCGAATATTACTTGGAAGGTGAATTGGAACGAAATCGCTAATTCATAAGACCATTTGACAATTTTGGATTAAATTAGAAGCAGAGTGAATATTGTAAGATGTCGATAGTCCATATCTCGGAAACTATAAGAGATAATACAATTTGGCAATCGACAACATAATTAGCATGGCGAATATTACTTGGAAGGTGAATTGGAACGAAATCGCTAATTCATAAGACCATTTGACAATTTTGGCCCAAGTTAGAAACAGAGCCAATATTGTAAGATGTCGATGGTCCATATCTCGGAAACTATAAGAGATTATGCAATTTGGCAACAAGCAATGTAATTAGCATGACGAATATTATTTGGAAGGTGAATTGGAACGAAATCGCTAATTCATAAGATCATTTTACAATTTTGACCCAAGTTAGAAGCAGTGCCAATATTGTAAGATGTCGATAGTCCATATCTCGGAAACTATAAGAGATAATGCAATATGGCAATCGGCAATGTAATTAGCATGCCGAATATTACTTGGTATGTGAATTGGAACGATACCGCTAATTCATAAGACCATTTGACAATTTTTTCCCAAGTTAGAATCGGAGGGAATATTGTAAGATGTCGATAGTCCATATCTCGGAAACTATAAGAGATAATGCAATTTGGCAATAGCCAATGTAACTAGCATGCCGAATATTACTTGGAATGTGAATTGGAACGAAATCGCTAATTCATAAGACCATTTTACAATTTTGACCCAAGTTTGAAACAGAGTCTAAGGTGTAAAATTTCGATTGCCCATATCTCGGAAACTATAAGAGATAATGCAATTTGGCTATAGGCAATGTAATTAGCATGGCGAATATTACTTGGAAGGTGAATTGGAACGAAATCGCTAATTCATAAGACCATTTGACAATTTTGGCCTAAGTTAGAAGCAGAGCGAATATTGAAAGATGTCGATAGTCCATATCTCGGAAACTATAAGAGATAATGCAATTTGGCATTAGGTAATGTAATTAGCATGGCGAATATTATTTGGAACATGAATTGGAACGAAATCGCTAATTCATAAGACCATTTGACAATTTTGACCCAAGTTAGAAGCAGTGCCAATATTGTAAGATGTCGATAGTCCATATCTCGGAAATTATAAGAGATAATGCAATTTGGCAATCGGCAACGTAATTAGGGTGCCAAATATTACTTTAAATGTGAATTGGAACGAAATTTGTAATCCATGAGACTATTTTGCAATTTTGACCCAAGTTAGAAACAGAGTCTAACGTGTAAATTTTCGATTGACCATATCTCGGAAACTATAAGAGATAAGGCAATTTGGTAATCGGCAACGTTATTAGCATGCCGAATATTACTTGGTATGTGAATTGGAACGAAATCGCTAATTCATAAGATCATTTGACAATTTTTCCCAAGTTAGAATCAGACCGAATATTGTAAGATGTCGATAGTCCATATCTCGGAAACTATAAGAGATAATGCAATTTGGCAATCGGCAACGTAATTAGGATGCCGAATATTACTTGGTAAGTGAATTGGAACGAAATCGCTAATTCATAAGACAATTTTACAACTTTAGCCCATGTCAGAGGCAGAGCCAATATTGTGAGATGTCGATGGTCTATATCTCGGAAACTATTTGAGATAATGCAATTTGGCAATAAGCAATGTAATTAGCATGCCAAATATTACTGGAATATGTATTGGAACGAAATCGCTAATTCATAAGACCATTTTACAACTCTAGCCCAAGTTAGAAGCAGAGCCAATATTGTAAGATGTCGATGGTCCATATCCCGAAAACTATAAGAGATAATGCAATTTGGCATTAGGTAATGTAATTAGCATGGCGAATATTATTTGGAAGGTGAATTGGAACGAAATCGGTAATTCATAAGACCATTTTACAATTTTGACCCAAGTTAGAAGCAGTGCCAATATTGTTAGATGTCAATATTGTCCATATCTCGGAAACTATAAGAGATAATGCAATTTGGCAATCGGCAACGTAATTAGGGTGCCAAATATTACTTGAAATGTGAATTGGAACGAAATTGGTAATCCATGAGACTATTTTGCAATTTTGACCCAAGTTAGAAACAGAGTCTAACGTGTAAATTTTCGATTGACCACATCTCGGAAACTATAAGAGATAATGCAATTTGGCTATAGACAATGTAATTAGCATGGCGAATATTACTTGGAAGGTGAATTGGAACGAAATCGCTAATTCATAAGACCATTTGACAATTTTGGCCTAAGTTAGAAGCAGAGCGAATATTGTATGAAGTCGATAGTCCATATCTCGGAAACTATAAGAGAAAATGCAATTTGGCAATCGGTAACGTAACTAGGACGCCGAATATTACTTGGAAGGTGAATTGGAACGAAATCGTTAATTCATAAGACCATTTGACAATTTTGGATTAAGTTAGAAGCAGAGTGAATATTGTAAGATGTCGATAGTCCATATCTCGGAAACTATAAGAGATAATGCAATTTGGCAATCGGCAACGTAATTAGGGTGCCAAATATTACTTGGAAGGTGAATTGGAACGAAATCGCTAATTCATAACACCATTTGACAATTTTGGCTCAAGTTAGAAGCAGAGCCAATATTGTAAGATGTCGATGGTCCATATCTCGGAAACTATAAGAGATTATGCAATTTGGCAACAAGCAATGTAATTAGCATGGCGAATATTATTTGGAAGGTGAATTGGAACGAAATCGCTAATTCATAACATCATTTTACAATTTTGACTCAAGTTAGAAGCAGTGCCAATATTGTAAGATGTCGATAGTCCATATCTCGGAAACTATAAGAGATAATGCAATTTGGCAATCGGCAACGTAATTAGGGTGCCAAATATTACTTGAAATGTGAATTGGAACGAAATTGCTAATCCATAAGACTATTTTACAATTTTGACCCAAGTTAGAAACAGAGTCTAACGTGTAAATTTTCGATTGCCCATATCCCGGAAACTATAAGAGATAAGGCAATTTGGCAATCGGCAACGTAATTAGCATGCCGAATATTACTTGGTATGTGAATTGGAACGAAATCGCTAATTCATAAGACCATTTGACAATTTTTTCCCAAGTTAGAATCAGAGCGAATATTGTAAGACGTCGGTAGTTCATATCTTGGAAACTATAAGAGATAATGCAATATGGCAGTCGGCAATGTAATTAGCATGCCGAATATTACTTGGTATGTGAATTGGAACGATATCGCTAATTCATAAGACCATTTAACAATTTTTTCCCAAGTTAGAATCAGAGCGAATATTGTAAGATGTCGATAGTCCATATCTCAGAAACTATAAGGGAAAATGCAATTTGGCTATAGCCAATGTAACTAGCATGCCGAATATTACTTGGAATGTGAATTGGAACGAAATCGCTAATTCATAAGACCATTTTGAAAATTTAGCCCAAGTTAGAAGCAGAGCCAATATTGTAAGATGTCGATGGTCCATATCTTGGAAACAATAAGAGATAATGCAATTTGGCAATAGGCAATGTAATTAGCACGGCGAATATTATTTGGAAGGTGAATTGGAACGAAATTGATAATCCATAAGACTATTTTACAATTTTGACCCAAGTTAGAAACAGAGACTAAGGTGTAAAATTACGATTGCCCATATCTCGGAAACTATGAGAGATAATGCAATTTGGCAATCGGCAACCTAATTAGCATACCGAATATTACTTGGAATGAGAAATGGAACGAAATCGCTAATTCATAAGACCATTTTACAATTTTGACCCAAGTTTGAAACAGAGCCTAAGGTGTAAAATTTCGATTGCCCATATCTCGGAAACTATAAGAGATAATGCAATTTGGCTATAGACAATGTAATTAGCATGGCGAATATTACTTGGAAGGTGAATTGGAACGAAATCGCTAATTCATAAGACCATTTGACAATTTTGGATTAAGTTAGAAGCAGAGTGAATATTGTAAGATGTCGATAGTCCATATCTCGGAAACTATAAGAGATAATGCAATTTGGCAATCGACAACATAATTAGCATGGCGAATATTACTTGGAATGTGAATTGGAACGAAATCGCTAATTCATAAGAGCATTTGACAATTTTGGCCCAAGTTAGAAGCAGAGCCAATATTGTAAGATGTCGATGGTCCATATCTCGGAAACTATAAGAGATTATGCAGTTTGGCAATAAGCAATGTAATTAGCATGGCGAATATTATTTGGAAGGTGAATTGGAACGAAATCGCTAATTCATAAGACCATTTGACAATTTTGGCCCAAGTTAGAAGCAGAGCCAATATTGTAAGATGTCGATAGTCCATATCTCGGAAACTATAAGAGATAATGCAATTTGGCAATAAACAATGTAATTAGCATGGCGAATATTATTTGTAATGTGAATTGGAACGAAATCGCTAATTCATAAGACAATTTTACAACTTTAGCCCATGTCAGAAGCAGAGCCAATATTGTAAGATGTCGATGGTCCATATCTCGGAAACTATATGAGATAATGCAATTTGGCAATAAGCAATGTAATTAGCATGCCAAATATTACTTGGAATGTGTATTGGAACGAAATCGCTAATTCATAAGACCATTTTACAACTCTAGCCCAAGTTAGAAGCAGAGCCAATATTGTAAGTTGTCGATGGTATATATCCCGGATACTATAAGAGATAATGCAATTTGGCATTAGGTAATGTAATTAGCATGCCGAATATTACTTGGTATGTGAATTGGAACGATATCGCTAATTCATAAGACCATTTGACAACTTTTTCCCAAGTTAGAATCAGAGCCAATATTGTAAGATGTCGATAGTCCATATCTCGGAAACTATAAGAGATAATGCAATTTGGCAATAGCCAATGTAACCAGCATGCCGAATATTACTTGGAATGTGAATTGGAACGAAATCGCTAATTCATAAGACCATTTTAAAACTTTAGCCCAAGTTAGAAGCAGAGCCAATATTGTAAGATGTCGATGGTCCATATCTCGGAAACAATAAGAGATAATGCAATTTGGCAATAGGCAATGTAATTAGCACGGCGAATATTATTTGGAAGGTGAATTGGAACGAAATTGATAATCCATAAGACTATTTTACAATTTTGACCCAAGTTTGAAACAGAGTCTAAGGTGTAAAATTTCGATTGCCCATATCTCGGAAACTATAAGAGATAATGCAATTTGGCATTAGGTAATGTAATTAGCATGGCGAATATTATTTGGAAGGTGAATTGGAACGAAATCGCTAATTCATAAGACCATTTTACAATTTTGACCCAAGTTAGAAGCAGTGCCAATATTGTAAGATGTCGATAGTCCATATCTCGGAAACTATAAGAGATAATGCAATTTGGCAATCGGCAACGTAATTAGGGTGCCAAATATTACTTGAAATGTGAATTGGAACGAAATTACTAATCCATAAGACTATTTTACAATTTTGACCCAAGTTAGAAACAGAGCCTAACGTGTAAATTTTCGATTGCCCATATCTCGGAAACTATAAGAGATAAGGCAATTTGGCAATCGGCAACGTAATTAGCATGCCGAATATTACTTGGTATGTGAATTGGAACGAAATCGCTAATTCATAAGACCATTTGACAATTTTTCCCAAGTTAGAATCAGAGCGAATATTGTAAGATGTCGATAGTCCATATCTCGGAAATTATAAGAGATAATGCAATTTAGCAATCGGCAACGTAATTAGGATGCCGAATATTACTTGGAAAGTGAATTGGAACGAAATCGCTGATTCATAAGACAATTTTACAACTTTAGCCCATGTCAGAAGCAGAGCCAATATTGTAAGATGTCGATGGTCCATATCTCGGAAACTATATGAGATAATGCAATTTGGCAATAAGCAATGTAATTAGCATGCCAAATATTACTTGGAATGTGTATTGGAACGAAATCGCTAATTCATAAGACCATTTTACAACTCTAGCCCAAGTTAGAAGCAGAGCCAATATTGTAAGATGTCGATGGTCCATATCCCGGAAACTATAAGAGATGATGCAATTAGGCATTAGCGTAATGTAATTAGCATGGCGAATATTATTTGGAAGGTGAATTGGAACGAAATCGCTAATTCATAAGACCATTTGACAATTTTGGCCCAAGTTAGAAGCAGAGCCAATATTGTAAGATGTCGATAGTCCATATCTCGGAAACTATAAGAGATAATGCAATTTGGCAATCGGCAACGTAATTAGGGTGCCAAATATTACTTGAAATGTGAATTGGAACGAAATTACTAATCCATAAGACTATTTTACAATTTTGACCCAAGTTAGAAACAGAGTCTAACGTGTAAATTTTCTATTGCCCATATCTCGGAAACTATAAAAGATAATGCAATTTGGCAATCGGCAACGTAATTAGGGTGCCAAATATTACTTGAAATGTGAATTGGAACGAAATTGGTAATCCATGAGACTATTTTGCAATTTTGACCCAAGTTAGAAACAGAGTCTAACGTGTAAATTTTCGATTGACCATATCTCGGAAACTATAAGAGATAAGGCAATTTGGCAATCGGCAACGTAATTAGCATGCCGAATATTACTTGGTATGTGAATTGGAACGAAATCGCTAATTCATAAGACCATTTGACAATTTTTCCCAAGTTAGAATCAGAGCGAATATTGTAAGATGTCGATAGTCCATATCTCGGAAACTATAAGAGATATTCGTCCATCGATCGATGCAATTTGGCAATCGGCAACGTAATTAGGGTGCCAAATATTACTTGAAAGGTGAATTGGAACGAAATTGCTTATCCATAAGACTATTTTACAATTTTGACCCAAGTTAGAAACAGAGTCTAACGTGTAAATTTCCGATTGACCATATCTCGGAAACTATAAGAGATAAGGCAATTTGGCAATCGGCAACGTAATTAGCATGCCGAATATTACTTGGTATGTGAATTGGAACGAAATCGCTAATTCATAAGACCACTTGACAATTTTTCCCAAGTTAGAATCAGAGCGAATATTGTAAGATCTCGATAGTCCATATCTCGGAAACTATAAGAGATAATGCAATTTGGCAATCGGCAACGTAATTAGGATGCCGAATATTACTTGGAAAGTGAATTGGAACGAAATCGCTGATTCATAAGACAATTTTACAACTTTAGCCCATGTCAGAAGCAGAGCCAATATTGTAAGATGTCGATGGTCCATATCTCGGAAACTATATGAGATAATGCAATTTGGCAATAAGCAATGTAATTAGCATGCCAAATATTACTTGGAATGTGTATTGGAACGAAATCGCTAATTCATAAGACCATTTTACAACTCTAGCCCAAGTTAGAAGCAGAGTCAATATTGTAAGATGTCGATGGTCCATATCCCGGAAACTATAAGAGATGATGCAATTAGGCATTAGCGTAATGTAATTAGCATGGCGAATATTATTTGGAAGGTGAATTGGAACGAAATCGCTAATTCATAAGACCATTTGACAATTTTGGCCCAAGTTAGAAGCAGAGCCAATATTGTAAGATGTCGATGGTCCATATCTCGGAAACTATAAGAGATAATGCAATTTGGCAATCGACAACATAATTAGCATGGCGAATATTACTTGGAAGGTGAATTGGAACGAAATCGCTAATTCATAAGACCATTTGACAATTTTGGCCCAAGTTAGAAGCGGAGCCAATATTGTAAGATGTCGATGGTCCATATCTCGGAAACTATAAGAGATAATGCAATTTGGAAATCGACAACATAATTAGCATGGCGAATATTACTTGGAAGGTGAATTGGAACGAAATCGCTAATTCATAAGACCATTTGACAATTTTGGATTAAATTAGAAGCAGAGTGAATATTGTAAGATGTCGATAGTCCATATCTCGGAAACTATAAGAGATAATACAATTTGGCAATCGACAACATAATTAGCATGGCGAATATTACTTGGAAGGTGAATTGGAACGAAATCGCTAATTCATAAGACCATTTGACAATTTTGGCCCAAGTTAGAAACAGAGCCAATATTGTAAGATGTCGATGGTCCATATCTCGGAAACTATAAGAGATTATGCAATTTGGCAACAAGCAATGTAATTAGCATGACGAATATTATTTGGAAGGTGAATTGGAACGAAATCGCTAATTCATAAGATCATTTTACAATTTTGACCCAAGTTAGAAGCAGTGCCAATATTGTAAGATGTCGATAGTCCATATCTCGGAAACTATAAGAGATAATGCAATATGGCAATCGGCAATGTAATTAGCATGCCGAATATTACTTGGTATGTGAATTGGAACGATACCGCTAATTCATAAGACCATTTGACAATTTTTTCCCAAGTTAGAATCGGAGGGAATATTGTAAGATGTCGATAGTCCATATCTCGGAAACTATAAGAGATAATGCAATTTGGCAATAGCCAATGTAACTAGCATGCCGAATATTACTTGGAATGTGAATTGGAACGAAATCGCTAATTCATAAGACCATTTTACAATTTTGACCCAAGTTTGAAACAGAGTCTAAGGTGTAAAATTTCGATTGCCCATATCTCGGAAACTATAAGAGATAATGCAATTTGGCTATAGGCAATGTAATTAGCATGGCGAATATTACTTGGAAGGTGAATTGGAACGAAATCGCTAATTCATAAGACCATTTGACAATTTTGGCCTAAGTTAGAAGCAGAGCGAATATTGAAAGATGTCGATAGTCCATATCTCGGAAACTATAAGAGATAATGCAATTTGGCATTAGGTAATGTAATTAGCATGGCGAATATTATTTGGAACATGAATTGGAACGAAATCGCTAATTCATAAGACCATTTGACAATTTTGACCCAAGTTAGAAGCAGTGCCAATATTGTAAGATGTCGATAGTCCATATCTCGGAAATTATAAGAGATAATGCAATTTGGCAATCGGCAACGTAATTAGGGTGCCAAATATTACTTTAAATGTGAATTGGAACGAAATTTGTAATCCATGAGACTATTTTGCAATTTTGACCCAAGTTAGAAACAGAGTCTAACGTGTAAATTTTCGATTGACCATATCTCGGAAACTATAAGAGATAAGGCAATTTGGTAATCGGCAACGTTATTAGCATGCCGAATATTACTTGGTATGTGAATTGGAACGAAATCGCTAATTCATAAGATCATTTGACAATTTTTCCCAAGTTAGAATCAGACCGAATATTGTAAGATGTCGATAGTCCATATCTCGGAAACTATAAGAGATAATGCAATTTGGCAATCGGCAACGTAATTAGGATGCCGAATATTACTTGGTAAGTGAATTGGAACGAAATCGCTAATTCATAAGACAATTTTACAACTTTAGCCCATGTCAGAGGCAGAGCCAATATTGTGAGATGTCGATGGTCTATATCTCGGAAACTATTTGAGATAATGCAATTTGGCAATAAGCAATGTAATTAGCATGCCAAATATTACTGGAATATGTATTGGAACGAAATCGCTAATTCATAAGACCATTTTACAACTCTAGCCCAAGTTAGAAGCAGAGCCAATATTGTAAGATGTCGATGGTCCATATCCCGAAAACTATAAGAGATAATGCAATTTGGCATTAGGTAATGTAATTAGCATGGCGAATATTATTTGGAAGGTGAATTGGAACGAAATCGGTAATTCATAAGACCATTTTACAATTTTGACCCAAGTTAGAAGCAGTGCCAATATTGTTAGATGTAAATATTGTCCATATCTCGGAAACTATAAGAGATAATGCAATTTGGCAATCGGCAACGTAACTAGGGTGCCAAATATTACTTGAAATGTGAATTGGAACGAAATTGGTAATCCATGAGACTATTTTGCAATTTTGACCCAAGTTAGAAACAGAGTCTAACGTGTAAATTTTCGATTGACCACATCTCGGAAACTATAAGAGATAATGCAATTTGGCTATAGACAATGTAATTAGCATGGCGAATATTACTTGGAAGGTGAATTGGAACGAAATCGCTAATTCATAAGACCATTTGACAATTTTGGCCTAAGTTAGAAGCAGAGCGAATATTGTATGAAGTCGATAGTCCATATCTCGGAAACTATAAGAGAAAATGCAATTTGGCAATCGGTAACGTAACTAGGACGCCGAATATTACTTGGAAGGTGAATTGGAACGAAATCGTTAATTCATAAGACCATTTGACAATTTTGGATTAAGTTAGAAGCAGAGTGAATATTGTAAGATGTCGATAGTCCATATCTCGGAAACTATAAGAGATAATGCAATTTGGCAATCGGCAACGTAATTAGGGTGCCAAATATTACTTGGAAGGTGAATTGGAACGAAATCGCTAATTCATAACACCATTTGACAATTTTGGCTCAAGTTAGAAGCAGAGCCAATATTGTAAGATGTCGATGGTCCATATCTCGGAAACTATAAGAGATTATGCAATTTGGCAACAAGCAATGTAATTAGCATGGCGAATATTATTTGGAAGGTGAATTGGAACGAAATCGCTAATTCATAACATCATTTTACAATTTTGACTCAAGTTAGAAGCAGTGCCAATATTGTAAGATGTCGATAGTCCATATCTCGGAAACTATAAGAGATAATGCAATTTGGCAATCGGCAACGTAATTAGGGTGCCAAATATTACTTGAAATGTGAATTGGAACGAAATTGCTAATCCATAAGACTATTTCGCAATTTTGACCCAAGTTAGAAACAGAGTCTAACGTGTAAATTTTCGATTGCCCATATCCCGGAAACTATAAGAGATAAGGCAATTTGGCAATCGGCAACGTAATTAGCATGCCGAATATTACTTGGTATGTGAATTGGAACGAAATCGCTAATTCATAAGACCATTTGACAATTTTTTCCCAAGTTAGAATCAGAGCGAATATTGTAAGACGTCGGTAGTTCATATCTTGGAAACTATAAGAGATAATGCAATATGGCAGTCGGCAATGTAATTAGCATGCCGAATATTACTTGGTATGTGAATTGGAACGATATCGCTAATTCATAAGACCATTTAACAATTTTTTCCCAAGTTAGAATCAGAGCGAATATTGTAAGATGTCGATAGTCCATATCTCAGAAACTATAAGGGAAAATGCAATTTGGCTATAGCCAATGTAACTAGCATGCCGAATATTACTTGGAATGTGAATTGGAACGAAATCGCTAATTCATAAGACCATTTTGAAAATTTAGCCCAAGTTAGAAGCAGAGCCAATATTGTAAGATGTCGATGGTCCATATCTTGGAAACAATAAGAGATAATGCAATTTGGCAATAGGCAATGTAATTAGCACGGCGAATATTATTTGGAAGGTGAATTGGAACGAAATTGATAATCCATAAGACTATTTTACAATTTTGACCCAAGTTAGAAACAGAGACTAAGGTGTAAAATTACGATTGCCCATATCTCGGAAACTATGAGAGATAATGCAATTTGGCAATCGGCAACCTAATTAGCATACCGAATATTACTTGGAATGAGAAATGGAACGAAATCGCTAATTCATAAGACCATTTTACAATTTTGACCCAAGTTTGAAACAGAGCCTAAGGTGTAAAATTTCGATTGCCCATATCTCGGAAACTATAAGAGATAATGCAATTTGGCTATAGACAATGTAATTAGCATGGCGAATATTACTTGGAAGGTGAATTGGAACGAAATCGCTAATTCATAAGACCATTTGACAATTTTGGATTAAGTTAGAAGCAGAGTGAATATTGTAAGATGTCGATAGTCCATATCTCGGAAACTATAAGAGATAATGCAATTTGGCAATCGACAACATAATTAGCATGGCGAATATTACTTGGAATGTGAATTGGAACGAAATCGCTAATTCATAAGAGCATTTGACAATTTTGGCCCAAGTTAGAAGCAGAGCCAATATTGTAAGATGTCGATGGTCCATATCTCGGAAACTATAAGAGATTATGCAGTTTGGCAATAAGCAATGTAATTAGCATGGCGAATATTATTTGGAAGGTGAATTGGAACGAAATCGCTAATTCATAAGACCATTTGACAATTTTGGCCCAAGTTAGAAGCAGAGCCAATATTGTAAGATGTCGATAGTCCATATCTCGGAAACTATAAGAGATAATGCAATTTGGCAATAAACAATGTAATTAGCATGGCGAATATTATTTGTAATGTGAATTGGAACGAAATCGCTAATTCATAAGACAATTTTACAACTTTAGCCCATGTCAGAAGCAGAGCCAATATTGTAAGATGTCGATGGTCCATATCTCGGAAACTATATGAGATAATGCAATTTGGCAATAAGCAATGTAATTAGCATGCCAAATATTACTTGGAATGTGTATTGGAACGAAATCGCTAATTCATAAGACCATTTTACAACTCTAGCCCAAGTTAGAAGCAGAGCCAATATTGTAAGTTGTCGATGGTATATATCCCGGATACTATAAGAGATAATGCAATTTGGCATTAGGTAATGTAATTAGCATGCCGAATATTACTTGGTATGTGAATTGGAACGATATCGCTAATTCATAAGACCATTTGACAACTTTTTCCCAAGTTAGAATCAGAGCCAATATTGTAAGATGTCGATAGTCCATATCTCGGAAACTATAAGAGATAATGCAATTTGGCAATAGCCAATGTAACCAGCATGCCGAATATTACTTGGAATGTGAATTGGAACGAAATCGCTAATTCATAAGACCATTTTAAAACTTTAGCCCAAGTTAGAAGCAGAGCCAATATTGTAAGATGTCGATGGTCCATATCTCGGAAACAATAAGAGATAATGCAATTTGGCAATAGGCAATGTAATTAGCACGGCGAATATTATTTGGAAGGTGAATTGGAACGAAATTGATAATCCATAAGACTATTTTACAATTTTGACCCAAGTTTGAAACAGAGTCTAAGGTGTAAAATTTCGATTGCCCATATCTCGGAAACTATAAGAGATAATGCAATTTGGCATTAGGTAATGTAATTAGCATGGCGAATATTATTTGGAAGGTGAATTGGAACGAAATCGCTAATTCATAAGACCATTTTACAATTTTGACCCAAGTTAGAAGCAGTGCCAATATTGTAAGATGTCGATAGTCCATATCTCGGAAACTATAAGAGATAATGCAATTTGGCAATCGGCAACGTAATTAGGGTGCCAAATATTACTTGAAATGTGAATTGGAACGAAATTACTAATCCATAAGACTATTTTACAATTTTGACCCAAGTTAGAAACAGAGTCTAACGTGTAAATTTTCGATTGCCCATATCTCGGAAACTATAAGAGATAAGGCAATTTGGCAATCGGCAACGTAATTAGCATGCCGAATATTACTTGGTATGTGAATTGGAACGAAATCGCTAATTCATAAGACCATTTGACAATTTTTCCCAAGTTAGAATCAGAGCGAATATTGTAAGATGTCGATAGTCCATATCTCGAAAATTATAAGAGATAATGCAATTTAGCAATCGGCAACGTAATTAGGATGCCGAATATTACTTGGAAAGTGAATTGGAACGAAATCGCTGATTCATAAGACAATTTTACAACTTTAGCCCATGTCAGAAGCAGAGCCAATATTGTAAGATGTCGATGGTCCATATCTCGGAAACTATATGAGATAATGCAATTTGGCAATAAGCAATGTAATTAGCATGCCAAATATTACTTGGAATGTGTATTGGAACGAAATCGCTAATTCATAAGACCATTTTACAACTCTAGCCCAAGTTAGAAGCAGAGCCAATATTGTAAGATGTCGATGGTCCATATCCCGGAAACTATAAGAGATGATGCAATTAGGCATTAGCGTAATGTAATTAGCATGGCGAATATTATTTGGAAGGTGAATTGGAACGAAATCGCTAATTCATAAGACCATTTGACAATTTTGGCCCAAGTTAGAAGCAGAGCCAATATTGTAAGATGTCGATAGTCCATATCTCGGAAACTATAAGAGATAATGCAATTTGGCAATCGGCAACGTAATTAGGGTGCCAAATATTACTTGAAATGTGAATTGGAACGAAATTACTAATCCATAAGACTATTTTACAATTTTGACCCAAGTTAGAAACAGAGTCTAACGTGTAAATTTTCTATTGCCCATATCTCGGAAACTATAAAAGATAATGCAATTTGGCAATCGGCAACGTAATTAGGGTGCCAAATATTACTTGAAATGTGAATTGGAACGAAATTGGTAATCCATGAGACTATTTTGCAATTTTGACCCAAGTTAGAAACAGAGTCTAACGTGTAAATTTTCGATTGACCATATCTCGGAAACTATAAGAGATAAGGCAATTTGGCAATCGGCAACGTAATTAGCATGCCGAATATTACTTGGTATGTGAATTGGAACGAAATCGCTAATTCATAAGACCATTTGACAATTTTTCCCAAGTTAGAATCAGAGCGAATATTGTAAGATGTCGATAGTCCATATCTCGGAAACTATAAGAGATAATGCAATTTGGCAATCGGCAACGTAATTAGGGTGCCAAATATTACTTGAAAGGTGAATTGGAACGAAATTGCTTATCCATAAGACTATTTTACAATTTTGACCCAAGTTAGAAACAGAGTCTAACGTGTAAATTTTCGATTGCCCATATCTAGGAAACTATAAGAGATAAGGCAATTTGGCAATCGGAAACGTAATTAGCATGACGAATATTACTTGGTATGTGAATTGGAACGAAATCGCTAATTCATAAGACCATTTGACAATTTTTTCCCAAGTTAGAATCAGAGCGAATATTGTAAGATGTCGATAGTCCATATCTCGGAAACTATAAGAGATAATGCAATATGGCAATAGGCAATGTAATTAGCATGCCGAATATTACTTGGTATGTGAATTGGAACGATATCGCTAATTCATAAGACCATTTGACAACTTTTTCCCAAGTTAGAATCAGAGCCAATATTGTAAGATGTCGATAGTCCATATCTCGGAAACTATAAGAGTTAATGCAATTTGGCAATAGCCAATGTAACCAGCATGCCGAATATTACTTGGAATGTGAATTGGAACGTAATCGCTAATTCATAAGACCATTTTAAAACTTTAGCCCAAGTTAGAAGCAGAGCCAATATTGTAAGATGTCGATGGTCCATATCTCGGAAACAATAAGAGATAATGCAATTTGGCAATAGGCAATGTAATTAGCACGGCGAATATTATTTGGAAGGTGAATTGGAACGAAATTGATAATCCATAAGACTATTTTACAATTTTGACCCAAGTTTGAAACAGAGTCTAAGGTGTAAAATTTCGATTGCCCATATCTCGGAAACTATAAGAGATAATGCAATTTGGCATTAGGTAATGTAATTAGCATGGCGAATATTATTTGGAAGGTGAATTGGAACGAAATCGCTAATTCATAAGACCATTTTACAATTTTGACCCAAGTTAGAAGCAGTGCCAATATTGTAAGATGTCGATAGTCCATATCTCGGAAACTATAAGAGATAATGCAATTTGGCAATGGGCAACGTAATTAGGGTGCCAAATATTACTTGAAATGTGAATTGGAACGAAATTACTAATCCATAAGACTATTTTACAATTTTGACCCAAGTTAGAAACAGAGTCTAACGTGTAAATTTTTATTGCCCATATCTCGGAAACTATAAGAGATAATGCAATTTGGCAATCGGCAACGTAATTAGGGTGCCAAATATTATTTGAAATGTGAATTGGAACGAAATTGGTAATCCATGAGACTATTTAGCAATTTTGACCCAAGTTAGAAACAGAGTCTAACGTGTAAATTTTCGATTGACCATATCTCGGAAACTATAAGAGATAATGCAATTTGGCAATCGGCAACGTAATTAGCATGCCGAATATTACTTGGAATGTGAATTGGAACGAAATCGCTAATTCATAAGACCATTTGACAATTTTTCCCAAGTTAGAATCAGAGCGAATATTGTAAGATGTCGATAGTCCATATCTCGGAAACTATAAGAGATAATGCAATTTGGCAATCGGCAACGTAATTAGGATGCCGAATATTACTTGGAAAGTGAATTGGAACGAAATCGCTGATTCATAAGACAATTTTACAACTTTAGCCCATGTCAGAAGCAGAGCCAATATTGTAAGATGTCGATGGTCCATATCTCGGAAACTATATGAGATAATGCAATTTGGCAATAAGCAATGTAATTAGCATGCCAAATATTACTTGGAATGTGTATTGGAACGAAATCGCTAATTCATAAGACCATTTTACAACTCTAGCCCAAGTTAGAAGCAGAGCCAATATGGTAAGATGTCGATGGTCCATATCCCGGAAACTATAAGAGATGATACAATTAGGCATAAGCGTAATGTAATTAGCATGGCGAATATTATTTGGAAGGTGAATTGGAACGAAATCGCTAATTCATAAGACCATTTGACAATTTTGGCCCTAGTTAGAAGCAGAGCCAATATTGTAAGATGTCGATAGTCCATATCTCGGAAACTATAAGAGATAATGCAATTTGGCAATCGGCAACGTAATTAGGGTGCCAAATATGACTTGAAATGTGAATTGGAATGAAATTACTAATCCATAAGACTATTTTACAATTTTGACCCAAGTTAGAAACAGAGTCTAACGTGTAAATTTTCTATTGCCCATATCTCGGAAACTATAAAAGATAATGCAATTTGGCAATCGGCAACGTAATTAGGGTGCCAAATATTACTTGAAATGTGAATTGGAACGAAATTGGTAATCCATGAGACTATTTTGCAATTTTGACCCAAGTTAGAAGCAGAGCCAATATTGTAAGATGTCGATGGTCCATATCTCGGAAACTATTAGAGATAATGCAATTTGGCAATCGACAACATAATTAGCATGGCGAATATTACTTGGAAGGTGAATTGGAACGAAATCGCTAATTCATAAGACCATTTGACAATTTTGGCCCAAGTTAGAAGCAGAGCCAATATTGTAAGATGTCGATGGTCCATATCTCGGAAACTATAAGAGATAATGCAATTTGGCAATCGACAACATAATTAGCATGGCGAATATTACTTGGAAGGTGAATTGGAACGAAATCGCTAATTCATAAGACCATTTGACAATTTTGTCCCAAGTTAGAAGCAGAGCCAATATTGTAAGATGTCGATGGTCCATATCTCGGAAACTATTAGAGATAATGCAATTTGGCAATCGACAACATAATTAGCATGGCGAATATTACTTGGAAGGTGAATTGGAACGAAATCGCTAATTCATAAGACCATTTGACAATTTTGGCCCAAGTTAGAAGCAGAGCCAATATTGTAAGATGTCGATTGTCCATATCTCGGAAACTATAAGAGATAATGCAATTTGGCAATCGACAACATAATTAGCATGGCGAATATTACTTGGAAGGTGAATTGGAACGAAATCGCTAATTCATAAGACCATTTGACAGTTTTGGTCCAAGTTAGAAGCAGAGCCAATATTGTAAGATGTCGATGGTCCATATCTCGGAAACTATAAGAGATTATGCAATATGGCAACAAGCAATGTAATTAGCATGGCGAATATTATTTGGAAGGTGAATTGGAACGAAATCGCTAATTCATAAGATCATTTTACAATTTTGACCCAAGTTAGAAGCAGTGCCAATATTGTAAGATGTCGATAGTCCATATCTCGGAAACTATAAGAGATAATGCAATTTGGCAATCGGCAACGTAATTAGGGTGCCAAATATTACTTGAAATGTGAATTGGAACGAAATTGCTTATCCATAAGACTATTTTACAATTTTGACCCAAGTTAGAAACAGAGTCTAACGTGTAAATTTTCGATTGCCCATATCTGGGAAACTATAAGAGATAAGGCAATTTGGCAATCGGCAACGTAATTAGCATGACGAATATTACTTGGTATGTGAATTGGAACGAAATCGCTAATTCATAAGACCATTTGACAATTTTTTCCCAAGTTAGAATCAGAGCGAATATTGTAAGATGTCGATAGTCCATATCTCGGAAACTATAAGAGATAATGCAATTTGGCAATCGGCAACGTAATTAGGATGCCGAATATTACTTGGTATGTGAATTGGAACGAAATCGCTAATTCATAAGACCATTTGACAATTTTTCCCAAGTTAGAATCAGAGCGAATATTGTAAGATGTCGATAGTCCATATCTCGGAAACTATAAGAGACAATGCAATTTGGCAATCGGCAACGTAATTAGGATGCCGAATATTACTTGGAAAGTGAATTGGAACGAAATCGCTGATTCATAAGACAATTTTACAACTTTAGCCCATGTCAGAAGCAGAGCCAATATTGTAAGATGTCGATGGTCCATATCTCGGAAACTATATGAGATAATGCAATTTGGCAATAAGCAATGTAATTAGCATGCCAAATATTACTTGGAATGTGTATTGGAACGAAATCGCTAATTCATAATACTATTTTACAACTCTAGCCCAAGTTAGAAGCAGAGCCAATATTGTAAGATGTCGATGGTCCATATCCCGGAAACTATAAGAGATGATGCAATTAGGCATTAGCGTAATGTAATTAGCATGGCGAATATTATTTGGAAGGTGAATTGGAACGAAATCGCTAATTCATAAGACCATTTGACAATTTTGTCCCAAGTTAGAAGCAGAGCCAATATTGTAAGATGTCGATGGTCCATATCTCGGAAACTATAAGAGATAATGCAATTTGGCAATCGACAACATAATTGGCATGGCGAATATTACTTGGAAGGTGAATTGGAACGAAATCGCTAATTCATAAGACCATTTGACAATTTTGGATTAAGTTAGAAGCAGAGTGAATATTGTAAGATGTCGATAGTCCATATCTCGGAAACTATAAGAGATAATGCAATTTGGCAATCGACAACATAATTAGCATGGCGAATATTACTTGGAAGGTGAATTGGAACGAAATCGCTAATTCATAAGACCATTTGACAATTTTGGTCCAAGTTAGAAGCAGAGCCAATATTGTAAGATGTCGATGGTCCATATCTCGGAAACTATAAGAGATTATGCAATTTGGCAACAAGCAATGTAATTAGCATGGCGAATATTATTTGGAAGGTGAATTGGAACGAAATCGCTAATTCATAAGATCATTTTACAATTTTGACCCAAGTTAGAAGCAGTGCCAATATTGTAAGATGTCGATAGTCCATATCTTGGAAACTATAAGAGATAATGCAATTTGGCAATCGGCAACGTAATTAGGGTGCCAAATATTACTTGAAATGTGAATTGGAACGAAATTGCTTATCCATAAGACTATTTTACAATTTTGACCCAAGTTAGAAACAGAGTCTAACGTGTAAATTTTCGATTGCCCATATCTGGGAAACTATAAGAGATAAGGCAATTTGGCAATCGGCAACGTAATTAGCATGACGAATATTACTTGGTATGTGAATTGGAACGAAATCGCTAATTCATAAGACCATTTGACAATTTTTTCAAAAGTTAGAATCAGAGCGAATATTGTAAGATGTCGATAGTCCATATCTCGGAAACTATAAGAGATAATGCAATATGGCAATCGGCAATGTAATTAGCATGCCGAATATTACTTCGTATGTGAATTGGAACGATATCGCTAATTCATAAGACCATTTGACAACTTTTTCCCAAGTTAGAATTAGAGCCAATATTGTAAGATGTCGATAGTCCATATCTCGGAAACTATAAGGGATAATGCAATTTGGCAATAGCCAATGTAACCAGCATGCCGAATATTACTTGGAATGTGAATTGGAACGAAATCGCTAATTCATAAGACCATTTTAAAACTTTAGCCCAAGTTAGAAACAGAGCCAATATTGTAAGATGTCGATGGTCCATATCTCGGAAACAATAAGAGATAATGCAATTTGGCAATAGGCAATGTAATTAGCACGGCGAATATTATTTGGAAGGTGAATTGGAACGAAATTGATAATCCATAAGACTATTTTACAATTTTGACCCAAGTTTGAAACAGAGTCTAAGGTGTAAAATTTCCATTGCCCATATCTCGGAAACTATAAGAGATAATGCAATTTGGCATTAGGTAATGTAATTAGCATGGCGAATATTATTTGGAAGGTGAATTGGAACGAAATCGCTAATTCATAAGACCATTTTACAATTTTGACCCAAGTTAGAAGCAGTGCCAATATTGTAAGATGTCGATAGTCCATATCTCGGAAACTATAAGAGATAATGCAATTTGGCAATCGGCAACGTAATTAGGGTGCCAAATATTACTTGAAATGTGAATTGGAACGAAATTACTAATCCATAAGACTATTTTACAATTTTGACCCAAGTTAGAATCAGAGTCTAACGTGTAAATTTTCGATTGCCCATATCTCGGAAACTATAAGAGATAATGCAATTTGGCAATCGGCAACGTAATTAGGGTGCCAAATATTATTTGAAATGTGAATTGGAACGAAATTGGTATCCATGAGACTATTTTGCAATTTTGACCCAAGTTAGAAACAGAGTCTAACGTGTAAATTTTCGATTGACCATATCTCGGAAACTATAAGAGATAAGGCAATTCGGCAATCGGCAACGTAATTAGCATGCCGAATATTACTTGGTATGTGAATTGGAACGAAATCGCTAATTCATAAGACCATTTGACAATTTTTCCCAAGTTAGAATCAGAGCGAATATTGTAAGATGTCGATAGACCATATCTCGGAAACTATAAGAGATAATGCAATTTGGCAATCGGCAACGTAATTAGGATGCCGAATATTACTTGGAAAGTGAATTGGAACGAAATCGCTGATTCATAAGACAATTTTACAACTTTAGCCCATGTCAGAAGCAGAGCCAATATTGTAAGATGTCGATGGTCCATATCTCGGAAACTATATGAGATAATGCAATTTGGCAATAAGCAATATAATTAGCATGCCAAATATTACTTGGAATGTGTATTGGAACGAAATCGCTAATTCATAAGACCATTTTACAACTCTAGCCCAAGTTAGAAGCAGAGCCAATATTGTAAGATGTCGATGGTCCATATCCCGGAAACTATAAGAGATGATGCAATTAGGCATTAGCGTAATGTAATTAGCATGGCGAATATTATTTGGAAGGTGAATTGGAACGAAATCGCTAATTCATAAGACCATTTGACAATTTTGGCCCAAGTTAGAAGCAGAGCCAATATTGTAAGATGTCGATGGTCCATATCTCGGAAACTATAAGAGATAATGCAATTTGGCAATCGACAACATAATTAGCATGGCGAATATTACTTGGAAGGTGAATTGGAACGAAATCGCTAATTCATAAGACCATTTGACAATTTTGGCCCAAGTTAGAAGCAGAGCCAGTATTGTAAGATGTCGATGGTCCATATCTCGGAAACTATAAGAGATAATGCAATTTGGCAATCGACAACATAATTAGCATGGCGAATATTACTTGGAAGGTGAATTGGAACGAAATCGCTAATTCATAAGACCATTTGACAATTTTGGATTAAATTAGAAGCAGAGTGAATATTGTAAGATGTCGATAGTCCATATCTCGGAAACTATAAGAGATAATGCAATTTGGCAATCGACAACATAATTAGCATGGCGAATATTACTTGGAAGGTGAATTGGAACGAAATCGCTAATTCATAAGACCATTTGACAATTTTGGTCCAAGTTAGAAGCAGAGCCAATATTGTAAGATGTCGATGGTCCATATCTCGGAAACTATAAGAGATTATGCAATTTGGCAACAAGCAATGTAATTAGCATGGCGAATATTATTTGGAAGGTGAATTGGAACGAAATCGCTATTTCATAAGATCATTTTACAATTTTGACCCAAGTTAGAAGCAGTGCCAATATTGTAAGATGTCGATAGTCCATATCTCGGAAACTATAAGAGATAATGCAATTTGGCAATCGGCAACGTAATTAGGGTGCCAAATATTACTTGAAATGTGAATTGGAACGAAATTGCTTATCCATAAGACTATTTTACAATTTTGACCCAAGTTAGAAAAAGAGTCTAACGTGTAAATTTTCGATTGCCCATATCTCGGAGACTATAAGAGATAAGGCAATTTGGCAATCGGCAACGTAATTATCATGCCGAATATTACTTGGTATGTGAATTGGAACGAAATCGCTAATTCATAAGACCATTTGACAATTTTTTCCCAAGTTAGAATCAGAGCGAATATTGTAAGATGTCGATAGTCCATATCTCGGAAACTATAAGAGATAATGCAATATGGCAATCGGCAATGTAATTAGCATGCCGAATATTACTTGGTATGTGAATTGGAATGATATCGCTAATTCATAAGACCATTTGACAACTTTTTCCCAAGTTAGAATCAGAGCGAATATTGTAAGATGTCGATAGTCCATATCTCGGAAACTATAAGAGATAATGCAATTTGGCAATAGCCAATGTAACTAGCATGCCGAATATTACTTGGAATTTGAATTGGAACGAAATCGCTAATTCATAAGACCATTTTAAAACTTTAGCCCAAGTTAGAAGCAGAGCCAATATTGTAAGATGTCGATAGTCCATATCTCGGAAACTATAAGAGATAATGCAATTTGGCAATCGGCAACGTAATTAGGGTGCCAAATATTATTTGAAATGTGAATTGGAACGAAATTGGTATCCATGAGACTATTTTGCAATTTTGACCCAAGTTAGAAACAGAGTCTAACGTGTAAATTTTCGATTGCCCATATCTGGGAAACTATAAGAGATAAGGCAATTTGGCAATCGGAAACGTAATTAGCATGACGAATATTACTTGGTATGTGAATTGGAACGAAATCGCTAATTCATAAGACCATTTGACAATTTTTTCCCAAGTTAGAATCAGAGCGAATATTGTAAGATGTCGATAGTCCATATCTCGGAAACTATAAGAGATAATGCAATATGGCAATAGGCAATGTAATTAGCATGCCGAATATTACTTGGTATGTGAATTGGAACGATATCGCTAATTCATAAGACCATTTGACAACTTTTTCCCAAGTTAGAATCAGAGCCAATATTGTAAGATGTCGATAGTCCATATCTCGGAAACTATAAGAGTTAATGCAATTTGGCAATAGCCAATGTAACCAGCATGCCGAATATTACTTGGAATGTGAATTGGAACGTAATCGCTAATTCATAAGACCATTTTAAAACTTTAGCCCAAGTTAGAAGCAGAGCCAATATTGTAAGATGTCGATGGTCCATATCTCGGAAACAATAAGAGATAATGCAATTTGGCAATAGGCAATGTAATTAGCACGGCGAATATTATTTGGAAGGTGAATTGGAACGAAATTGATAATCCATAAGACTATTTTACAATTTTGACCCAAGTTTGAAACAGAGTCTAAGGTGTAAAATTTCGATTGCCCATATCTCGGAAACTATAAGAGATAATGCAATTTGGCATTAGGTAATGTAATTAGCATGGCGAATATTATTTGGAAGGTGAATTGGAACGAAATCGCTAATTCATAAGACCATTTTACAATTTTGACCCAAGTTAGAAGCAGTGCCAATATTGTAAGATGTCGATAGTCCATATCTCGGAAACTATAAGAGATAATGCAATTTGGCAATGGGCAACGTAATTAGGGTGCCAAATATTACTTGAAATGTGAATTGGAACGAAATTACTAATCCATAAGACTATTTTACAATTTTGACCCAAGTTAGAAACAGAGTCTAACGTGTAAATTTTTATTGCCCATATCTCGGAAACTATAAGAGATAATGCAATTTGGCAATCGACAACATAATTAGCATGGCGAATATTACTTGGAAGGTGAATTGGAACGAAATCGCTAATTCATAAGACCATTTGACAATTTTGGCCCAAGTTAGAAGCAGAGCCAATATTGTAAGATGTCGATGGTCCATATCTCGGAAACTATAAGAGATAATGCAATTTGGCAATCGACAACATAATTAGCATGGCGAATATTACTTGGAAGGTGAATTGGAACGAAATCGCTAATTCATAAGACCATTTGACAATTTTGGATTAAATTAGAAGCAGAGTGAATATTGTAAGATGTCGATAGTCGATATCTCGGAAACTATAAGAGATAATGCAATTTGGCAAACGACAACATAATTAGCATGGCGAATATTACTTGGAAGGTGAATTGGAACGAAATCGCTAATTCATAAGACCATTTGACAATTTTGGCCCAAGTTAGAAACAGAGCCAATATTGTAAGATGTCGATGGTCCATATCTCGGAAACTATAAGAGATTATGCAATTTGGCAACAAGCAATGTAATTAGCATGGCGAATATTATTTGGAAGGTGAATTGGAACGAAATCGCTAATTCATAAGATCATTTTACAATTTTGACCCAAGTTAGAAGCTGTGCCAATATTGTAAGATGTCGATAGTCCATATCTCGGAAACTATAAGAGATAATGCAATTTGGCAATCGGCAACGTAATTAGCATGCCGAATATTACTTGGTATGTGAATTGGAACGAAATTGCTAATCCATAAGACTATTTTACAATTTTGACCCAAGTTAGAAACAGAGTCTAACGTGTAAATTTTGGATTGCCCATAACTCGGAAACTATAAGAGATAAGGCAATTTGGCAATCGGCAACGTAATTAGCATGCCGAATATTACTTGGTATGTGAATTGGAACGAAATCGCTAATTCATAAGACCATTTGACAATTTTTTCCCAAGTTAGAATCAGAGCGAATATTGTAAGCTGTCGATAGCCCATATCTCGGAAACTATAAGAGATAATGCAATATGGCAATCGGCAATGTAATTAGCATGCCGAATATTACTTGGTATGTGAATTGGAACGATACCGCTAATTCATAAGACCATTTGACAATTTTTTCCCAAGTTAGAATCAGAGCGAATATTGTAAGATATCGATAGTCCATATCTCGGAAACTATAAGAGATAATGCAATTTGGCAATAGCCAATGTAACTAGCATGCCGAATATTACTTGGAATGTGAATTGGAACGAAATCGCTAATTCATAAGACCATTTTACAATTTTGACCCAAGTTTGAAACAGAGTCTAAGGTGTAAAATTTCGATTGCCCATATCTCGGAAACTATAAGAGATAATGCAATTTGGCTATAGGCAATGTAATTAGCATGGCGAATATTACTTGGAAGGTGAATTGGAACGAAATCGCTAATTCATAAGACCATTTGACAATTTTGGCCTAAGTTAGAAGCAGAGCGAATATTGAAAGATGTCGATAGTCCATATCTCGGAAACTATAAGAGATAATGCAATTTGGCATTAGGTAATGTAATTAGCATGGCGAATATTATTTGGAAGATGAATTGGAACGAAATCGCTAATTCATAAGACCATTTTACAATTTTGACCCAAGTTAGAAGCAGTGCCAATATTGTAAGATGTCGATAGTCCATATCTCGGAAATTATAAGAGATAATGCAATTTGGCAATCGGCAACGTAATTAGGGTGCCAAATATTACTTTAAATGTGAATTGGAACGAAATTGGTAATCCATGAGACTATTTTGCAATTTTGACCCAAGTTAGAAACAGAGTCTAACGTGTGAATTTTCGATTGACCATATCTCGGAAACTATAAGAGATAAGGCAATTTGGTAATCGGCAACGTAATTAGCATGCCGAATATTACTTGGTATGTGAATTGGAACGAAATCGCTAATTCATAAGACCATTTTACAATTTTTCCCAAGTTAGAATCAGACCGAATATTGTAAGATGTCGATAGTCCATATCTCGGAAACTATAAGAGATAATGCAATTTGGCAATCGGCAACGTAATTAGGATGCCGAATATTACTTGGTAAGTGAATTGGAACGAAATCGCTAATTCATAAGACAATTTTACAACTTTAGCCCATGTCAGAGTCAGAGCCAATATTGTGAGATGTCGATGGTCTATATCTCGGAAACTATCTGAGATAATGCAATTTGGCAATAAGCAATGTAATTAGCATGCCAAATATTACTGGAATGTGTATTGGAACGAAATCGCTAATTCATAAGACCATTTTACAACTCTAGCCCAAGTTAGAAGCAGAGCCAATATTGTAAGATGTCGATGGTCCATATCCCGAAAACTATAAGAGATAATGCAATTTGGCATTAGGTAATGTAATTAGCATGGCGAATATTATTTGGAAGGTGAATTGGAACGAAATCGGTAATTCATAAGACCATTTTACAATTTTGACCCAAGTTAGAAGCAGTGCCAATATTGTAAGATGTCGATAGTCCATATCTCGGAAACTATAAGAGATAATGCAATTTGGCAATCGGCAACGTAATTAGGGTGCCAAATATTACTTGAAATGTGAATTGGAACGAAATTGGTAATCCATGAGACTATTTTGCAATTTTGACCCAAGTTAGAAACAGAGTCTAACGTGTAAATTTTCGATTGACCACATCTCGGAAACTATAAGAGATAATGCAATTTGGCTATAGACAATGTAATTAGCATGGCGAATATTACTTGGAAGGTGTATTGGAACGAAATCGCTAATTCATAAGACCATTTGACAATTTTTTCCCAAGTTAGAATCAGAGCGAATATTGTAAGCTGTCGATAGTCCATATCTCGGAAACTATAAGAGATAATGCAATATGGCAATCGGCAATGTAATTAGCATGCCGAATATTACTTGGTATGTGAATTGGAACGATACCGCTAATTCATAAGACCATTTGACAATTTTGGATTAAGTTAGAAGCAGAGTGAATATTGTAAGATGTCGATAGTCCATATCTCGGAAACTATAAGAGATAATGCAATTTGGCAATCGGCAACGTAATTAGGGTGCCAAATATTACTTGGAAGGTGAATTGGAACGAAATCGCTAATTCATAAGACCATTTGACAATTTTGGCTCAAGTTAGAAGCAGAGCCAATATTGTAAGATGTCGATGGTCCATATCTCGGAGACTATAAGAGATTATGCAATTTGGCAACAAGCAATGTAATTAGCATGGCGAATATTATTTGGAAGGTGAATTGGAACGAAATCGCTAATTCATAACATCATTTTACAATTTTGACTCAAGTTAGAAGCAGTGCCAATATTGTAAGATGTCGATAGTCCATATCTCGGAAACTATAAGAGATAATGCAATTTGGCAATCGGCAACGTAATTAGGGTGCCAAATATTACTTGAAATGTGAATTGGAACGAAATTGCTAATCCATAAGACTATTTTACAATTTTGACCCAAGTTAGAAACAGAGTCTAACGTGTAAATTTTCGATTGCCCATATCCCGGAAACTATAAGAGATAAGGCAATTTGGCAATCGGCAACGTAATTAGCATGCCGAATATTACTTGATATGTGAATTGGAACGAAATCGCTAATTCATAAGACCATTTGACAATTTTTTCCCAAGTTAGAATCAGAGCGAATATTGTAAGACGTCGGTAGTTCATATCTTGGAAACTATAAGAGATAATGCAATATGGCAGTCGGCAATGTAATTAGCATGCCGAATATTACTTGGTATGTGAATTGGAACGATATCGCTAATTCATAAGACCATTTAACAATTTTTCCCAAGTTAGAATCAGAGCGAATATTGTAAGATGTCGATAGTCCATATCTCGGAAACTATAAGGGAAAATGCAATTTGGCTATAGCCAATGTAACTAGCATGCCGAATATTACTTGGAATGTGAATTGGAACGAAATCGCTAATTCATAAGACCATTTTAAAAATTTAGCCCAAGTTAGAAGCAGAGCCAATATTGTAAGATGTCGATGGTCCATATCTTGGAAACAATAAGAGATAATGCAATTTGGCAATAGGCAATGTAATTAGCACGGCGAATATTACTTGGAAGGTGAATTGGAACGAAATCGCTAATTCATAAGAGCATTTGACAATTTTGGCCCAAGTTAGAAGCAGAGCCAATATTGTAAGATGTCGATGGTCCATATCTCGGAAACTATAAGAGATAATGCAATTTGGCAATCGACAACATAATTAGCATGGCGAATATTACTTGGAAGGTGAATTGGAACGAAATCGCTAATTCATAAGACCATTTGACAATTTTGGCCCAAGTTAGAAGCAGAGCCAGTATTGTAAGATGTCGATGGTCCATATCTCGGAAACTATAAGAGATAATGCAATTTGGCAATCGACAACATAATTAGCATGGCGAATATTACTTGGAAGGTGAATTGGAACGAAATCGCTAATTCATAAGACCATTTGACAATTTTGGATTAAATTAGAAGCAGAGTGAATATTGTAAGATGTCGATAGTCCATATCTCGGAAACTATAAGAGATAATGCAATTTGGCAATCGACAACATAATTAGCATGGCGAATATTACTTGGAAGGTGAATTGGAACGAAATCGCTAATTCATAAGACCATTTGACAATTTTGGTCCAAGTTAGAAGCAGAGCCAATATTGTAAGATGTCGATGGTCCATATCTCGGAAACTATAAGAGATTATGCAATTTGGCAACAAGCAATGTAATTAGCATGGCGAATATTATTTGGAAGGTGAATTGGAACGAAATCGCTAATTCATAAGATCATTTTACAATTTTGACCCAAGTTAGAAGCAGTGCCAATATTGTAAGATGTCGATAGTCCATATCTCGGAAACTATAAGAGATAATGCAATTTGGCAATCGGCAACGTAATTAGGGTGCCAAATATTACTTGAAATGTGAATTGGAACGAAATTGCTTATCCATAAGACTATTTTACAATTTTGACCCAAGTTAGAAAAAGAGTCTAACGTGTAAATTTTCGATTGCCCATATCTCGGAGACTATAAGAGATAAGGCAATTTGGCAATCGGCAACGTAATTATCATGCCGAATATTACTTGGTATGTGAATTGGAACGAAATCGCTAATTCATAAGACCATTTGACAATTTTTTCCCAAGTTAGAATCAGAGCGAATATTGTAAGATGTCGATAGTCCATATTTCGGAAACTATAAGAGATAATGCAATATGGCAATCGGCAATGTAATTAGCATGCCGAATATTACTTGGTATGTGAATTGGAACGATATCGCTAATTCATAAGACCATTTGACAACTTTTTCCCAAGTTAGAATCAGAGCGAATATTGTAAGATGTCGATAGTCCATATCTCGGAAACTATAAGAGATAATGCAATTTGGCAATAGCCAATGTAACTAGCATGCCGAATATTACTTGGAATTTGAATTGGAACGAAATCGCTAATTCATAAGACCATTTTAAAACTTTAGCCCAAGTTAGAAGCAGAGCCAATATTGTAAGATGTCGATAGTCCATATCTCGGAAACTATAAGAGATAATGCAATTTGGCAATCGGCAACGTAATTAGGGTGCCAAATATTATTTGAAATGTGAATTGGAACGAAATTGGTATCCATGAGACTATTTTGCAATTTTGACCCAAGTTAGAAACAGAGTCTAACGTGTAAATTTTCGATTGACCATATCTCGGAAACTATAAGAGATAAGGCAATTTGGCAATCGGCAACGTAATTAGCATGCCGAATATTACTTGGTATGTGAATTGGAACGAAATCGCTAATTCATAAGACCATTTGACAATTTTTCCCAAGTTAGAATCAGAGCGAATATTGTAAGATCTCGATAGTCCATATCTCGGAAACTATAAGAGATAATGCAATTTGGCAATCGGCAACGTAATTAGGATGCCGAATATTACTTGGAAAGTGAATTGGAACGAAATCGCTGATTCATAAGACAATTTTACAACTTTAGCCCATGTCAGAAGCAGAGCCAATATTGTAAGATGTCGATGGTCCATATCTCGGAAACTATATGAGATAATGCAATTTGGCAATAAGCAATGTAATTAGCATGCCAAATATTACTTGGAATGTGTATTGGAACGAAATCGCTAATTCATAAGACCATTTTACAACTCTAGCCCAAGTTAGAAGCAGAGCCAATATTGTAAGATGTCGATGGTCCATATCCCGGAAACTATAAGAGATGATGCAATTAGGCATTAGCGTAATGTAATTAGCATGGCGAATATTATTTGGAAGGTGAATTGGAACGAAATCGCTAATTCATAAGACCATTTGACAATTTTGGCCCAAGTTAGAAGCAGAGCCAATATTGTAAGATGTCGATGGTCCATATCTCGGAAACTATAAGAGATAATGCAATTTGGCAATCGACAACATAATTAGCATGGCGAATATTACTTGGAAGGTGAATTGGAACGAAATCGCTAATTCATAAGACCATTTGACAATTTTGGCCCAAGTTAGAAGCAGAGCCAATATTGTAAGATGTCGATGGTCCATATCTCGGAAACTATAAGAGATAATGCAATTTGGCAATCAACAACATAATTAGCATGGCGAATATTACTTGGAAGGTGAATTGGAACGAAATCGCTAATTCATAAGACCATTTGACAATTTTGGATTAAATTAGAAGCAGAGTGAATATTGTAAGATGTCGATAGTCGATATCTCGGAAACTATAAGAGATAATGCAATTTGGCAAACGACAACATAATTAGCATGGCGAATATTACTTGGAAGGTGAATTGGAACGAAATCGCTAATTCATAAGACCATTTGACAATTTTGGCCCAAGTTAGAAACAGAGCCAATATTGTAAGATGTCGATGGTCCATATCTCGGAAACTATAAGAGATTATGCAATTTGGCAACAAGCAATGTAATTAGCATGGCGAATATTATTTGGAAGGTGAATTGGAACGAAATCGCTAATTCATAAGATCATTTTACAATTTTGACCCAAGTTAGAAGCTGTGCCAATATTGTAAGATGTCGATAGTCCATATCTCGGAAACTATAAGAGATAATGCAATTTGGCAATCGGCAACGTAATTAGCATGCCGAATATTACTTGGTATGTGAATTGGAACGAAATTGCTAATCCATAAGACTATTTTACAATTTTGACCCAAGTTAGAAACAGAGTCTAACGTGTAAATTTTGGATTGCCCATAACTCGGAAACTATAAGAGATAAGGCAATTTGGCAATCGGCAACGTAATTAGCATGCCGAATATTACTTGGTATGTGAATTGGAACGAAATCGCTAATTCATAAGACCATTTGACAATTTTTTCCCAAGTTAGAATCAGAGCGAATATTGTAAGCTGTCGATAGTCCATATCTCGGAAACTATAAGAGATAATGCAATATGGCAATCGGCAATGTAATTAGCATGCCGAATATTACTTGGTATGTGAATTGGAACGATACCGCTAATTCATAAGACCATTTGACAATTTTTTCCCAAGTTAGAATCAGAGCGAATATTGTAAGATGTCGATAGTCCATATCTCGGAAACTATAAGAGATAATGCAATTTGGCAATAGCCAATGTAACTAGCATGCCGAATATTACTTGGAATGTGAATTGGAACGAAATCGCTAATTCATAAGACCATTTTACAATTTTGACCCAAGTTTGAAACAGAGTCTAAGGTGTAAAATTTCGATTGCCCATATCTCGGAAACTATAAGAGATAATGCAATTTGGCTATAGGCAATGTAATTAGCATGGCGAATATTACTTGGAAGGTGAATTGGAACGAAATCGCTAATTCATAAGACCATTTGACAATTTTGGCCTAAGTTAGAAGCAGAGCGAATATTGAAAGATGTCGATAGTCCATATCTCGGAAACTATAAGAGATAATGCAATTTGGCATTAGGTAATGTAATTAGCATGGCGAATATTATTTGGAAGATGAATTGGAACGAAATCGCTAATTCATAAGACCATTTTACAATTTTGACCCAAGTTAGAAGCAGTGCCAATATTGTAAGATGTCGATAGTCCATATCTCGGAAATTATAAGAGATAATGCAATTTGGCAATCGGCAACGTAATTAGGGTGCCAAATATTACTTTAAATGTGAATTGGAACGAAATTGGTAATCCATGAGACTATTTTGCAATTTTGACCCAAGTTAGAAACAGAGTCTAACGTGTAAATTTTCGATTGACCATATCTCGGAAACTATAAGAGATAAGGCAATTTGGTAATCGGCAACGTAATTAGCATGCCGAATATTACTTGGTATGTGAATTGGAACGAAATCGCTAATTCATAAGACCATTTGACAATTTTTCCCAAGTTAGAATCAGACCGAATATTGTAAGATGTCGATAGTCCATATCTCGGAAACTATAAGAGATAATGCAATTTGGCAATCGGCAACGTAATTAGGATGCCGAATATTACTTGGTAAGTGAATTGGAACGAAATCGCTAATTCATAAGACAATTTTACAACTTTAGCCCATGTCAGAGGCAGAGCCAATATTGTGAGATGTCGATGGTCTATATCTCGGAAACTATCTGAGATAATGCAATTTGGCAATAAGCAATGTAATTAGCATGCCAAATATTACTGGAATGTGTATTGGAACGAAATCGCTAATTCATAAGACCATTTTACAACTCTAGCCCAAGTTAGAAGCAGAGCCAATATTGTAAGATGTCGATGGTCCATATCCCGAAAACTATAAGAGATAATGCAACTTGGCATTAGGTAATGTAATTAGCATGGCGAATATTATTTGGAAGGTGAATTGGAACGAAATCGGTAATTCATAAGACCATTTTACAATTTTGACCCAAGTTAGAAGCAGTGCCAATATTGTAAGATGTCGATAGTCCATATCTCGGAAACTATAAGAGATAATGCAATTTGGCAATCGGCAACGTAATTAGGGTGCCAAATATTACTTGAAATGTGAATTGGAACGAAATTGCTAATCCATGAGACTATTTTGCAATTTTGACCCAAGTTAGAAACAGAGTCTAACGTGTAAATTTTCGATTGACCACATCTCGGAAACTATAAGAGATAATGCAATTTGGCTATAGACAATGTAATTAGCATGGCGAATATTACTTGGAAGGTGTATTGGAACGAAATCGCTAATTCATAAGACCATTTGACAATTTTGGATTAAGTTAGAAGCAGAGCGAATATTGTATGAAGTCGATAGTCCATATCTCGGAAACTATAAGGGAAAATGCAATTTGGCTATAGCCAATGTAACTAGCATGCCGAATATTACTTGGAATGTGAATTGGAACGAAATCGCTAATTCATAAGACCATTTTAAAAATTTAGCCCAAGTTAGAAGCAGAGCCAATATTGTAAGATGTCGATGGTCCATATCTTGGAAACAATAAGAGATAATGCAATTTGGCAATAGGCAATGTAATTAGCACGGCGAATATTACTTGGAAGGTGAATTGGAACGAAATCGCTAATTCATAAGAGCATTTGACAATTTTGGCCCAAGTTAGAAGCAGAGCCAGTATTGTAAGATGTCGATGGTCCATATCTCGGAAACTATAAGAGATAATGCAATTTGGCAATCGACAACATAATTAGCATGGCGAATATTACTTGGAAGGTGAATTGGAACGAAATCGCTAATTCATAAGACCATTTGACAATTTTGGCCCAAGTTAGAAGCAGAGCCAGTACTGTAAGATGTCGATGGTCCATATCTCGGAAACTATAAGAGATAATGCAATTTGGCAATCGACAACATAATTAGCATGGCGAATATTACTTGGAAGGTGAATTGGAACGAAATCGCTAATTCATAAGACCATTTGACAATTTTGGCCCAAGTTAGAAGCAGAGCCAATATTGTAAGATGTCGATAGTCCATATCTCGGAAACTATAAGAGATAATGCAATTTGGCAATAAACAATGTAATTAGCATGGCGAATATTATTTGTAATGTGAATTGGAACGAAATCGCTAATTCATAAGACAATTTTACAACTTTAGCCCATGTCAGAAGCAGAGCCAATATTGTAAGATGTCGATGGTCCATATCTCGGAAACTATATGAGATAATGCAATTTGGCAATAAGCAATGTAATTAGCATGCCAAATATTACTTGGAATGTGTATTGGAACGAAATCGCTAATTCATAAGACCATTTTACAACTCTAGCCCAAGTTAGAAGCAGAGCCAATATTGTAAGATGTCGATGGTATATATCCCGGATACTATAAGAGATAATGCAATTTGGCATTAGGTAATGTAATTAGCATGGCGAATATTACTTGGTATGTGAATTGGAACGAAATCGCTAATTCATAAGACCATTTGACAATTTTTCCCAAGTTAGAATCAGAGAGAATATTGTAAGATGTCGATAGTCCATATCTCGGAAACTATAAGAGATAATGCAATTTGGCAATCGGCAACGTAATTAGGATGCCGAATATTACTTGGAAAGTGAATTGGAACGAAATCGCTAATTCACAAGGCAATTTTACAACTTTAGCCCATGTCAGAAGCAGAGCCAATATTGTAAGATGTCGATGGTCCATATCTCGGAAACTATATGACATAATGCAATTTGGCAATAAGCAGTGTAATTAGCATGCCAAATATTACTTGGAATGTGTATTGGAACGAAATCGCTAATTCATAAGACCATTTTATAACTCTAGCCCAAGTTAGAAGCAGAGCCAATATTGTAAGTTGTCGATGGTCCATATCCCGGAAACTATAAGAGATAATGCAATTTGGCAATCGGCAACGTAATTAGGGTGCCAAATATTACTTGAAATGTGAATTGGAACGAAATTGGTAATCCATGAGACTATTTTGCAATTTTGACCCAAGTTAGAAACAGAGTCTAACGTGTAAATTTTCGATTGACCACATCTCGGAAACTATAAGAGATAATGCAATTTGGCTATAGACAATGTAATTAGCATGGCGAATATTACTTGGAAGGTGAATTGGAACGAAATCGCTAATTCATAAGACCATTTGACAATTTTGGCCTAAGTTAGAAGCAGAGCGAATATTGTATGAAGTCGATAGTCCATATCTCGGAAACTATAAGAGAAAATGCAATTTGGCAATCGGTAACGTAACTAGGACGCCGAATATTACTTGGAAGGTGAATTGGAACGAAATCGTTAATTCATAAGACCATTTGACAATTTTGGATTAAGTTAGAAGCAGAGTGAATATTGTAAGATGTCGATAGTCCATATCTCGGAAACTATAAGAGATAATGCAATTTGGCAATCGGCAACGTAATTAGGGTGCCAAATATTACTTGGAAGGTGAATTGGAACGAAATCGCTAATTCATAACACCATTTGACAATTTTGGCTCAAGTTAGAAGCAGAGCCAATATTGTAAGATGTCGATGGTCCATATCTCGGAAACTATAAGAGATTATGCAATTTGGCAACAAGCAATGTAATTAGCATGGCGAATATTATTTGGAAGGTGAATTGGAACGAAATCGCTAATTCATAACATCATTTTACAATTTTGACTCAAGTTAGAAGCAGTGCCAATATTGTAAGATGTCGATAGTCCATATCTCGGAAACTATAAGAGATAATGCAATTTGGCAATCGGCAACGTAATTAGGGTGCCAAATATTACTTGAAATGTGAATTGGAACGAAATTGCTAATTCATAAGACCATTTGACAATTTTTTCCCAAGTTAGAATCAGAGCGAATATTGTAAGACGTCGGTAGTTCATATCTTGGAAACTATAAGAGATAATGCAATATGGCAGTCGGCAATGTAATTAGCATGCCGAATAATACTTGGTATGTGAATTGGAACGATATCGCTAATTCATAAGACCATTTAACAATTTTTTCCCAAGTTAGAATCAGAGCGAATATTGTAAGATGTCGATAGTCCATATCTCGGAAACTATAAGGGAAAATGCAATTTGGCTATAGCCAATGTAACTAGCATGCCGAATATTACTTGGAATGTGAATTGGAACGAAATCGCTAATTCATAAGACCATTTTGAAAATTTAGCCCAAGTTAGAAGCAGAGCCAATATTGTAAGATGTCGATGGTCCATATCTTGGAAACAATAAGAGATAATGCAATTTGGCAATAGGCAATGTAATTAGCACGGCGAATATTATTTGGAAGGTGAATTGGAACGAAATTGATAATCCATAAGACTATTTTACAATTTTGACCCAAGTTAGAAACAGAGACTAAGGTGTAAAATTACGATTGCCCATATCTCGGAAACTATAAGAGATAATGCAATTTGGCAATCGGTAACCTAATTAGCATACTGAATATTACTTGGAATGAGAAATGGAACGAAATCGCTAATTCATAAGACCATTTTACAATTTTGACCCAAGTTTGAAACAGAGCCTAAGGTGTAAAATTTCGATTTCCCATATCTCGGAAACTATAAGAGATAATGCAATTTGGCAATCGGTAACCTAATTAGCATACCGAATATTACTTGGAATGAGAAATGGAACGAAATCGCTAATTCATAAGACCATTTTACAATTTTGACCCAAGTTTGAAACAGAGCCTAAGGTGTAAAATTTCGATTGCCCATATCTCGGAAACTATAAGAGATAATGCAATTTGGCAATCGACAACATAATTAGCATGGCGAATATTACTTGGAAGGTGAATTGGAACGAAATCGCTAATTCATAAGAGCATTTGACAATTTTGGCCCAAGTTAGAATCAGAGCCAATATTGTAAGATGTCGATAGTCCATATCTCGGAAACTATAAGAGATAATGCAATTTGGCAATAGCCAATGTAACCAGCATGCCGAATATTACTTGGAATGTGAATTGGAACGAAATCGCTAATTCATAAGACCATTTTAAAACTTTAGCCCAAGTTAGAAGCAGAGCCAATATTGTAAGATGTCGATGGTCCATATCTCGGAAACAATAAGAGATAATGCAATTTGGCAATAGGCAATGTAATTAGCACGGCGAATATTATTTGGAAGGTGAATTGGAACGAAATTGATAATCCATAAGACTATTTTACAATTTTGACCCAAGTTTGAAACAGAGTCTAAGGTGTAAAATTTCGATTGCCCATATCTCGGAAACTATAAGAGATAATGCAATTTGGCATTAGGTAATGTAATTAGCATGGCGAATATTATTTGGAAGGTGAATTGGAACGAAATCGCTAATTCATAAGACCATTTTACAATTTTGACCCAAGTTAGAAGCAGTGCCAATATTGTAAGATGTCGATAGTCCATATCTCGGAAACTATAAGAGATAATGCAATTTGGCAATCGGCAACGTAATTAGGGTGCCAAATATTACTTGAAATGTGAATTGGTACGAAATCGCTAATTCATAAGACCATTTTACAACTCTAGCCCAAGTTAGAAGCAGAGCCAATATTGTAAGTTGTCGATGGTATATATCCCGGATACTATAAGAGATAATGCAATTTGGCATTAGGTAATGTAATTAGCATGCCGAATATTACTTGGTATGTGAATTGGAACGATATCGCTAATTCATAAGACCATTTGACAACTTTTTCCCAAGTTAGAATCAGAGCCAATATTGTAAGATGTCGATAGTCCATATCTCGGAAACTATAAGAGATAATGCAATTTGGCAATAGCCAATGTAACCAGCATGCCGAATATTACTTGGAATGTGAATTGGAACGAAATCGCTAATTCATAAGACCATTTTAAAACTTTAGCCCAAGTTAGAAGCAGAGCCAATATTGTAAGATGTCGATGGTCCATATCTCGGAAACAATAAGAGATAATGCAATTTGGCAATAGGCAATGTAATTAGCACGGCGAATATTATTTGGAAGGTGAATTGGAACGAAATTGATAATCCATAAGACTATTTTACAATTTTGACCCAAGTTTGAAACAGAGTCTAAGGTGTAAAATTTCGATTGCCCATATCTCGGAAACTATAAGAGATAATGCAATTTGGCATTAGGTAATGTAATTAGCATGGCGAATATTATTTGGAAGGTGAATTGGAACGAAATCGCTAATTCATAAGACCATTTTACAATTTTGACCCAAGTTAGAAGCAGTGCCAATATTGTAAGATGTCGATAGTCCATATCTCGGAAACTATAAGAGATAATGCAATTTGGCAATCGGCAACGTAATTAGGGTGCCAAATATTACTTGAAATGTGAATTGGTACGAAATTACTAATCCATAAGACTATTTTACAATTTTGACCCAAGTTAGAAACAGAGTCTAACGTGTAAATTTTCGATTGCCCATATCTCGGAAACTATAAGAGATAATGCAATTTGGCAATCGGCAACGTAATTAGGGTGCCAAATATTATTTGAAATGTGAATTGGAACGAAATTGGTAATCCATGAGACTATTTTGCAATTTTGACCCAAGTTAGAAACAGAGTCTAACGTGTAAATTTTCGATTGACCATATCTCGGAAACTATAAGAGATAAGGCAATTTGGCAATCGGCAACGTAATTAGCATGCCGAATATTACTTGGTATGTGAATTGGAACGAAATCGCTAATTCATAAGACCATTTGACAATTTTTCCCAAGTTAGAATCAGAGCGAATATTGTAAGATGTCGATAGTCCATATCTCGGAAATTATAAGAGATAATGCAATTTAGCAATCGGCAACGTAATTAGGATGCCGAATATTACTTGGAAAGTGAATTGGAACGAAATCGCTGATTCATAAGACAATTTTACAACTTTAGCCCATGTCAGAAGCAGAGCCAATATTGTAAGATGTCGATGGTCCATATCTCGGAAACTATATGAGATAATGCAATTTGGCAATAAGCAATGTAATTAGCATGCCAAATATTACTTGGAATGTGTATTGGAACGAAATCGCTAATTCATAAGACCATTTTACAACTCTAGCCCAAGTTAGAAGCAGAGCCAATATTGTAAGATGTCGATGGTCCATATCCCGGAAACTATAAGAGATGATGCAATTAGGCATTAGCGTAATGTAATTAGCATGGCGAATATTATTTGGAAGGTGAATTGGAACGAAATCGCTAATTCATAAGACCATTTGACAATTTTGGCCCAAGTTAGAAGCAGAGCCAATATTGTAAGATGTCGATAGTCCATATCTCGGAAACTATAAGAGATAATGCAATTTGGCAATCGGCAACGTAATTAGGGTGCCAAATATTACTTGAAATGTGAATTGGAACGAAATTACTAATCCATAAGACTATTTTACAATTTTGACCCAAGTTAGAAACAGAGTCTAACGTGTAAATTTTCTATTGCCCATATCTCGGAAACTATAAAAGATAATGCAATTTGGCAATCGGCAACGTAATTAGGGTGCCAAATATTACTTGAAATGTGAATTGGAACGAAATTGGTAATCCATGAGACTATTTTGCAATTTTGACCCAAGTTAGAAACAGAGTCTAACGTGTAAATTTTCGATTGACCATATCTCGGAAACTATAAGAGATAAGGCAATTTGGCAATCGGCAACGTAATTAGCATGCCGAATATTATTTGGTATGTGAATTGGAACGAAATCGCTAATTCATAAGACCATTTGACAATTTTTCCCAAGTTAGAATCAGAGCGAATATTGTAAGATGTCGATAGTCCATATCTCGGAAACTATAAGAGATAATGCAATTTGGCAATCGGCAACGTAATTAGGGTGCCAAATATTACTTGAAAGGTGAATTGGAACGAAATTGCTTATCCATAAGACTATTTTACAATTTTGACCCAAGTTAGAAACAGAGTCTAACGTGTAAATTTTCGATTGCCCATATCTGGGAAACTATAAGAGATAAGGCAATTTGGCAATCGGAAACGTAATTAGCATGACGAATATTACTTGGTATGTGAATTGGAACGAAATCGCTAATTCATAAGACCATTTGACAATTTTTTCCCAAGTTAGAATCAGAGCGAATATTGTAAGATGTCGATAGTCCATATCTCGGAAACTATAAGAGATAATGCAATATGGCAATAGGCAATGTAATTAGCATGCCGAATATTACTTGGTATGTGAATTGGAACGATATCGCTAATTCATAAGACCATTTGACAACTTTTTCCCAAGTTAGAATCAGAGCCAATATTGTAAGATGTCGATAGTCCATATCTCGGGAACTATAAGAGTTAATGCAATTTGGCAATAGCCAATGTAACCAGCATGCCGAATATTACTTGGAATGTGAATTGGAACGTAATCGCTAATTCATAAGACCATTTTAAAACTTTAGCCCAAGTTAGAAGCAGAGCCAATATTGTAAGATGTCGATGGTCCATATCTCGGAAACAATAAGAGATAATGCAATTTGGCAATAGGCAATGTAATTAGCACGGCGAATATTATTTGGAAGGTGAATTGGAACGAAATTGATAATCCATAAGACTATTTTACAATTTTGACCCAAGTTTGAAACAGAGTCTAAGGTGTAAAATTTCGATTGCCCATATCTCGGAAACTATAAGAGATAATGCAATTTGGCATTAGGTAATGTAATTAGCATGGCGAATATTATTTGGAAGGTGAATTGGAACGAAATCGCTAATTCATAAGACCATTTTACAATTTTGACCCAAGTTAGAAGCAGTGCCAATATTGTAAGATGTCGATAGTCCATATCTCGGAAACTATAAGAGATAATGCAATTTGGCAATCGGCAACGTAATTAGGGTGCCAAATATTACTTGAAATGTGAATTGGTACGAAATTACTAATCCATAAGACTATTTTACAATTTTGACCCAAGTTAGAAACAGAGTCTAACGTGTAAATTTTCGATTGCCCATATCTCGGAAACTATAAGAGATAATGCAATTTGGCAATCGGCAACGTAATTAGGGTGCCAAATATTATTTGAAATGTGAATTGGAACGAAATTGGTAATCCATGAGACTATTTTGCAATTTTGACCCAAGTTAGAAACAGAGTCTAACGTGTAAATTTTCGATTGACCATATCTCGGAAACTATAAGAGATAAGGCAATTTGGCAATCGGCAACGTAATTAGCATGCCGAATATTACTTGGTATGTGAATTGGAACGAAATCGCTAATTCATAAGACCATTTGACAATTTTTCCCAAGTTAGAATCAGAGCGAATATTGTAAGATGTCGATAGTCCATATCTCGGAAATTATAAGAGATAATGCAATTTAGCAATCGGCAACGTAATTAGGATGCCGAATATTACTTGGAAAGTGAATTGGAACGAAATCGCTGATTCATAAGACAATTTTACAACTTTAGCCCATGTCAGAAGCAGAGCCAATATTGTAAGATGTCGATGGTCCATATCTCGGAAACTATATGAGATAATACAATTTGGCAATAAGCAATGTAATTAGCATGCCAAATATTACTTGGAATGTGTATTGGAACGAAATCGCTAATTCATAAGACCATTTTACAACTCTAGCCCAAGTTAGAAGCAGAGCCAATATTGTAAGATGTCGATGGTCCATATCCCGGAAACTATAAGAGATGATGCAATTAGGCATTAGCGTAATGTAATTAGCATGGCGAATATTATTTGGAAGGTGAATTGGAACGAAATCGCTAATTCATAAGACCATTTGACAATTTTGGCCCAAGTTAGAAGCAGAGCCAATATTGTAAGATGTCGATAGTCCATATCTCGGAAACTATAAGAGATAATGCAATTTGGCAATCGGCAACGTAATTAGGGTGCCAAATATTACTTGAAATGTGAATTGGAACGAAATTACTAATCCATAAGACTATTTTACAATTTTGACCCAAGTTAGAAACAGAGTCTAACGTGTAAATTTTCTATTGCCCATATCTCGGAAACTATAAAAGATAATGCAATTTGGCAATCGGCAACGTAATTAGGGTGCCAAATATTACTTGAAATGTGAATTGGAACGAAATTGGTAATCCATGAGACTATTTTGCAATTTTGACCCAAGTTAGAAACAGAGTCTAACGTGTAAATTTTCGATTGACCATATCTCGGAAACTATAAGAGATAAGGCAATTTGGCAATCGGCAACGTAATTAGCATGCCGAATATTATTTGGTATGTGAATTGGAACGAAATCGCTAATTCATAAGACCATTTGACAATTTTTCCCAAGTTAGAATCAGAGCGAATATTGTAAGATGTCGATAGTCCATATCTCGGAAACTATAAGAGATAATGCAATTTGGCAATCGGCAACGTAATTAGGGTGCCAAATATTACTTGAAAGGTGAATTGGAACGAAATTGCTTATCCATAAGACTATTTTACAATTTTGACCCAAGTTAGAAACAGAGTCTAACGTGTAAATTTTCGATTGCCCATATCTGGGAAACTATAAGAGATAAGGCAATTTGGCAATCGGAAACGTAATTAGCATGACGAATATTACTTGGTATGTGAATTGGAACGAAATCGCTAATTCATAAGACCATTTGACAATTTTTTCCCAAGTTAGAATCAGAGCGAATATTGTAAGATGTCGATAGTCCATATCTCGGAAACTATAAGAGATAATGCAATATGGCAATAGGCAATGTAATTAGCATGCCGAATATTACTTGGTATGTGAATTGGAACGATATCGCTAATTCATAAGACCATTTGACAACTTTTTCCCAAGTTAGAATCAGAGCCAATATTGTAAGATGTCGATAGTCCATATCTCGGGAACTATAAGAGTTAATGCAATTTGGCAATAGCCAATGTAACCAGCATGCCGAATATTACTTGGAATGTGAATTGGAACGTAATCGCTAATTCATAAGACCATTTTAAAACTTTAGCCCAAGTTAGAAGCAGAGCCAATATTGTAAGATGTCGATGGTCCATATCTCGGAAACAATAAGAGATAATGCAATTTGGCAATAGGCAATGTAATTAGCACGGCGAATATTATTTGGAAGGTGAATTGGAACGAAATTGATAATCCATAAGACTATTTTACAATTTTGACCCAAGTTTGAAACAGAGTCTAAGGTGTAAAATTTCGATTGCCCATATCTCGGAAACTATAAGAGATAATGCAATTTGGCATTAGGTAATGTAATTAGCATGGCGAATATTATTTGGAAGGTGAATTGGAACGAAATCGCTAATTCGTAAGACCATTTTACAATTTTGACCCAAGTTAGAAGCAGTGCCAATATTGTAAGATGTCGATAGTCCATATCTCGGAAACTATAAGAGATAATGCAATTTGGCAATGGGCAACGTAATTAGGGTGCCAAATATTACTTGAAATGTGAATTGGAACGAAATTACTAATCCATAAGACTATTTTACAATTTTGACCCAAGTTAGAAACAGAGTCTAACGTGTAAATTTTCTATTGCCCATATCTCGGAAACTATAAGAGATAATGCAATTTGGCAATCGGCAACGTAATTAGGGTGCCAAATATTATTTGAAATGTGAATTGGAACGAAATTGGTAATCCATGAGACTATTTAGCAATTTTGACCCAAGTTAGAAACAGAGTCTAACGTGTAAATTTTCGATTGACCATATCTCGGAAACTATAAGAGATAAGGCAATTTGGCAATTGGCAACGTAATTAGCATGCCGAATATTACTTGGAATGTGAATTGGAACGAAATCGCTAATTCATAAGACCATTTGACAATTTTTCCCAAGTTAGAATCAGAGCGAATATTGTAAGATGTCGATAGTCCATATCTCGGAAACTATAAGAGATAATGCAATTTGGCAATCGGCAACGTAATTAGGATGCCGAATATTACTTGGAAAGTGAATTGGAACGAAATCGCTGATTCATAAGACAATTTTACAACTTTAGCCCATGTCAGAAGCAGAGCCAATATTGTAAGATGTCGATGGTCCATATCTCGGAAACTATATGAGATAATGCAATTTGGCAATAAGCAATGTAATTAGCATGCCAAATATTACTTGGAATGTGTATTGGAACGAAATCGCTAATTCATAAGACCATTTTACAACTCTAGCCCAAGTTAGAAGCAGAGCCAATATGGTAAGATGTCGATGGTCCATATCCCGGAAACTATAAGAGATGATACAATTAGGCATAAGCGTAATGTAATTAGCATGGCGAATATTATTTGGAAGGTGAATTGGAACGAAATCGCTAATTCATAAGACCATTTGACAATTTTGGCCCTAGTTAGAAGCAGAGCCAATATTGTAAGATGTCGATAGTCCATATCTCGGAAACTATAAGAGATAATGCAATTTGGCAATCGGCAACGTAATTAGGGTGCCAAATATGACTTGAAATGTGAATTGGAACGAAATTACTAATCCATAAGACTATTTTACAATTTTGACCCAAGTTAGAAACAGAGTCTAACGTGTAAATTTTCTATTGCCCATATCTCGGAAACTATAAAAGATAATGCAATTTGGCAATCGGCAACGTAATTAGGGTGCCAAATATTACTTGAAATGTGAATTGGAATGAAATTGGTAATCCATGAGACTATTTTGCAATTTTGACCCAAGTTAGAAGCAGAGCCAATATTGTAAGATGTCGATAGTCCATATCTCGGAAACTATTAGAGATAATGCAATTTGGCAATCGACAACATAATTAGCATGGCGAATATTACTTGGAAGGTGAATTGGAACGAAATCGCTAATTCATAAGACCATTTGACAATTTTGGCCCTAGTTAGAAGCAGAGCCAATATTGTAAGATGTCGATAGTCCATATCTCGGAAACTATAAGAGATAATGCAATTTGGCAATCGGCAACGTAATTAGGGTGCCAAATATGACTTGAAATGTGAATTGGAACGAAATTACTAATCCATAAGACTATTTTACAATTTTGACCCAAGTTAGAAACAGAGTCTAACGTGTAAATTTTCTATTGCCCATATCTCGGAAACTATAAAAGATAATGCAATTTGGCAATCGGCAACGTAATTAGGGTGCCAAATATTACTTGAAATGTGAATTGGAATGAAATTGGTAATCCATGAGACTATTTTGCAATTTTGACCCAAGTTAGAAGCAGAGCCAATATTGTAAGATGTCGATAGTCCATATCTCGGAAACTATTAGAGATAATGCAATTTGGCAATCGACAACATAATTAGCATGGCGAATATTACTTGGAAGGTGAATTGGAACGAAATCGCTAATTCATAAGAGCATTTGACAATTTTGGCCCAAGTTAGAATCAGAGCCAATATTGTAAGATGTCGATAGTCCATATCTCGGAAACTATAAGAGATAATGCAATTTGGCAATAGCCAATGTAACCAGCATGCCGAATATTACTTGGAATGTGAATTGGAACGAAATCGCTAATTCATAAGACCATTTTAAAACTTTAGCCCAAGTTAGAAGCAGAGCCAATATTGTAAGATGTCGATGGTCCATATCTCGGAAACAATAAGAGATAATGCAATTTGGCAATAGGCAATGTAATTAGCACGGCGAATATTATTTGGAAGGTGAATTGGAACGAAATTGATAATCCATAAGACTATTTTACAATTTTGACCCAAGTTTGAAACAGAGTCTAAGGTGTAAAATTTCGATTGCCCATATCTCGGAAACTATAAGAGATAATGCAATTTGGCATTAGGTAATGTAATTAGCATGGCGAATATTATTTGGAAGGTGAATTGGAACGAAATCGCTAATTCATAAGACCATTTTACAATTTTGACCCAAGTTAGAAGCAGTGCCAATATTGTAAGATGTCGATAGTCCATATCTCGGAAACTATAAGAGATAATGCAATTTGGCAATCGGCAACGTAATTAGGGTGCCAAATATTACTTGAAATGTGAATTGGTACGAAATCGCTAATTCATAAGACCATTTTACAACTCTAGCCCAAGTTAGAAGCAGAGCCAATATTGTAAGTTGTCGATGGTATATATCCCGGATACTATAAGAGATAATGCAATTTGGCATTAGGTAATGTAATTAGCATGCCGAATATTACTTGGTATGTGAATTGGAACGATATCGCTAATTCATAAGACCATTTGACAACTTTTTCCCAAGTTAGAATCAGAGCCAATATTGTAAGATGTCGATAGTCCATATCTCGGAAACTATAAGAGATAATGCAATTTGGCAATAGCCAATGTAACCAGCATGCCGAATATTACTTGGAATGTGAATTGGAACGAAATCGCTAATTCATAAGACCATTTTAAAACTTTAGCCCAAGTTAGAAGCAGAGCCAATATTGTAAGATGTCGATGGTCCATATCTCGGAAACAATAAGAGATAATGCAATTTGGCAATAGGCAATGTAATTAGCACGGCGAATATTATTTGGAAGGTGAATTGGAACGAAATTGATAATCCATAAGACTATTTTACAATTTTGACCCAAGTTTGAAACAGAGTCTAAGGTGTAAAATTTCGATTGCCCATATCTCGGAAACTATAAGAGATAATGCAATTTGGCATTAGGTAATGTAATTAGCATGGCGAATATTATTTGGAAGGTGAATTGGAACGAAATCGCTAATTCATAAGACCATTTTACAATTTTGACCCAAGTTAGAAGCAGTGCCAATATTGTAAGATGTCGATAGTCCATATCTCGGAAACTATAAGAGATAATGCAATTTGGCAATCGGCAACGTAATTAGGGTGCCAAATATTACTTGAAATGTGAATTGGTACGAAATTACTAATCCATAAGACTATTTTACAATTTTGACCCAAGTTAGAAACAGAGTCTAACGTGTAAATTTTCGATTGCCCATATCTCGGAAACTATAAGAGATAATGCAATTTGGCAATCGGCAACGTAATTAGGGTGCCAAATATTATTTGAAATGTGAATTGGAACGAAATTGGTAATCCATGAGACTATTTTGCAATTTTGACCCAAGTTAGAAACAGAGTCTAACGTGTAAATTTTCGATTGACCATATCTCGGAAACTATAAGAGATAAGGCAATTTGGCAATCGGCAACGTAATTAGCATGCCGAATATTACTTGGTATGTGAATTGGAACGAAATCGCTAATTCATAAGACCATTTGACAATTTTTCCCAAGTTAGAATCAGAGCGAATATTGTAAGATGTCGATAGTCCATATCTCGGAAATTATAAGAGATAATGCAATTTAGCAATCGGCAACGTAATTAGGATGCCGAATATTACTTGGAAAGTGAATTGGAACGAAATCGCTGATTCATAAGACAATTTTACAACTTTAGCCCATGTCAGAAGCAGAGCCAATATTGTAAGATGTCGATGGTCCATATCTCGGAAACTATATGAGATAATGCAATTTGGCAATAAGCAATGTAATTAGCATGCCAAATATTACTTGGAATGTGTATTGGAACGAAATCGCTAATTCATAAGACCATTTTACAACTCTAGCCCAAGTTAGAAGCAGAGCCAATATTGTAAGATGTCGATGGTCCATATCCCGGAAACTATAAGAGATGATGCAATTAGGCATTAGCGTAATGTAATTAGCATGGCGAATATTATTTGGAAGGTGAATTGGAACGAAATCGCTAATTCATAAGACCATTTGACAATTTTGGCCCAAGTTAGAAGCAGAGCCAATATTGTAAGATGTCGATAGTCCATATCTCGGAAACTATAAGAGATAATGCAATTTGGCAATCGGCAACGTAATTAGGGTGCCAAATATTACTTGAAATGTGAATTGGAACGAAATTACTAATCCATAAGACTATTTTACAATTTTGACCCAAGTTAGAAACAGAGTCTAACGTGTAAATTTTCTATTGCCCATATCTCGGAAACTATAAAAGATAATGCAATTTGGCAATCGGCAACGTAATTAGGGTGCCAAATATTACTTGAAATGTGAATTGGAACGAAATTGGTAATCCATGAGACTATTTTGCAATTTTGACCCAAGTTAGAAACAGAGTCTAACGTGTAAATTTTCGATTGACCATATCTCGGAAACTATAAGAGATAAGGCAATTTGGCAATCGGCAACGTAATTAGCATGCCGAATATTATTTGGTATGTGAATTGGAACGAAATCGCTAATTCATAAGACCATTTGACATTTTTTCCCAAGTTAGAATCAGAGCGAATATTGTAAGATGTCGATAGTCCATATCTCGGAAACTATAAGAGATAATGCAATTTGGCAATCGGCAACGTAATTAGGGTGCCAAATATTACTTGAAAGGTGAATTGGAACGAAATTGCTTATCCATAAGACTATTTTACAATTTTGACCCAAGTTAGAAACAGAGTCTAACGTGTAAATTTTCGATTGCCCATATCTGGGAAACTATAAGAGATAAGGCAATTTGGCAATCGGAAACGTAATTAGCATGACGAATATTACTTGGTATGTGAATTGGAACGAAATCGCTAATTCATAAGACCATTTGACAATTTTTTCCCAAGTTAGAATCAGAGCGAATATTGTAAGATGTCGATAGTCCATATCTCGGAAACTATAAGAGATAATGCAATATGGCAATAGGCAATGTAATTAGCATGCCGAATATTACTTGGTATGTGAATTGGAACGATATCGCTAATTCATAAGACCATTTGACAACTTTTTCCCAAGTTAGAATCAGAGCCAATATTGTAAGATGTCGATAGTCCATATCTCGGGAACTATAAGAGTTAATGCAATTTGGCAATAGCCAATGTAACCAGCATGCCGAATATTACTTGGAATGTGAATTGGAACGTAATCGCTAATTCATAAGACCATTTTAAAACTTTAGCCCAAGTTAGAAGCAGAGCCAATATTGTAAGATGTCGATGGTCCATATCTCGGAAACAATAAGAGATAATGCAATTTGGCAATAGGCAATGTAATTAGCACGGCGAATATTATTTGGAAGGTGAATTGGAACGAAATTGATAATCCATAAGACTATTTTACAATTTTGACCCAAGTTTGAAACAGAGTCTAAGGTGTAAAATTTCGATTGCCCATATCTCGGAAACTATAAGAGATAATGCAATTTGGCATTAGGTAATGTAATTAGCATGGCGAATATTATTTGGAAGGTGAATTGGAACGAAATCGCTAATTCATAAGACCATTTTACAATTTTGACCCAAGTTAGAAGCAGTGCCAATATTGTAAGATGTCGATAGTCCATATCTCGGAAACTATAAGAGATAATGCAATTTGGCAATCGGCAACGTAATTAGGGTGCCAAATATTACTTGAAATGTGAATTGGTACGAAATTACTAATCCATAAGACTATTTTACAATTTTGACCCAAGTTAGAAACAGAGTCTAACGTGTAAATTTTCGATTGCCCATATCTCGGAAACTATAAGAGATAATGCAATTTGGCAATCGGCAACGTAATTAGGGTGCCAAATATTATTTGAAATGTGAATTGGAACGAAATTGGTAATCCATGAGACTATTTTGCAATTTTGACCCAAGTTAGAAACAGAGTCTAACGTGTAAATTTTCGATTGACCATATCTCGGAAACTATAAGAGATAAGGCAATTTGGCAATCGGCAACGTAATTAGCATGCCGAATATTACTTGGTATGTGAATTGGAACGAAATCGCTAATTCATAAGACCATTTGACAATTTTTCCCAAGTTAGAATCAGAGCGAATATTGTAAGATGTCGATAGTCCATATCTCGGAAATTATAAGAGATAATGCAATTTAGCAATCGGCAACGTAATTAGGATGCCGAATATTACTTGGAAAGTGAATTGGAACGAAATCGCTGATTCATAAGACAATTTTACAACTTTAGCCCATGTCAGAAGCAGAGCCAATATTGTAAGATGTCGATGGTCCATATCTCGGAAACTATATGAGATAATACAATTTGGCAATAAGCAATGTAATTAGCATGCCAAATATTACTTGGAATGTGTATTGGAACGAAATCGCTAATTCATAAGACCATTTTACAACTCTAGCCCAAGTTAGAAGCAGAGCCAATATTGTAAGATGTCGATGGTCCATATCCCGGAAACTATAAGAGATGATGCAATTAGGCATTAGCGTAATGTAATTAGCATGGCGAATATTATTTGGAAGGTGAATTGGAACGAAATCGCTAATTCATAAGACCATTTGACAATTTTGGCCCAAGTTAGAAGCAGAGCCAATATTGTAAGATGTCGATAGTCCATATCTCGGAAACTATAAGAGATAATGCAATTTGGCAATCGGCAACGTAATTAGGGTGCCAAATATTACTTGAAATGTGAATTGGAACGAAATTACTAATCCATAAGACTATTTTACAATTTTGACCCAAGTTAGAAACAGAGTCTAACGTGTAAATTTTCTATTGCCCATATCTCGGAAACTATAAAAGATAATGCAATTTGGCAATCGGCAACGTAATTAGGGTGCCAAATATTACTTGAAATGTGAATTGGAACGAAATTGGTAATCCATGAGACTATTTTGCAATTTTGACCCAAGTTAGAAACAGAGTCTAACGTGTAAATTTTCGATTGACCATATCTCGGAAACTATAAGAGATAAGGCAATTTGGCAATCGGCAACGTAATTAGCATGCCGAATATTATTTGGTATGTGAATTGGAACGAAATCGCTAATTCATAAGACCATTTGACAATTTTTCCCAAGTTAGAATCAGAGCGAATATTGTAAGATGTCGATAGTCCATATCTCGGAAACTATAAGAGATAATGCAATTTGGCAATCGGCAACGTAATTAGGGTGCCAAATATTACTTGAAAGGTGAATTGGAACGAAATTGCTTATCCATAAGACTATTTTACAATTTTGACCCAAGTTAGAAACAGAGTCTAACGTGTAAATTTTCGATTGCCCATATCTGGGAAACTATAAGAGATAAGGCAATTTGGCAATCGGAAACGTAATTAGCATGACGAATATTACTTGGTATGTGAATTGGAACGAAATCGCTAATTCATAAGACCATTTGACAATTTTTTCCCAAGTTAGAATCAGAGCGAATATTGTAAGATGTCGATAGTCCATATCTCGGAAACTATAAGAGATAATGCAATATGGCAATAGGCAATGTAATTAGCATGCCGAATATTACTTGGTATGTGAATTGGAACGATATCGCTAATTCATAAGACCATTTGACAACTTTTTCCCAAGTTAGAATCAGAGCCAATATTGTAAGATGTCGATAGTCCATATCTCGGGAACTATAAGAGTTAATGCAATTTGGCAATAGCCAATGTAACCAGCATGCCGAATATTACTTGGAATGTGAATTGGAACGTAATCGCTAATTCATAAGACCATTTTAAAACTTTAGCCCAAGTTAGAAGCAGAGCCAATATTGTAAGATGTCGATGGTCCATATCTCGGAAACAATAAGAGATAATGCAATTTGGCAATAGGCAATGTAATTAGCACGGCGAATATTATTTGGAAGGTGAATTGGAACGAAATTGATAATCCATAAGACTATTTTACAATTTTGACCCAAGTTTGAAACAGAGTCTAAGGTGTAAAATTTCGATTGCCCATATCTCGGAAACTATAAGAGATAATGCAATTTGGCATTAGGTAATGTAATTAGCATGGCGAATATTATTTGGAAGGTGAATTGGAACGAAATCGCTAATTCGTAAGACCATTTTACAATTTTGACCCAAGTTAGAAGCAGTGCCAATATTGTAAGATGTCGATAGTCCATATCTCGGAAACTATAAGAGATAATGCAATTTGGCAATGGGCAACGTAATTAGGGTGCCAAATATTACTTGAAATGTGAATTGGAACGAAATTACTAATCCATAAGACTATTTTACAATTTTGACCCAAGTTAGAAACAGAGTCTAACGTGTAAATTTTCTATTGCCCATATCTCGGAAACTATAAGAGATAATGCAATTTGGCAATCGGCAACGTAATTAGGGTGCCAAATATTATTTGAAATGTGAATTGGAACGAAATTGGTAATCCATGAGACTATTTAGCAATTTTGACCCAAGTTAGAAACAGAGTCTAACGTGTAAATTTTCGATTGACCATATCTCGGAAACTATAAGAGATAAGGCAATTTGGCAATTGGCAACGTAATTAGCATGCCGAATATTACTTGGAATGTGAATTGGAACGAAATCGCTAATTCATAAGACCATTTGACAATTTTTCCCAAGTTAGAATCAGAGCGAATATTGTAAGATGTCGATAGTCCATATCTCGGAAACTATAAGAGATAATGCAATTTGGCAATCGGCAACGTAATTAGGATGCCGAATATTACTTGGAAAGTGAATTGGAACGAAATCGCTGATTCATAAGACAATTTTACAACTTTAGCCCATGTCAGAAGCAGAGCCAATATTGTAAGATGTCGATGGTCCATATCTCGGAAACTATATGAGATAATGCAATTTGGCAATAAGCAATGTAATTAGCATGCCAAATATTACTTGGAATGTGTATTGGAACGAAATCGCTAATTCATAAGACCATTTTACAACTCTAGCCCAAGTTAGAAGCAGAGCCAATATGGTAAGATGTCGATGGTCCATATCCCGGAAACTATAAGAGATGATACAATTAGGCATAAGCGTAATGTAATTAGCATGGCGAATATTATTTGGAAGGTGAATTGGAACGAAATCGCTAATTCATAAGACCATTTGACAATTTTGGCCCTAGTTAGAAGCAGAGCCAATATTGTAAGATGTCGATAGTCCATATCTCGGAAACTATAAGAGATAATGCAATTTGGCAATCGGCAACGTAATTAGGGTGCCAAATATGACTTGAAATGTGAATTGGAACGAAATTACTAATCCATAAGACTATTTTACAATTTTGACCCAAGTTAGAAACAGAGTCTAACGTGTAAATTTTCTATTGCCCATATCTCGGAAACTATAAAAGATAATGCAATTTGGCAATCGGCAACGTAATTAGGGTGCCAAATATTACTTGAAATGTGAATTGGAATGAAATTGGTAATCCATGAGACTATTTTGCAATTTTGACCCAAGTTAGAAGCAGAGCCAATATTGTAAGATGTCGATAGTCCATATCTCGGAAACTATTAGAGATAATGCAATTTGGCAATCGACAACATAATTAGCATGGCGAATATTACTTGGAAGGTGAATTGGAACGAAATCGCTAATTCATAAGACCATTTGACAATTTTGGCCCAAGTTAGAAGCAGAGCCAATATTGTAAGATGTCGATGGTCCATATCTCGGAAACTATAAGAGATAATTCAATTTGGCAACCGGCAATGTAATTAGCATGCCGAATATTACTTGGAAGGTGAATTGGAACGAAATCGCTAATTCATAAGACCATTTGACAATTTTGTCCCAAGTTAGAAGCAGAGCCAATATTGTAAGATGTCGATGGTGCATATCTCGGAAACTATTAGAGATAATGCAATTTGGCAATCGACAACATAATTAGCATGACGAATATTACTTGGTATGTGAATTGGAACGAAATCGCTAATTCATAAGACCATTTGACAATTTTTTCCCAAGTTAGAATCAGAGCGAATATTGTAAGATGTCGATAGTCCATATCTCGGAAACTATAAGAGATAATGCAATATGGCAATCGGCAATGTAATTAGCATGCCGAATATTACTTCGTATGTGAATTGGAACGATATCGCTAATTCATAAGACCATTTGACAACTTTTTCCCAAGTTAGAATTAGAGCCAATATTGTAAGATGTCGATAGTCCATATCTCGGAAACTATAAGGGATAATGCAATTTGGCAATAGCCAATGTAACCAGCATGCCGAATATTACTTGGAATGTGAATTGGAACGAAATCGCTAATTCATAAGACCATTTTAAAACTTTAGCCCAAGTTAGAAACAGAGCCAATATTGTAAGATGTCGATGGTCCATATCTCGGAAACAATAAGAGATAATGCAATTTGGCAATAGGCAATGTAATTAGCACGGCGAATATTATTTGGAAGGTGAATTGGAACGAAATTGATAATCCATAAGACTATTTTACAATTTTGACCCAAGTTTGAAACAGAGTCTAAGGTGTAAAATTTCCATTGCCCATATCTCGGAAACTATAAGAGATATTGCAATTTGGCATTAGGTAATGTAATTAGCATGGCGAATATTATTTGGAAGGTGAATTGGAACGAAATCGCTAATTCATAAGACCATTTTACAATTTTGACCCAAGTTAGAAGCAGTGCCAATATTGTAAGATGTCGATAGTCCATATCTCGGAAACTATAAGAGATAATGCAATTTTGCAATCGGCAACGTAATTAGGGTGCCAAATATTACTTGAAATGTGAATTGGAACGAAATTACTAATCCATAAGACTATTTTACAATTTTGACCCAAGTTAGAAACAGAGTCTAACGTGTAAATTTTCGATTGCCCATATCTCGGAAACTATAAGAGATAATGCAATTTGGCAATCGGCAACGTAATTAGGGTGCCAAATATTATTTGAAATGTGAATTGGAACGAAATTGGTATCCATGAGACTATTTTGCAATTTTGACCCAAGTTAGAAACAGAGTCTAACGTGTAAATTTTCGATTGACCATATCTCGGAAACTATAAGAGATAAGGCAATTCGGCAATCGGCAACGTAATTAGCATGCCGAATATTACTTGGTATGTGAATTGGAACGAAATCGATAATTCATAAGACCATTTGACAATTTTTCCCAAGTTAGAATCAGAGCGAATATTGTAAGATGTCGAGAGTCCATATCTCGGAAACTATAAGAGATAATGCAATATGGCAATCGGCAATGTAATTAGCATGCCGAATATTACTTGGTATGTGAATTGGAACGATATCGCTAATTCATAAGACCATTTGACAACTTTTTCCCAAGTTAGAATCAGAGCGAATATTGTAAGATGTCGATAGTCCATATCTCGGAAACTATAAGAGATAATGCAATTTGGCAATAGCCAATGTAACTAGCATGCCGAATATTACTTGGAATGTGAATTGGAACGAAATCGCTAATTCATAAGACCATTTTAAAACTTTAGCCCAAGTTAGAAGCAGAGCCAATATTGTAAGATGTCGATAGTCCATATCTCGGAAACTATAAGAGATAATGCAATTTGGCAATCGGCAACGTAATTAGGGTGCCAAATATTATTTGAAATGTGAATTGGAACGAAATTGGTATCCATGAGACTATTTTGCAATTTTGACCCAAGTTAGAAACAGAGTCTAACGTGTAAATTTTCGATTGACCATATCTCGGAAACTATAAGAGATAAGGCAATTTGGCAATCGGCAACGTAATTAGCATGCCGAATATTACTTGGTATGTGAATTGGAACGAAATCGCTAATTCATAAGACCACTTGACAATTTTTCCCAAGTTAGAATCAGAGCGAATATTGTAAGATCTCGATAGTCCATATCTCGGAAACTATAAGAGATAATGCAATTTGGCAATCGGCAACGTAATTAGGATGCCGAATATTACTTGGAAAGTGAATTGGAACGAAATCGCTGATTCATAAGACAATTTTACAACTTTAGCCCATGTCAGAAGCAGAGCCAATATTGTAAGATGTCGATGGTCCATATCTCGGAAACTATATGAGATAATGCAATTTGGCAATAAGCAATGTAATTAGCATGCCAAATATTACTTGGAATGTGTATTGGAACGAAATCGCTAATTCATAAGACCATTTTACAACTCTAGCCCAAGTTAGAAGCAGAGCCAATATTGTAAGATGTCGATGGTCCATATCCCGGAAACTATAAGAGATGATGCAATTAGGCATTAGCGTAATGTAATTAGCATGGCGAATATTATTTGGAAGGTGAATTGGAACGAAATCGCTAATTCATAAGACCATTTGACAATTTTGGCCCAAGTTAGAAGCAGAGCCAATATTGTAAGATGTCGATGGTCCATATCTCGGAAACTATAAGAGATAATGCAATTTGGCAATCGACAACATAATTAGCATGGCGAATATTACTTGGAAGGTGAATTGGAACGAAATCGCTAATTCATAAGACCATTTGACAATTTTGGCCCAAGTTAGAAGCGGAGCCAATATTGTAAGATGTCGATGGTCCATATCTCGGAAACTATAAGAGATAATGCAATTTGGAAATCGACAACATAATTAGCATGGCGAATATTACTTGGAAGGTGAATTGGAACGAAATCGCTAATTCATAAGACCATTTGACAATTTTGGATTAAATTAGAAGCAGAGTGAATATTGTAAGATGTCGATAGTCCATATCTCGGAAACTATAAGAGATAATACAATTTGGCAATCGACAACATAATTAGCATGGCGAATATTACTTGGAAGGTGAATTGGAACGAAATCGCTAATTCATAAGACCATTTGACAATTTTGGCCCAAGTTAGAAACAGAGCCAATATTGTAAGATGTCGATGGTCCATATCTCGGAAACTATAAGAGATTATGCAATTTGGCAACAAGCAATGTAATTAGCATGACGAATATTATTTGGAAGGTGAATTGGAACGAAATCGCTAATTCATAAGATCATTTTACAATTTTGACCCAAGTTAGAAGCAGTGCCAATATTGTAAGATGTCGATAGTCCATATCTCGGAAACTATAAGAGATAATGCAATATGGCAATCGGCAATGTAATTAGCATGCCGAATATTACTTGGTATGTGAATTGGAACGATACCGCTAATTCATAAGACCATTTGACAATTTTTTCCCAAGTTAGAATCGGAGGGAATATTGTAAGATGTCGATAGTCCATATCTCGGAAACTATAAGAGATAATGCAATTTGGCAATAGCCAATGTAACTAGCATGCCGAATATTACTTGGAATGTGAATTGGAACGAAATCGCTAATTCATAAGACCATTTTACAATTTTGACCCAAGTTTGAAACAGAGTCTAAGGTGTAAAATTTCGATTGCCCATATCTCGGAAACTATAAGAGATAATGCAATTTGGCTATAGGCAATGTAATTAGCATGGCGAATATTACTTGGAAGGTGAATTGGAACGAAATCGCTAATTCATAAGACCATTTGACAATTTTGGCCTAAGTTAGAAGCAGAGCGAATATTGAAAGATGTCGATAGTCCATATCTCGGAAACTATAAGAGATAATGCAATTTGGCAATCGGCAACGTAATTAGGATGCCGAATATTACTTGGAAAGTGAATTGGAACGAAATCGCTGATTCATAAGACAATTTTACAACTTTAGCCCATGTCAGAAGCAGAGCCAATATTGTAAGATGTCGATGGTCCATATCTCGGAAACTATATGAGATAATGCAATTTGGCAATAAGCAATGTAATTAGCATGCCAAATATTACTTGGAATGTGTATTGGAACGAAATCGCTAATTCATAAGACCATTTTACAACTCTAGCCCAAGTTAGAAGCAGAGCCAATATTGTAAGATGTCGATGGTCCATATCTCGGAAACTATATGAGATAATGCAATTTGGCAATCGGCAACGTAATTAGGATGCCGAATATTACTTGGAAAGTGAATTGGAACGAAATCGCTGATTCATAAGACAATTTTACAACTTTAGCCCATGTCAGAAGCAGAGCCAATATTGTAAGATGTCGATGGTCCATATCTCGGAAACTATATGAGATAATGCAATTTGGCAATAAGCAATGTAATTAGCATGCCAAATATTACTTGGAATGTGTATTGGAACGAAATCGCTAATTCATAAGACCATTTTACAACTCTAGCCCAAGTTAGAAGCAGAGCCAATATTGTAAGATGTCGATGGTCCATATCCCGGAAACTATAAGAGATGATGCAATTAGGCATTAGCGTAATGTAATTAGCATGGCGAATATTATTTGGAAGGTGAATTGGAACGAAATCGCTAATTCATAAGACCATTTGACAATTTTGGCCCAAGTTAGAAGCAGAGCCAATATAGTAAGATGTCGATGGTCCATATCTCGGAAACTATAAGAGATAATGCAATTTGGCAATCGACAACATAATTAGCATGGCGAATATTACTTGGAAGGTGAATTGGAACGAAATCGCTAATTCATAAGACCATTTGACAATTTTGGCCCAAGTTAGAAGCGGAGCCAATATTGTAAGATGTCGATGGTCCATATCTCGGAAACTATAAGAGATAATGCAATTTGGAAATCGACAACATAATTAGCATGGCGAATATTACTTGGAAGGTGAATTGGAACGAAATCGCTAATTCATAAGACCATTTGACAATTTTGGATTAAATTAGAAGCAGAGTGAATATTGTAAGATGTCGATAGTCCATATCTCGGAAACTATAAGAGATAATACAATTTGGCAATCGACAACATAATTAGCATGGCGAATATTACTTGGAAGGTGAATTGGAACGAAATCGCTAATTCATAAGACCATTTGACAATTTTGGCCCAAGTTAGAAACAGAGCCAATATTGTAAGATGTCGATGGTCCATATCTCGGAAACTATAAGAGATTATGCAATTTGGCAACAAGCAATGTAATTAGCATGACGAATATTATTTGGAAGGTGAATTGGAACGAAATCGCTAATTCATAAGATCATTTTACAATTTTGACCCAAGTTAGAAGCAGTGCCAATATTGTAAGATGTCGATAGTCCATATCTCGGAAACTATAAGAGATAATGCAATATGGCAATCGGCAATGTAATTAGCATGCCGAATATTACTTGGTATGTGAATTGGAACGATACCGCTAATTCATAAGACCATTTGACAATTTTTTCCCAAGTTAGAATCGGAGGGAATATTGTAAGATGTCGATAGTCCATATCTCGGAAACTATAAGAGATAATGCAATTTGGCAATAGCCAATGTAACTAGCATGCCGAATATTACTTGGAATGTGAATTGGAACGAAATCGCTAATTCATAAGACCATTTTACAATTTTGACCCAAGTTTGAAACAGAGTCTAAGGTGTAAAATTTCGATTGCCCATATCTCGGAAACTATAAGAGATAATGCAATTTGGCTATAGGCAATGTAATTAGCATGGCGAATATTACTTGGAAGGTGAATTGGAACGAAATCGCTAATTCATAAGACCATTTGACAATTTTGGCCTAAGTTAGAAGCAGAGCGAATATTGAAAGATGTCGATAGTCCATATCTCGGAAACTATAAGAGATAATGCAATTTGGCATTAGGTAATGTAATTAGCATGGCGAATATTATTTGGAACATGAATTGGAACGAAATCGCTAATTCATAAGACCATTTGACAATTTTGACCCAAGTTAGAAGCAGTGCCAATATTGTAAGATGTCGATAGTCCATATCTCGGAAATTATAAGAGATAATGCAATTTGGCAATCGGCAACGTAATTAGGGTGCCAAATATTACTTTAAATGTGAATTGGAACGAAATTTGTAATCCATGAGACTATTTTGCAATTTTGACCCAAGTTAGAAACAGAGTCTAACGTGTAAATTTTCGATTGACCATATCTCGGAAACTATAAGAGATAAGGCAATTTGGTAATCGGCAACGTTATTAGCATGCCGAATATTACTTGGTATGTGAATTGGAACGAAATCGCTAATTCATAAGATCATTTGACAATTTTTCCCAAGTTAGAATCAGACCGAATATTGTAAGATGTCGATAGTCCATATCTCGGAAACTATAAGAGATAATTCAATTTGGCAATCGGCAACGTAATTAGGATGCCGAATATTACTTGGTAAGTGAATTGGAACGAAATCGCTAATTCATAAGACAATTTTACAACTTTAGCCCATGTCAGAGGCAGAGCCAATATTGTGAGATGTCGATGGTCTATATCTCGGAAACTATTTGAGATAATGCAATTTGGCAATAAGCAATGTAATTAGCATGCCAAATATTACTGGAATGTGTATTGGAACGAAATCGCTAATTCATAAGACCATTTTACAACTCTAGCCCAAGTTAGAAGCAGAGCCAATATTGTAAGATGTCGATGGTCCATATCCCGAAAACTATAAGAGATAATGCAATTTGGCATTAGGTAATGTAATTAGCATGGCGAATATTATTTGGAAGGTGAATTGGAACGAAATCGGTAATTCATAAGACCATTTTACAATTTTGACCCAAGTTAGAAGCAGTGCCAATATTGTAAGATGTCAATATTGTCCATATCTCGGAAACTATAAGAGATAATGCAATTTGGCAATCGGCAACGTAATTAGGGTGCCATATATTACTTGAAATGTGAATTGGAACGAAATTGGTAATCCATGAGACTATTTTGCAATTTTGACCCAAGTTAGAAACAGAGTCTAACGTGTAAATTTTCGATTGACCACATCTCGGAAACTATAAGAGATAATGCAATTTGGCTATAGACAATGTAATTAGCATGGCGAATATTACTTGGAAGGTGAATTGGAACGAAATCGCTAATTCATAAGACCATTTGACCATTTTGGCCTAAGTTAGAAGCAGAGCGAATATTGTATGAAGTCGATAGTCCATATCTCGGAAACTATAAGAGAAAATGCAATTTGGCAATCGGTAACGTAACTAGGACGCCGAATATTACTTGGAAGGTGAATTGGAACGAAATCGTTAATTCATAAGACCATTTGACAATTTTGGATTAAGTTAGAAGCAGAGTGAATATTGTAAGATGTCGATAGTCCATATCTCGGAAACTATAAGAGATAATGCAATTTGGCAATCGGCAACGTAATTAGGGTGCCAAATATTACTTGGAAGGTGAATTGGAACGAAATCGCTAATTCATAACACCATTTGACAATTTTGGCTCAAGTTAGAAGCAGAGCCAATATTGTAAGATGTCGATGGTCCATATCTCGGAAACTATAAGAGATAATGCAATTTGGCAATCGGCAACGTAATTAGGGTGCCAAATATTACTTGAAATGTGAATTGGAACGAAATTGCTAATCCATAAGACTATTTTACAATTTTGACCCAAGTTAGAAACAGAGTCTAACGTGTAAATTTTCGATTGCCCATATCCCGGAAACTATAAGAGATAAGGCAATTTGGCAATCGGCAACGTAATTAGCATGCCGAATATTACTTGGTATGTGAATTGGAACGAAATCGCTAATTCATAAGACCATTTGACAATTTTTTCCCAAGTTAGAATCAGAGCGAATATTGTAAGACGTCGGTAGTTCATATCTTGGAAACTATAAGAGATAATGCAATATGGCAGTCGGCAATGTAATTAGCATGCCGAATATTACTTGGTATGTGAATTGGAACGATATCGCTAATTCATAAGACCATTTAACAATTTTTTCCCAAGTTAGAATCAGAGCGAATATTGTAAGATGTCGATAGTCCATATCTCAGAAACTATAAGGGAAAATGCAATTTGGCTATAGCCAATGTAACTAGCATGCCGAATATTACTTGGAATGTGAATTGGAACGAAATCGCTAATTCATAAGACCATTTTGAAAATTTAGCCCAAGTTAGAAGCAGAGCCAATATTGTAAGATGTCGATGGTCCATATCTTGGAAACAATAAGAGATAATGCAATTTGGCAATAGGCAATGTAATTAGCACGGCGAATATTATTTGGAAGGTGAATTGGAACGAAATTGATAATCCATAAGACTATTTTACAATTTTGACCCAAGTTAGAAACAGAGACTAAGGTGTAAAATTACGATTGCCCATATCTCGGAAACTATAAGAGATAATGCAATTTGGCAATCGGCAACCTAATTAGCATACCGAATATTACTTGGAATGAGAAATGGAACGAAATCGCTAATTCATAAGACCATTTTACAATTTTGACCCAAGTTTGAAACAGAGCCTAAGGTGTAAAATTTCGATTGCCCATATCTCGGAAACTATAAGAGATAATGCAATTTGGCTATAGACAATGTAATTAGCATGGCGAATATTACTTGGAAGGTGAATTGGAACGAAATCGCTAATTCATAAGACCATTTGACAATTTTGGATTAAGTTAGAAGCAGAGTGAATATTGTAAGATGTCGATAGTCCATATCTCGGAAACTATAAGAGATAATGCAATTTGGCAATCGACAACATAATTAGCATGGCGAATATTACTTGGAATGTGAATTGGAACGAAATCGCTAATTCATAAGAGCATTTGACAATTTTGGCCCAAGTTAGAAGCAGAGCCAATATTGTAAGATGTCGATGGTCCATATCTCGGAAACTATAAGAGATTATGCAGTTTGGCAATAAGCAATGTAATTAGCATGGCGAATATTATTTGGAAGGTGAATTGGAACGAAATCGCTAATTCATAAGACCATTTGACAATTTTGGCCCAAGTTAGAAGCAGAGCCAATATTGTAAGATGTCGATAGTCCATATCTCGGAAACTATAAGAGATAATGCAATTTGGCAATAAACAATGTAATTAGCATGGCGAATATTATTTGTAATGTGAATTGGAACGAAATCGCTAATTCATAAGACAATTTTACAACTTTAGCCCATGTCAGAAGCAGAGCCAATATTGTAAGATGTCGATGGTCCATATCTCGGAAACTATATGAGATAATGCAATTTGGCAATAAGCAATGTAATTAGCATGCCAAATATTACTTGGAATGTGTATTGGAACGAAATCGCTAATTCATAAGACCATTTTACAACTCTAGCCCAAGTTAGAAGCAGAGCCAATATTGTAAGTTGTCGATGGTATATATCCCGGATACTATAAGAGATAATGCAATTTGGCATTAGGTAATGTAATTAGCATGCCGAATATTACTTGGTATGTGAATTGGAACGATATCGCTAATTCATAAGACCATTTGACAACTTTTTCCCAAGTTAGAATCAGAGCCAATATTGTAAGATGTCGATAGTCCATATCTCGGAAACTATAAGAGATAATGCAATTTGGCAATAGCCAATGTAACCAGCATGCCGAATATTACTTGGAATGTGAATTGGAACGAAATCGCTAATTCATAAGACCATTTTAAAACTTTAGCCCAAGTTAGAAGCAGAGCCAATATTGTAAGAGGTCGATGGTCCATATCTCGGAAACAATAAGAGATAATGCAATTTGGCAATAGGCAATGTAATTAGCACGGCGAATATTATTTGGAAGGTGAATTGGAACGAAATTGATAATCCATAAGACTATTTTACAATTTTGACCCAAGTTTGAAACAGAGTCTAAGGTGTAAAATTTCGATTGCCCATATCTCGGAAACTATAAGAGATAATGCAATTTGGCATTAGGTAATGTAATTAGCATGGCGAATATTATTTGGAAGGTGAATTGGAACGAAATCGCTAATTCATAAGACCATTTTACAATTTTGACCCAAGTTAGAAGCAGTGCCAATATTGTAAGATGTCGATAGTCCATATCTCGGAAACTATAAGAGATAATGCAATTTGGCAATCGGCAACGTAATTAGGGTGCCAAATATTACTTGAAATGTGAATTGGAACGAAATTACTAATCCATAAGACTATTTTACAATTTTGACCCAAGTTAGAAACAGAGTCTAACGTGTAAATTTTCGATTGCCCATATCTCGGAAACTATAAGAGATAATGCAATTTGGCAATCGGCAACGTAATTAGGGTGCCAAATATTATTTGAAATGTGAATTGGAACGAAATTGGTAATCCATGAGACTATTTTGCAATTTTGACCCAAGTTAGAAACAGAGTCTAACGTGTAAATTTTCGATTGACCATATCTCGGAAACTATAAGAGATAAGGCAATTTGGCAATCGGCAACGTAATTAGCATGCCGAATATTACTTGGTATGTGAATTGGAACGAAATCGCTAATTCATAAGACCATTTGACAATTTTTCCCAAGTTAGAATCAGAGCGAATATTGTAAGATGTCGATAGTCCATATCTCGGAAATTATAAGAGATAATGCAATTTAGCAATCGGCAACGTAATTAGGATGCCGAATATTACTTGGAAAGTGAATTGGAACGAAATCGCTGATTCATAAGACAATTTTACAACTTTAGCCCATGTCAGAAGCAGAGCCAATATTGTAAGATGTCGATGGTCCATATCTCGGAAACTATATGAGATAATGCAATTTGGCAATAAGCAATGTAATTAGCATGCCAAATATTACTTGGAATGTGTATTGGAACGAAATCGCTAATTCATAAGACCATTTTACAACTCTAGCCCAAGTTAGAAGCAGAGCCAATATTGTAAGATGTCGATGGTCCATATCCCGGAAACTATAAGAGATGATGCAATTAGGCATTAGCGTAATGTAATTAGCATGGCGAATATTATTTGGAAGGTGAATTGGAACGAAATCGCTAATTCATAAGACCATTTGACAATTTTGGCCCAAGTTAGAAGCAGAGCCAATATTGTAAGATGTCGATAGTCCATATCTCGGAAACTATAAGAGATAATGCAATTTGGCAATCGGCAACGTAATTAGGGTGCCAAATATTACTTGAAATGTGAATTGGAACGAAATTACTAATCCATAAGACTATTTTACAATTTTGACCCAAGTTAGAAACAGAGTCTAACGTGTAAATTTTCTATTACCCATATCTCGGAAACTATAAAAGATAATGCAATTTGGCAATCGGCAACGTAATTAGGGTGCCAAATATTACTTGAAATGTGAATTGGAACGAAATTGGTAATCCATGAGACTATTTTGCAATTTTGACCCAAGTTAGAAACAGAGTCTAACGTGTAAATTTTCGATTGACCATATCTCGGAAACTATAAGAGATAAGGCAATTTGGCAATCGGCAACGTAATTAGCATGCCGAATATTACTTGGTATGTGAATTGGAACGAAATCGCTAATTCATAAGACCATTTGACAATTTTTCCCAAGTTAGAATCAGAGCGAATATTGTAAGATGTCGATAGTCCATATCTCGGAAACTATAAGAGATAATGCAATTTGGCAATCGGCAACGTAATTAGGGTGCCAAATATTACTTGAAAGGTGAATTGGAACGAAATTGCTTATCCATAAGACTATTTTACAATTTTGACCCAAGTTAGAAACAGAGTCTAACGTGTAAATTTTCGATTGCCCATATCTGGGAAACTATAAGAGATAAGGCAATTTGGCAATCGGAAACGTAATTAGCATGACGAATATTACTTGGTATGTGAATTGGAACGAAATCGCTAATTCATAAGACCATTTGACAATTTTTTCCCAAGTTAGAATCAGAGCGAATATTGTAAGATGTCGATAGTCCATATCTCGGAAACTATAAGAGATAATGCAATATGGCAATAGGCAATGTAATTAGCATGCCGAATATTACTTGGTATGTGAATTGGAACGATATCGCTAATTCATAAGACCATTTGACAACTTTTTCCCAAGTTAGAATCAGAGCCAATATTGTAAGATGTCGATAGTCCATATCTCGGAAACTATAAGAGTTAATGCAATTTGGCAATAGCCAATGTAACCAGCATGCCGAATATTACTTGGAATGTGAATTGGAACGTAATCGCTAATTCATAAGACCATTTTAAAACTTTAGCCCAAGTTAGAAGCAGAGCCAATATTGTAAGATGTCGATGGTCCATATCTCGGAAACAATAAGAGATAATGCAATTTGGCAATAGGCAATGTAATTAGCACGGCGAATATTATTTGGAAGGTGAATTGGAACGAAATTGATAATCCATAAGACTATTTTACAATTTTGACCCAAGTTTGAAACAGAGTCTAAGGTGTAAAATTTCGATTGCCCATATCTCGGAAACTATAAGAGATAATGCAATTTGGCATTAGGTAATGTAATTAGCATGGCGAATATTATTTGGAAGGTGAATTGGAACGAAATCGCTAATTCATAAGACCATTTTACAATTTTGACCCAAGTTAGAAGCAGTGCCAATATTGTAAGATGTCGATAGTCCATATCTCGGAAACTATAAGAGATAATGCAATTTGGCAATGGGCAACGTAATTAGGGTGCCAAATATTACTTGAAATGTGAATTGGAACGAAATTACTAATCCATAAGACTATTTTACAATTTTGACCCAAGTTAGAAACAGAGTCTAACGTGTAAATTTTCGATTGACCATATCTCGGAAACTATAAGAGATAAGGCAATTTGGCAATCGGCAACGTAATTAGCATGCCGAATATTACTTGGAATGTGAATTGGAACGAAATCGCTAATTCATAAGACCATTTGACAATTTTTCCCAAGTTAGAATCAGAGCGAATATTGTAAGATGTCGATAGTCCATATCTCGGAAACTATAAGAGATAATGCAATTTGGCAATCGGCAACGTAATTAGGATGCCGAATATTACTTGGAAAGTGAATTGGAACGAAATCGCTGATTCATAAGACAATTTTACAACTTTAGCCCATGTCAGAAGCAGAGCCAATATTGTAAGATGTCGATGGTCCATATCTCGGAAACTATATGAGATAATGCAATTTGGCAATAAGCAATGTAATTAGCATGCCAAATATTACTTGGAATGTGTATTGGAACGAAATCGCTAATTCATAAGACCATTTTACAACTCTAGCCCAAGTTAGAAGCAGAGCCAATATGGTAAGATGTCGATGGTCCATATCCCGGAAACTATAAGAGATGATACAATTAGGCATAAGCGTAATGTAATTAGCATGGCGAATATTATTTGGAAGGTGAATTGGAACGAAATCGCTAATTCATAAGACCATTTGACAATTTTGGCCCTAGTTAGAAGCAGAGCCAATATTGTAAGATGTCGATAGTCCATATCTCGGAAACTATAAGAGATAATGCAATTTGGCAATCGGCAACGTAATTAGGGTGCCAAATATGACTTGAAATGTGAATTGGAACGAAATTACTAATCCATAAGACTATTTTACAATTTTGACCCAAGTTAGAAACAGAGTCTAACGTGTAAATTTTCTATTGCCCATATCTCGGAAACTATAAAAGATAATGCAATTTGGCAATCGGCAACGTAATTAGGGTGCCAAATATTACTTGAAATGTGAATTGGAACGAAATTGGTAATCCATGAGACTATTTTGCAATTTTGACCCAAGTTAGAAGCAGAGCCAATATTGTAAGATGTCGATGGTCCATATCTCGGAAACTATTAGAGATAATGCAATTTGGCAATCGACAACATAATTAGCATGGCGAATATTACTTGGAAGGTGAATTGGAACGAAATCGCTAATTCATAAGACCATTTGACAATTTTGGCCCAAGTTAGAAGCAGAGCCAATATTGTAAGATGTCGATGGTCCATATCTCGGAAACTATAAGAGATAATGCAATTTGGCAATCGACAACATAATTAGCATGGCGAATATTACTTGGAAGGTGAATTGGAACGAAATCGCTAATTCATAAGACCATTTGACAATTTTGTCCCAAGTTAGAAGCAGAGCCAATATTGTAAGATGTCGATGGTCCATATCTCGGAAACTATTAGAGATAATGCAATTTGGCAATCGACAACATAATTAGCATGGCGAATATTACTTGGAAGGTGAATTGGAACGAAATCGCTAATTCATAAGACCATTTGACAATTTTGGCCCAAGTTAGAAGCAGAGCCAATATTGTAAGATGTCGATTGTCCATATCTCGGAAACTATAAGAGATAATGCAATTTGGCAATCGACAACATAATTAGCATGGCGAATATTACTTGGAAGGTGAATTGGAACGAAATCGCTAATTCATAAGACCATTTGACAGTTTTGGTCCAAGTTAGAAGCAGAGCCAATATTGTAAGATGTCGATGGTCCATATCTCGGAAACTATAAGAGATTATGCAATATGGCAACAAGCAATGTAATTAGCATGGCGAATATTATTTGGAAGGTGAATTGGAACGAAATTTCTAATTCATAAGATCATTTTACAATTTTGACCCAAGTTAGAAGCAGTGCCAATATTGTAAGATGTCGATAGTCCATATCTCGGAAACTATAAGAGATAATGCAATTTGGCAATCGGCAACGTAATTAGGGTGCCAAATATTACTTGAAATGTGAATTGGAACGAAATTGCTTATCCATAAGACTATTTTACAATTTTGACCCAAGTTAGAAACAGAGTCTAACGTGTAAATTTTCGATTGCCCATATCTGGGAAACTATAAGAGATAAGGCAATTTGGCAATCGGCAACGTAATTAGCATGACGAATATTACTTGGTATGTGAATTGGAACGAAATCGCTAATTCATAAGACCATTTGACAATTTTTTCCCAAGTTAGAATCAGAGCGAATATTGTAAGATGTCGATAGTCCATATCTCGGAAACTATAAGAGATAATGCAATTTGGCAATCGGCAACGTAATTAGGATGCCGAATATTACTTGGTATGTGAATTGGAACGAAATCGCTAATTCATAAGACCATTTGACAATTTTTCCCAAGTTAGAATCAGAGCGAATATTGTAAGATGTCGATAGTCCATATCTCGGAAACTATAAGAGCCAATGCAATTTGGCAATCGGCAACGTAATTAGGATGCCGAATATTACTTGGAAAGTGAATTGGAACGAAATCGCTGATTCATAAGACAATTTTACAACTTTAGCCCATGTCAGAAGCAGAGCCAATATTGTAAGATGTCGATGGTCCATATCTCGGAAACTATATGAGATAATGCAATTTGGCAATAAGCAATGTAATTAGCATGCCAAATATTACTTGGAATGTGTATTGGAACGAAATCGCTAATTCATAATACTATTTTACAACTCTAGCCCAAGTTAGAAGCAGAGCCAATATTGTAAGATGTCGATGGTCCATATCCCGGAAACTATAAGAGATGATGCAATTAGGCATTAGCGTAATGTAATTAGCATGGCGAATATTATTTGGAAGGTGAATTGGAACGAAATCGCTAATTCATAACATCATTTTACAATTTTGACTCAAGTTAGAAGCAGTGCCAATATTGTAAGATGTCGATAGTCCATATCTCGGAAACTATAAGAGATAATGCAATTTGGCAATCGGCAACGTAATTAGGGTGCCAAATATTACTTGAAATGTGAATTGGAACGAAATTGCTAATCCATAAGACTATTTTACAATTTTGACCCAAGTTAGAAACAGAGTCTAACGTGTAAATTTTCGATTGCCCATATCCCGGAAACTATAAGAGATAAGGCAATTTGGCAATCGGCAACGTAATTAGCATGCCGAATATTACTTGGTATGTGAATTGGAACGAAATCGCTAATTCATAAGACCATTTGACAATTTTTTCCCAAGTTAGAATCAGAGCGAATATTGTAAGACGTCGGTAGTTCATATCTTGGAAACTATAAGAGATAATGCAATATGGCAGTCGGCAATGTAATTAGCATGCCGAATATTACTTGGTATGTGAATTGGAACGATATCGCTAATTCATAAGACCATTTAACAATTTTTTCCCAAGTTAGAATCAGAGCGAATATTGTAAGATGTCGATAGTCCATATCTCAGAAACTATAAGGGAAAATGCAATTTGGCTATAGCCAATGTAACTAGCATGCCGAATATTACTTGGAATGTGAATTGGAACGAAATCGCTAATTCATAAGACCATTTTGAAAATTTAGCCCAAGTTAGAAGCAGAGCCAATATTGTAAGATGTCGATGGTCCATATCTTGGAAACAATAAGAGATAATGCAATTTGGCAATAGGCAATGTAATTAGCACGGCGAATATTATTTGGAAGGTGAATTGGAACGAAATTGATAATCCATAAGACTATTTTACAATTTTGACCCAAGTTAGAAACAGAGACTAAGGTGTAAAATTACGATTGCCCATATCTCGGAAACTATAAGAGATAATGCAATTTGGCAATCGGCAACCTAATTAGCATACCGAATATTACTTGGAATGAGAAATGGAACGAAATCGCTAATTCATAAGACCATTTTACAATTTTGACCCAAGTTTGAAACAGAGCCTAAGGTGTAAAATTTCGATTGCCCATATCTCGGAAACTATAAGAGATAATGCAATTTGGCTATAGACAATGTAATTAGCATGGCGAATATTACTTGGAAGGTGAATTGGAACGAAATCGCTAATTCATAAGACCATTTGACAATTTTGGATTAAGTTAGAAGCAGAGTGAATATTGTAAGATGTCGATAGTCCATATCTCGGAAACTATAAGAGATAATGCAATTTGGCAATCGACAACATAATTAGCATGGCGAATATTACTTGGAATGTGAATTGGAACGAAATCGCTAATTCATAAGAGCATTTGACAATTTTGGCCCAAGTTAGAAGCAGAGCCAATATTGTAAGATGTCGATGGTCCATATCTCGGAAACTATAAGAGATTATGCAGTTTGGCAATAAGCAATGTAATTAGCATGGCGAATATTATTTGGAAGGTGAATTGGAACGAAATCGCTAATTCATAAGACCATTTGACAATTTTGGCCCAAGTTAGAAGCAGAGCCAATATTGTAAGATGTCGATAGTCCATATCTCGGAAACTATAAGAGATAATGCAATTTGGCAATAAACAATGTAATTAGCATGGCGAATATTATTTGTAATGTGAATTGGAACGAAATCGCTAATTCATAAGACAATTTTACAACTTTAGCCCATGTCAGAAGCAGAGCCAATATTGTAAGATGTCGATGGTCCATATCTCGGAAACTATATGAGATAATGCAATTTGGCAATAAGCAATGTAATTAGCATGCCAAATATTACTTGGAATGTGTATTGGAACGAAATCGCTAATTCATAAGACCATTTTACAACTCTAGCCCAAGTTAGAAGCAGAGCCAATATTGTAAGTTGTCGATGGTATATATCCCGGATACTATAAGAGATAATGCAATTTGGCATTAGGTAATGTAATTAGCATGCCGAATATTACTTGGTATGTGAATTGGAACGATATCGCTAATTCATAAGACCATTTGACAACTTTTTCCCAAGTTAGAATCAGAGCCAATATTTTAAGATGTCGATAGTCCATATCTCGGAAACTATAAGAGATAATGCAATTTGGCAATAGCCAATGTAACCAGCATGCCGAATATTACTTGGAATGTGAATTGGAACGAAATCGCTAATTCATAAGACCATTTTAAAACTTTAGCCCAAGTTAGAAGCAGAGCCAATATTGTAAGAGGTCGATGGTCCATATCTCGGAAACAATAAGAGATAATGCAATTTGGCAATAGGCAATGTAATTAGCACGGCGAATATTATTTGGAAGGTGAATTGGAACGAAATTGATAATCCATAAGACTATTTTACAATTTTGACCCAAGTTTGAAACAGAGTCTAAGGTGTAAAATTTCGATTGCCCATATCTCGGAAACTATAAGAGATAATGCAATTTGGCATTAGGTAATGTAATTAGCATGGCGAATATTATTTGGAAGGTGAATTGGAACGAAATCGCTAATTCATAAGACCATTTTACAATTTTGACCCAAGTTAGAAGCAGTGCCAATATTGTAAGATGTCGATAGTCCATATCTCGGAAACTATAAGAGATAATGCAATTTGGCAATCGGCAACGTAATTAGGGTGCCAAATATTACTTGAAATGTGAATTGGAACGAAATTACTAATCCATAAGACTATTTTACAATTTTGACCCAAGTTAGAAACAGAGTCTAACGTGTAAATTTTCGATTGCCCATATCTCGGAAACTATAAGAGATAATGCAATTTGGCAATCGGCAACGTAATTAGGGTGCCAAATATTATTTGAAATGTGAATTGGAACGAAATTGGTAATCCATGAGACTATTTTGCAATTTTGACCCAAGTTAGAAACAGAGTCTAACGTGTAAATTTTCGATTGACCATATCTCGGAAACTATAAGAGATAAGGCAATTTGGCAATCGGCAACGTAATTAGCATGCCGAATATTACTTGGTATGTGAATTGGAACGAAATCGCTAATTCATAAGACCATTTGACAATTTTTCCCAAGTTAGAATCAGAGCGAATATTGTAAGATGTCGATAGTCCATATCTCGGAAATTATAAGAGATAATGCAATTTAGCAATCGGCAACGTAATTAGGATGCCGAATATTACTTGGAAAGTGAATTGGAACGAAATCGCTGATTCATAAGACAATTTTACAACTTTAGCCCATGTCAGAAGCAGAGCCAATATTGTAAGATGTCGATGGTCCATATCTCGGAAACTATATGAGATAATGCAATTTGGCAATAAGCAATGTAATTAGCATGCCAAATATTACTTGGAATGTGTATTGGAACGAAATCGCTAATTCATAAGACCATTTTACAACTCTAGCCCAAGTTAGAAGCAGAGCCAATATTGTAAGATGTCGATGGTCCATATCCCGGAAACTATAAGAGATGATGCAATTAGGCATTAGCGTAATGTAATTAGCATGGCGAATATTATTTGGAAGGTGAATTGGAACGAAATCGCTAATTCATAAGACCATTTGACAATTTTGGCCCAAGTTAGAAGCAGAGCCAATATTGTAAGATGTCGATAGTCCATATCTCGGAAACTATAAGAGATAATGCAATTTGGCAATCGGCAACGTAATTAGGGTGCCAAATATTACTTGAAATGTGAATTGGAACGAAATTACTAATCCATAAGACTATTTTACAATTTTGACCCAAGTTAGAAACAGAGTCTAACGTGTAAATTTTCTATTGCCCATATCTCGGAAACTATAAAAGATAATGCAATTTGGCAATCGGCAACGTAATTAGGGTGCCAAATATTACTTGAAATGTGAATTGGAACGAAATTGGTAATCCATGAGACTATTTTGCAATTTTGACCCAAGTTAGAAACAGAGTCTAACGTGTAAATTTTCGATTGACCATATCTCGGAAACTATAAGAGATAAGGCAATTTGGCAATCGGCAACGTAATTAGCATGCCGAATATTACTTGGTATGTGAATTGGAACGAAATCGCTAATTCATAAGACCATTTGACAATTTTTCCCAAGTTAGAATCAGAGCGAATATTGTAAGATGTCGATAGTCCATATCTCGGAAACTATAAGAGATAATGCAATTTGGCAATCGGCAACGTAATTAGGGTGCCAAATATTACTTGAAAGGTGAATTGGAACGAAATTGCTTATCCATAAGACTATTTTACAATTTTGACCCAAGTTAGAAACAGAGTCTAACGTGTAAATTTTCGATTGCCCATATCTGGGAAACTATAAGAGATAAGGCAATTTGGCAATCGGAAACGTAATTAGCATGACGAATATTACTTGGTATGTGAATTGGAACGAAATCGCTAATTCATAAGACCATTTGACAATTTTTTCCCAAGTTAGAATCAGAGCGAATATTGTAAGATGTCGATAGTCCATATCTCGGAAACTATAAGAGATAATGCAATATGGCAATAGGCAATGTAATTAGCATGCCGAATATTACTTGGTATGTGAATTGGAACGATATCGCTAATTCATAAGACCATTTGACAACTTTTTCCCAAGTTAGAATCAGAGCCAATATTGTAAGATGTCGATAGTCCATATCTCGGAAACTATAAGAGTTAATGCAATTTGGCAATAGCCAATGTAACCAGCATGCCGAATATTACTTGGAATGTGAATTGGAACGTAATCGCTAATTCATAAGACCATTTTAAAACTTTAGCCCAAGTTAGAAGCAGAGCCAATATTGTAAGATGTCGATGGTCCATATCTCGGAAACAATAAGAGATAATGCAATTTGGCAATAGGCAATGTAATTAGCACGGCGAATATTATTTGGAAGGTGAATTGGAACGAAATTGATAATCCATAAGACTATTTTACAATTTTGACCCAAGTTTGAAACAGAGTCTAAGGTGTAAAATTTCGATTGCCCATATCTCGGAAACTATAAGAGATAATGCAATTTGGCATTAGGTAATGTAATTAGCATGGCGAATATTATTTGGAAGGTGAATTGGAACGAAATCGCTAATTCATAAGACCATTTTACAATTTTGACCCAAGTTAGAAGCAGTGCCAATATTGTAAGATGTCGATAGTCCATATCTCGGAAACTATAAGAGATAATGCAATTTGGCAATGGGCAACGTAATTAGGGTGCCAAATATTACTTGAAATGTGAATTGGAACGAAATTACTAATCCATAAGACTATTTTACAATTTTGACCCAAGTTAGAAACAGAGTCTAACGTGTAAATTTTTATTGCCCATATCTCGGAAACTATAAGAGATAATGCAATTTGGCAATCGGCAACGTAATTAGGGTGCCAAATATTATTTGAAATGTGAATTGGAACGAAATTGGTAATCCATGAGACTATTTAGCAATTTTGACCCAAGTTAGAAACAGAGTCTAACGTGTAAATTTTCGATTGACCATATCTCGGAAACTATAAGAGATAATGCAATTTGGCAATCGGCAACGTAATTAGCATGCCGAATATTACTTGGAATGTGAATTGGAGCGAAATCGCTAATTCATAAGACCATTTGACAATTTTTCCCAAGTTAGAATCAGAGCGAATATTGTAAGATGTCGATAGTCCATATCTCGGAAACTATAAGAGATAATGCAATTTGGCAATCGGCAACGTAATTAGGATGCCGAATATTACTTGGAAAGTGAATTGGAACGAAATCGCTGATTCATAAGACAATTTTACAACTTTAGCCCATGTCAGAAGCAGAGCCAATATTGTAAGATGTCGATGGTCCATATCTCGGAAACTATATGAGATAATGCAATTTGGCAATAAGCAATGTAATTAGCATGCCAAATATTACTTGGAATGTGTATTGGAACGAAATCGCTAATTCATAAGACCATTTTACAACTCTAGCCCAAGTTAGAAGCAGAGCCAATATGGTAAGATGTCGATGGTCCATATCCCGGAAACTATAAGAGATGATACAATTAGGCATAAGCGTAATGTAATTAGCATGGCGAATATTATTTGGAAGGTGAATTGGAACGAAATCGCTAATTCATAAGACCATTTGACAATTTTGGCCCTAGTTAGAAGCAGAGCCAATATTGTAAGATGTCGATAGTCCATATCTCGGAAACTATAAGAGATAATGCAATTTGGCAATCGGCAACATAATTAGGGTGCCAAATATGACTTGAAATGTGAATTGGAACGAAATTACTAATCCATAAGACTATTTTACAATTTTGACCCAAGTTAGAAACAGAGTCTAACGTGTAAATTTTCTATTGCCCATATCTCGGAAACTATAAAAGATAATGCAACTTGGCAATCGGCAACGTAATTAGGGTGCCAAATATTACTTGAAATGTGAATTGGAACGAAATTGGTAATCCATGAGACTATTTTGCAATTTTGACCCAAGTTAGAAGCAGAGCCAATATTGTAAGATGTCGATGGTCCATATCTCGGAAACTATTAGAGATAATGCAATTTGGCAATCGACAACATAATTAGCATGGCGAATATTACTTGGAAGGTGAATTGGAACGAAATCGCTAATTCATAAGACCATTTGACAATTTTGGCCCAAGATAGAAGCAGAGCCAATATTGTAAGATGTCGATGGTCCATATCTCGGAAACTATAAGAGATAATGCAATTTGGCAATCGACAACATAATTAGCATGGCGAATATTACTTGGAAGGTGAATTGGAACGAAATCGCTAATTCATAAGACCATTTGACAATTTTGTCCCAAGTTAGAAGCAGAGCCAATATTGTAAGATGTCGATGGTCCATATCTCGGAAACTATTAGAGATAATGCAATTTGGCAATCGACAACATAATTAGCATGGCGAATATTACTTGGAAGGTGAATTGGAACGAAATCGCTAATTCATAAGACCATTTGACAATTTTGGCCCAAGTTAGAAGCAGAGCCAATATTGTAAGATGTCGATTGTCCATATCTCGGAAACTATAAGAGATAATGCAATTTGGCAATCGACAACATAATTAGCATGGCGAATATTACTTGGAAGGTGAATTGGAACGAAATCGCTAATTCATAAGACCATTTGACAGTTTTGGTCCAAGTTAGAAGCAGAGCCAATATTGTAAGATGTCGATGGTCCATATCTCGGAAACTATAAGAGATTATGCAATATGGCAACAAGCAATGTAATTAGCATGGCGAATATTATTTGGAAGGTGAATTGGAACGAAATCGCTAATTCATAAGATCATTTTACAATTTTGACCCAAGTTAGAAGCAGTGCCAATATTGTAAGATGTCGATAGTCCATATCTCGGAAACTATAAGAGATAATGCAATTTGGCAATCGGCAACGTAATTAGGGTGCCAAATATTACTTGAAATGTGAATTGGAACGAAATTGCTTATCCATAAGACTATTTTACAATTTTGACCCAAGTTAGAAACAGAGTCTAACGTGTAAATTTTCGATTGCCCATATCTGGGAAACTATAAGAGATAAGGCAATTTGGCAATCGGCAACGTAATTAGCATGACGAATATTACTTGGTATGTGAATTGGAACGAAATCGCTAATTCATAAGACCATTTGACAATTTTTTCCCAAGTTAGAATCAGAGCGAATATTGTAAGATGTCGATAGTCCATATCTCGGAAACTATAAGAGATAATGCAATTTGGCAATCGGCAACGTAATTAGGATGCCGAATATTACTTGGTATGTGAATTGGAACGAAATCGCTAATTCATAAGACCATTTGACAATTTTTCCCAAGTTAGAATCAGAGCGAATATTGTAAGATGTCGATAGTCCATATCTCGGAAACTATAAGAGACAATGCAATTTGGCAATCGGCAACGTAATTAGGATGCCGAATATTACTTGGAAAGTGAATTGGAACGAAATCGCTGATTCATAAGACAATTTTACAACTTTAGCCCATGTCAGAAGCAGAGCCAATATTGTAAGATGTCCATGGCCCATATCTCGGAAACTATATGAGATAATGCAATTTGGCAATAAGCAATGTAATTAGCATGCCAAATATTACTTGGAATGTGTATTGGAACGAAATCGCTAATTCATAATACTATTTTACAACTCTAGCCCAAGTTAGAAGCAGAGCCAATATTGTAAGATGTCGATGGTCCATATCCCGGAAACTATAAGAGATGATGCAATTAGGCATTAGCGTAATGTAATTAGCATGGCGAATATTATTTGGAAGGTGAATTGGAACGAAATCGCTAATTCATAAGACCATTTGACAATTTTGTCCCAAGTTAGAAGCAGAGCCAATATTGTAAGATGTCGATGGTCCATATCTCGGAAACTATAAGAGATAATGCAATTTGGCAATCGACAACATAATTAGCATGGCGAATATTACTTGGAAGGTGAATTGGAACGAAATCGCTAATTCATAAGACCATTTGACAATTTTGGATTAAGTTAGAAGCAGAGTGAATATTGTAAGATGTCGATAGTCCATATCTCGGAAACTATAAGAGATAATGCAATTTGGCAATCGACAACATAATTAGCATGGCGAATATTACTTGGAAGGTGAATTGGAACGAAATCGCTAATTCATAAGACCATTTGACAATTTTGGTCCAAGTTAGAAGCAGAGCCAATATTGTAAGATGTCGATGGTCCATATCTCGGAAACTATAAGAGATTATGCAATTTGGCAACAAGCAATGTAATTAGCATGGCGAATATTATTTGGAAGGTGAATTGGAACGAAATCGCTAATTCATAAGATCATTTTACAATTTTGACCCAAGTTAGAAGCAGTGCCAATATTGTAAGATGTCGATAGTCCATATCTCGGAAACTATAAGAGATAATGCAATTTGGCAATCGGCAACGTAATTAGGGTGCCAAATATTACTTGAAATGTGAATTGGAACGAAATTGCTTATCCATAAGACTATTTTACAATTTTGACCCAAGTTAGAAACAGAGTCTAACGTGTAAATTTTCGATTGCCCATATCTGGGAAACTATAAGAGATAAGGCAATTTGGCAATCGGCAACGTAATTAGCATGACGAATATTACTTGGTATGTGAATTGGAACGAAATCGCTAATTCATAAGACCATTTGACAATTTTTTCAAAAGTTAGAATCAGAGCGAATATTGTAAGATGTCGATAGTCCATATCTCGGAAACTATAAGAGATAATGCAATATGGCAATCGGCAATGTAATTAGCATGCCGAATATTACTTCGTATGTGAATTGGAACGATATCGCTAATTCATAAGACCATTTGACAACTTTTTCCCAAGTTAGAATTAGAGCCAATATTGTAAGATGTCGATAGTCCATATCTCGGAAACTATAAGGGATAATGCAATTTGGCAATAGCCAATGTAACCAGCATGCCGAATATTACTTGGAATGTGAATTGGAACGAAATCGCTAATTCATAAGACCATTTTAAAACTTTAGCCCAAGTTAGAAACAGAGCCAATATTGTAAGATGTCGATGGTCCATATCTCGGAAACAATAAGAGATAATGCAATTTGGCAATAGGCAATGTAATTAGCACGGCGAATATTATTTGGAAGGTGAATTGGAACGAAATTGATAATCCATAAGACTATTTTACAATTTTGACCCAAGTTTGAAACAGAGTCTAAGGTGTAAAATTTCCATTGCCCATATCTCGGAAACTATAAGAGATAATGCAATTTGGCATTAGGTAATGTAATTAGCATGGCGAATATTATTTGGAAGGTGAATTGGAACGAAATCGCTAATTCATAAGACCATTTTACAATTTTGACCCAAGTTAGAAGCAGTGCCAATATTGTAAGATGTCGATAGTCCATATCTCGGAAACTATAAGAGATAATGCAATTTGGCAATCGGCAACGTAATTAGGGTGCCAAATATTACTTGAAATGTGAATTGGAACGAAATTACTAATCCATAAGACTATTTTACAATTTTGACCCAAGTTAGAATCAGAGTCTAACGTGTAAATTTTCGATTGCCCATATCTCGGAAACTATAAGAGATAATGCAATTTGGCAATCGGCAACGTAATTAGGGTGCCAAATATTATTTGAAATGTGAATTGGAACGAAATTGGTATCCATGAGACTATTTTGCAATTTTGACCCAAGTTAGAAACAGAGTCTAACGTGTAAATTTTCGATTGACCATATCTCGGAAACTATAAGAGATAAGGCAATTCGGCAATCGGCAACGTAATTAGCATGCCGAATATTACTTGGTATGTGAATTGGAACGAAATCGCTAATTCATAAGACCATTTGACAATTTTTCCCAAGTTAGAATCAGAGCCAATATTGTAAGATGTCGATAGTCCATATCTCGGAAACTATAAGAGATAATGCAATTTGGCAATAGCCAATGTAACCAGCATGCCGAATATTACTTGGAATGTGAATTGGAACGAAATCGCTAATTCATAAGACCATTTTAAAACTTTAGCCCAAGTTAGAAGCAGAGCCAATATTGTAAGAGGTCGATGGTCCATATCTCGGAAACAATAAGAGATAATGCAATTTGGCAATAGGCAATGTAATTAGCACGGCGAATATTATTTGGAAGGTGAATTGGAACGAAATTGATAATCCATAAGACTATTTTACAATTTTGACCCAAGTTTGAAACAGAGTCTAAGGTGTAAAATTTCGATTGCCCATATCTCGGAAACTATAAGAGATAATGCAATTTGGCATTAGGTAATGTAATTAGCATGGCGAATATTATTTGGAAGGTGAATTAGAACGAAATCGCTAATTCATAAGACCATTTTACAATTTTGACCCAAGTTAGAAGCAGTGCCAATATTGTAAGATGTCGATAGTCCATATCTCGGAAACTATAAGAGATAATGCAATTTGGCAATCGGCAACGTAATTAGGGTGCCAAATATTACTTGAAATGTGAATTGGAACGAAATTACTAATCCATAAGACTATTTTACAATTTTGACCCAAGTTAGAAACAGAGTCTAACGTGTAAATTTTCGATTGCCCATATCTCGGAAACTATAAGAGATAATGCAATTTGGCAATCGGCAACGTAATTAGGGTGCCAAATATTATTTGAAATGTGAATTGGAACGAAATTGGTAATCCATGAGACTATTTTGCAATTTTGACCCAAGTTAGAAACAGAGTCTAACGTGTAAATTTTCGATTGACCATATCTCGGAAACTATAAGAGATAAGGCAATTTGGCAATCGGCAACGTAATTAGCATGCCGAATATTACTTGGTATGTGAATTGGAACGAAATCGCTAATTCATAAGACCATTTGACAATTTTTCCCAAGTTAGAATCAGAGCGAATATTGTAAGATGTCGATAGTCCATATCTCGGAAATTATAAGAGATAATGCAATTTAGCAATCGGCAACGTAATTAGGATGCCGAATATTACTTGGAAAGTGAATTGGAACGAAATCGCTGATTCATAAGACAATTTTACAACTTTAGCCCATGTCAGAAGCAGAGCCAATATTGTAAGATGTCGATGGTCCATATCTCGGAAACTATATGAGATAATGCAATTTGGCAATAAGCAATGTAATTAGCATGCCAAATATTACTTGGAATGTGTATTGGAACGAAATCGCTAATTCATAAGACCATTTTACAACTCTAGCCCAAGTTAGAAGCAGAGCCAATATTGTAAGATGTCGATGGTCCATATCCCGGAAACTATAAGAGATGATGCAATTAGGCATTAGCGTAATGTAATTAGCATGGCGAATATTATTTGGAAGGTGAATTGGAACGAAATCGCTAATTCATAAGACCATTTGACAATTTTGGCCCAAGTTAGAAGCAGAGCCAATATTGTAAGATGTCGATAGTCCATATCTCGGAAACTATAAGAGATAATGCAATTTGGCAATCGGCAACGTAATTAGGGTGCCAAATATTACTTGAAATGTGAATTGGAACGAAATTACTAATCCATAAGACTATTTTACAATTTTGACCCAAGTTAGAAACAGAGTCTAACGTGTAAATTTTCTATTGCCCATATCTCGGAAACTATAAAAGATAATGCAATTTGGCAATCGGCAACGTAATTAGGGTGCCAAATATTACTTGAAATGTGAATTGGAACGAAATTGGTAATCCATGAGACTATTTTGCAATTTTGACCCAAGTTAGAAACAGAGTCTAACGTGTAAATTTTCGATTGACCATATCTCGGAAACTATAAGAGATAAGGCAATTTGGCAATCGGCAACGTAATTAGCATGCCGAATATTACTTGGTATGTGAATTGGAACGAAATCGCTAATTCATAAGACCATTTGACAATTTTTCCCAAGTTAGAATCAGAGCGAATATTGTAAGATGTCGATAGTCCATATCTCGGAAACTATAAGAGATAATGCAATTTGGCAATCGGCAACGTAATTAGGGTGCCAAATATTACTTGAAAGGTGAATTGGAACGAAATTGCTTATCCATAAGACTATTTTACAATTTTGACCCAAGTTAGAAACAGAGTCTAACGTGTAAATTTTCGATTGCCCATATCTGGGAAACTATAAGAGATAAGGCAATTTGGCAATCGGAAACGTAATTAGCATGACGAATATTACTTGGTATGTGAATTGGAACGAAATCGCTAATTCATAAGACCATTTGACAATTTTTTCCCAAGTTAGAATCAGAGCGAATATTGTAAGATGTCGATAGTCCATATCTCGGAAACTATAAGAGATAATGCAATATGGCAATAGGCAATGTAATTAGCATGCCGAATATTACTTGGTATGTGAATTGGAACGATATCGCTAATTCATAAGACCATTTGACAACTTTTTCCCAAGTTAGAATCAGAGCCAATATTGTAAGATGTCGATAGTCCATATCTCGGAAACTATAAGAGTTAATGCAATTTGGCAATAGCCAATGTAACCAGCATGCCGAATATTACTTGGAATGTGAATTGGAACGTAATCGCTAATTCATAAGACCATTTTAAAACTTTAGCCCAAGTTAGAAGCAGAGCCAATATTGTAAGATGTCGATGGTCCATATCTCGGAAACAATAAGAGATAATGCAATTTGGCAATAGGCAATGTAATTAGCACGGCGAATATTATTTGGAAGGTGAATTGGAACGAAATTGATAATCCATAAGACTATTTTACAATTTTGACCCAAGTTTGAAACAGAGTCTAAGGTGTAAAATTTCGATTGCCCATATCTCGGAAACTATAAGAGATAATGCAATTTGGCATTAGGTAATGTAATTAGCATGGCGAATATTATTTGGAAGGTGAATTGGAACGAAATCGCTAATTCATAAGACCATTTTACAATTTTGACCCAAGTTAGAAGCAGTGCCAATATTGTAAGATGTCGATAGTCCATATCTCGGAAACTATAAGAGATAATGCAATTTGGCAATGGGCAACGTAATTAGGGTGCCAAATATTACTTGAAATGTGAATTGGAACGAAATTACTAATCCATAAGACTATTTTACAATTTTGACCCAAGTTAGAAACAGAGTCTAACGTGTAAATTTTTATTGCCCATATCTCGGAAACTATAAGAGATAATGCAATTTGGCAATCGGCAACGTAATTAGGGTGCCAAATATTATTTGAAATGTGAATTGGAACGAAATTGGTAATCCATGAGACTATTTAGCAATTTTGACCCAAGTTAGAAACAGAGTCTAACGTGTAAATTTTCGATTGACCATATCTCGGAAACTATAAGAGATAAGGCAATTTGGCAATCGGCAACGTAATTAGCATGCCGAATATTACTTGGAATGTGAATTGGAACGAAATCGCTAATTCATAAGACCATTTGACAATTTTTCCCAAGTTAGAATCAGAGCGAATATTGTAAGATGTCGATAGTCCATATCTCGGAAACTATAAGAGATAATGCAATTTGGCAATCGGCAACGTAATTAGGATGCCGAATATTACTTGGAAAGTGAATTGGAACGAAATCGCTGATTCATAAGACAATTTTACAACTTTAGCCCATGTCAGAAGCAGAGCCAATATTGTAAGATGTCGATGGTCCATATCTCGGAAACTATATGAGATAATGCAATTTGGCAATAAGCAATGTAATTAGCATGCCAAATATTACTTGGAATGTGTATTGGAACGAAATCGCTAATTCATAAGACCATTTTACAACTCTAGCCCAAGTTAGAAGCAGAGCCAATATGGTAAGATGTCGATGGTCCATATCCCGGAAACTATAAGAGATGATACAATTAGGCATAAGCGTAATGTAATTAGCATGGCGAATATTATTTGGAAGGTGAATTGGAACGAAATCGCTAATTCATAAGACCATTTGACAATTTTGGCCCTAGTTAGAAGCAGAGCCAATATTGTAAGATGTCGATAGTCCATATCTCGGAAACTATAAGAGATAATGCAATTTGGCAATCGGCAACGTAATTAGGGTGCCAAATATGACTTGAAATGTGAATTGGAACGAAATTACTAATCCATAAGACTATTTTACAATTTTGACCCAAGTTAGAAACAGAGTCTAACGTGTAAATTTTCTATTGCCCATATCTCGGAAACTATAAAAGATAATGCAATTTGGCAATCGGCAACGTAATTAGGGTGCCAAATATTACTTGAAATGTGAATTGGAACGAAATTGGTAATCCATGAGACTATTTTGCAATTTTGACCCAAGTTAGAAGCAGAGCCAATATTGTAAGATGTCGATGGTCCATATCTCGGAAACTATTAGAGATAATGCAATTTGGCAATCGACAACATAATTAGCATGGCGAATATTACTTGGAAGGTGAATTGGAACGAAATTGCTAATTCATAAGACCATTTGACAATTTTGGCCCAAGTTAGAAGCAGAGCCAATATTGTAAGATGTCGATGGTCCATATCTCGGAAACTATAAGAGATAATGCAATTTGGCAATCGACAACATAATTAGCATGGCGAATATTACTTGGAAGGTGAATTGGAACGAAATCGCTAATTCATAAGACCATTTGACAATTTTGTCCCAAGTTAGAAGCAGAGCCAATATTGTAAGATGTCGATGGTCCATATCTCGGAAACTATTAGAGATAATGCAATTTGGCAATCGACAACATAATTAGCATGGCGAATATTACTTGGAAGGTGAATTGGAACGAAATCGCTAATTCATAAGACCATTTGACAATTTTGGCCCAAGTTAGAAGCAGAGCCAATATTGTAAGATGTCGATTGTCCATATCTCGGAAACTATAAGAGATAATGCAATTTGGCAATCGACAACATAATTAGCATGGCGAATATTACTTGGAAGGTGAATTGGAACGAAATCGCTAATTCATAAGACCATTTGACAGTTTTGGTCCAAGTTAGAAGCAGAGCCAATATTGTAAGATGTCGATGGTCCATATCTCGGAAACTATAAGAGATTATGCAATATGGCAACAAGCAATGTAATTAGCATGGCGAATATTATTTGGAAGGTGAATTGGAACGAAATTTCTAATTCATAAGATCATTTTACAATTTTGACCCAAGTTAGAAGCAGTGCCAATATTGTAAGATGTCGATAGTCCATATCTCGGAAACTATAAGAGATAATGCAATTTGGCAATCGGCAACGTAATTAGGGTGCCAAATATTACTTGAAATGTGAATTGGAACGAAATTGCTTATCCATAAGACTATTTTACAATTTTGACCCAAGTTAGAAACAGAGTCTAACGTGTAAATTTTCGATTGCCCATATCTGGGAAACTATAAGAGATAAGGCAATTTGGCAATCGGCAACGTAATTAGCATGACGAATATTACTTGGTATGTGAATTGGAACGAAATCGCTAATTCATAAGACCATTTGACAATTTTTTCCCAAGTTAGAATCAGAGCGAATATTGTAAGATGTCGATAGTCCATATCTCGGAAACTATAAGAGATAATGCAATTTGGCAATCGGCAACGTAATTAGGATGCCGAATATTACTTGGTATGTGAATTGGAACGAAATCGCTAATTCATAAGACCATTTGACAATTTTTCCCAAGTTAGAATCAGAGCGAATATTGTAAGATGTCGATAGTCCATATCTCGGAAACTATAAGAGACAATGCAATTTGGCAATCGGCAACGTAATTAGGATGCCGAATATTACTTGGAAAGTGAATTGGAACGAAATCGCTGATTCATAAGACAATTTTACAACTTTAGCCCATGTCAGAAGCAGAGCCAATATTGTAAGATGTCGATGGTCCATATCTCGGAAACTATATGAGATAATGCAATTTGGCAATAAGCAATGTAATTAGCATGCCAAATATTACTTGGAATGTGTATTGGAACGAAATCGCTAATTCATAATACTATTTTACAACTCTAGCCCAAGTTAGAAGCAGAGCCAATATTGTAAGATGTCGATGGTCCATATCCCGGAAACTATAAGAGATGATGCAATTAGGCATTAGCGTAATGTAATTAGCATGGCGAATATTATTTGGAAGGTGAATTGGAACGAAATCGCTAATTCATAACATCATTTTACAATTTTGACTCAAGTTAGAAGCAGTGCCAATATTGTAAGATGTCGATAGTCCATATCTCGGAAACTATAAGAGATAATGCAATTTGGCAATCGGCAACGTAATTAGGGTGCCAAATATTACTTGAAATGTGAATTGGAACGAAATTGCTAATCCATAAGACTATTTTACAATTTTGACCCAAGTTAGAAACAGAGTCTAACGTGTAAATTTTCGATTGCCCATATCCCGGAAACTATAAGAGATAAGGCAATTTGGCAATCGGCAACGTAATTAGCATGCCGAATATTACTTGGTATGTGAATTGGAACGAAATCGCTAATTCATAAGACCATTTGACAATTTTTTCCCAAGTTAGAATCAGAGCGAATATTGTAAGACGTCGGTAGTTCATATCTTGGAAACTATAAGAGATAATGCAATATGGCAGTCGGCAATGTAATTAGCATGCCGAATATTACTTGGTATGTGAATTGGAACGATATCGCTAATTCATAAGACCATTTAACAATTTTTTCCCAAGTTAGAATCAGAGCGAATATTGTAAGATGTCGATAGTCCATATCTCAGAAACTATAAGGGAAAATGCAATTTGGCTATAGCCAATGTAACTAGCATGCCGAATATTACTTGGAATGTGAATTGGAACGAAATCGCTAATTCATAAGACCATTTTGAAAATTTAGCCCAAGTTAGAAGCAGAGCCAATATTGTAAGATGTCGATGGTCCATATCTTGGAAACAATAAGAGATAATGCAATTTGGCAATAGGCAATGTAATTAGCACGGCGAATATTATTTGGAAGGTGAATTGGAACGAAATTGATAATCCATAAGACTATTTTACAATTTTGACCCAAGTTAGAAACAGAGACTAAGGTGTAAAATTACGATTGCCCATATCTCGGAAACTATAAGAGATAATGCAATTTGGCAATCGGCAACCTAATTAGCATACCGAATATTACTTGGAATGAGAAATGGAACGAAATCGCTAATTCATAAGACCATTTTACAATTTTGACCCAAGTTTGAAACAGAGCCTAAGGTGTAAAATTTCGATTGCCCATATCTCGGAAACTATAAGAGATAATGCAATTTGGCTATAGACAATGTAATTAGCATGGCGAATATTACTTGGAAGGTGAATTGGAACGAAATCGCTAATTCATAAGACCATTTGACAATTTTGGATTAAGTTAGAAGCAGAGTGAATATTGTAAGATGTCGATAGTCCATATCTCGGAAACTATAAGAGATAATGCAATTTGGCAATCGACAACATAATTAGCATGGCGAATATTACTTGGAATGTGAATTGGAACGAAATCGCTAATTCATAAGAGCATTTGACAATTTTGGCCCAAGTTAGAAGCAGAGCCAATATTGTAAGATGTCGATGGTCCATATCTCGGAAACTATAAGAGATTATGCAGTTTGGCAATAAGCAATGTAATTAGCATGGCGAATATTATTTGGAAGGTGAATTGGAACGAAATCGCTAATTCATAAGACCATTTGACAATTTTGGCCCAAGTTAGAAGCAGAGCCAATATTGTAAGATGTCGATAGTCCATATCTCGGAAACTATAAGAGATAATGCAATTTGGCAATAAACAATGTAATTAGCATGGCGAATATTATTTGTAATGTGAATTGGAACGAAATCGCTAATTCATAAGACAATTTTACAACTTTAGCCCATGTCAGAAGCAGAGCCAATATTGTAAGATGTCGATGGTCCATATCTCGGAAACTATATGAGATAATGCAATTTGGCAATAAGCAATGTAATTAGCATGCCAAATATTACTTGGAATGTGTATTGGAACGAAATCGCTAATTCATAAGACCATTTTACTACTCTAGCCCAAGTTAGAAGCAGAGCCAATATTGTAAGTTGTCGATGGTATATATCCCGGATACTATAAGAGATAATGCAATTTGGCATTAGGTAATGTAATTAGCATGCCGAATATTACTTGGTATGTGAATTGGAACGATATCGCTAATTCATAAGACCATTTGACAACTTTTTCCCAAGTTAGAATCAGAGCCAATATTGTAAGATGTCGATAGTCCATATCTCGGAAACTATAAGAGATAATGCAATTTGGCAATAGCCAATGTAACCAGCATGCCGAATATTACTTGGAATGTGAATTGGAACGAAATCGCTAATTCATAAGACCATTTTAAAACTTTAGCCCAAGTTAGAAGCAGAGCCAATATTGTAAGAGGTCGATGGTCCATATCTCGGAAACAATAAGAGATAATGCAATTTGGCAATAGGCAATGTAATTAGCACGGCGAATATTATTTGGAAGGTGAATTGGAACGAAATTGATAATCCATAAGACTATTTTACAATTTTGACCCAAGTTTGAAACAGAGTCTAAGGTGTAAAATTTCGATTGCCCATATCTCGGAAACTATAAGAGATAATGCAATTTGGCATTAGGTAATGTAATTAGCATGGCGAATATTATTTGGAAGGTGAATTGGAACGAAATCGCTAATTCATAAGACCATTTTACAATTTTGACCCAAGTTAGAAGCAGTGCCAATATTGTAAGATGTCGATAGTCCATATCTCGGAAACTATAAGAGATAATGCAATTTGGCAATCGGCAACGTAATTAGGGTGCCAAATATTACTTGAAATGTGAATTGGAACGAAATTACTAATCCATAAGACTATTTTACAATTTTGACCCAAGTTAGAAACAGAGTCTAACGTGTAAATTTTCGATTGCCCATATCTCGGAAACTATAAGAGATAATGCAATTTGGCAATCGGCAACGTAATTAGGGTGCCAAATATTATTTGAAATGTGAATTGGAACGAAATTGGTAATCCATGAGACTATTTTGCAATTTTGACCCAAGTTAGAAACAGAGTCTAACGTGTAAATTTTCGATTGACCATATCTCGGAAACTATAAGAGATAAGGCAATTTGGCAATCGGCAACGTAATTAGCATGCCGAATATTACTTGGTATGTGAATTGGAACGAAATCGCTAATTCATAAGACCATTTGACAATTTTTCCCAAGTTAGAATCAGAGCGAATATTGTAAGATGTCGATAGTCCATATCTCGGAAATTATAAGAGATAATGCAATTTAGCAATCGGCAACGTAATTAGGATGCCGAATATTACTTGGAAAGTGAATTGGAACGAAATCGCTGATTCATAAGACAATTTTACAACTTTAGCCCATGTCAGAAGCAGAGCCAATATTGTAAGATGTCGATGGTCCATATCTCGGAAACTATATGAGATAATGCAATTTGGCAATAAGCAATGTAATTAGCATGCCAAATATTACTTGGAATGTGTATTGGAACGAAATCGCTAATTCATAAGACCATTTTACAACTCTAGCCCAAGTTAGAAGCAGAGCCAATATTGTAAGATGTCGATGGTCCATATCCCGGAAACTATAAGAGATGATGCAATTAGGCATTAGCGTAATGTAATTAGCATGGCGAATATTATTTGGAAGGTGAATTGGAACGAAATCGCTAATTCATAAGACCATTTGACAATTTTGGCCCAAGTTAGAAGCAGAGCCAATGTTGTAAGATGTCGATAGTCCATATCTCGGAAACTATAAGAGATAATGCAATTTGGCAATCGGCAACGTAATTAGGGTGCCAAATATTACTTGAAATGTGAATTGGAACGAAATTGCTTATCCATAAGACTATTTTACAATTTTGACCCAAGTTAGAAACAGAGTCTAACGTGTAAATTTTCGATTGCCCATATCTGGGAAACTATAAGAGATAAGGCAATTTGGCAATCGGCAACGTAATTAGCATGACGAATATTACTTGGTATGTGAATTGGAACGAAATCGCTAATTCATAAGACCATTTGACAATTTTTTCCCAAGTTAGAATCAGAGCGAATATTGTAAGATGTCGATAGTCCATATCTCGGAAACTATAAGAGATAATGCAATTTGGCAATCGGCAACGTAATTAGGATGCCGAATATTACTTGGTATGTGAATAGGAACGAAATCGCTAATTCATAAGACCATTTGACAATTTTTCCCAAGTTAGAATCAGAGCGAATATTGTAAGATGTCGATAGTCCATATCTCGGAAACTATAAGAGACAATGCAATTTGGCAATCGGCAACGTAATTAGGATGCCGAATATTACTTGGAAAGTGAATTGGAACGAAATCGCTGATTCATAAGACAATTTTACAACTTTAGCCCATGTCAGAAGCAGAGCCAATATTGTAAGATGTCGATGGTCCATATCTCGGAAACTATATGAGATAATGCAATTTGGCAATAAGCAATGTAATTAGCATGCCAAATATTACTTGGAATGTGTATTGGAACGAAATCGCTAATTCATAATACTATTTTACAACTCTAGCCCAAGTTAGAAGCAGAGCCAATATTGTAAGATGTCGATGGTCCATATCTCGGATACTATAAGAGATGATGCAATTAGGCATTAGCGTAATGTAATTAGCATGGCGAATATTATTTGGAAGGTGAATTGGAACGAAATCGCTAATTCATAAGACCATTTGACAATTTTGTCCCAAGTTAGAAGCAGAGCCAATATTGTAAGATGTCGATGGTCCATATCTCGGAAACTATAAGAGATAATGCAATTTGGCGATCGACAACATAATTAGCATGGCGAATATTACTTGGAAGGTGAATTGGAACGAAATCGCTAATTCATAAGACCATTTGACAATTTTGGATTAAGTTAGAAGCAGAGTGAATATTGTAAGATGTCGATAGTCCATATCTCGGAAACTATAAGAGATAATGCAATTTGGCAATCGACAACATAATTAGCATGGCGAATATTACTTGGAAGGTGAATTGGAACGAAATCGCTAATTCATAAGACCATTTGACAATTTTGGTCCAAGTTAGAAGCAGAGCCAATATTGTAAGATGTCGATGGTCCATATCTCGGAAACTATAAGAGATTATGCAATTTGGCAACAAGCAATGTAATTAGCATGGCGAATATTATTTGGAAGGTGAATTGGAACGAAATCGCTAATTCATAAGATCATTTTACAATTTTGACCCAAGTTAGAAGCAGTGCCAATATTGTAAGATGTCGATAGTCCATATCTCGGAAACTATAAGAGATAATGCAATTTGGCAATCGGCAACGTAATTAGGGTGCCAAATATTACTTGAAATGTGAATTGGAACGAAATTGCTTATCCATAAGACTATTTTACAATTTTGACCCAAGTTAGAAACAGAGTCTAACGTGTAAATTTTCGATTGCCCATATCTGGGAAACTATAAGAGATAAGGCAATTTGGCAATCGGCAACGTAATTAGCATGACGAATATTACTTGGTATGTGAATTGGAACGAAATCGCTAATTCATAAGACCATTTGACAATTTTTTCAAAAGTTAGAATCAGAGCGAATATTGTAAGATGTCGATAGTCCATATCTCGGAAACTATAAGAGATAATGCAATATGGCAATCGGCAATGTAATTAGCATGCCGAATATTACTTCGTATGTGAATTGGAACGATATCGCTAATTCATAAGACCATTTGACAACTTTTTCCCAAGTTAGAATTAGAGCCAATATTGTAAGATGTCGATAGTCCATATCTCGGAAACTATAAGGGATAATGCAATTTGGCAATAGCCAATGTAACCAGCATGCCGAATATTACTTGGAATGTGAATTGGAACGAAATCGCTAATTCATAAGACCATTTTAAAACTTTAGCCCAAGTTAGAAACAGAGCCAATATTGTAAGATGTCGATGGTCCATATCTCGGAAACAATAAGAGATAATGCAATTTGGCAATAGGCAATGTAATTAGCACGGCGAATATTATTTGGAAGGTGAATTGGAACGAAATTGATAATCCATAAGACTATTTTACAATTTTGACCCAAGTTTGAAACAGAGTCTAAGGTGTAAAATTTCCATTGCCCATATCTCGGAAACTATAAGAGATAATGCAATTTGGCATTAGGTAATGTAATTAGCATGGCGAATATTATTTGGAAGGTGAATTGGAACGAAATCGCTAATTCATAAGACCATTTTACAATTTTGACCCAAGTTAGAAGCAGTGCCAATATTGTAAGATGTCGATAGTCCATATCTCGGAAACTATAAGAGATAATGCAATTTGGCAATCGGCAACGTAATTAGGGTGCCAAATATTACTTGAAATGTGAATTGGAACGAAATTACTAATCCATAAGACTATTTTACAATTTTGACCCAAGTTAGAATCAGAGTCTAACGTGTAAATTTTCGATTGCCCATATCTCGGAAACTATAAGAGATAATGCAATTTGGCAATCGGCAACGTAATTAGGGTGCCAAATATTATTTGAAATGTGAATTGGAACGAAATTGGTATCCATGAGACTATTTTGCAATTTTGACCCAAGTTAGAAACAGAGTCTAACGTGTAAATTTTCGATTGACCATATCTCGGAAACTATAAGAGATAAGGCAATTCGGCAATCGGCAACGTAATTAGCATGCCGAATATTACTTGGTATGTGAATTGGAACGAAATCGCTAATTCATAAGACCATTTGACAATTTTTCCCAAGTTAGAATCAGAGCGAATATTGTAAGATGTCGATAGACCATATCTCGGAAACTATAAGAGATAATGCAATTTGGCAATCGGCAACGTAATTAGGATGCCGAATATTACTTGGAAAGTGAATTGGAACGAAATCGCTGATTCATAAGACAATTTTACAACTTTAGCCCATGTCAGAAGCAGAGCCAATATTGTAAGATGTCGATGGTCCATATCTCGGAAACTATATGAGATAATGCAATTTGGCAATAAGCAATATAATTAGCATGCCAAATATTACTTGGAATGTGTATTGGAACGAAATCGCTAATTCATAAGACCATTTTACAACTCTAGCCCAAGTTAGAAGCAGAGCCAATATTGTAAGATGTCGATGGTCCATATCCCGGAAACTATAAGAGATGATGCAATTAGGCATTAGCGTAATGTAATTAGCATGGCGAATATTATTTGGAAGGTGAATTGGAACGAAATCGCTAATTCATAAGACCATTTGACAATTTTGGCCCAAGTTAGAAGCAGAGCCAATATTGTAAGATGTCGATGGTCCATATCTCGGAAACTATAAGAGATAATGCAATTTGGCAATCGACAACATAATTAGCATGGCGAATATTACTTGGAAGGTGAATTGGAACGAAATCGCTAATTCATAAGACCATTTGACAATTTTGGCCCAAGTTAGAAGCAGAGCCAGTATTGTAAGATGTCGATGGTCCATATCTCGGAAACTATAAGAGATAATGCAATTTGGCAATCGACAACATAATTAGCATGGCGAATATTACTTGGAAGGTGAATTGGAACGAAATCGCTAATTCATAAGACCATTTGACAATTTTGGATTAAATTAGAAGCAGAGTGAATATTGTAAGATGTCGATAGTCCATATCTCGGAAACTATAAGAGATAATGCAATTTGGCAATCGACAACATAATTAGCATGGCGAATATTACTTGGAAGGTGAATTGGAACGAAATCGCTAATTCATAAGACCATTTGACAATTTTGGTCCAAGTTAGAAGCAGAGCCAATATTGTAAGATGTCGATGGTCCATATCTCGGAAACTATAAGAGATTATGCAATTTGGCAACAAGCAATGTAATTAGCATGGCGAATATTATTTGGAAGGTGAATTGGAACGAAATCGCTAATTCATAAGATCATTTTACAATTTTGACCCAAGTTAGAAGCAGTGCCAATATTGTAAGATGTCGATAGTCCATATCTCGGAAACTATAAGAGATAATGCAATTTGGCAATCGGCAACGTAATTAGGGTGCCAAATATTACTTGAAATGTGAATTGGAACGAAATTGCTTATCCATAAGACTATTTTACAATTTTGACCCAAGTTAGAAAAAGAGTCTAACGTGTAAATTTTCGATTGCCCATATCTCGGAGACTATAAGAGATAAGGCAATTTGGCAATCGGCAACGTAATTATCATGCCGAATATTACTTGGTATGTGAATTGGAACGAAATCGCTAATTCATAAGACCATTTGACAATTTTTTCCCAAGTTAGAATCAGAGCGAATATTGTAAGATGTCGATAGTCCATATCTCGGAAACTATAAGAGATAATGCAATATGGCAATCGGCAATGTAATTAGCATGCCGAATATTACTTGGTATGTGAATTGGAATGATATCGCTAATTCATAAGACCATTTGACAACTTTTTCCCAAGTTAGAATCAGAGCGAATATTGTAAGATGTCGATAGTCCATATCTCGGAAACTATAAGAGATAATGCAATTTGGCAATAGCCAATGTAACTAGCATGCCGAATATTACTTGGAATTTGAATTGGAACGAAATCGCTAATTCATAAGACCATTTTAAAACTTTAGCCCAAGTTAGAAGCAGAGCCAATATTGTAAGATGTCGATAGTCCATATCTCGGAAACTATAAGAGATAATGCAATTTGGCAATCGGCAACGTAATTAGGGTGCCAAATATTATTTGAAATGTGAATTGGAACGAAATTGGTATCCATGAGACTATTTTGCAATTTTGACCCAAGTTAGAAACAGAGTCTAACGTGTAAATTTTCGATTGACCATATCTCGGAAACTATAAGAGATAAGGCAATTTGGCAATCGGCAACGTAATTAGCATGCCGAATATTACTTGGTATGTGAATTGGAACGAAATCGCTAATTCATAAGACCATTTGACAATTTTTCCCAAGTTAGAATCAGAGCGAATATTGTAAGATCTCGATAGTCCATATCTCGGAAACTATAAGAGATAATGCAATTTGGCAATCGGCAACGTAATTAGGGTGCCAAATATTACTTTAAATGTGAATTGGAACGAAATTGGTAATCCATGAGACTATTTTGCAATTTTGACCCAAGTTAGAAACAGAGTCTAACGTGTAAATTTTCGATTGACCATATCTCGGAAACTATAAGAGATAAGGCAATTTGGTAATCGGCAACGTAATTAGCATGCCGAATATTACTTGGAAAGTGAATTGGAACGAAATCGCTGATTCATAAGACAATTTTACAACTTTAGCCCATGTCAGAAGCAGAGCCAATATTGTAAGATGTCGATGGTCCATATCTCGGAAACTATATGAGATAATGCAATTTGGCAATAAGCAATGTAATTAGCATGCCAAATATTACTTGGAATGTGTATTGGAACGAAATCGCTAATTCATAAGACCATTTTACAACTCTAGCCCAAGTTAGAAGCAGAGCCAATATTGTAAGATGTCGATGGTCCATATCCCGGAAACTATAAGAGATGATGCAATTAGGCATTAGCGTAATGTAATTAGCATGGCGAATATTATTTGGAAGGTGAATTGGAACGAAATCGCTAATTCATAAGACCATTTGACAATTTTGGCCCAAGTTAGAAGCAGAGCCAATATTGTAAGATGTCGATGGTCCATATCTCGGAAACTATAAGAGATAATGCAATTTGGCAATCGACAACATAATTAGCATGGCGAATATTACTTGGAAGGTGAATTGGAACGAAATCGCTAATTCATAAGACCATTTGACAATTTTGGATTAAATTAGAAGCAGAGTGAATATTGTAAGATGTCGATAGTCGATATCTCGGAAACTATAAGAGATAATGCAATTTGGCAAACGACAACATAATTAGCATGGCGAATATTACTTGGAAGGTGAATTGGAACGAAATCGCTAATTCATAAGACCATTTGACAATTTTGGCCCAAGTTAGAAACAGAGCCAATATTGTAAGATGTCGATGGTCCATATCTCGGAAACTATAAGAGATTATGCAATTTGGCAACAAGCAATGTAATTAGCATGGCGAATATTATTTGGAAGGTGAATTGGAACGAAATCGCTAATTCATAAGATCATTTTACAATTTTGACCCAAGTTAGAAGCTGTGCCAATATTGTAAGATGTCGATAGTCCATATCTCGGAAACTATAAGAGATAATGCAATTTGGCAATCGGCAACGTAATTAGCATGCCGAATATTACTTGGTATGTGAATTGGAACGAAATTGCTAATCCATAAGACTATTTTACAATTTTGACCCAAGTTAGAAACAGAGTCTAACGTGTAAATTTTGGATTGCCCATAACTCGGAAACTATAAGAGATAAGGCAATTTGGCAATCGGCAACGTAATTAGCATGCCGAATATTACTTGGTATGTGAATGGGAACGAAATCGCTAATTCATAAGACCATTTGACAATTTTTTCCCAAGTTAGAATCAGAGCGAATATTGTAAGCTGTCGATAGTCCATATCTCGGAAACTATAAGAGATAATGCAATATGGCAATCGGCAATGTAATTAGCATGCCGAATATTACTTGGTATGTGAATTGGAACGATACCGCTAATTCATAAGACCATTTGACAATTTTTTCCCAAGTTAGAATCAGAGCGAATATTGTAAGATGTCGATAGTCCATATCTCGGAAACTATAAGAGATAATGCAATTTGGCAATAGCCAATGTAACTAGCATGCCGAATATTACTTGGAATGTGAATTGGAACGAAATCGCTAATTCATAAGACCATTTTACAATTTTGACCCAAGTTTGAAACAGAGTCTAAGGTGTAAAATTTCGATTGCCCATATCTCGGAAACTATAAGAGATAATGCAATTTGGCTATAGGCAATGTAATTAGCATGGCGAATATTACTTGGAAGGTGAATTGGAACGAAATCGCTAATTCATAAGACCATTTGACAATTTTGGCCTAAGTTAGAAGCAGAGCGAATATTGAAAGATGTCGATAGTCCATATCTCGGAAACTATAAGAGATAATGCAATTTGGCATTAGGTAATGTAATTAGCATGGCGAATATTATTTGGAAGATGAATTGGAACGAAATCGCTAATTCATAAGACCATTTTACAATTTTGACCCAAGTTAGAAGCAGTGCCAATATTGTAAGATGTCGATAGTCCATATCTCGGAAATTATAAGAGATAATGCAATTTGGCAATCGGCAACGTAATTAGGGTGCCAAATATTACTTTAAATGTGAATTGGAACGAAATTGGTAATCCATGAGACTATTTTGCAATTTTGACCCAAGTTAGAAACAGAGTCTAACGTGTAAATTTTCGATTGACCATATCTCGGAAACTATAAGAGATAAGGCAATTTGGTAATCGGCAACGTAATTAGCATGCCGAATATTACTTGGTATGTGAATTGGAACGAAATCGCTAATTCATAAGACCATTTTACAATTTTTCCCAAGTTAGAATCAGACCGAATATTGTAAGATGTCGATAGTCCATATCTCGGAAACTATAAGAGATAATGCAATTTGGCAATCGGCAACGTAATTAGGATGCCGAATATTACTTGGTAAGTGAATTGGAACGAAATCGCTAATTCATAAGACAATTTTACAACTTTAGCCCATGTCAGAGTCAGAGCCAATATTGTGAGATGTCGATGGTCTATATCTTGGAAACTATCTGAGATAATGCAATTTGGCAATAAGCAATGTAATTAGCATGCCAAATATTACTGGAATGTGTATTGGAACGAAATCGCTAATTCATAAGACCATTTTACAACTCTAGCCCAAGTTAGAAGCAGAGCCAATATTGTAAGATGTCGATGGTCCATATCCCGAAAACTATAAGAGATAATGCAATTTGGCATTAGGTAATGTAATTAGCATGGCGAATATTATTTGGAAGGTGAATTGGAACGAAATCGGTAATTCATAAGACCATTTTACAATTTTGACCCAAGTTAGAAGCAGTGCCAATATTGTAAGATGTCGATAGTCCATATCTCGGAAACTATAAGAGATAATGCAATTTGGCAATCGGCAACGTAATTAGGGTGCCAAATATTACTTGAAATGTGAATTGGAACGAAATTGGTAATCCATGAGACTATTTTGCAATTTTGACCCAAGTTAGAAACAGAGTCTAACGTGTAAATTTTCGATTGACCACATCTCGGAAACTATAAGAGATAATGCAATTTGGCTATAGACAATGTAATTAGCATGGCGAATATTACTTGGAAGGTGTATTGGAACGAAATCGCTAATTCATAAGACCATTTGACAATTTTGGCCTAAGTTAGAAGCAGAGCGAATATTGTATGAAGTCGATAGTCCATATCTCGGAAACTATAAGAGAAAATGCAATTTGGCAATCGGTAACGTAACTAGGACGCCGAATATTACTTGGAAGGTGAATTGGAACGAAATCGTTAATTCATAAGACCATTTGACAATTTTGGATTAAGTTAGAAGCAGAGTGAATATTGTAAGATGTCGATAGTCCATATCTCGGAAACTATAAGAGATAATGCAATTTGGCAATCGGCAACGTAATTAGGGTGCCAAATATTACTTGGAAGGTGAATTGGAACGAAATCGCTAATTCATAAGACCATTTGACAATTTTGGCTCAAGTTAGAAGCAGAGCCAATATTGTAAGATGTCGATGGTCCATATCTCGGAGACTATAAGAGATTATGCAATTTGGCAACAAGCAATGTAATTAGCATGGCGAATATTATTTGGAAGGTGAATTGGAACGAAATCGCTAATTCATAACATCATTTTACAATTTTGACTCAAGTTAGAAGCAGTGCCAATATTGTAAGATGTCGATAGTCCATATCTCGGAAACTATAAGAGATAATGCAATTTGGCAATCGGCAACGTAATTAGCATGCCGAATATTACTTGGTATGTGAATTGGAACGAAATCGCTAATTCATAAGACCATTTGACAATTTTTTCCCAAGTTAGAATCAGAGCGAATATTGTAAGACGTCGGTAGTTCATATCTTGGAAACTATAAGAGATAATGCAATATGGCAGTCGGCAATGTAATTAGCATGCCGAATATTACTTGGTATGTGAATTGGAACGATATCGCTAATTCATAAGACCATTTAACAATTTTTTCCCAAGTTAGAATCAGAGCGAATATTGTAAGATGTCGATAGTCCATATCTCGGAAACTATAAGGGAAAATGCAATTTGGCTATAGCCAATGTAACTAGCATGCCGAATATTACTTGGAATGTGAATTGGAACGAAATCGCTAATTCATAAGACCATTTTAAAAATTTAGCCCAAGTTAGAAGCAGAGCCAATATTGTAAGATGTCGATGGTCCATATCTTGGAAACAATAAGAGATAATGCAATTTGGCAATAGGCAATGTAATTAGCACGGCGAATATTACTTGGAAGGTGAATTGGAACGAAATCGCTAATTCATAAGAGCATTTGACAATTTTGGCCCAAGTTAGAAGCAGAGCCAGTATTGTAAGATGTCGATGGTCCATATCTCGGAAACTATAAGAGATAATGCAATTTGGCAATCGACAACATAATTAGCATGGCGAATATTACTTGGAAGGTGAATTGGAACGAAATCGCTAATTCATAAGACCATTTGACAATTTTGGCCCAAGTTAGAAGCAGAGCCAGTATTGTAAGATGTCGATGGTCCATATCTCGGAAACTATAAGAGATAATGCAATTTGGCAATCGACAACATAATTAGCATGGCGAATATTACTTGGAAGGTGAATTGGAACGAAATCGCTAATTCATAAGACCATTTGACAATTTTGGATTAAATTAGAAGCAGAGTGAATATTGTAAGATGTCGATAGTCCATATCTCGGAAACTATAAGAGATAATGCAATTTGGCAATCGACAACATAATTAGCATGGCGAATATTACTTGGAAGGTGAATTGGAACGAAATCGCTAATTCATAAGACCATTTGACAATTTTGGTCCAAGTTAGAAGCAGAGCCAATATTGTAAGATGTCGATGGTCCATATCTCGGAAACTATAAGAGATTATGCAATTTGGCAACAAGCAATGTAATTAGCATGGCGAATATTATTTGGAAGGTGAATTGGAACGAAATCGCTAATTCATAAGATCATTTTACAATTTTGACCCAAGTTAGAAGCAGTGCCAATATTGTAAGATGTCGATAGTCCATATCTCGGAAACTATAAGAGATAATGCAATTTGGCAATCGGCAACGTAATTAGGGTGCCAAATATTACTTGAAATGTGAATTGGAACGAAATTGCTTATCCATAAGACTATTTTACAATTTTGACCCAAGTTAGAAAAAGAGTCTAACGTGTAAATTTTCGATTGCCCATATCTCGGAGACTATAAGAGATAAGGCAATTTGGCAATCGGCAACGTAATTATCATGCCGAATATTACTTGGTATGTGAATTGGAACGAAATCGCTAATTCATAAGACCATTTGACAATTTTTTCCCAAGTTAGAATCAGAGCGAATATTGTAAGATGTCGATAGTCCATATTTCGGAAACTATAAGAGATAATGCAATATGGCAATCGGCAATGTAATTAGCATGCCGAATATTACTTGGTATGTGAATTGGAACGATATCGCTAATTCATAAGACCATTTGACAACTTTTTCCCAAGTTAGAATCAGAGCGAATATTGTAAGATGTCGATAGTCCATATCTCGGAAACTATAAGAGATAATGCAATTTGGCAATAGCCAATGTAACTAGCATGCCGAATATTACTTGGAATTTGAATTGGAACGAAATCGCTAATTCATAAGACCATTTTAAAACTTTAGCCCAAGTTAGAAGCAGAGCCAATATTGTAAGATGTCGATAGTCCATATCTCGGAAACTATAAGAGATAATGCAATTTGGCAATCGGCAACGTAATTAGGGTGCCAAATATTATTTGAAATGTGAATTGGAACGAAATTGGTATCCATGAGACTATTTTGCAATTTTGACCCAAGTTAGAAACAGAGTCTAACGTGTAAATTTTCGATTGACCATATCTCGGAAACTATAAGAGATAAGGCAATTTGGCAATCGGCAACGTAATTAGCATGCCGAATATTACTTGGTATGTGAATTGGAACGAAATCGCTAATTCATAAGACCATTTGACAATTTTTCCCAAGTTAGAATCAGAGCGAATATTGTAAGATCTCGATAGTCCATATCTCGGAAACTATAAGAGATAATGCAATTTGGCAATCGGCAACGTAATTAGGATGCCGAATATTACTTGGAGAGTGAATTGGAACGAAATCGCTGATTCATAAGACAATTTTACAACTTTAGCCCATGTCAGAAGCAGAGCCAATATTGTAAGATGTCGATGGTCCATATCTCGGAAACTATATGAGATAATGCAATTTGGCAATAAGCAATGTAATTAGCATGCCAAATATTACTTGGAATGTGTATTGGAACGAAATCGCTAATTCATAAGACCATTTTACAACTCTAGCCCAAGTTAGAAGCAGAGCCAATATTGTAAGATGTCGATGGTCCATATCCCGGAAACTATAAGAGATGATGCAATTAGGCATTAGCGTAATGTAATTAGCATGGCGAATATTATTTGGAAGGTGAATTGGAACGAAATCGCTAATTCATAAGACCATTTGACAATTTTGGCCCAAGTTAGAAGCAGAGCCAATATTGTAAGATGTCGATGGTCCATATCTCGGAAACTATAAGAGATAATGCAATTTGGCAATCGACAACATAATTAGCATGGCGAATATTACTTGGAAGGTGAATTGGAACGAAATCGCTAATTCATAAGACCATTTGACAATTTTGGCCCAAGTTAGAAGCAGAGCCAATATTGTAAGATGTCGATGGTCCATATCTCGGAAACTATAAGAGATAATGCAATTTGGCAATCGACAACATAATTAGCATGGCGAATATTACTTGGAAGGTGAATTGGAACGAAATCGCTAATTCATAAGACCATTTGACAATTTTGGATTAAATTAGAAGCAGAGTGAATATTGTAAGATGTCGATAGTCGATATCTCGGAAACTATAAGAGATAATGCAATTTGGCAAACGACAACATAATTAGCATGGCGAATATTACTTGGAAGGTGAATTGGAACGAAATCGCTAATTCATAAGACCATTTGACAATTTTGGCCCAAGTTAGAAACAGAGCCAATATTGTAAGATTTCGATGGTCCATATCTCGGAAACTATAAGAGATTATGCAATTTGGCAACAAGCAATGTAATTAGCATGGCGAATATTATTTGGAAGGTGAATTGGAACGAAATCGCTAATTCATAAGATCATTTTACAATTTTGACCCAAGTTAGAAGCTGTGCCAATATTGTAAGATGTCGATAGTCCATATCTCGGAAACTATAAGAGATAATGCAATTTGGCAATCGGCAACGTAATTAGCATGCCGAATATTACTTGGTATGTGAATTGGAACGAAATTGCTAATCCATAAGACTATTTTACAATTTTGACCCAAGTTAGAAACAGAGTCTAACGTGTAAATTTTGGATTGCCCATAACTCGGAAACTATAAGAGATAAGGCAATTTGGCAATCGGCAACGTAATTAGCATGCCGAATATTACTTGGTATGTGAATTGGAACGAAATCGCTAATTCATAAGACCATTTGACAATTTTTTCCCAAGTTAGAATCAGAGCGAATATTGTAAGCTGTCGATAGTCCATATCTCGGAAACTATAAGAGATAATGCAATATGGCAATCGGCAATGTAATTAGCATGCCGAATATTACTTGGTATGTGAATTGGAACGATACCGCTAATTCATAAGACCATTTGACAATTTTTTCCCAAGTTAGAATCAGAGCGAATATTGTAAGATGTCGATAGTCCATATCTCGGAAACTATAAGAGATAATGCAATTTGGCAATAGCCAATGTAACTAGCATGCCGAATATTACTTGGAATGTGAATTGGAACGAAATCGCTAATTCATAAGACCATTTTACAATTTTGACCCAAGTTTGAAACAGAGTCTAAGGTGTAAAATTTCGATTGCCCATATCTCGGAAACTATAAGAGATAATGCAATTTGGCTATAGGCAATGTAATTAGCATGGCGAATATTACTTGGAAGGTGAATTGGAACGAAATCGCTAATTCATAAGACCATTTGACAATTTTGGCCTAAGTTAGAAGCAGAGCGAATATTGAAAGATGTCGATAGTCCATATCTCGGAAACTATAAGAGATAATGCAATTTGGCATTAGGTAATGTAATTAGCATGGCGAATATTATTTGGAAGATGAATTGGAACGAAATCGCTAATTCATAAGACCATTTTACAATTTTGACCCAAGTTAGAAGCAGTGCCAATATTGTAAGATGTCGATAGTCCATATCTCGGAAATTATAAGAGATAATGCAATTTGGCAATCGGCAACGTAATTAGGGTGCCAAATATTACTTTAAATGTGAATTGGAACGAAATTGGTAATCCATGAGACTCTTTTGCAATTTTGACCCAAGTTAGAAACAGAGTCTAACGTGTAAATTTTCGATTGACCATATCTCGGAAACTATAAGAGATAAGGCAATTTGGTTATCGGCAACGTAATTAGCATGCCGAATATTACTTGGTATGTGAATTGGAACGAAATCGCTAATTCATAAGACCATTTGACAATTTTTCCCAAGTTAGAATCAGACCGAATATTGTAAGATGTCGATAGTCCATATCTCGGAAACTATAAGAGATAATGCAATTTGGCAATCGGCAACGTAATTAGGATGCCGAATATTACTTGGTAAGTGAATTGGAACGAAATCGCTAATTCATAAGACAATTTTACAACTTTAGCCCATGTCAGAGGCAGAGCCAATATTGTGAGATGTCGATGGTCTATATCTCGGAAACTATCTGAGATAATGCAATTTGGCAATAAGCAATGTAATTAGCATGCCAAATATTACTGGAATGTGTATTGGAACGAAATCGCTAATTCATAAGACCATTTTACAACTCTAGCCCAAGTTAGAAGCAGAGCCAATATTGTAAGATGTCGATGGTCCATATCCCGAAAACTATAAGAGATAATGCAATTTGGCATTAGGTAATGTAATTAGCATGGCGAATATTATTTGGAAGGTGAATTGGAACGAAATCGGTAATTCATAAGACCATTTTACAATTTTGACCCAAGTTAGAAGCAGTGCCAATATTGTAAGATGTCGATAGTCCATATCTCGGAAACTATAAGAGATAATGCAATTTGGCAATCGGCAACGTAATTAGGGTGCCAAATATTACTTGAAATGTGAATTGGAACGAAATTGCTAATCCATGAGACTATTTTGCAATTTTGATCCAAGTTAGAAACAGAGTCTAACGTGTAAATTTTCGATTGACCACATCTCGGAAACTATAAGAGATAATGCAATTTGGCTATAGACAATGTAATTAGCATGGCGAATATTACTTGGAAGGTGTATTGGAACGAAATCGCTAATTCATAAGACCATTTGACAATTTTGGCCTAAGTTAGAAGCAGAGCGAATATTGTATGAAGTCGATAGTCCATATCTCGGAAACTATAAGAGAAAATGCAATTTGGCAATCGGTAACGTAACTAGGACGCCGAATATTACTTGGAAGGTGAATTGGAACGAAATCGTTAATTCATAAGACCATTTGACAATTTTGGATTAAGTTAGAAGCAGAGTGAATATTGTAAGATGTCGATAGTCCATATCTCGGAAACTATAAGAGATAATGCAATTTGGCAATCGGCAACGTAATTAGGGTGCCAAATATTACTTGGAAGGTGAATTGGAACGAAATCGCTAATTCATAAGACCATTTGACAATTTTGGCTCAAGTTAGAAGCAGAGCCAATATTGTAAGATGTCGATGGTCCATATCTCGGAGACTATAAGAGATTATGCAATTTGGCAACAAGCAATGTAATTAGCATGGCGAATATTATTTGGAAGGTGAATTGGAACGAAATCGCTAATTCATAACATCATTTTACAATTTTGACTCAAGTTAGAAGCAGTGCCAATATTGTAAGATGTCGATAGTCCATATCTCGGAAACTATAAGAGATAATGCAATTTGGCAATCGGCAACGTAATTAGGGTGCCAAATATTACTTGAAATGTGAATTGGAACGAAATTGCTAATCCATAAGACTATTTTACAATTTTGACCCAAGTTAGAAACAGAGTCTAACGTGTAAATTTTCGATTGCCCATATCCCGGAAACTATAAGAGATAAGGCAATTTGGCAATCGGCAACGTAATTAGCATGCCGAATATTACTTGGTATGTGAATTGGAACGAAATCGCTAATTCATAAGACCATTTGACAATTTTTTCCCAAGTTAGAATCAGAGCGAATATTGTAAGACGTCGGTAGTTCATATCTTGGAAACTATAAGAGATAATGCAATATGGCAGTCGGCAATGTAATTAGCATGCCGAATATTACTTGGTATGTGAATTGGAACGATATCGCTAATTCATAAGACCATTTAACAATTTTTTCCCAAGTTAGAATCAGAGCGAATATTGTAAGATGTCGATAGTCCATATCTCGGAAACTATAAGGGAAAATGCAATTTGGCTATAGCCAATGTAACTAGCATGCCGAATATTACTTGGAATGTGAATTGGAACGAAATCGCTAATTCATAAGACCATTTTAAAAATTTAGCCCAAGTTAGAAGCAGAGCCAATATTGTAAGATGTCGATGGTCCATATCTTGGAAACAATAAGAGATAATGCAATTTGGCAATAGGCAATGTAATTAGCACGGCGAATATTACTTGGAAGGTGAATTGGAACGAAATCGCTAATTCATAAGAGCATTTGACAATTTTGGCCCAAGTTAGAAGCAGAGCCAGTATTGTAAGATGTCGATGGTCCATATCTCGGAAACTATAAGAGATAATGCAATTTGGCAATCGACAACATAATTAGCATGGCGAAAATTACTTGGAAGGTGAATTGGAACGAAATCGCTAATTCATAAGACCATTTGACAATTTTGGCCCAAGTTAGAAGCAGAGCCAGTATTGTAAGATGTCGATGGTCCATATCTCGGAAACTATAAGAGATAATGCAATTTGGCAATCGACAACATAATTAGCATGGCGAATATTACTTGGAAGGTGAATTGGAACGAAATCGCTAATTCATAAGACCATTTGACAATTTTGGATTAAATTAGAAGCAGAGTGAATATTGTAAGATGTCGATAGTCCATATCTCGGAAACTATAAGAGATAATGCAATTTGGCAATCGACAACATAATTAGCATGGCGAATATTACTTGGAAGGTGAATTGGAACGAAATCGCTAATTCATAAGACCATTTGACAATTTTGGTCCAAGTTAGAAGCAGAGCCAATATTGTAAGATGTCGATGGTCCATATCTCGGAAACTATAAGAGATTATGCAATTTGGCAACAAGCAATGTAATTAGCATGGCGAATATTATTTGGAAGGTGAATTGGAACGAAATCGCTAATTCATAAGATCATTTTACAATTTTGACCCAAGTTAGAAGCAGTGCCAATATTGTAAGATGTCGATAGTCCATATCTCGGAAACTATAAGAGATAATGCAATTTGGCAATCGGCAACGTAATTAGGGTGCCAAATATTACTTGAAATGTGAATTGGAACGAAATTGCTTATCCATAAGACTATTTTACAATTTTGACCCAAGTTAGAAAAAGAGTCTAACGTGTAAATTTTCGATTGCCCATATCTCGGAGACTATAAGAGATAAGGCAATTTGGCAATCGGCAACGTAATTATCATGCCGAATATTACTTGGTATGTGAATTGGAACGAAATCGCTAATTCATAAGACCATTTGACAATTTTTTCCCAAGTTAGAATCAGAGCGAATATTGTAAGATGTCGATAGTCCATATTTCGGAAACTATAAGAGATAATGCAATATGGCAATCGGCAATGTAATTAGCATGCCGAATATTACTTGGTATGTGAATTGGAACGATATCGCTAATTCATAAGACCATTTGACAACTTTTTCCCAAGTTAGAATCAGAGCGAATATTGTAAGATGTCGATAGTCCATATCTCGGAAACTATAAGAGATAATGCAATTTGGCAATAGCCAATGTAACTAGCATGCCGAATATTACTTGGAATTTGAATTGGAACGAAATCGCTAATTCATAAGACCATTTTAAAACTTTAGCCCAAGTTAGAAGCAGAGCCAATATTGTAAGATGTCGATAGTCCATATCTCGGAAACTATAAGAGATAATGCAATTTGGCAATCGGCAACGTAATTAGGGTGCCAAATATTATTTGAAATGTGAATTGGAACGAAATTGGTATCCATGAGACTATTTTGCAATTTTGACCCAAGTTAGAAACAGAGTCTAACGTGTAAATTTTCGATTGACCATATCTCGGAAACTATAAGAGATAAGGCAATTTGGCAATCGGCAACGTAATTAGCATGCCGAATATTACTTGGTATGTGAATTGGAACGAAATCGCTAATTCATAAGACCATTTGACAATTTTTCCCAAGTTAGAATCAGAGCGAATATTGTAAGATCTCGATAGTCCATATCTCGGAAACTATAAGAGATAATGCAATTTGGCAATCGGCAACGTAATTAGGATGCCGAATATTACTTGGAAAGTGAATTGGAACGAAATCGCTGATTCATAAGACAATTTTACAACTTTAGCCCATGTCAGAAGCAGAGCCAATATTGTAAGATGTCGATGGTCCATATCTCGGAAACTATATGAGATAATGCAATTTGGCAATAAGCAATGTAATTAGCATGCCAAATATTACTTGGAATGTGTATTGGAACGAAATCGCTAATTCATAAGACCATTTTACAACTCTAGCCCAAGTTAGAAGCAGAGCCAATATTGTAAGATGTCGATGGTCCATATCCCGGAAACTATAAGAGATGATGCAATTAGGCATTAGCGTAATGTAATTAGCATGGCGAATATTATTTGGAAGGTGAATTGGAACGAAATCGCTAATTCATAAGACCATTTGACAATTTTGGCCCAAGTTAGAAGCAGAGCCAATATTGTAAGATGTCGATGGTCCATATCTCGGAAACTATAAGAGATAATGCAATTTGGCAATCGACAACATAATTAGCATGGCGAATATTACTTGGAAGGTGAATTGGAACGAAATCGCTAATTCATAAGACCATTTGACAATTTTGGCCCAAGTTAGAAGCAGAGCCAATATTGTAAGATGTCGATGGTCCATATCTCGGAAACTATAAGAGATAATGCAATTTGGCAATCGACAACATAATTAGCATGGCGAATATTACTTGGAAGGTGAATTGGAACGAAATCGCTAATTCATAAGACCATTTGACAATTTTGGATTAAATTAGAAGCAGAGTGAATATTGTAAGATGTCGATAGTCGATATCTCGGAAACTATAAGAGATAATGCAATTTGGCAAACGACAACATAATTAGCATGGCGAATATTACTTGGAAGGTGAATTGGAACGAAATCGCTAATTCATAAGACCATTTGACAATTTTGGCCCAAGTTAGAAACAGAGCCAATATTGTAAGATGTCGATGGTCCATATCTCGGAAACTATAAGAGATTATGCAATTTGGCAACAAGCAATGTAATTAGCATGGCGAATATTATTTGGAAGGTGAATTGGAACGAAATCGCTAATTCATAAGATCATTTTACAATTTTGACCCAAGTTAGAAGCTGTGCCAATATTGTAAGATGTCGATAGTCCATATCTCGGAAACTATAAGAGATAATGCAATTTGGCAATCGGCAACGTAATTAGCATGCCGAATATTACTTGGTATGTGAATTGGAACGAAATTGCTAATCCATAAGACTATTTTACAATTTTGACCCAAGTTAGAAACAGAGTCTAACGTGTAAATTTTGGATTGCCCATAACTCGGAAACTATAAGAGATAAGGCAATTTGGCAATCGGCAACGTAATTAGCATGCCGAATATTACTTGGTATGTGAATTGGAACGAAATCGCTAATTCATAAGACCATTTGACAATTTTTTCCCAAGTTAGAATCAGAGCGAATATTGTAAGCTGTCGATAGTCCATATCTCGGAAACTATAAGAGATAATGCAATATGGCAATCGGCAATGTAATTAGCATGCCGAATATTACTTGGTATGTGAATTGGAACGATACCGCTAATTCATAAGACCATTTGACAATTTTTTCCCAAGTTAGAATCAGAGCGAATATTGTAAGATGTCGATAGTCCATATCTCGGAAACTATAAGAGATAATGCAATTTGGCAATAGCCAATGTAACTAGCATGCCAAATATTACTTGAAATGTGAATTGGAACGAAATTGCTAATCCATAAGACTATTTTACAATTTTGACCCAAGTTAGAAACAGAGTCTAACGTGTAAATTTTCGATTGCCCATATCCCGGAAACTATAAGAGATAAGGCAATTTGGCAATCGGCAACGTAATTAGCATGCCGAATATTACTTGGTATGTGAATTGGAACGAAATCGCTAATTCATAAGACCATTTGACAATTTTTTCCCAAGTTAGAATCAGAGCGAATATTGTAAGACGTCGGTAGTTCATATCTTGGAAACTATAAGAGATAATGCAATATGGCAGTCGGCAATGTAATTAGCATGCCGAATATTACTTGGTATGTGAATTGGAACGATATCGCTAATTCATAAGACCATTTAACAATTTTTTCCCAAGTTAGAATCAGAGCGAATATTGTAAGATGTCGATAGTCCATATCTCGGAAACTATAAGGGAAAATGCAATTTGGCTATAGCCAATGTAACTAGCATGCCGAATATTACTTGGAATGTGAATTGGAACGAAATCGCTAATTCATAAGACCATTTTAAAAATTTAGCCCAAGTTAGAAGCAGAGCCAATATTGTAAGATGTCGATGGTCCATATCTTGGAAACAATAAGAGATAATGCAATTTGGCAATAGGCAATGTAATTAGCACGGCGAATATTACTTGGAAGGTGAATTGGAACGAAATCGCTAATTCATAAGAGCATTTGACAATTTTGGCCCAAGTTAGAAGCAGAGCCAGTATTGTAAGATGTCGATGGTCCATATCTCGGAAACTATAAGAGATAATGCAATTTGGCAATCGACAACATAATTAGCATGGCGAAAATTACTTGGAAGGTGAATTGGAACGAAATCGCTAATTCATAAGACCATTTGACAATTTTGGCCCAAGTTAGAAGCAGAGCCAGTATTGTAAGATGTCGATGGTCCATATCTCGGAAACTATAAGAGATAATGCAATTTGGCAATCGACAACATAATTAGCATGGCGAATATTACTTGGAAGGTGAATTGGAACGAAATCGCTAATTCATAAGACCATTTGACAATTTTGGATTAAATTAGAAGCAGAGTGAATATTGTAAGATGTCGATAGTCCATATCTCGGAAACTATAAGAGATAATGCAATTTGGCAATCGACAACATAATTAGCATGGCGAATATTACTTGGAAGGTGAATTGGAACGAAATCGCTAATTCATAAGACCATTTGACAATTTTGGTCCAAGTTAGAAGCAGAGCCAATATTGTAAGATGTCGATGGTCCATATCTCGGAAACTATAAGAGATTATGCAATTTGGCAACAAGCAATGTAATTAGCATGGCGAATATTATTTGGAAGGTGAATTGGAACGAAATCGCTAATTCATAAGATCATTTTACAATTTTGACCCAAGTTAGAAGCAGTGCCAATATTGTAAGATGTCGATAGTCCATATCTCGGAAACTATAAGAGATAATGCAATTTGGCAATCGGCAACGTAATTAGGGTGCCAAATATTACTTGAAATGTGAATTGGAACGAAATTGCTTATCCATAAGACTATTTTACAATTTTGACCCAAGTTAGAAAAAGAGTCTAACGTGTAAATTTTCGATTGCCCATATCTCGGAGACTATAAGAGATAAGGCAATTTGGCAATCGGCAACGTAATTATCATGCCGAATATTACTTGGTATGTGAATTGGAACGAAATCGCTAATTCATAAGACCATTTGACAATTTTTTCCCAAGTTAGAATCAGAGCGAATATTGTAAGATGTCGATAGTCCATATTTCGGAAACTATAAGAGATAATGCAATATGGCAATCGGCAATGTAATTAGCATGCCGAATATTACTTGGTATGTGAATTGGAACGATATCGCTAATTCATAAGACCATTTGACAACTTTTTCCCAAGTTAGAATCAGAGCGAATATTGTAAGATGTCGATAGTCCATATCTCGGAAACTATAAGAGATAATGCAATTTGGCAATAGCCAATGTAACTAGCATGCCGAATATTACTTGGAATTTGAATTGGAACGAAATCGCTAATTCATAAGACCATTTTAAAACTTTAGCCCAAGTTAGAAGCAGAGCCAATATTGTAAGATGTCGATAGTCCATATCTCGGAAACTATAAGAGATAATGCAATTTGGCAATCGGCAACGTAATTAGGGTGCCAAATATTATTTGAAATGTGAATTGGAACGAAATTGGTATCCATGAGACTATTTTGCAATTTTGACCCAAGTTAGAAACAGAGTCTAACGTGTAAATTTTCGATTGACCATATCTCGGAAACTATAAGAGATAAGGCAATTTGGCAATCGGCAACGTAATTAGCATGCCGAATATTACTTGGTATGTGAATTGGAACGAAATCGCTAATTCATAAGACCATTTGACAATTTTTCCCAAGTTAGAATCAGAGCGAATATTGTAAGATCTCGATAGTCCATATCTCGGAAACTATAAGAGATAATGCAATTTGGCAATCGGCAACGTAATTAGGATGCCGAATATTACTTGGAAAGTGAATTGGAACGAAATCGCTGATTCATAAGACAATTTTACAACTTTAGCCCATGTCAGAAGCAGAGCCAATATTGTAAGATGTCGATGGTCCATATCTCGGAAACTATATGAGATAATGCAATTTGGCAATAAGCAATGTAATTAGCATGCCAAATATTACTTGGAATGTGTATTGGAACGAAATCGCTAATTCATAAGACCATTTTACAACTCTAGCCCAAGTTAGAAGCAGAGCCAATATTGTAAGATGTCGATGGTCCATATCCCGGAAACTATAAGAGATGATGCAATTAGGCATTAGCGTAATGTAATTAGCATGGCGAATATTATTTGGAAGGTGAATTGGAACGAAATCGCTAATTCATAAGACCATTTGACAATTTTGGCCCAAGTTAGAAGCAGAGCCAATATTGTAAGATGTCGATGGTCCATATCTCGGAAACTATAAGAGATAATGCAATTTGGCAATCGACAACATAATTAGCATGGCGAATATTACTTGGAAGGTGAATTGGAACGAAATCGCTAATTCATAAGACCATTTGACAATTTTGTCCCAAGTTAGAAGCAGAGCCAATATTGTAAGATGTCGATGGTCCATATCTCGGAAACTATAAGAGATAATGCAATTTGGCAATCGACAACATAATTAGCATGGCGAATATTACTTGGAAGGTGAATTGGAACGAAATCGCTAATTCATAAGACCATTTGACAATTTTGGATTAAATTAGAAGCAGAGTGAATATTGTAAGATGTCGATAGTCGATATCTCGGAAACTATAAGAGATAATGCAATTTGGCAAACGACAACATAATTAGCATGGCGAATATTACTTGGAAGGTGAATTGGAACGAAATCGCTAATTCATAAGACCATTTGACAATTTTGGCCCAAGTTAGAAACAGAGCCAATATTGTAAGATGTCGATGGTCCATATCTCGGAAACTATAAGAGATTATGCAATTTGGCAACAAGCAATGTAATTAGCATGGCGAATATTATTTGGAAGGTGAATTGGAACGAAATCGCTAATTCATAAGATCATTTTACAATTTTGACCCAAGTTAGAAGCTGTGCCAATATTGTAAGATGTCGATAGTCCATATCTCGGAAACTATAAGAGATAATGCAATTTGGCAATCGGCAACGTAATTAGCATGCCGAATATTACTTGGTATGTGAATTGGAACGAAATTGCTAATCCATAAGACTATTTTACAATTTTGACCCAAGTTAGAAACAGAGTCTAACGTGTAAATTTTGGATTGCCCATAACTCGGAAACTATAAGAGATAAGGCAATTTGGCAATCGGCAACGTAATTAGCATGCCGAATATTACTTGGTATGTGAATTGGAACGAAATCGCTAATTCATAAGACCATTTGACAATTTTTTCCCAAGTTAGAATCAGAGCGAATATTGTAAGCTGTCGATAGTCCATATCTCGGAAACTATAAGAGATAATGCAATATGGCAATCGGCAATGTAATTAGCATGCCGAATATTACTTGGTATGTGAATTGGAACGATACCGCTAATTCATAAGACCATTTGACAATTTTTTCCCAAGTTAGAATCAGAGCGAATATTGTAAGATGTCGATAGTCCATATCTCGGAAACTATAAGAGATAATGCAATTTGGCAATAGCCAATGTAACTAGCATGCCGAATATTACTTGGAATGTGAATTGGAACGAAATCGCTAATTCATAAGACCATTTTACAATTTTGACCCAAGTTTGAAACAGAGTCTAAGGTGTAAAATTTCGATTGCCCATATCTCGGAAACTATAAGAGATAATGCAATTTGGCTATAGGCAATGTAATTAGCATGGCGAATATTACTTGGAAGGTGAATTGGAACGAAATCGCTAATTCATAAGACCATTTGACAATTTTGGCCTAAGTTAGAAGCAGAGCGAATATTGAAAGATGTCGATAGTCCATATCTCGGAAACTATAAGAGATAATGCAATTTGGCATTAGGTAATGTAATTAGCATGGCGAATATTATTTGGAAGATGAATTGGAACGAAATCGCTAATTCATAAGACCATTTTACAATTTTGACCCAAGTTAGAAGCAGTGCCAATATTGTAAGATGTCGATAGTCCATATCTCGGAAATTATAAGAGATAATGCAATTTGGCAATCGGCAACGTAATTAGGGTGCCAAATATTACTTTAAATGTGAATTGGAACGAAATTGGTAATCCATGAGACTATTTTGCAATTTTGACCCAAGTTAGAAACAGAGTCTAACGTGTAAATTTTCGATTGACCATATCTCGGAAACTATAAGAGATAAGGCAATTTGGTAATCGGCAACGTAATTAGCATGCCGAATATTACTTGGTATGTGAATTGGAACGAAATCGCTAATTCATAAGACCATTTGACAATTTTTCCCAAGTTAGAATCAGACCGAATATTGTAAGATGTCGATAGTCCATATCTCGGAAACTATAAGAGATAATGCAATTTGGCAATCGGCAACGTAATTAGGATGCCGAATATTACTTGGTAAGTGAATTGGAACGAAATCGCTAATTCATAAGACAATTTTACAACTTTAGCCCATGTCAGAGGCAGAGCCAATATTGTGAGATGTCGATGGTCTATATCTCGGAAACTATCTGAGATAATGCAATTTGGCAATAAGCAATGTAATTAGCATGCCAAATATTACTGGAATGTGTATTGGAACGAAATCGCTAATTCATAAGACCATTTTACAACTCTAGCCCAAGTTAGAAGCAGAGCCAATATTGTAAGATGTCGATGGTCCATATCCCGAAAACTATAAGAGATAATGCAATTTGGCATTAGGTAATGTAATTAGCATGGCGAATATTATTTGGAAGGTGAATTGGAACGAAATCGGTAATTCATAAGACCATTTTACAATTTTGACCCAAGTTAGAAGCAGTGCCAATATTGTAAGATGTCGATAGTCCATATCTCGGAAACTATAAGAGATAATGCAATTTGGCAATCGGCAACGTAATTAGGGTGCCAAATATTACTTGAAATGTGAATTGGAACGAAATTGCTAATCCATGAGACTATTTTGCAATTTTGACCCAAGTTAGAAACAGAGTCTAACGTGTAAATTTTCGATTGACCACATCTCGGAAACTATAAGAGATAATGCAATTTGGCTATAGACAATGTAATTAGCATGGCGAATATTACTTGGAAGGTGTATTGGAACGAAATCGCTAATTCATAAGACCATTTGACAATTTTGGCCTAAGTTAGAAGCAGAGCGAATATTGTATGAAGTCGATAGTCCATATCTCGGAAACTATAAGAGAAAATGCAATTTGGCAATCGGTAACGTAACTAGGACGCCGAATATTACTTGGAAGGTGAATTGGAACGAAATCGTTAATTCATAAGACCATTTGACAATTTTGGATTAAGTTAGAAGCAGAGTGAATATTGTAAGATGTCGATAGTCCATATCTCGGAAACTATAAGAGATAATGCAATTTGGCAATCGGCAACGTAATTAGGGTGCCAAATATTACTTGGAAGGTGAATTGGAACGAAATCGCTAATTCATAAGACCATTTGACAATTTTGGCTCAAGTTAGAAGCAGAGCCAATATTGTAAGATGTCGATGGTCCATATCTCGGAGACTATAAGAGATTATGCAATTTGGCAACAAGCAATGTAATTAGCATGGCGAATATTATTTGGAAGGTGAATTGGAACGAAATCGCTAATTCATAACATCATTTTACAATTTTGACTCAAGTTAGAAGCAGTGCCAATATTGTAAGATGTCGATAGTCCATATCTCGGAAACTATAAGAGATAATGCAATTTGGCAATCGGCAACGTAATTAGGGTGCCAAATATTACTTGAAATGTGAATTGGAACGAAATTGCTAATCCATAAGACTATTTTACAATTTTGACCCAAGTTAGAAACAGAGTCTAACGTGTAAATTTTCGATTGCCCATATCCCGGAAACTATAAGAGATAAGGCAATTTGGCAATCGGCAACGTAATTAGCATGCCGAATATTACTTGGTATGTGAATTGGAACGATATCGCTAATTCATAAGACCATTTAACAATTTTTTCCCAAGTTAGAATCAGAGCGAATATTGTAAGATGTCGATAGTCCATATCTCGGAAACTATAAGGGAAAATGCAATTTGGCTATAGCCAATGTAACTAGCATGCCGAATATTACTTGGAATGTGAATTGGAACGAAATCGCTAATTCATAAGACCATTTTAAAAATTTAGCCCAAGTTAGAAGCAAGGTTCGTCCATCGATCGATGGACGAACCTAGAGCCAATATTGTAAGATGTCGATGGTCCATATCTCGGAAACTATAAGAGATAATGCAATTTGGCAATAGGCAATGTAATTAGCACGGCGAATATTACTTGGAAGGTGAATTGGAACGAAATCGCTAATTCATAAGACCATTTTAAAATTTTGGCCCAAGTTAGAAGCAGAGCCAATATTGTAAGATGTCGATGGTCCATATCTCGGAAACTATAAGAGATTATGCAGTTTGGCAATAAGCAATGTAATTAGCATGGCGAATATTATTTGGAAGGTGAATTGGAACGAAATCGCTAATTCATAAGACCATTTGACAATTTTGGCCCAAGTTAGAAGCAGAGCCAATATTGTAAGATGTCGATAGTCCATATCTCGGAAACTATAAGAGATAATGCAATTTGGCAATAAACAATGTAATTAGCATGGCGAATATTATTTGTAATGTGAATTGGAACGAAATCGCTAATTCATAAGACAATTTTACAACTTTAGCCCATGTCAGAAGCAGAGCCAATATTGTAAGATGTCGATGGTCCATATCTCGGAAACTATATGAGATAATGCAATTTGGCAATAAGCAATGTAATTAGCATGCCAAATATTACTTGGAATGTGTATTGGAACGAAATCGCTAATTCATAAGACCATTTTACAACTCTAGCCCAAGTTAGAAGCAGAGCCAATATTGTAAGATGTCGATGGTATATATCCCGGATACTATAAGAGATAATGCAATTTGGCATTAGGTAATGTAATTAGCATGGCGAATATTACTTGGTATGTGAATTGGAACGAAATCGCTAATTCATAAGACCATTTGACAATTTTTCCCAAGTTAGAATCAGAGAGAATATTGTAAGATGTCGATAGTCCATATCTCGGAAACTATAAGAGATAATGCAATTTGGCAATCGGCAACGTAATTAGGATGCCGAATATTACTTGGAAAGTGAATTGGAACGAAATCGCTAATTCACAAGGCAATTTTACAACTTTAGCCCATGTCAGAAGCAGAGCCAATATTGTAAGATGTCGATGGTCCATATCTCGGAAACTATATGACATAATGCAATTTGGCAATAAGCAGTGTAATTAGCATGCCAAATATTACTTGGAATGTGTATTGGAACGAAATCGCTAATTCATAAGACCATTTTATAACTCTAGCCCAAGTTAGAAGCAGAGCCAATATTGTAAGTTGTCGATGGTCCATATCCCGGAAACTATAAGAGATAATGCAATTTGGCAATCGGCAACGTAATTAGGGTGCCAAATATTACTTGAAATGTGAATTGGAACGAAATCGCTAATTCATAAGACCATTTGACAATTTTGGCCCAAGTTAGAAGTAGTGCCAATATTATAAGATGTCGATAGTCCATATCTCGGAAACTATAAGAGATAATGCAATTTGGCAATCGACGACGTAATTAGGGTGCCAAATATTACTTGAAATGTGAATTGGAACGAAATTGCTAATCCATAAGACTATTTTACAATTTTGACCCAAGTTAGAAACAGAGTCTAACGTGTAAATTTTCGATTGCACATATCTCGGAAACTATAAGAGATAAGGCAATTTGGCAATCGGCAACGTAATTAGCATGCCGAATATTACTTGGTATGTGAATTGGAACGAAATCGCTAATTCATAAGACCATTTGACAATTTTTTCCCAAGTTAGAATCAGAGCGAATATTGTAAGATGTCGATAGTCCATATCCCGGAAACTATAAGAGATAATGCAATATGGCAATCGGCAATGTAATTAGGATGCCGAATATTACTTGGAAAGTGAATTGGAACGAAATCGCTAATTCACAAGACAATTTTACAACTTTAGCCCATGTCAGAAGCTGAGCCAATATTGTAAGATGTCGATGGTCCATATCTCGGAAACTATATGACATAATGCAATTTGGCAATAAGCAGTGTAATTAGCATGCCAAATATTACTTGGAATGTGTATTGGAACGAAATCGCTAATTCATAAGACCATTTTATAACTCTAGCCCAAGTTAGAAGCAGAGCCAATATTGTAAGTTGTCGATGGTCCATATCCCGGAAACTATAAGAGATAAGGCAATTTGGCATTAGGTAATGTAATTAGCATGGCGAATATTATTTGGAAGGTGAATTGGAACGAAATCGCTAATTCATAAGACCATTTTACAATTTTGACCCAAGTTAGAAGCAGTGCCAATATTGTAAGATGTCGATAGTCCATATCTCGGAAACTATAAGAGATAATGCAATTTGGCAATCGGCAACGTAATTAGGGTGCCAAATATTACTTGAAATGTGAATTGGAACGAAATCGCTAATTCATAAGACCATTTGACAATTTTGGCCCAAGTTAGAAGCAGTGCCAATATTGTAAGATGTCGATAGTCCATATCTCGGAAACTATAAGAGATAATGCAATTTGGCAATCGACAACGTAATTAGGGTGATAAATATTACTTGAAATGTGAATTGGAACGAAATTGCTAATCCATAAGACTATTTTACAATTTTGACTCAAGTTAGAAACAGAGTCTAACGTGTAAATTTTCGATTGCACATATCTCGGAAACTATAAGAGATAAGGCAATTTGGCAATCGGCAACGTAATTAGCATGCCGAATATTACTTGATATGTGAATTGGAACGAAATCGCTAATTCATAAGACCATTTGACAATTTTTTCCCAAGTTAGAATCAGAGCGAATATTGTAAGATGTCGATAGTCCATATCCCGGAAACTATAAGAGATAATGCAATATGGCAATCGGCAATGTAATTAGCATGCCGAATATTACTTGGAAGGTGAATTGGAGCGAAATCGCTATTTCATAAACCATTTTACAATTTTGGCCCATGTCAGAAGCAGAGCCAATATTGTAAGATGTCGATGGTCCATATCTCGGAAACTATATGAGATAATGCAATTTGGCAATAAGCAATGTAATTAGCATGATAAATATTACTTGAAATGTGAATTGGAACGAAATTGCTAATCCATAAGACTATTTTACAATTTTGACCCAAGTTAGAAACAATGTCTAACGTGTAAATTTTCGATTGCCCATATCTCGGAAACTATAAGAGATAAGGCAATTTGGCAATCGGCAACGTAATTAGCATGCCGAATATTACTTGGTATGTGAATTGGAACGAAATCGCTAATTCATAAGACCATTTGATAATTTTTTCCCAAGTTAGAATCCGAGCGAATATTGTAAGATGTCGATAGTCCATATCTCGGAAACTATAAGAGATAAAGCTATTTGGCAATCGGCAACGTAATTAGGATGCCGAATATTACTTGGAAAGTGAATTGGAACGAAATCGCTAATTCATAAGACAATTTTACAACTTTAGCCCATGTCAGAAGCAGAGCCAATATTGTAAGATGTCGATGGTCCATATCTCGGAAACTATAAGAGATAATGCAATTTGGCAACAAACAATGTAATTAGCATGGCGAATATTATTTGGAATGTGAATTGGAACGAAATCGCTAATTCATAAGACAATTTTACAACTTTAGCCCAAGTTAGATGCAGAGCCAATATTGTAAGATGTCGATGGTCCATATCTCGGAAACTATAAGAGATTATGCAATTTGGCAATAAACAATGTAATTAGCATGCCGAATATTATTTGGAATGTGTATTGGAACGAAATCGCTAATTCATAAGACCATTTTACAACTCTAGCCCAAGTTAGAAGCAGAGCCAATATTGTAAGAAGTCGATGGTATATATCCCGGATACTATAAGAGATAATGCAATTTGGCATTAGGTAATGTAATTAGCATGGCGAATATTATTTGGAAGGTGAATTGGAACGAAGTCGCTAATTCATAAGACCATTTTACAATTTTGACCCAAGTTAGAAGCAGTGCCAATATTGTAAGATGTCGATGGTCCATATCTCGTAAACTATATGAGATAATGCAATTTGGCAATAAGCAATGTAATTAGCATGCCAAATATTACTTGGAATGTGTATTGGAACGAAATCGCTAATTCATAAGACAATTTTACAACTTTAGCCCATGTCAGAAGCAGAGCCAATATTGTAAGATGTCGATGGTCCATATCTCGGAAACTATATGAGATAATGCAATTTGGCAATAAGCAATGTAATTAGCATGCCAAATATTAGTTGAAATGTGAATTGGAACGAAATTGCTAATCCATAAGACTATTTTACAATTTTGACCCAAGTTAGAAACAGAGTCTAACGTGTAAATTTTCGATTGCCCATATCTCGGAAACTATAAGAGATAAGGCAATTTGGCAATCGGCAACGTAATTAGCATGCCGAATATTACTTGGTATGTGAATTGGAACGAAATCGCTAATTCATAAGACCATTTGATAATTTTTTCCAAAGTTAGAATCAGAGCGAATATTGTAAGATGTCGATAGTCCATATCTCGGAAACTATAAGAGATAAAGCTATTTGGCAATCGGCAACGTAATTAGGATGCCGAATATAACTTGGAAAGTGAATTGGAACGAAATCGCTAATTCATAAGACAATTTTACAACTTTAGCCCATGCCAGAAGCAGAGCCAATATTGTAAGATGTCGATGGTCCATATCTCGGAAACTATAAGAGATAATGCAATTTGGCAATAAACAATGTAATTAGCATGGCGAATATTATTTGGAATGTGAATTGGAACGAAATCGCTAATTCATAAGACAATTTTACAACTTTAGCCCAAGTTAGATGCAGAGCCAATATTGTAAGATGTCGATGGTCCATATCTCGGAAACTATAAGAGATTATGCAATTTGGCAATAAACAATGTAATTAGCATGCCGAATATTATTTGGAATGTGTATTGGAACGAAATCGCTAATTCATAAGACCATTTTACAACTCTAGCCCAAGTTAGAAGCAGAGCCAATATTGTAAGATGTCGATGGTATATATCCCGGATACTATAAGAGATAATGCAATTTGGCATTAGGTAATGTAATTAGCACGGCGAATATTATTTGGAAGGTGAATTGGAACGAAGTCGCTAATTCATAAGACCATTTTACAATTTTGACCCAAGTTAGAAGCAGTGCCAATATTGTAAGTTGTCGATGGTCCATATCTCGGAAACTATATGAGATAATGCAATTTGGCAATAAGCAATGTAATTAGCATGCCAAATATGACTTGGAATGTGTATTGGAACGAAATCGCTAATTCATAAGACAATTTTACAACTTTAGCCCATGTCAGAAGCAGAGCCAATATTGTAAGATGTCGATGGTCCATATCTCGGAAACTATAAGAGATAATGCAATTTGGCAATAAACAATGTAATTAGCATGGCGAATATTATTTGGAATGTGAATTGGAACGAAATCGCTAATTCATAAGACAATTTTACAACTTTAGCCCAAGTTAGATGCAGAGCCAATATTGTAAGATGTCGATAGTCCATATCTCGGAAACTATAAGAGCTAATGCAATTTGGCAATAGTCAATGTAATTAGCATGACGAATATTCCTTGGAAAGTGAATTGGAACGAAATCGCTAATTCATAAGACAATTTTACAACTTTAGCCCATGTCAGAAGCAAAGCCAATATTGTAACATGTCGATGGTCCATATCTCGGAAACTATAAGAGATAATGCAATTTGGCAATAAACAATGTAATTAGCATGGCGAATATTATTTGGAATGTGAATTGGAACGATATCGCTAATTCATAAGACCATTTTACAATTTTGACCCAACTTAGAAGCAGTGCCAATATTGTAAGATGTCGATAGTCCATATCTCGGAAACTATAAGAGATAATGCAATTTGGCAATCGGCAACGTAATTATGATGCCGAATATTACTTGGACTGTGAATTGGAACGAAATTGCTAATCCATAAGACCATTTTTCAATTTTAGCCCAAGTTAGTAGCAGAGCCAATATTGTAAGATGTCGATGGTATACATCCCGGATACTATAAGAGATAATGCAATTTGGCATTAGGTAATGTAATTAGCATGGCGAATATTATTTGGAAGGTGAATTTGAACGAAATCGCTAATTCATAAGACCATTTTACAATTTTACCCAAGTTAGAAGCAGTGCCAATATTGTAAGATGTCGATAGTCCATATCTCGGAAACTATAAGAGATAATACAATTTGACAATCGGCAACGTAATTAGGGTGCCAAATATTACTTGAAATGTGAATTGGAACGAAATTGGTAATCCATGAGACTATTTTGCAATTTTGACCCAAGTTAGAAACAGAGTCTAACGTGTAAATTTTCGATTGACCATATCTCGGAAACTATAAGAGATAATGCAATTTGGCAATCGGCAACGTAATTAGAGTGCCAAATATTACTTGAAATGTGAATTGGAACGAAATTGGTAATCCATGAGACTATTTTGCAATTTTGACCCAAGTTAGAAACAGAGACTAACGTGTAAATTTTCGATTGACCATATCTCGGAAACTATAAGTGATAAGGCAATTTGGCAATCGGCAACGTAATTAGCATGCCGAATATTACTTGGTATGTGAATTGGAACGAAATCGCTAATTCATAAGACCATTTGATAATTTTTTCCCAAGTTAGAATCCGAGCGAATATTGTAAGATGTCGATAGTCCATATCTCGGAAACTATAAGAGATAAAGCTACTTGGCAATCGGCAACGTAATTAGGATGCCTAATATTACTTGGAAAGTGAATTGGAACGAAATCGCTAATTCATAAGACAATTTTACAACTTTAGCCCATGTCAGAAGCAGAGCCAATATTGTAAGATGTCGATGGTCCATATCTCGGAAACTATAAGAGATAATGCAATTTGGCAATAAACAATGTAATTAGCATGGCGAATATTATTTGGAATGTGAATTGGAACGAAATCGCTAATTCATAAGACAATTTTACAACTTTAGCCCAAGTTAGATGCAGAGCCAATATTGTAAGATGTCGATAGTCCATATCTCGGAAACTATAAGAGATAATACAATTTGGCAATCGGCAACGTAATTAGGGTGCCAAATATTACTTGAAATGTGAATTGGAACGAAATTGCTAATCCATAAGACTATTTTACAATTTTGACCCAAGTTAGAAACAGAGTCTAACGTGTAAATTTTCGATTGCCCATATCTCGGAAACTATAAGAGATAAGGCAGTTTGGCAATCGGCAACGTAATTAGCATGGCGAATATTATTTGGAATGTGAATTGGAACGAAATCGCTAATTCATAAGACAATTTTACAACTTTAGCCCAAGTTAGATGCAGAGCCAATATTGTAAGATGTCGATAGTCCATATCTCGGAAACTATAAGAGCTAATGCAATTTGGCAATAGGCAATGTAATTAGCATGACGAATATTCCTTGGAAAGTGAATTGGAACGAAATCGCTAATTCATAAGACAATTTTACAACTTTAGCCCATGTCAGAAGCAGAGCCAATATTGTAACATGTCGATGGTCCATATCTCGGAAACTATAAGAGATAATGCAATTTGGCAATAAACAATGTAATTAGCATGGCGAATATTACTTGGACTGTGAATTGGAACGAAATCGCTAATTCATAAGACAATTTTACAACTTTAGCCCAAGTTAGATGCTGAGCCAATATTGTAAGATGTCGATGGTCTATTTCTCGGAAAATATAAGAGATAATGCAATTTGGCTATTGGCAATGTAATTAGCATGGCGAATATTACTTGGAAGGTCAATTGGAACGAAATCGCTAATTCATAAGACAATTTTACAACTTTAGCCCATGTCAGAAGCAGAGCCAATATTGTAACATGTCGATGGTCCATATCTCGGAAACTATAAGAGATAATGCAATTTGGCAATAAACAATGTAATTAGCATGGCGAATATTACTTGGACTGTGAATTGGAACGAAATCGCTAATTCATAAGACAATTTTACAACTTTAGCCCAAGTTAGATGCTGAGCCAATATTGTAAGATGTCGATGGTCCATATCTCGGAAACTATAAGAGATAATGCAATTTGGCAATAAACAATGTAATTAGCATGGCGAATATTATTTGGAATGTGAATTGGAACGAAATCGCTAATTCATAAGACAATTTTACAACTTTAGCCCAAGTTAGATGCAGAGCCAATATTGTAAGATGTCGATAGTCCATATCTCGGAAACTATAAGAGATAATACAATTTGGCAATCGGCAACGTAATTAGGGTGCCAAATATTACTTGAAATGTGAATTGGAACGAAATTGCTAATCCATAAGACTATTTTACAATTTTGACCCAAGTTAGAAACAGAGTCTAACGTGTAAATTTTCGATTGCCCATATCTCGGAAACTATAAGAGATAAGGCAGTTTGGCAATCGGCAACGTAATTAGCATGGCGAATATTATTTGGAATGTGAATTGGAACGAAATCGCTAATTCATAAGACAATTTTACAACTTTAGCCCAAGTTAGATGCAGAGCCAATATTGTAAGATGTCGATAGTCCATATCTCGGAAACTATAAGAGCTAATGCAATTTGGCAATAGGCAATGTAATTAGCATGACGAATATTCCTTGGAAAGTGAATTGGAACGAAATCGCTAATTCATAAGACAATTTTACAACTTTAGCCCATGTCAGAAGCAGAGCCAATATTGTAACATGTCGATGGTCCATATCTCGGAAACTATAAGAGATAATGCAATTTGGCAATAAACAATGTAATTAGCATGGCGAATATTACTTGGACTGTGAATTGGAACGAAATCGCTAATTCATAAGACAATTTTACAACTTTAGCCCAAGTTAGATGCTGAGCCAATATTGTAAGATGTCGATGGTCTATTTCTCGGAAAATATAAGAGATAATGCAATTTGGCTATTGGCAATGTAATTAGCATGGCGAATATTACTTGGAAGGTCAATTGGAACGAAATCGCTAATTCATAAGACAATTTTACAACTTTAGCCCATGTCAGAAGCAGAGCCAATATTGTAAGATGTCGATGGTCCATATCTCGGAAACTATAAAATATAATGCAATTTGGCAATCGGCAATGTAATTAGCTTGCCGAATATTACTTGGAATGTGTATTGGAACGAAATCGCTAATTCATAAGACCAATTTACAATTTTGACCCTAGTTAGAAACAGAATCTAAGGTGTAAAATTTCGATTGCTCATATCTCGGAAACTATAAGAGATAATGGAATTTGGCAATCGGCAACGTAATTAGCAAGCCGAATATTACTTGGAATGTGAATTGGAACGTAATCGCTAATTCATTAGACCATTTTACAATTTTGGCCCAAGTTAGAATCAGAGCGAATATTGTAAGATGTCGATAGTCCATATCTCGGAAACTATAAGAGATAATGCAATTTGTGAATCGGCAATGTAATTAGCATGCCAAATATTACACGGAATATGAATTGGAACGTAATCGCTAATTCATTAGACCATTTTTCAATTTTGGCCCAAGTTAGAAGCAGAGCCAATATTATAAGATGTCGATTGTCCATATCTCGGAAACTATAAAATATAAAGCAATTTGGCAATCGGCAATGTAATTAGCTTGTCGAATATTACTTGGAATGTGAATTGGAACCAAATCGCTAATCCATAAAACTATTTTACAATTTTGACCCAAGTGTGAAACAGAGTCTAAGGTGTAAAATTTCGATTGCCCATTTCTCGGAAACTATAAGAGATAATGCAATTAGGCAATCGGCAACGTAATTAGCATGCCAAATATTACTTGGAATGTGTATTGGAACGAAATCGCTAATTCATAAGACCATTTTATAACTCTAGCCCAAGTTAGAAGCAGAGCCAATATTGTAAGTTGTCGATGGTCCATATCCCGGAAACTATAAGAGATAATGCAATTTAGCAAACGGCTACGTAATTAGCACGCCGAATATTACTTGGAATATGAATTGCAAAGGAATCCTAAATTAATAAGACTTAAAATTTTTGCCTATTTTAAAAAACTGAGACTAAAATATAAAATTGCGATAACCCGTATCTCGAAAACTATAATAAATAATTCAATTTGGCAAACGTCTACGCAATTAGCACGCCGATTATTACTTGGAATATGGGTTGGTCCGAAATCCGAAATTAATAAGACTCTTTTAAAATTTCGGTCAATTTTAAAAAACAGAGACAAAATGTAAAATTGCGATTGCCTGTATTTCGGAAACTATAAGAAATAATCCAATTGGCAAAGGGCTACGTAATTAGCATTCCGAATATTACTTGGAATGTGAATTGAATCGAAATCCGATATTAATAATACTGTTTTAAAATTTTTGCCTATTTCAAAAAACAGAGACTAAAATATAAAATTACGATAGCCTGTATGTCGAAAACTATAAGAATTAATCCAATTTGGAAAACGGCTACGTAATTAGCACGCCGAATATTGCTTGGAATGGGAATTATAACGAAATCCGATATTAATAATACTCTTTTAAAATTTTGGTCAATTATAAAAGGCAGAGACTAAAATGTAAAATTCCGATAGACTCTACCTCGGAAAATATAAGAAATAATCCAATTTGGCAAACGGCTACGTAATTAGCACGCCTATTATTACTTGGAACGAAATCCGATATTAATAAGACTCATTTTAAATTTCGGTCAATTTTAAAAAACAGAGACTAAAATGTAAAATGGCGATTGCTTGTATTTCGAAAACTATAAGAAATAATCCAATTGGCAAAGGGCTACGTAATTAGCATTCCGAATATTACTTGGAATGTGAATTGGAACGAAATCCGATATTAATAACACTATTTTAAAATTTTTACCTATTTTAAAAAACAGAGACTAAAATATGAAATTGCGATAGTCTGTATCTCGAAAGCTATAATAAATAATTCAATTTGGCAAACCGCTACGTAATTAGCACGCCGAATATTACTTGGAATGTGAATTGGAACGAAATCCGAAATTAATAAGACTATTAAAATTTTGGTCAATTTTAAAAAACAGAAAAAAAAGTAAAATTCTGATAGCCTGTATCTCGAAAACTATAATAAATAATCCAATTTAGCAAACGGCTACGTAATTACCACGCCGAATATTACTTGGAATGTGAATTGGAACGAAATCCGATATTATTAATACTATTTTAAACTTTTTGCCATTTTAAAAAACAGAAACTAAAATATAAAATTGCGATACCCTGTATCTCGAAAGCTATAATAAATAATTCAGTTTGGCAAACGGCTACGTAATTAGCACGCCGAATATTACTTGGAATATGAATTGGAACCAAAACCGAAATTAATAAGACTATTAAAGTTTTGGTCAATTTTAAAAAACAGAGACAAAAATGTAAAATTCTGATAGCCTGTATATCCAAAACCATAAGAAATAATCCAATTTGGCAAACGGCTACGTAATTAGCACGCCGAATATTACTTGCAATATGAATTGCAAAGAAATACCAAATTAATAAGACTCTTAAAATTTTGGTCAATTATAAAAAGCAGAGACTAAAATGTAAAATTCCGATAGAAAGTATTTCTAAAACTATAAGAAATAATACAATTTGGTAAACGGATACGTAATTAGAATGAAGAATATTACTTGGAATGTGAATTAGATCGAAATCCTATATTAATAATACGCTTTAAAAATATTGGTCATTTATAAAATACAGAGAGTAAAATGTAAAATTCTGATAGCCTGTATTTCGGAAACTATAAGAAATAATCCAATTGGCAAAGGGCTACGTAATTAGCATTCCGAATATTATTTGGAATGTGAATTGAAAAGAAATCCGATATTAATAATACTATTTTAAAATTTTTGCCTATTTTAAAAAACATAGACTAAAATATAAAATTGCCATATCCTGTATCTCGAAAACTATAATAAATAATTCAATTTGGCAAACGGTTACGTAATTAGCACGCCGAATATTATTTGGAATATGAATTGTAACGAAATCCGAAATTAATAATACTCATGAAATTTTGGTCAATTTTAAAAGGCAGAGAAAAAAATGTAAAATTCTGACAGCCTGTACCTCGGAAAATATAAGAAATAATAAAATTTGGCATATGACTACGTAATTAGTACGATGAATATTACTTGGAATATGAGTAGGAACGAAATCCGAAATTAATGACTCTTTTAAAATTTCGGTCAATTTTAAAAAACAGAGACTAAAATGTAAAATTCCGATTTCCTCTACTTCGAAAACTATAATAAATAATTCAATTTGGCAAATGGCTACGTAATTAGCACGCCTATTATAACTTGGAATATGAATTGGAACGAAATCCGAAATTAATAAGACTCATTTTAAATTTCGGTCAATTTTAAAAGACAGAGACTAAAATGTAAAATTGCGATTGCTTGTATTTCGAAAACTATAAGAAATAATCCAATTGGCAAAGGGCTACGTAATTAGCATTCCGAATATTACTTGGAATGTGAATTGGAACGAAATCCGATATTAATAACACTCTTTTAAAATTTTTACCTATTTTAAAAAACAGAGACTAAAATATGAAATTGCGATAGCCTGTATCTCGAAAGCTATAATAAATAATTCAATTTGGCAAATCGCTACGTAATTAGCACGCCGAATATTACTTGGGATATGAATTGGAACGAAATCCGAAATTAATAAGACTATTAAAATTTTAGTCAATTTAAAAAAACGGAAAAAAAATTGTAAAATTCTGATAGCCTGTATCTCGAAAACTATAAGAAATAATCCAATTTAGCAAACGGCTACGTAATTACCACGCCGAATATTACTTGGAGTATGAATTGGAAAGATATCTCAAATTAATAAGACTCTTAAAATTTTGGTCAATTTTAAAAAGCAGAGGCTAAAATGTAAAATTCCGATAGCCTGTACCTCGGAAAATATAAGAAATAATCCAATTTGGCAAACGGCTACGTAATTAGCACGCCGAATATTACTTGGAATGTGAATTGGAACGAAATTCGATATTATTAATACTATTTTAAACTTTTTGCCTATTTTAATAAACAGAGACTAAAATATAAAATTGCGATAGCCTGTATCTCGAAAGCTATAATAAATAATTCAATTTGGCAATCGGCTACGTAATTAGCACGCCGAATATTACTTGGAATATGAATTGGAACCAAATCCGAAATTAGTAAGACTATTAAAATTTTGGTCAATTTTAAAAAACAGAGACAAAAATGTAAAATTCTGATAGCCTGTATATCGAAAACCATAAGAATTAAGACAATTTGGCAAACGGCTACGTAATTAGCACGCCGAATATTACTTGGAATATGAATTGCAAAGAAATACCAAATTAATAAGACTCTTAAAATTTTGGTCAATTATAAAAAGCAGAGACTAAAATGTAAAATTCCGATAGAATGTATCTCTAAAACTATAAGAAATAATACAATTTGGTAAACGGATACGTAATTAGATTGAAGAATATTACTTGTAACGTGAATTGGAACGAAATCCTATATTAATAATACGCTTTAAAAATATTGGTCATTTAGAAAAAACAGAGAGTAAAATGTAAAATTCTGATAGCCTGTGTTTCGGAAACTATAAGAAGTAATCCAATTGGCAAAGGGCTACGCAATTAGCATTCCGAATATTACTTGGAATGTGAATTGGAACGAAATCCGATATTAATAACACTATTTTAAAATTTTTACCTATTTTAAAAAACAGAGACTAAAATATGAAATTGCGATAGTCTGTATCTCGAAAGCTATAATAAATAATTCAATTTGGCAAACCGCTACGTAATTAGCACGCCGAATATTACTTGGAATGTGAATTGGAACGAAATCCGAAATTAATAAGACTATTAAAATTTTGGTCAATTTTAAAAAACAGAAAAAAAAAGTAAAATTCTGATAGCCTGTATCTCGAAAACTATAAGAAATAATCCAATTTAGCAAACGGCTACGTAATTACCACGCCGAATATTACTTGGAATGTGAATTGGAACGAAATCCGATATTATTAATACTATTTTAAACTTTTTGCCATTTTAAAAAACAGAAACTAAAATATAAAATTGCGATACCCTGTATCTCGAAAGCTATAATAAATAATTCAGTTTGGCAAACGGCTACGTAATTAGCACGCCGAATATTACTTGGAATATGAATTGGAACCAAATCCGAAATTAATAAGACTATTAAAGTTTTGGTCAATTTTAAAAAACAGAGACAAAAATGTAAAATTCTGATAGCCTGTATATCCAAAACCATAAGAAATAATCCAATTTGGCAAACGGCTACGTAATTAGCACGCCGAATATTACTTGCAATATGAATTGCAAAGAAATACCAAATTAATAAGACTCTTAAAATTTTGGTCAATTATAAAAAGCAGAGACTAAAATGTAAAATTCCGATAGAAAGTATTTCTAAAACTATAAGAAATAATACAATTTGGTAAACGGATACGTAATTAGAATGAAGAATATTACTTGGAATGTGAATTAGATCGAAATCCTATATTAATAATACGCTTTAAAAATATTGGTCATTTATAAAATACAGAGAGTAAAATGTAAAATTCTGATAGCCTGTATTTCGGAAACTATAAGAAATAATCCAATTGGCAAAGGGCTACGTAATTAGCATTCCGAATATTATTTGGAATGTGAATTGAAAAGAAATCCGATATTAATAATACTATTTTAAAATTTTTGCCTATTTTAAAAAACATAGACTAAAATATAAAATTGCCATATCCTGTATCTCGAAAACTATAATAAATAATTCAATTTGGCAAACGGCTACGTAATTAGCACGCCGAATATTACTTGGAATATGAATTGTAACGAAATCCGAAATTAATAATACTCATGAAATTTTGGTCAATTTTAAAAGGCAGAGAAAAAAAATGTAAAATTCTGACAGCCTGTACCTCGGAAAATATAAGAAATAATAAAATTTGGCATACGACTACGTAATTAGTACGATGAATATTACTTGGAATATGAGTAGGAACGAAATCCGAAATTAATGACTCTTTTAAAATTTCGGTCAATTTTAAAAAACAGAGACTAAAATGTAAAATTCCGATTTCCTCTACTTCGAAAACTATAATAAATAATTCAATTTGGCAAATGGCTACGTAATTAGCACGCCTATTATAACTTGGAATATGAATTGGAACGAAATCCGAAATTAATAAGACTCATTTTAAATTTCGGTCAATTTTAAAAGACAGAGACTAAAATGTAAAATTGCGATTGCTTGTATTTCGAAAACTATAAGAAATAATCCAATTGGCAAAGGGCTACGTAATTAGCATTCCGAATATTACTTGGAATGTGAATTGGAACGAAATCCGATATTAATAACACTCTTTTAAAATTTTTACCTATTTTAAAAAACAGAGACTAAAATATGAAATTGCGATAGCCTGTATCTCGAAAGCTATAATAAATAATTCAATTTGGCAAATCGCTACGTAATTAGCACGCCGAATATTACTTGGGATATGAATTGGAACGAAATCCGAAATTAATAAGACTATTAAAATTTTAGTCAATTTAAAAAAACGGAAAAAAAATTGTAAAATTCTGATAGCCTGTATCTCGAAAACTATAAGAAATAATCCAATTTAGCAAACGGCTACGTAATTACCACGCCGAATATTACTTGGAGTATGAATTGGAAAGATATCTCAAATTAATAAGACTCTTAAAATTTTGGTCAATTTTAAAAAGCAGAGGCTAAAATGTAAAATTCCGATAGCCTGTACCTCGGAAAATATAAGAAATAATCCAATTTGGCTAACCGCTACGTAATTAGCACGCCGAATATTACTTGGAATGTGAATTGGAACGAAATTCGATATTATTAATACTATTTTAAACTTTTTGCCTATTTTAATAAACAGAGACTAAAATATAAAATTGCGATAGCCTGTATCTCGAAAGCTATAATAAATAATTCAATTTGGCAATCGGCTACGTAATTAGCACGCCGAATATTACTTGGAATATGAATTGGAACCAAATCCGAAATTAGTAAGACTATTAAAATTTTGGTCAATTTTAAAAAACAGAGACAAAAATGTAAAATTCTGATAGCCTGTATATCGAAAACCATAAGAATTAAGACAATTTGGCAAACGGCTACGTAATTAGCACGCCGAATATTACTTGGAATATGAATTGCAAAGAAATACCAAATTAATAAGACTCTTAAAATTTTGGTCAATTATAAAAAGCAGAGACTAAAATGTAAAATTCCGATAGAATGTATCTCTAAAACTATAAGAAATAATACAATTTGGTAAACGGATACGTAATTAGATTGAAGAATATTACTTGTAACGTGAATTGGAACGAAATCCTATATTAATAATACGCTTTAAAAATATTGGTCATTTAGAAAAAACAGAGAGTAAAATGTAAAATTCTGATAGCCTGTATTTCGGAAACTATAAGAAGTAATCCAATTGGCAAAGGGCTACGTAATTAGCATTCCGAATATTACTTGGAATGTGAATTGAAAAGAAATCCGATATTAATAATACTATTTTAAAATTTTTGCCTATTTTAAAAAACATAGACTAAAATATAAAATTGCGATATCCTGTATCTCGAAAACTATAATAAATAATTCAATTTGGCAAACGGCTACGTAATTAGCACGCCTATTATTACTTGGAATATGAATTGGAACGAAATCCGAAATTAATAAGACTCATTTTAAATTTCGGTCAATTTTAAAAAACAGAGACTAAAATGTAAAATTGCGATTGCTTGTATTTCGGAAACTATAAGAAATAATCCAATTGGCAAAGGGCTACGTAATTAGCATTCCGAATATTACTTGGAATGTGAATTGAAAAGAAATCCGATATTAATAATACTATTTTAAAATTTTTGCTATTTTAAAAATCAGGGACTAAAATATAAAATTGCGATATCCTGTATCTCGAAAACTATAATAAATAATTCAATTTGGCAAACGGCTACGTAATTAGCACGCCGAATATTACTTGGAATGGGAATTATAACCAAATCCAATATTAAAAATACTCTTTTAAAATTTTTGCCTATTTTAAAAAACAGAGACTAAAATGTAAAATTGCGATAGCCTGTATCCCGAAAACTATAGAAATAATCCAATTTGGCAAACGGCTACGTAATTAGCACGCCGATTATTACTTGGAATATGAGTTGGATCGAAATCCGAAATTAATAAGACTCTTTTAAAATTTCGATCAATTTTAAGAAACAGAAACTATAAGAAATAATCCAATTGGCAAAGGTCTACGTAATTAGCATTCCGAATATTACTTGGAATGTGAATTGGAACGAAATCCGAAATTAATAAGACTATTAAAATTTTGGTCAATTTTAAAAAACAGAGACAAAATGTAAAATTGCGATTGCCTGTATTTCGGAAACTATAAGAAATAATCCAATTGGCAAAGGGCTACGTAATTAGCATTCCGATTATTACTTGGAATGTGAATTGGAACGAAATCCGATATTAATAATAATATTTTAAAATTTTTGCCTATTTTAAAAAACAGAGACTAAAATATAAAATTGCGATAGCCTGTATGTCGAAAACTATAAGAAATAATCCAATTTGGAAAACGGCTAAGTAATTAGCACGCCGAATACCACTTGGAATATGAATTGTAATGAAACCTGAAATTAATATGACTCTTTTAAAATTTTGGTCAATTATAAAAAGCAGAGACTAAAATGTAAAATTCTGATAGCCTGTACCTCGGAAAATATAAGAAATAATCCAATTTGGCAAACGGCTACGTAATTAGCATGCCGAATAATACTTGGAATGTGAATTGGAACGAAATCCGATATTAATAATACTATTTAATAATTTTTGCCTATTTTAAAAAACAGAGACTAAAATGTAAAATTGCGATTGCCTGTATTTCGGAAACTATAAGAAATAATCCAATTGGCAAAGGGCTACGTAATTAGTATTCCGATTATTACTTGGAATGTGAATTGGAACGAAATCGGAAATTAATAAGACTATTAAAATTTTGGTCAATTTTAAAAAACAGAGACTAATATGCAAAATTCCGATTGCCTGTATTTCGGAAACTATAAGAAATAATTCAATTGGCAAAGGGCTAAGTAATTAGCACGCCGACTATTACTTGGAATGTTAGTTGGAACGAAATCCGATATTAATAATACTTTTTTAAAATTATTGCCTATTTTAAAAATCAAAGAGTAAAATGTAAAATTCCGATAACCTGTATCTAGAAAACTGTAAGAAATAATCCAATTTGGCAAACGGCTACGTAATTAGCACGCCAAATATTACTTGGAATGTGAATTGGAACGAAATCCGAAATTAATAAGACTCTTTTAAAATTTCGGTCAATTTTAAAAAACAAAGATTAAAATGGAAAATTCCGATAGCCTGTATCTCGAAAACTATAAGAAAAAATCCAATTTGGTAAACGGTTTCGGAAATAGCATGCCCAATTTGGCAAACGGCTACGTAATTAACATGCCAAATATTACTTGGAATGTGAATTGGAACGAAATCCGAAATTAATAAGACTCTTTTAAAATTTCGGTCAATTTTAAAAAACAAAGATTAAAATGAAAAATTCCGATAGCCTGTATCTCGAAAACTATAAGAAAAAATCCAATTTGGTAAACGGTTGCGGAAATAGCATGCCCTATATTACTTGGAATGTGAATTGGGACGAAATCCGAAACTAATAAGACGATTATACAGTTTTGGCATATTTTAAAACCATAGACTAAAACGTAAAATTCCGATAGCCTGTGTTTCGGAAACTGTAAGAAATAATCCAATTGGCCAAGGGCTACATAATTAGCATTCCGAATATTACTTGGAATGTAAATTGAATCGAAATCCGATATTAATAATACTATTTTAAAATTTTTGCCTATTTCAAAAAACAGAGACTAAAATATAAAATTGCGATAGCCTGTATCTCGAAAACTATAGAAATAATCCAATTTGGCAAACGGCTACGTAATTAGCACGCCGAATATTACTTGGAATGGGAATTATAACGAAATCCGATATTAAAAAAACTATTTAAAAATTTTTGCCTATTTTAAAAAACAGAGACTAAAATATAAAATTTCGATAGATTGTATCTCGAAAACTATAATAAATAATTTAATTTGACAAACGGCTACGTAATTAGCACGCCGAATATTAATTGGAATATGAGTTGGAACGAAATCCGAAATTAATAAGACTCTATGAAAATTTCGGTCAATTTTAAAAAACAGAGACTAAAATGTAAAATTCCGATTGCCTGTATTTCGGAAACTATAAGAAATAATCCATTTGGCAAAAGGCTACGTAATTAGCACGCCGAATATTAATTGGAATATGAGTTGGATCGAAATCCGAAATTAATAAGACTCTTTTAAAATTTCGATCAATTTTAAGAAACAGAAACTATAAGAAATAATCCAATTGGCAAAGGTCTACGTAATTAGCATTCCGAATATTACTTGGAATGTGAATTGGAACGAAATCCGAAATTAATAAGACTATTAAAATTTTGGTCAATTTTAAAAAACAGAGACAAAATGTAAAATTGCGATTGCCTGTATTTCTGAAACTATAAGAAATAATCCAATTGGCAAAGGGCTACGTAATTAGCATTCCGATTATTACTTGGAATGTGAATTGGAACGAAATCCGATATTAATAATAATATTTTAAAATTTTTGCCTATTTTAAAAAACAGAGACTAAAATATAAAATTGCGATAGCCTGTATGTCGAAAACTATAAGAAATAATCCAATTTGGAAAACGGCTAAGTAATTAGCACGCCGAATACCACTTGGAATATGAATTGTAACGAAACCTGAAATTAATAAGACTCTTTTAAAATTTTGGTCAATTATAAAAAGCAGAGACTAAAATGTAAAATTCTGATAGCCTGTACCTCGGAAAATATAAGAAATCCAATTTGGCAAACGGCTACGTAATTAGCACGCCGAATAATACTTGGAATGTGAATTGGAACGAAATCCGATATTAATAATACTATTTAATAATTTTTGCCTATTTTAAAAAACAGAGACTAAAATGTAAAATTGCGATTGCCTGTATTTCGGAAACTATAAGAAATAATCCAATTGGTAAAGGGCTACGTAATTAGCATTCCGATTATTACTTGGAATGTGAATTGGAACGAAATCGGAAATTAATAAGACTATTAAAATTTTGGTCAATTTTAAAAAACAGAGACTAATATGCAAAATTCCGATTGCCTGTATTTCGGAAACTATAAGAAATAATTCAATTGGCAAAGGGCTAAGTAATTAGCACGCCGACTATTACTTGGAATGTTAGTTGGAGCGAAATCCGATATTAATAATACTTTTTTAAAATTAGTGCCTATTTTAGAAATCAAAGAGTAAAATGTAAAATTCCGATAACCTGTATCTAGAAAACTGTATCTAGACCTGTATCTAGAAATAAGAAATAATCCAATTTGGCAAACGGCTACGTAATTAGCACGCCAAATATTACTTGGAATGTGAATTGGAACGAAATCCGATATTAATAATACTATTTAATAATTTTTGCCTATTTTAAAAAACAGAGACTAAAATGTAAAATTGCGATTGCCTGTATTTCGGAAACTATAAGAAATAATCCAATTGGCAATGGGCTACGTAAATAGCATTCCGATTATTACTTGGAATGTGAATTGGAACGAAATCGGAAATTAATAAGACTATTAAAATTTTGGTCAATTTTAAAAAACAGAGACTAATATGCAAAATTCCGATTGCCTGTATTTCGGAAACTATAAGAAATAATTCAATTGGCAAAGGGCTAAGTAATTAGCACGCCGACTATTACTTGGAATGTTAGTTGGAACGAAATCCGATATTAATAATACTTTTTTAAAATTATTGCCTATTTTAAAAATCAAAGAGTAAAATGTAAAATTCCGATAACCTGTATCTAGAAAACTATAAGAAATAATCCAATTTGGCAAACGGCTACGTAATTAGCACGCCAAATATTACTTGGAATGTGAATTGGAACGAAATCCGAAATTAATAAGACTCTTTTAAAATTTCGGTCAATTTTAAAAAACAAAGTTTAAAATGGAAAATTCCGATAGCCTGTATCTCGAAAACTATAAGAAAAAATCCAATTTGGTAAACGGTTTCGGAAATAGCATGCCCAATTTGGAAAACGGCTACGTAATTAACATGCCAAATATTACTTGGAATGTGAATTGGAACGAAATCCGAAATTAATAAGACTCTTTTAAAATTTCGGTCAATTTTAAAAAACAAAGATTAAAATGAAAAATTCCGATAGCCTGTATCTCGAAAACTATAAGAAAAAATCCAATTTGGTAAACGGTTGCGGAAATAGCATGCCCTATATTACTTGGAATGTGAATTGGGACGAAATCCGAAACTAATAAGACGATTATACAGTTTTGGCATATTTTAAAACCATAGACTAAAACGTAAAATTCCGATAGCCTGTGTTTCGGAAACTGTAAGAAATAATCCAATTGGCCAAGGGCTACATAATTAGCATTCCGAATATTACTTGGAATGTAAATTGAATCGAAATCCGATATTAATAATACTATTTTAAAATTTTTGCCTATTTCAAAAAACAGAGACTAAAATATAAAATTGCGATAGCCTGTATCTCGAAAACTATAGAAATAATCCAATTTGGCAAACGGCTACGTAATTAGCACGCCGAATATTACTTGGAATGGGAATTATAACGAAATCCGATATTAATAAAACTATTTAAAAATTTTTGCCTATTTTAAAAAACAGAGACTAAAATATAAAATTTCGATAGATTGTATCTCGAAAACTATAATAAATAATTTAATTTGACAAACGGCTACGTAATTAGCACGCCGAATATTAATTGGAATATGAGTTGGAACGAAATCCGAAATTAATAAGACTCTATGAAAATTTCGGTCAATTTTAAAAAACAGAGACTAAAATGTAAAATTCCGATTGCCTGTATTTCGGAAACTATAAGAAATAATCCATTTGGCAAAAGGCTACGTAATTAGCACGCCGAATATTAATTGGAATATGAGTTGGATCGAAATCCGAAATTAATAAGACTCTTTTAAAATTTCGATCAATTTTAAGAAACAGAAACTATAAGAAATAATCCAATTGGCAAAGGTCTACGTAATTAGCATTCCGAATATTACTTGGAATGTGAATTGGAACGAAATCCGAAATTAATAAGACTATTAAAATTTTGGTCAATTTTAAAAAACAGAGACAAAATGAAAAATTGCGATTGCCTGTATTTCGGAAACTATAAGAAATAATCCAATTGGCAAAGGGCTACGTAATTAGCATTCTGATTATTACTTGGAATGTGAATTGGAACGAAATCCGATATTAATAATAATATTTTAAAATTTTTGCCTATTTTAAAAAACAGAGACTAAAATATAAAATTGCGATAGCCTGTATGTCGAAAACTATAAGAAATAATCCAATTTGGAAAACGGCTAAGTAATTAGCACGCCGAATACCACTTGGAATATGAATTGTAACGAAACCTGAAATTAATAAGACTCTTTTAAAATTTTGGTCAATTATAAAAAGCAGAGACTAAAATGTAAAATTCTGATAGCCTGTACCTCGGAAAATATAAGAAATAATCCAATTTGGCAAACGGCTACGTAATTAGCACGCCGAATAATACTTGGAATGTGAATTGGAACGAAATCCGATATTAATAATACTATTTAATAATTTTTGCCTATTTTAAAAAACAGAGACTAAAATGTAAAATTGCGATTGCCTGTATTTCGGAAACTATAAGAAATAATCCAATTGGCAAAGGGCTACGTAATTAGCATTCCGATTATTACTTGGAATGTGAATTGGAACGAAATCGGAAATTAATAAGACTATTAAAATTTTGGTCAATTTTAAAAAACAGAGACTAATATGCAAAATTCCGATTGCCTGTATTTCGGAAACTATAAGAAATAATTCAATTGGCAAAGGGCTAAGTAATTAGCACGCCGACTATTACTTGGAATGTTAGTTGGAACGAAATCCGATATTAATAATACTTTTTTAAAATTAGTGCCTATTTTAAAAATCAAAGAGTAAAATGTAAAATTCCGATAACCTGTATCTAGAAAACTATAAGAAATAATCCAATTTGGCAAACGGCTACGTAATTAGCACGCCAAATATTACTTGGAATGTGAATTGGAACGAAATCAGAAATTAATAAGACTCTTTTAAAATTTCGGTCAATTTTAAAAACCAAAGATTAAAATGGAAAATTCCGATAGCCTGTATCTCGAAAACTATAAGAAAAAATCCAATTTGGTAAACGGTTTCGGAAATAGCATGCCCAATATTACTTGGAATGTGAATTGGGACGGAATCCGAAATTAATAAGACGATTATACAGTTTTGGCATATTTTAAAATCATAGACTAAAACGTAAAATTCCGATAGCCTGTGTTTCGGAAACTGTAAGAAATAATCCAATTGGCAAATGGCTACGTAATTAGCATTCCGAATATTACTTGGAATGTGAATTGAATCGAAATCCGATATTAATAATACTGTTTTAAAATTTTTGCCTATTTCAAAAAACAGAGACTAAAATATAAAATTGCGATATCCTGTATCTCGAAAACTATAATAAATAATTCAATTTGGCAAACGGCTACGTAATTAGTATGCCGAATATTACTCGGAATGTGAATTGGAACGAAATCCGGAATTAATAAGACTCTTAAAATTTTGGTCAATTTTAAAAAACAGATACTAAAATGTAAATTTCTGTTGGCCTGTATCTCGAAAACTATAAGAAACAATCCAATTTGGAAAACGGCTAAGTAATTAGCACGCCGAATATTACTTGGAATATGAGTTGGAACGAAATCCGAAATTAATAAGTATCTTTTAAAATTTTGGCCAATTATAAAAAGTTAAGACTAAAATGTATAATTCCGATAGCCTGTATCTCCAAAACTATAATAAATAATTCAATTTGGTAAACGGATACGTAATTAGCATGAAGAATATTACTTTGAATGTGATTAGGAACGAAATCTTATATTAATTATACTCTTTTAAAATTTTGGTCAATTTTAAAATGCAGAGACTAATATGTAAAATTCCGATAGCCTGCATCTCGAAAACTATAAGAAATAATCCAATTTTGCAAACAGCTACATAATTAGTACGCCGAATATTACTTGGAATATTAGTTGGAACGAAATCCGAAATTAATAAGACTCTTTTAAAATTTCGGTCAATTTTAAAAAGCAGAGACTAAAATGTAAAATTCCGATTGCCTGTACCTCGGAAACTATAAGAAATAATCCAAATTGGCAAACTCCTACGTAATTAGCACGCCGAATATTACTTGGTATATGAATTTAACGAAATCCGAAATTAATAAGACTCTTTTACAATTTCGGTCAATTTTAAAAAACAGATACTAAAATGTAAAATTCCGATTGCCTGTATTTCGGAAACTATAAGAAATAATCCAATTGGCAAATGGCTACGTAATTAGCACGCCGATTATTACTTGGAATATGAATTCGAACGAAATCCGAAGTTAATAAGACTCCTTTTAAATTTCGGTCAATTTTATAAAACAGAGACAAAATGTAAAATTGCGATATCCTGTATCTCGAAAACTATAATAAATAATTCAATTTGGCAAAGGGCTAAGTAATTAGCAAGCCGAATATTACTTGGAATATGAGTTGGAACGAAATCCGATATTAATAATACTCTTTTAAAATTATTGCCTATTTTAAAAAACAAAGAGCAAAATGTAAAATTCCGATAGCCTGTATCTAGAAAACTATAAGAAATAATCCAATTTGGCAAACGGCTACGTAATTAACATGCCAAATATTACTTGGAATGTGAATTGGAACGAAATCCGAAATTAATAAGACTCTTTTAAAATTTCGGTCAATTTTAAAAAACAAAGATTAAAATGAAAAATTCCGATAGCCTGTATCTCGAAAACTATAAGAAAAAATCCAATTTGGTAAACGGTTGCGGAAATAGCATGCCCTATATTACTTGGAATGTGAATTGGGACGAAATCCGAAACTAATAAGACGATTATACAGTTTTGGCATATTTTAAAACCATAGACTAAAACGTAAAATTCCGATAGCCTGTGTTTCGGAAACTGTAAGAAATAATCCAATTGGCCAAGGGCTACATAATTAGCATTCCGAATATTACTTGGAATGTAAATTGAATCGAAATCCGATATTAATAATACACTTTTAAAATTATTGCCTATTTTAAAAAACAAAGAGCAAAATGTAAAATTCCGATAGCCTGTATCTAGAAAACTATAAGAAAAAATCCAATATGGCAAACGGCTACGAAATTAGCACGCGGAATATTACTAGGAATATGAGTAGGAACGAAATCCGAAATTTATAAGACTCTTTTAAAATTTCGGTCAATTTTAAAAAACAGAGACTAAAATATAAAATTGCGATAGCCTGTATTTCGGAAACTATAAGGAATAATCCAATTTAGCAGACGGCTACGTAATTAGCACGCCGTATATTACATGGAATATGAATTGGAATGAAATCTCAAATTAAAAAGACTTAAAATTTTGGTCAATTTTAAAATGCAGAGACTAAAATGTAAAATTCCGATAGCCTGTACCTCGGAAACCATAAAAATAATCCAATTTGGCAAACGGCTACGTAATTAGCATGCCGAATATTACTTGGAATGTGAATGGGAGCGAAATCCGATATTAATAAAACTATTTAAAAATTTTTGCCTATTTTAAAAAACAGAGACTAAAATATAAAATTTCGATAGATTGTATCTCGAAAACTATAATAAATAATTTAATTTGACAAACGGCTACGTAATTAGCACGCCGAATATTACTTGGAATATGAATTGTAACGAAATCCGAAATTAATAAGACTCTTAAAATTTTGGTCTATTATAAAAAGCTGAGACAAAAATGTTAAATTCCGATAGCCTGCATCACTAAAACTATAAGAAATAATCCAATATGGTAAACCGATGTGAATGTGAATTGTAACGAAATCCGAAATTAATAAGACTCTTTTAAAATTTCGGTCAATTTTTAAAAACAAAGATTAAAATGGAAAATTCCGATAGCCTGTATCTCGAAAACTATAAGAAATAATCCAATTTGGTAAACGGTTACGGAATTATCATGCCTAATATTACTTGGAATGTGAATTGGGACGGAATCCGAAATTAATAAGACGATTATACAGTTTTGGCATATTTTAAAGCCATAGATTAAAACGTAAAATTCCGATAGCCTGTGTTTCGGAAACTATAAGAAATAATCCAATTGGCAAAGGGCTACGTAATTAGCATTCCGAATATTACTTGGAGTGTGAATTGAAACGGAATCCGATATTAAAAATACTAGTTTGCCTTTTTTAAAAAACAGAAACTAAAATATAAAATTGCGATAGCCTGTATGTCGAAAACTAGAAGAAATAATCTAATTTGGAAAACGGCTAAGTAATTAGCACGCCGAATACTACTTGGAATATGAATTGTAACGAAACCTGAAATTAATAAGGCTCTTAAAATTTTGGTCAATTATAAAAAGCAGAGACTAAAATGTAAAATTCCAAAAGCCTGTGTCTCTAAAACTATAAGAAATAATCCAATTTGGTAAACGGAGAAGTAATTAGCATGAAGAATATTACTTTGAATGTGAATAGGAACGAAGTCCTATATTAATAATACTCTTTTAAAATATTACTCATTTATAAAAAACAGTAAGTAAAATGTAAAATTCCGATAGCCTGTATCTAGAAAACTATAAGAAAAAATCCAATTTGGCAAACGGCTACGTAATTAGCACGCCGAATATTAGTTGGAATGTGAATTGTAACGAAATCCGAAATTAATAAGACTCTTAAAATTTCGGTCAATTTTTAAAAGCAAAGATTAAAATGGAAAATTCCGATAGCCTGTATCTCGAAAACTATAAGAAATAATCCAATTTGGTAAACCGTTACGGAATTATCATGCCCAATATTACTTGGAATGTGAATTGGGACGGAATCCGAAATTAATAAGACGATTATACAGTTTTGGCATATTTTAAAGCCATAGATTAAAACGTAAAATTCCGATAGCCTGTGTTTCGGAAACTATAAGAAATGATCCAATTGGCAAAGGGCTACGTAATTAGCATTCCGAATATTACTTGGAGTGTGAATTGAAACGGAATTCGATATTAATAATACTATTTTAAAATTTTTGCCTATTTCAAAAACAGAGACTAAAATATAAAATTGCGATAGCCTGTATGTCGAAAACTATAAGGAATAATCCAATTTGGCAAACGGCCATGTAATTAGCACGCCGAATATTACTTGGAATGTGAATTAGAACGAAATCCGAAATTAATAAGACTATTAAAATTTTGGTCAATTTTAAAAAACAGAAAAAAAAACTTAAATTCTGATAGCCTGTATCTCGAAAACTATAAGAAATAACCCAATTTAGCAAACGGCTACGTAATTAGCACGCCGAATATTACTTGGAATATGAATTGGAAAGTAATCTGAAATTAATAAGACTCTTAAAATTTTGGTCAATTTTAAAAAGCAGAGGCTAAAATGTAAAATTCCGATAGCCTGTACCTCGGAAAATATAAGAAATAATCCAATTTGGCAAACGGCTACGTAATTAGCATGCCGAATATTACTTGGAATGTAAATTGGAGCGAAATCCGATATTAATATAACTATTTAAAAATTTTTGCCTATTTTAAAAAACAGAGACTAAAATATAAAATTTCGATAGATTGTAACTCGAAAACTATAATAAATAATTTAATTTGACAAACGGCTACGTAATTAGCACGCCGAATATTACTTGGAATATGAATTGTAACGAAATCCGAAATTAATAAGACTCTTAAAATTTTGGTCAATTATAAAAAGCAGACACTAAAATGTTAAATTCCGATAGACTGCATCACTAAAACTATAAGAAATAATCCAATATGATAAACGGATACGTAATTAGCATGAAGAATATTACTTTGAATGTGAATAGGAACGAAATCTTATATTAATAATACTCTTTTAAAATTTTGGTCAATTTTAAAATGCGGAGACTAAAATGTAAAATTCCGATAGCCTGAATCTCGAAAGCTATAATAAATAATTCAATTTGGCAAACGGCTACGTAATAAGCAATTATAAAAAACAGAAAGAAATGTAAAATTCTGATAGCCTGTATCTCGAAAACTATAAGAAATAAACCAATTTAGCAAACGGCCACGTAATTAGCACGCCGAATATTACTTGGAATGTGAATTGGAGCGAAATCCGATATTAATATAATTATTTTAAAATTTTTGCCTATTTTAGAAAAAAGAGACTAAAATATAAAATTGCGATAGATTGTATCTCGAAAACTATAATAAACAATTTAATTTGACAAACGGCTACGTAATTAGCACGCCGAATATTACTTGGAATATGAATTGTAACGAAATCCGAAATTAATAAGACTCTTAAAATTTTGGTCTATTATAAAAAGCAGACACTAAAATGTTAAATTCCGATAGACTGCATCACTAAAACTATAAGAAATAATCCAATATGATAAACGGATACGTAATTAGCATGAAGAATATTACTTTGAATGTGAATAGGAACGAAATCTTATATTAATAATACTCTTTTAAAATTTTGGTCAATTTTAAAATGCGGAGACTAAAATGTAAAATTCCGATAGCCTGAATCTCGAAAGCTATAATAAATAATTCAATTTGGCAAACGGCTACGTAATAAGCAATTATAAAAAACAGAAAGAAATGTAAAATTCTGATAGCCTGTATCTCGAAAACTATAAGAAATAAACCAATTTAGCAAACGGCCACGTAATTAGCACGCCGAATATTACTTGGAATGTGAATTGGAGCAAAATCCGATATTAATATAATTATTTTAAAATTTTTGCCTATTTTAGAAAAAAGAGACTAAAATATAAAATTGCGATAGATTGTATCTCGAAAACTATAATAAACAATTTAATTTGACAAACGGCTACGTAATTAGCACGCCGAATATTACTTGGAATATGAATTGGAAAGTAATCTGAAATTAATAAGACTCTTAAAATTTTGGTCAATTTTAAAAAGCAGAGGCTAAAATGTAAAATTCCGATAGCCTGTACCTCGGAAAATATAAGAAATAATCCAATTTGGCAAACGGCTACGTAATTAGCATGCCGAATATTACTAGGAATGTAAATTGGAGCGAAATCCGATATTAATATAACTATTTAAAAATTTTTGCCTATTTTAAAAAACAGAGACTAAAATATAAAATTTCGATAGATTGTAACTCGAAAACTATAATAAATAATTTAATTTGACAAACGGCTACGTAATTAGCACGCCGAATATTACTTGGAATATGAATTGTAACGAAATCCGAAATTAATAAGACTCTTAAAATTTTGGTCTATTATAAAAAGCAGACACTAAAATGTTAAATTCCGATAGACTGCATCACTAAAACTATAAGAAATAATCCAATATGATAAACGGATACGTAATTAACATGAAGAATATTACTTTGAATGTGAATAGGAACGAAATCTTATATTAATAATACTCTTTTAAAATTTTGGTCAATTTTAAAATGCGGAGACTAAAATGTAAAATTCCGATAGCCTGAATCTCGAAAGCTATAATAAATAATTCAATTTGGCAAACGGCTACGTAATAAGCAATTATAAAAAACAGAAAGAAATGTAAAATTCTGATAGCCTGTATCTCGAAAACTATAAGAAATAAACCAATTTAGCAAACGGCCACGTAATTAGCACGCCGAATATTACTTGGAATGTGAATTGGAGCGAAATCCGATATTAATATAATTATTTTAAAATTTTTGCCTATTTTAGAAAAAAGAGACTAAAATATAAAATTGCGATAGATTGTATCTCGAAAACTATAATAAACAATTTAATTTGACAAACGGCTACGTAATTAGCACGCCGAATATTACTTGGAATATGAATTGTAACGAAATCCGAAATTAATAAGATTTAAAATTTTGGTCAATTATAAAAAGCAGAGACTAAAATGTTAAATTCCGATAGCCTGCATCACTAAAACTATAAGAAATAATCCAATATGGTGAACGGATACGTAATTAGCATGAAGAATATTACTTTGAATGTGAATAGGAACGAAATCCTATATTAATAATATTCTTTTAAAATGTAGCGAATTGAGACATGTCGAATTTTACATCGTGGAATAACGGTCTACAAAATACCCAGAAATATAATCCCAGATGTTGAACACGGGCGGGGTGCCAATTGGAACCCGACACCGAATAGCTGGCGGCAACCCCGAGACGTTTATCTGGGATATTACTGAAGGGTATTTCGGTCATTCAGTGCTCAACCCTCGTTTGGTTTAGACGTGCCACCATCGACTGCCCAAGCCTCGTCAACAGGTAACTCCGCTGCCATCCTTTTTATCTTTGTATTTTTCTCATTTTTTATATTGTCAATAAATAACGGTCACATCATGTAAACACCACTGTTTCATTTCGATTTACCTCCATTCACCGAGCCACATCATTTACCCTAAAAAAATATTACTCATTTATAAAAAACAAAAAGTAAAATGTAAAATTCCGATAGCCTCTATCACGAAAGCTATAAGAAATAATTCAATTTCGCAAACGGCTACGTAATTAGCACGCCGAATATTACTTGGAATATGAGTTGGAACGAAATCCGAAATTAATAAGACTATTAAAATTTTGGTCAATTTCAAAAAACAGAAAAAAATGTAAAATTCTGATAGCCTGTATCTCGAAAACTGTAAGAAATAATCCAATTTAGCAAACGGCTACGTAATTAGCACGCAGAATATTACTTGGAATGTGAATTGGAGCGAAATCCGATATTAATATAATTATTTTAAAATTTTTGCCTATTTTAAAAAACAGAGACTAAAATATAAAATTGCGATAGATTTTATCTCGAAAACTATAATAAATAATTCAATTTGACAAACGGGTACGTAATTAGCACGCCGAATATTATTTGGAATATGAATTGTAAGGAATTCCGAAATTAATAAGACTCGCAAAATTTTGGTCAATTATAAAAAGCAGAGACTAATATGTTAAATTCCGATAGCCTGCATCACTAAAACTATAAGAAATAATCCAATATGGTAAACGGATACGTAATTAGCATGAAGAATATTACTTTGAATGTGAATATTAACGAAATCTTATGTTAATAATACTCTTTTAAAATATTGGTCAATTTTAAAATGCAGAGATTATAGCCTGTATCTCGAAAGCTATAATAAATAATTAATTTTAGCAAACGGCTACGTAATTAGCACGCCGAATATTACTTGGAATATGAATTGGAGCGAAATCCGAAATTAATAAGACTATTAAAATTTTGGTCAATTTTAAAAAACAGAAAAAAAATGTAAAATTCTGATAGCCTGTATATCGAAAACCATAAGAAATAATCCAATATGGCAAACGGCTACGTACTTAGCACACCGAACATTACTTGGAATATGAATTGGAAGGAAATCTAAAATTAATAAGACTTAAAATTTTGGTCAATTGTAAAAAAGAGAGACAAAATGTAAAATCGCGATTGCCTGTATTTCGGAAACTATAGGAAATAATCCAATTGGCAAAGGGCTACGTAATTAGCATTCCGATTATTACTTGGAATGTGAATTGGAGCGAAATCCGATATTAATATAATTATTTTAAAATTTTTGCCTATTTTAAAAAACAGAGACTAAAATATAAAATTGCGATAGATTGTATCTCGAAAACTATAATAAATAATTCAATTTGACAAACGGCTACGTAATTAGCACGCCTAATATTACTTGGAATATGAATTGTAACGAAATCCGAAATTAATAAGACTTTTAAAATTTTGGCCAATTTTAAAAAACAGAGACTAAAATTTAAAATTCCGATAGCCTGTACCTCGGAAGCCATAAGAAATAATTTAATTTGCCAAACGGCTACGTAATTAGCACGCGGAATATTACTTGGAATATGAGTAGGAACGAAATCCGAAATTTATAAGACTCTTTTAAAATTTCGGTCAATTTTAAAAAACAGACTAAAATGTAAAATTCCAATTGCCTGTATCTCCAAAACTATGGAAATAATCCAATTTGGCAAACGGCTACGCAATTAGCACGCGGAATATTACTTGGAATATGAGTTGGAACGAAATCCGAAATTAGTAAGACTCTTAAAATTTCGGTCAATTTTAAAAAACAGAGACTAAAATGTAAAATTCCGATTGCCTGTATTTCGGAAACTATAAGAAATAATCCAATTGGCAAAAGGCTACGTAATTAGCACGCCGAATATTACTTGGAATATGAATTGGAGCGAAATCCGAAATTAATAAGACTATTAAAATTTTGGTCAATTTTAAAAAACAGAAAAAAGAATTTAAAATTCTGATAGCCTGTATCTCGAAAACTATAATAAATAATCCAATTTAGCAAACGGCCATGCAATTAGCACGCCGAATATTACTTGGAATATGAGTTGGAACGAAATCCGAAATTAATAAGACTCTTTTAAAATTTCGCTCAATTTTAAAAAACAGAGACTAAAATGTAAAATTCCGATTGCCTGTATATCGAAAACTATAATAAATAATTCAATTTGGCAAATGGCTACGCAATTAGCACGCCGAATATTAATTGGAATATGAGTTGGAACGAAATCCGAAATTAATAAGACTCTATGAAAATTTCGGTCAATTTATAAAACAGAGACTAAAATGTAAAATACCGATTGCCTGTATTTCGGAAACTATAATAAATAATCCAATTGGCAAAAGGCTACGTAATTAGCACGCCGAATATTACTTGCAATATGAATTGGAACGAAATCCGAAATTAATAAGTATCTTTTAAAATTTTGGCCAATTATAAAAAGTTAAGACTAAAATGTATAATTCCGATACCCTGTATCTCCAAAACTATAATAAATAATTCAATTTGGTAAACGGCTACGTAATTAGCATGCCAAATATTACTTGGAATATGAATTGGAACGAAATCCTATATTAATATTACTCTTTTAAAATTTTTGCCTATTTAAAAAAACTGAGAATAAAATGCAAAGTTCCGATAGCCTGTATCTCGAAAACTATAAGAAATAATTCAATTTGATAAACGGTTACGTAATTAGTATGCCGAATATTACTTGGAATGTGAATTGGAACGAAATCCGATATTAATAATACTCTTTTAAAATTATTGCCTATTTAAAAAACAAAGAGCGATATCTAAAATTCCGATAGCCTGTATCTAGAAAACTATAAGAAAAAATCCAATAAGGCAAACGGCTACGAAATTAGCACGCCGAATATTACTTGGAATATGAGTAGGAACGAAATCCGAAATTTATAAGACTCTTTTAAAATTTCGGTCAATTTTAAAAAACAGAGACTAAAATATAAAATTGCGATAGCCTGTATTTCGGAAACTATAAGGAATAATCCAATTTAGCAGACGGCTACGTAACTAGCACGCCGTATATTACATGGAATATGAATTGGAATGAAATCTTAAATTAAAAAACATAAAATTTTGGTCAATTTTAAAATGCAGAGACTAAAATGTAAAATTCCGATAGCCTGTACCTCGGAAACCATAAAAATAATCCAATTTGGCAAACGGCTACGTAATTAGTATGCCGAATATTACTTGGAATGTGAATTGGAGCGAAATCCGATATTAATAAAACTATTTAAAAATTTTTGCCTATTTTAAAAAACAGAGACTAAAATATAAAATTTCGATAGATTGTATCTCGAAAACTATAATAAATAATTTAATTTGACAAACGGCTACGTAATTAGCACGCCGAATATTACTTGGAATATGAATTGTAACGAAATCCGAAATTAATAAGACTCTTAAAATTTTGGTCTATTATAAAAAGCAGAGACTAAAATGTTAAATTCCGATAGCCTGCATCACTAAAACTATAAGAAATAATCCAATATGGTAAACGGATACGTAATTAGCATGAAGAATATTACTTTGAATGTGAATAGGAACGAAATCTTATATTAATAATACTCTTTTAAAATTTAGGTCAATTTTAAAATGCAGAGACTAATATGTAAAATTGCGTTAGCCTGAATCTCGAAAGCTATAATAAATAATTCAATTTGGCAAACGGCTATGTATTTAGCACGCCGAATAATACTTGGAATATGAATGGAAGCGAAATCCGAAATAAATAAGACTATTAAAATTTTGGTCAATTTTAAAAAACAGAAAAAAAATTTAAAATTCTGATAGCCTATATCTCGAAAACTATAAGAAATAATCCAATTTAGCAAACGGCCACGCAATTAGCACGCCGAATATTACTTGGAATATGAGTTGGAACGAAATCCGAAATTAATAAGACTCTTTTAAAATTTCGCTCAATTTTAAAAAACAGAGACTAAAATGTAAAATTCCGATTGCCTGTATCTCGAAAACTATAATAAGTAATTCAATTTGCAAATGGCTACTCAATTAGTACGCCGAATATTAATTGGAATATGAGTTGTAACGAAATCCGAAATTAATAAGACTCTATGAAAATTTCGGTCAATTTTAAAATACAGAGACTAAAATGTAAAATTCCGATTGCCTGTATTTCGGAAACTATAATAAATAATCCAATTTGCAAAAGGCTACGTAATAAGCATGCCGAATATTACCTGGGATGTGAATTGGAGCGAAATCCGATATTAATAATATTATTTTAAAATTATTGCCTATATTAAAAAACAGAGTCTAAAATATAAAATTACGATAGCCTGTACCTCGAAAACTGTAAAAAGTAATTCAATCTGACAAACGGCTATGTAATTAGTATGCCGAATATTACTCGGAATGTGAATTGGAACGAAATCCGGAATCAATAAGACTGTTAAAATTTAGGTCAGTTTTAAAAAACAAAAAAAAATGTAAAATTCTGATAGCCTTTATCTCGAAAACTATAAGAAATAATCCAATTTAGCAAACGGCCACGCAATTAGCACGCCGAATATTACTTGGAATATGAGTTGGAACGAAATCCGAAATTAATAAGACTATTTTAAAATTTCGCTCAATTTTAAAAAACAGAGACTAAAATGTAAAATTCCGATTGCCTGTATCTCGAAAACTATAATAAATAATTCACTTTGGCAAATGGCTACGCAATTAGCACGCCGAATATTAATTGGAATATGAGTTGGAACGAAATCCGAAATTAATAAGTGTCTTTTAAAATTTTGGCCAATTATAAAAAGTTAAGACTAAAATGTATAATTCCGATAGCCTGTATCTCCAAAACTATAATAAATAATTCAATTTGGCAAACGGCTACGTAATTAGCACGCCGAATATTACTTGGAATATGAATTGGAGCGAAATCCGGAATCAATAAGACTGTTAAAATTTAGGTCATTTTAAAAAACAAAAAAAAAATGTAAAATTCTGATAGCCTTTATCTCGAAAACTATAAGAAATAATCCAATTTAGCAAACGGCTACTTATTTATCACGCCGAATATTACTTGGAATATGAAATGGAAAGGAATCTCAAATTAATAAGACTCTTAAAATTTAGGTCAATTTTAAAAAGCAGAGACTAAAATGTAAAATTCCGATAGCCTGTACCTCGGAAACCTTAAAAAGTAATCCAATTTGGCAAACGGCTACGTAATTAGCACGCGGAATATTACTTGGAATATGAGTAGGAACGAAATCCGAAATTTATAAGACTCTTTTAAAATTTCGGTCAATTTTAAAAAACAGAGACTAAAATGTAAAATTCCAATTGCATGTATCTCGAAAACTATAATGAATAATTCAATTTGGCAAATGGCTACGTAATTAGCACGCCTTTTATTACATGGAATATGAATTGGAACGAAATCCGAAATTAATAAGACTCATTTTAAATTTCGGTCAATTTTAAAAAACAGAGACTAAAATGTAAAATTGCGATTGCTTGTATTTCGGAAACAAAAAGAAATAATTCAATTGGCAAAGGGCTACGTAATTAGCATGCCGAATATTACTTGGGATGTGAATTGAAAAGAAATCCGATATTAATAATACTATTTTAAAATTTTTGCCTATTTTAAAAAACATAGATTAAAATATAAAATTGCGATATCCTGTATCTCGAAAACTATAATAAATAATTCAATTTGGCAAACGGCTACGTAATTAGCACGCTGAATATTACTTGGAATATGAATTGTAACGAAATCCGAAATTAATAAGACTCATGAAATTTTGGTCAATTTTAAAAGGCAGAGAAAAAAATGTAAAATTCTGATAGCCTGTACCTCGGAAAATATAAGAAAAAATAAAATTTGGCATACGACTACGTAATTTGTACGATGATTATTACTTGGAATATGAGTAGGAACGAAATCCGAAATTAATGACTCTTTTAAAATTTTGGTCAATTTTAAAAAACAGAGACTAAAATGTAAAATTCCGATTTCCTGTACATTGAAAACTATAATAAATAATTCAATTTGGCAAATGGCTACGTAATTAGCACGCCTATTATTACTTGGAATATGAATTGGAACGAAATCCGAAATTAATAAGACTCATTTTAAATTTCGGTCAATTTTAAAAACAGAGACTAAAATGTAATATTGCGATTGCTTGTATTTCGGAAACTATAAGAAATAATCCAATTGGCAAAGGGCTACGTAATTAGCATTCCGAATATTACTTGGAATGTGAATTGAAAAGAAATCCGATATTAATAATACTATTTTAAAATTTTTGCCTATTTTAAAAAACATAGACTAAAATATAAAATTGCGATATCCTGTATCTCGAAAACAAAAATAAATAATTCAATTTGGCAAACGGCTACGTAATTAGCACGCGGAATATTACTAGGAATATGAGTAGGAACGAAATCCGAAATTAATAAGACTCATTTTAAATTTCGGTCAATTTTAAAAAACAGAGACTAAAATATAAAATTGCGATAGCCTGTATTTCGGAAACTATAAGGAATAATCCAATTTAGCAGACGGCTACGTAATTAGCACGCCGTATATTACATGGAATATGAATTGGAATGAAATCTCAAATTAAAAAGACTTAAAATTTTGGTCAATTTTAAAATGCAAAAACTAAAATGTAAAATTCCGATAGCCTGTACCTCGGAAACCATAAAAATAATCCAATTTGGCAAACGGCTACGTAATTAGCATGCCGAATATTACTTGGAATGTGAATGGGAGCGAAATCCGATATTAATAAAACTATTTAAAAATTTTTGCCTATTTTAAAAAACAGAGACTAAAATATAAAATTTCGATAGATTGTATCTCGAAAACTATAATAAATAATTTAATTTGACAAACGGCTACGTAATTAGCACGCCGAATATTACTTGGAATATGAATTGTAACGAAATCCGAAATTAATAAAACTCTTAAAATTTTGGTCTATTATAAAAAGCTGAGACAAAAATGTTAAATTCCGATAGCCTGCATCACTAAAACTATAAGAAATAATCCAATATGGTAAACCGATGTGAATGTGAATTGTAACGAAATCCGAAATTAATAAGACTCTTTTAAAATTTCGGTCAATTTTTAAAAACAAAGATTAAAATGGAAAATTCCGATAGCCTGTATCTCGAAAACTATAAGAAATAATCCAATTTGGTAAACGGTTACGGAATTATGATGCCTAATATTACTTGGAATGTGAATTGGGACGGAATCCGAAATTAATAAGACGATTATACAGTTTTGGCATATTTTAAAGCCATAGATTAAAACGTAAAATTCCGATAGCCTGTGTTTCGGAAACTATAAGAAATAATCCAATTGGCAAAGGGCTACGTAATTAGCATTCCGAATATTACTTGGAGTGTGAATTGAAACGGAATCCGATATTAAAAATACTATTTTGCCTTTTTTAAAAAACAGAAACTAAAATATAAAATTGCGATAGCCTGTATGTCGAAAACTAGAAGAAATAATCTAATTTGGAAAACGGCTAAGTAATTAGCACGCCGAATACTACTTGGAATATGAATTGTAACGAAACCTGAAATTAATAAGGCTCTTAAAATTTTGGTCAATTATAAAAAGCAGAGACTAAAATGTAAAATTCCAAAAGCCTGTGTCTCTAAAACTATAAGAAATAATCCAATTTGGTAAACGGAGAAGTAATTAGCATGAAGAATATTACTTTGAATGTGAATAGGAACGAAGTCCTATATTAATAATACTCTTTTAAAATATTACTCATTTATAAAAAACAGGAAGTAAAATGTAAAATTCCGATAGCCTGTATCTAGAAAACTATAAGAAAAAATCCAATTTGGCAAACGGCTACGTAATTAGCACGCCGAATATTAGTTGGAATGTGAATTGTAACGAAATCCGAAATTAATAAGACTCTTTTAAAATTTCGGTCAATTTTTAAAAGCAAAGATTAAAATGGAAAATTCCGATAGCCTGTATCTCGAAAACTATAAGAAATAATCCAATTTGGTAAACCGTTACGGAATTATCATGCCCAATATTACTTGGAATGTGAATTAGGACGGAATCCGAAATTAATAAGACGATTATACAGTTTTGGCATATTTTAAAGCCATAGATTAAAACGTAAAATTCCGATAGCCTGTGTTTCGGAAACTATAAGAAATGATCCAATTGGCAAAGGGCTACGTAATTAGCATTCCGAATATTACTTGGAGTGTGAATTGAAACGGAATTCGATATTAATAATACTATTTTAAAATTTTTGCCTATTTCAAAAACAGAGACTAAAATATAAAATTGCGATAGCCTGTATGTCGAAAACTATAAGGAATAATCCAATTTGGCAAACGGCCATGTAATTAGCACGCCGAATATTACTTGGAATGTGAATTAGAACGAAATCCGAAATTAATAAGACTATTAAAATTTTGGTCAATTTTAAAAAACAGAAAAAAAAACTTAAATTCTGATAGCCTGTATCTCGAAAACTATAAGAAATAACCCAATTTAGCAAACGGCTACGTAATTAGCACGCCGAATATTACTTGGAATATGAATTGGAAAGTAATCTGAAATTAATAAGACTCTTAAAATTTTGGTCAATTTTAAAAAGCAGAGGCTAAAATGTAAAATTCCGATAGCCTGTACCTCGGAAAATATAAGAAATAATCCAATTTGGCAAACGGCTACGTAATTAGCATGCCGAATATTACTTGGAATGTAAATTGGAGCGAAATCCGATATTAATATAACTATTTAAAAATTTTTGCCTATTTTAAAAAACAGAGACTAAAATATAAAATTTCGATAGATTGTAACTCGAAAACTATAATAAATAATTTAATTTGACAAACGGCTACGTAATTAGCACGCCGAATATTACTTGGAATATGAATTGTAACGAAATCCGAAATTAATAAGACTCTTAAAATTTTGGTCTATTATAAAAAGCAGACACTAAAATGTTAAATTCCGATAGACTGCATCACTAAAACTATAAGAAATAATCCAATATGATAAACGGATACGTAATTAGCATGAAGAATATTACTTTGAATGTGAATAGGAACGAAATCTTATATTAATAATACTCTTTTAAAATTTTGGTCAATTTTAAAATGCGGAGACTAAAATGTAAAATTCCGATAGCCTGAATCTCGAAAGCTATAATAAATAATTCAATTTGGCAAACGGCTATGTATTTAGCACGCCGAATAATACTTGGAATATGAATGGAAGCGAAATCCGAAATAAATAAGACTATTAAAATTTTGGTCAATTTTAAAAAACAGAAAAAAAATTTAAAATTCTGATAGCCTATATCTCGAAAACTATAAGAAATAATCCAATTTAGCAAACGGCCACGCAATTAGCACGCCGAATATTACTTGGAATATGAGTTGGAACGAAATCCGAAATTAATAAGACTCTTTTAAAATTTCGCTCAATTTTAAAAAACAGAGACTAAAATGTAAAATTCCGATTGCCTGTATCTCGAAAACTATAATAAGTAATTCAATTTGCAAATGGCTACTCAATTAGTACGCCGAATATTAATTGGAATATGAGTTGTAACGAAATCCGAAATTAATAAGACTCTATGAAAATTTCGGTCAATTTTAAAATACAGAGACTAAAATGTAAAATTCCGATTGCCTGTATTTCGGAAACTATAATAAATAATCCAATTTGCAAAAGGCTACGTAATTAGCATGCCGAATATTACCTGGGATGTGAATTGGAGCAAAATCCGATATTAATAATATTATTTTAAAATTATTGCCTATATTAAAAAACAGAGTCTAAAATATAAAATTACGATAGCCTGTACCTCGAAAACTGTAAAAAGTAATTCAATCTGACAAACGGCTATGTAATTAGTATGCCGAATATTACTCGGAATGTGAATTGGAACGAAATCCGGAATCAATAAGACTGTTAAAATTTAGGTCAGTTTTAAAAAACAAAAAAAAATGTAAAATTCTGATAGCCTTTATCTCGAAAACTATAAGAAATAATCCAATTTAGCAAACGGCCACGCAATTAGCACGCCGAATATTACTTGGAATATGAGTTGGAACGAAATCCGAAATTAATAAGTGTCTTTTAAAATTTTGGCCAATTATAAAAAGTTAAGACTAAAATGTATAATTCCGATAGCCTGTATCTCCAAAACTATAATAAATAATTCAATTTGGCAAACGGCTACGTAATTAGCACGCCGAATATTACTTGGAATATGAATTGGAGCGAAATCCGGAATCAATAAGACTGTTAAAATTTAGGTCATTTTAAAAAACAAAAAAAAAAATGTAAAATTCTGATAGCCTTTATCTCGAAAACTATAAGAAATAATCCAATTTAGCAAACGGCTACTTATTTATCACGCCGAATATTACTTGGAATATGAAATGGAAAGGAATCTCAAATTAATAAGACTCTTAAAATTTAGGTCAATTTTAAAAAGCAGAGACTAAAATGTAAAATTCCGATAGCCTGTACCTCGGAAACCTTAAAAAGTAATCCAATTTGGCAAACGGCTACGTAATTAGCACGCGGAATATTACTTGGAATATGAGTAGGAACGAAATCCGAAATTTATAAGACTCTTTTAAAATTTCGGTCAATTTTAAAAAACAGAGACTAAAATGTAAAATTCCAATTGCATGTATCTCGAAAACTATAATGAATAATTCAATTTGGCAAATGGCTACGTAATTAGCACGCCTTTTATTACATGGAATATGAATTGGAACGAAATCCGAAATTAATAAGACTCATTTTAAATTTCGGTCAATTTTAAAAAACAGAGACTAAAATGTAAAATTGCGATTGCTTGTATTTCGGAAACAAAAAGAAATAATTCAATTGGCAAAGGGCTACGTAATTAGCATGCCGAATATTACTTGGGATGTGAATTGAAAAGAAATCCGATATTAATAATACTATTTTAAAATTTTTGCCTATTTTAAAAAACATAGATTAAAATATAAAATTGCGATATCCTGTATCTCGAAAACTATAATAAATAATTCAATTTGGCAAACGGCTACGTAATTAGCACGCTGAATATTACTTGGAATATGAATTGTAACGAAATCCGAAATTAATAAGACTCATGAAATTTTGGTCAATTTTAAAAGGCAGAGAAAAAAATGTAAAATTCTGATAGCCTGTACCTCGGAAAATATAAGAAAAAATAAAATTTGGCATACGACTACGTAATTTGTACGATGATTATTACTTGGAATATGAGTAGGAACGAAATCCGAAATTAATGACTCTTTTAAAATTTTGGTCAATTTTAAAAAACAGAGACTAAAATGTAAAATTCCGATTTCCTGTACTTTGAAAACTATAATAAATAATTCAATTTGGCAAATGGCTACGTAATTAGCACGCCTATTATTACTTGGAATATGAATTGGAACGAAATCCGAAATTAATAAGACTCATTTTAAATTTCGGTCAATTTTAAAAACAGAGACTAAAATGTAATATTGCGATTGCTTGTATTTCGGAAACTATAAGAAATAATCCAATTGGCAAAGGGCTACGTAATTAGCATTCCGAATATTACTTGGAATGTGAATTGAAAAGAAATCCGATATTAATAATACTATTTTAAAATTTTTGCCTATTTTAAAAAACATAGACTAAAATATAAAATTGCGATATCCTGTATCTCGAAAACAAAAATAAATAATTCAATTTGGCAAACGGCTACGTAATTAGCACGCGGAATATTACTAGGAATATGAGTAGGAACGAAATCCGAAATTAATAAGACTCATTTTAAATTTCGGTCAATTTTAAAAAACAGAGACTAAAATATAAAATTGCGATAGCCTGTATTTCGGAAACTATAAGGAATAATCCAATTTAGCAGACGGCTACGTAATTAGCACGCCGTATATTACATGGAATATGAATTGGAATGAAATCTCAAATTAAAAAGACTTAAAATTTTGGTCAATTTTAAAATGCAAAGACTAAAATGTAAAATTCCGATAGCCTGTACCTCGGAAACCATAAAAATAATCCAATATGGCAAACGGCTACGTAATTAGCATGCCGAATATTACTTGGAATGTGAATGGGAGCGAAATCCGATATTAATAAAACTATTTAAAAATTTTTGCCTATTTTAAAAAACAGAGACTAAAATATAAAATTTCGATAGATTGTATCTCGAAAACTATAATAAATAATTTAATTTGACAAACGGCTACGTAATTAGCACGCCGAATATTACTTGGAATATGAATTGTAACGAAATCCGAAATTAATAAAACTCTTAATATTTTGGTCTATTATAAAAAGCTGAGACAAAAATGTTAAATTCCGATAGCCTGCATCACTAAAACTATAAGAAATAATCCAATATGGTAAACCGATGTGAATGTGAATTGTAACGAAATCCGAAATTAATAAGACTCTTTTAAAATTTCGGTCAATTTTTAAAAACAAAGATTAAAATGGAAAATTCCGATAGCCTGTATCTCGAAAACTATAAGAAATAATCCAATTTGGTAAACGGTTACGGAATTATCATGCCTAATATTACTTGGAATGTGAATTGGGACGGAATCCGAAATTAATAAGACGATTATACAGTTTTGGCATATTTTAAAGCCATAGATTAAAACGTAAAATTCCGATAGCCTGTGTTTCGGAAACTATAAGAAATAATCCAATTGGCAAAGGGCTACGTAATTAGCATTCCGAATATTACTTGGAGTGTGAATTGAAACGGAATCCGATATTAAAAATACTATTTTGCCTTTTTTAAAAAACAGAAACTAAAATATAAAATTGCGATAGCCTGTATGTCGAAAACTAGAAGAAATAATCTAATTTGGAAAACGGCTAAGTAATTAGCACGCCGAATACTACTTGGAATATGAATTGTAACGAAACCTGAAATTAATAAGGCTCTTAAAATTTTGGTCAATTATAAAAAGCAGAGACTAAAATGTAAAATTCCAAAAGCCTGTGTCTCTAAAACTATAAGAAATAATCCAATTTGGTAAACGGAGAAGTAATTAGCATGAAGAATATTACTTTGAATGTGAATAGGAACGAAGTCCTATATTAATAATACTCTTTTAAAATATTACTCATTTATAAAAAACAGGAAGTAAAATGTAAAATTCCGATAGCCTGTATCTAGAAAACTATAAGAAAAAATCCAATTTGGCAAACGGCTACGTAATTAGCACGCCGAATATTAGTTGGAATGTGAATTGTAACGAAATCCGAAATTAATAAGACTCTTTTAAAATTTCGGTCAATTTTTAAAAGCAAAGATTAAAATGGAAAATTCCGATAGCCTGTATCTCGAAAACTATAAGAAATAATCCAATTTGGTAAACCGTTACGGAATTATCATGCCCAATATTACTTGGAATGTGAATTGGGACGGAATCCGAAATTAATAAGACGATTATACAGTTTTGGCATATTTTAAAGCCATAGATTAAAACGTAAAATTCCGATAGCCTGTGTTTCGGAAACTATAAGAAATGATCCAATTGGCAAAGGGCTACGTAATTAGCATTCCGAATATTACTTGGAGTGTGAATTGAAACGGAATTCGATATTAATAATACTATTTTAAAATTTTTGCCTATTTCAAAAACAGAGACTAAAATATAAAATTGCGATAGCCTGTATGTCGAAAACTATAAGGAATAATCCAATTTGGCAAACGGCCATGTAATTAGCACGCCGAATATTACTTGGAATGTGAATTAGAACGAAATCCGAAATTAATAAGACTATTAAAATTTTGGTCAATTTTAAAAAACAGAAAAAAAAACTTAAATTCTGATAGCCTGTATCTCGAAAACTATAAGAAATAACCCAATTTAGCAAACGGCTACGTAATTAGCACGCCGAATATTACTTGGAATATGAATTGGAAAGTAATCTGAAATTAATAAGACTCTTAAAATTTTGGTCAATTTTAAAAAGCAGAGGCTAAAATGTAAAATTCCGATAGCCTGTACCTCGGAAAATATAAGAAATAATCCAATTTGGCAAACGGCTACGTAATTAGCATGCCGAATATTACTTGGAATGTAAATTGGAGCGAAATCCGATATTAATATAACTATTTAAAAATTTTTGCCTATTTTAAAAAACAGAGACTAAAATATAAAATTTCGATAGATTGTAACTCGAAAACTATAATAAATAATTTAATTTGACAAACGGCTACGTAATTAGCACGCCGAATATTACTTGGAATATGAATTGTAACGAAATCCGAAATTAATAAGACTCTTAAAATTTTGGTCTATTATAAAAAGCAGACACTAAAATGTTAAATTCCGATAGACTGCATCACTAAAACTATAAGAAATAATCCAATATGATAAACGGATACGTAATTAGCATGAAGAATATTACTTTGAATGTGAATAGGAACGAAATCTTATATTAATAATACTCTTTTAAAATTTTGGTCAATTTTAAAATGCGGAGACTAAAATGTAAAATTCCGATAGCCTGAATCTCGAAAGCTATAATAAATAATTCAATTTGGCAAACGGCTACGTAATAAGCAATTATAAAAAACAGAAAGAAATGTAAAATTCTGATAGCCTGTATCTCGAAAACTATAAGAAATAAACCAATTTAGCAAACGGCCACGTAATTAGCACGCCGAATATTACTTGGAATGTGAATTGGAGCAAAATCCGATATTAATATAATTATTTTAAAATTTTTGCCTATTTTAGAAAAAAGAGACTAAAATATAAAATTGCGATAGATTGTATCTCGAAAACTATAATAAACAATTTAATTTGACAAACGGCTACGTAATTAGCACGCCGAATATTACTTGGAATATGAATTGGAAAGTAATCTGAAATTAATAAGACTCTTAAAATTTTGGTCAATTTTAAAAAGCAGAGGCTAAAATGTAAAATTCCGATAGCCTGTACCTCGGAAAATATAAGAAATAATCCAATTTGGCAAACGGCTACGTAATTAGCATGCCGAATATTACTTGGAATGTAAATTGGAGCGAAATCCGATATTAATATAACTATTTAAAAATTTTTGCCTATTTTAAAAAACAGAGACTAAAATATAAAATTTCGATAGATTGTAACTCGAAAACTATAATAAATAATTTAATTTGACAAACGGCTACGTAATTAGCACGCCGAATATTACTTGGAATATGAATTGTAACGAAATCCGAAATTAATAAGACTCTTAAAATTTTGGTCTATTATAAAAAGCAGACACTAAAATGTTAAATTCCGATAGACTGCATCACTAAAACTATAAGAAATAATCCAATATGATAAACGGATACGTAATTAACATGAAGAATATTACTTTGAATGTGAATAAGAACGAAATCTTATATTAATAATACTCTTTTAAAATTTTGGTCAATTTTAAAATGCGGAGACTAAAATGTAAAATTCCGATAGCCTGAATCTCGAAAGCTATAATAAATAATTCAATTTGGCAAACGGCTACGTAATAAGCAATTATAAAAAACAGAAAGAAATGTAAAATTCTGATAGCCTGTATCTCGAAAACTATAAGAAATAAACCAATTTAGCAAACGGCCACATAATTAGCACGCCGAATATTACTTGGAATGTGAATTGGAGCGAAATCCGATATTAATATAATTATTTTAAAATTTTTGCCTATTTTAGAAAAAAGAGACTAAAATATAAAATTGCGATAGATTGTATCTCGAAAACTATAATAAACAATTTAATTTGACAAACGGCTACGTAATTAGCACGCCGAATATTACTTGGAATATGAATTGTAACGAAATCCGAAATTAATAAGATTTAAAATTTTGGTCAATTATAAAAAGCAGAGACTAAAATGTTAAATTCCGATAGCCTGCATCACTAAAACTATAAGAAATAATCCAATATGGTGAACGGATACGTAATTAGCATGAAGAATATTACTTTGAATGTGAATAGGAACGAAATCCTATATTAATAATATTCTTTTAAAATGTAGCGAATTGAGACATGTCGAATTTTACATCGTGGAATAACGGTCTACAAAATACCCAGAAATATAATCCCAGATGTTGAACACGGGCGGGGTGCCAATTGGAACCCGACACCGAATAGCTGGCGGCAACCCCGAGACGTTTATCTGGGATATTACTGAAGGGTATTTCGGTCATTCAGTGCTCAACCCTCGTTTGGTTTAGACGTGCCACCATCGACTGCCCAAGCCTCGTCAACAGGTAACTCCGCTGCCATCCTTTTTATCTTTGTATTTTTCTCATTTTTTATATTGTCAATAAATAACGGTCACATCATGTAAACACCACTGTTTCATTTCGATTTACCTCCATTCACCGAGCCACATCATTTTTACCCTAAAGTGGTGACCCCGACGTGATCTTTCGCAAAATTGGGTTTGGACTCGTGAATGGAGGGTACGTAGAAAATGGTGTATTTTACGTGGCCGTTATATTTTTTTTTGTTTCAAAATTTTAAATATTTTTAATTCGATTCCTTTTCAATTTTACCTTCAAGATTCATTTTCATTTTATTCCGATTAATTTCATTATTTCCAATTAATTTCAAAATTTTTTTTTGTCAAAATTTTTATTTCACAATCTTTTGGAATATTTTTACATCACTGCTTAATCATCAGCGTCTCGGCTAAACATTTCTTTCGGCGCTATGTTTAAATCATAATGTCTTCCTTCGCTCGCCGTCTCCGTCATAATGGCAGATATTTTGATTTGAAAGGCTTTGGGCAGCTTCGGTCGGATACCGTCGTTATTTGTTTTTTCTGAATTAACCTAACGTATGTGACTACGGATTAGTCACAGAGCAGCTCCAGAAGCTAGGTACCGATTGCAGTCACCGTAGACTCGTCATGTCTTCGCCGAGGTACCAGAATTGCCAACGTCTCGTCGTCGAAAAAAATAAGCTACCACGTCGTCGAACAATCGATCCTCCCACAGCGTCGATTAGGGGAGCCCTGTCCGAACAATAGCTTGTTTTCAACGTCGTCGATGGACCACATTCAAGTGCCAAAGCGACGATGATGCAACGGTATCTGTAGGACCGGAAGATATCAACAGCCGTACCAGATCGCAACCGTACCAACCACAACCGTTTCGAACTATCATATTTTTTCAAAGCCCATTTTACACAGCACATTTTGTTTGGTATATGTTTTTTTTTGTATTTGATATTTTTTGCAAACATTTTTGTATTTTTGTTGAAGTAATTTTATGTAAAATTCTGGCAGGGGAGTATTGTAGCGAATTGAGGCATGTCGAATTTTACATCGTGGAATAACGGTCTACAAAATACCCAGAAATATAATCCCAGATGTTGAACACGGGCGGGGTGCCAATTGGAACCCGACACCGAATAGCTGGCGGCAACCCCGAGATGTTTATCTGGGATATTACTGAAGGGTATTTCGGTCATTCAGTGCTCAACCCTCGTTTGGTTTAGACGTGCCACCATCGACTGCCCAAGCCTCGTCAACAGGTAACTCCGCTGCCATCCTTTTTATCTTTGTATTTTTCTCATTTTTTATATTGTCAATAAATAACGGTCACATCATGTAAACACCACTGTTTCATTTCGATTTACCTCCATTCACCGAGCCACATCATTTACCCTAAAAAAATATTACTCATTTATAAAAAACAAAAAGTAAAATGTAAAATTCCGATAGCCTCTATCACGAAAGCTATAAGAAATAATTCAATTTCGCAAACGGCTATGTAATTAGCACGCCGAATATTACTTGGAATATGAGTTGGAACGAAATCCGAAATTAATAAGACTATTAAAATTTTGGTCAATTTCAAAAAACAGAAAAAAATGTAAAATTCTGATAGCCTGTATCTCGAAAACTGTAAAAAATAATCCAATTTAGCAAACGGCTACATAATTAGCACGCAGAATATTACTTGGAATGTGAATTGGAGCGAAATCCGATATTAATATAATTATTTTAAAATTTTTGCCTATTTTAAAAAACAGAGACTAAAATATAAAATTGCGATAGATTGTATCTCGAAAACTATAATAAATAATTCAATTTGACAAACGGGTACGTAATTAGCACGCCGAATATTATTTGGAATATGGATTGTAAGGAATTCCGAAATTAATAAGACTCGTAAAATTTTGGTCAATTATAAAAAGCAGAGACTAATATGTTAAATTCCGATAGCCTGCATCACTAAAACTATAAGAAATAATCCAATATGGTAAACGGATACGTAATTAGCATGAAGAATATTACTTTGAATGTGAATATTAACGAAATCTTATGTTAATAATACTCTTTTAAAATATTGGTCAATTTTAAAATGCAGAGATTATAGCCTGTATCTCGAAAGCTATAATAAATAATTAATTTTAGCAAACGGCTACGTAATTAGCACGCCGAATATTACTTGGAATATGAATTGGAGCGAAATCCGAAATTAATAAGACTATTAAAATTTTGGTCAATTTTAAAAAACAGAAAAAAAATGTAAAATTCTGATAGCCTGTATATCGAAAACCATAAGAAATAATCCAATATGGCAAACGGCTACGTACTTAGCACACCGAACATTACTTGGAATATGAATTGGAAGGAAATCTAAAATTAATAAGACTTAAAATTTTGGTCAATTGTAAAAAAGAGAGACAAAATGTAAAATCGCGATTGCCTGTATTTCGGAAACTATAGGAAATAATCCAATTGGCAAAGGGCTACGTAATTAGCATTCCGATTATTACTTGGAATGTGAATTGGAGCGAAATCCGATATTAATATAATTATTTTAAAATTTTTGCCTATTTTAAAAAACAGAGACTAAAATATAAAATTGCGATAGATTGTATCTCGAAAACTATAATAAATAATTCAATTTGACAAACGGCTACGTAATTAGCACGCCGAATATTACTTGGAATATGAATTGTAACGAAATCCGAAATTAATAAGACTTTTAAAATTTTGGCCAATTTTAAAAAACAGAGACTAAAATGTGAAATTCCGAATTCCTGTACTTCGAAAACTATCATAAATAATTCAATTTGGCAAATGGCTACGTAATTAGCATGCCTATTATTACTTGGAATGTGAATTGGAACGGAATCCGATATTAATAATACTATTTTATAATTTTTGCCTATTTTAAAAAACAGAGACTAAAATATAAAATTCCAATAGCCTGTACCTCGGAAACCATAAGAAATAATCCAATTTGGCAAACTGCTACGTAATTAGCAGGCGGAATATTACTTGGAATATGAGTAGGAACGAAATCCGAAATTTATAAGACTCTTTTACAATCTCGGTCAATTTTAAAAAACAGACTAAAATGTAAAATTCCAATTGCCTGTATCTCGAAAACTATAATAAATAATTCAATTCGGCAAACGGCTACGTAATTAGCACGCCGAATATTACTTGGAATATGAATTGGAACCAAATCCGAAATTAATAAGACTATTAAAATTTTGGTCAAATTTAAAATGCAGACACTAAAATGTAAAATTCCGATAGCCTGTACCTCGGATACCATAAAAAATAATACAATATGGCAAACGGCTACGTAATTAGCATGCCGAATATTACTTGGGATGTGAATTGGAGCGAAATCCGATATTAATAATATTATTTTAAAATTATTGCCTATATTAAAAAACAGAGTCTAAAATATAAAATTACGATAGCCTGTATCTCGAAAACTATAATAAATAATTCAATCTGGCAAACGGCTACCTAATTAGTATGCCGAATATTGCTTGGAATGGGAATTATAACGAAATCCGATATTAATAGTACTCTTTTAAAATTTTGGTCAATTATAAAAGGCAGAGACTAAAATGTAAAATTCCGATAGCCTGTATCTCTAAAACTATAATGAATAATTCAATTTGGCAAACGGCTACGTAGTTAGCATGCCGAATATTACTTTTAATGTGAATTTGAGCGAAATCCGATATTAATATAACTATTTTTAAATATTTGCCTATTTTAAAAAACACAGACTAAAATGTAAAATTGCGTTAGCCTGTCTCTCGAAAACTATAGAAATAATCCAATTTGGCAACCGGCTACCTAATTAGCACGCCGATTATTACTTGGAATATGAGTTCGATTGAAATCCGAAATTAATAAGACTATTAAAATTTTGGTCAATTTTAAAAAGCAGAGACTAAAATTTAAAATTCCGATAGCCTGTACCTCGGAAGCCATAAGAAATAATTTAATTTGCCAAACGGCTACGTAATTAGCACGCGGAATATTACTTGGAATATGAGTAGGAACGAAATCCGAAATTTATAAGACTCTTTTAAAATTTCGGTCAATTTTAAAAAACAGACTAAAATGTAAAATTCCAATTGCCTGTATCTCCAAAACTATGGAAATAATCCAATTTGGCAAACGGCTACGCAATTAGCACGCGGAATATTACTTGGAATATGAGTTGGAACGAAATCCGAAATTAGTAAGACTCTTAAAATTTCGGTCAATTTTAAAAAACAGAGACTAAAATGTAAAATTCCGATTGCCTGTATTTCGGAAACTATAAGAAATAATCCAATTGGCAAAAGGCTACGTAATTAGCACGCCGAATATTACTTGGAATATGAATTGGAGCGAAATCCGAAATTAATAAGACTATTAAAATTTTGGTCAATTTTAAAAAACAGAAAAAAGAATTTAAAATTCTGATAGCCTGTATCTCGAAAACTATAATAAATAATCCTATTTAGCAAACGGCCATGCAATTAGCACGCCGAATATTACTTGGAATATGAGTTGGAACGAAATCCGAAATTAATAAGACTCTTTTAAAATTTCGCTCAATTTTAAAAAACAGAGACTAAAATGTAAAATTCCGATTGCCTGTATATCGAAAACTATAATAAATAATTCAATTTGGCAAATGGCTACGCAATTAGCACGCCGAATATTAATTGGAATATGAGTTGGAACGAAATCCGAAATTAATAAGACTCTATGAAAATTTCGGTCAATTTATAAAACAGAGACTAAAATGTAAAATACCGATTGCCTGTATTTCGGAAACTATAATAAATAATCCAATTGGCAAAAGGCTACGTAATTAGCACGCCGAATATTACTTGCAATATGAATTGGAACGAAATCCGAAATTAATAAGTATCTTTTAAAATTTTGGCCAATTATAAAAAGTTAAGACTAAAATGTATAATTCCGATACCCTGTATCTCCAAAACTATAATAAATAATTCAATTTGGTAAACGGCTACGTAATTAGCATGCCGAATATTACTTGGAATATGAATTGGAACGAAATCCTATATTAATATTACTCTTTTAAAATTTTTGCCTATTTAAAAAAACTGAGAATAAAATGCAAAGTTCCGATAGCCTGTATCTCGAAAACTATAAGAAATAATTCAATTTGATAAACGGTTACGTAATTAGTATGCCGAATATTACTTGGAATGTGAATTGGAACGAAATCCGCTATTAATAATACTCTTTTAAAATTATTGCCTATTTAAAAAACAAAGAGCGATATCTAAAATTCCGATAGCCTGTATCTAGAAAACTATAAGAAAAAATCCAATAAGGCAAACGGCTACGAAATTAGCACGCGGAATATTACTTGGAATATGAGTAGGAACGAAATCCGAAATTTATAAGACTCTTTTAAAATTTCGGTCAATTTTAAAAAACAGAGACTAAAATATAAAATTGCGATAGCCTGTATTTCGGAAACTATAAGGAATAATCCAATTTAGCAGACGGCTACGTAATTAGCACGCCGTATATTACATGGAATATGAATTGGAATGAAATCTCAAATTAAAAAACATAAAATTTTGGTCAATTTTAAAATGCAGAGACTAAAATGTAAAATTCCGATAGCCTGTACCTCGGAAACCATAAAAATAATCCAATTTGGCAAACGGCTACGTAATTAGTATGCCGAATATTACTTGGAATGTGAATTGGAGCGAAATCCGATATTAATAAAACTATTTAAAAATTTTTGCCTATTTTAAGAAACAGAGACTAAAATATAAAATTTCGATAGATTGTATCTCGAAAACTATAATAAATAATTTAATTTGACAAACGGCTACGTAATTAGCACGCCGAATATTACTTGGAATATGAATTGTAACGAAATCCGAAATTAATAAGACTCTTAAAATTTTGGTCTATTATAAAAAGCAGAGACTAAAATGTTAAATTCCGATAGCCTGCATCACTAAAACTATAAGAAATAATCCAATATGGTAAACGGATACGTAATTAGCATGAAGAATATTACTTTGAATGTGAATAGGAACGAAATCTTATATTAATAATACTCTTTTAAAATTTAGGTCAATTTTAAAATGCAGAGACTAATATGTAAAATTGCGTTAGCCTGAATCTCGAAAGCTATAATAAATAATTCAATTTGGCAAACGGCTATGTAATTAGCACGCCGAATAATACTTGGAATATGAATGGAAGCGAAATCCGAAATAAATAAGACTATTAAAATTTTGGTCAATTTTAAAAAACAGACTAAAATGTAAAATTCCAATTGCCTGTATCTCCAAAACTATGGAAATAATCCAATTTGGCAAACGGCTACGCAATTAGCACGCGGAATATTACTTGGAATATGAGTTGGAACGAAATCCGAAATTAGTAAGACTCTTAAAATTTCGGTCAATTTTAAAAAACAGAGACTAAAATGTAAAATTCCGATTGCCTGTATTTCGGAAACTATAAGAAATAATCCAATTGGCAAAAGGCTACGTAATTAGCACGCCGAATATTACTTGGAATATGAATTGGAGCGAAATCCGAAATTAATAAGACTATTAAAATTTTGGTCAATTTTAAAAAACAGAAAAAAGAATTTAAAATTCTGATAGCCTGTATCTCGAAAACTATAATAAATAATCCTATTTAGCAAACGGCCATGCAATTAGCACGCCGAATATTACTTGGAATATGAGTTGGAACGAAATCCGAAATTAATAAGACTCTTTTAAAATTTCGCTCAATTTTAAAAAACAGAGACTAAAATGTAAAATTCCGATTGCCTGTATATCGAAAACTATAATAAATAATCCAATTTGGCAAATGGCTACGCAATTAGCACGCCGAATATTAATTGGAATATGAGTTGGAACGAAATCCGAAATTAATAAGACTCTATGAAAATTTCGGTCAATTTATAAAACAGAGACTAAAATGTAAAATACCGATTGCCTGTATTTCGGAAACTATAATAAATAATCCAATTGGCAAAAGGCTACGTAATTAGCACGCCGAATATTACTTGCAATATGAATTGGAACGAAATCCGAAATTAATAAGTATCTTTTAAAATTTTGGCCAATTATAAAAAGTTAAGACTAAAATGTATAATTCCGATACCCTGTATCTCCAAAACTATAATAAATAATTCAATTTGGTAAACGGCTACGTAATTAGCATGCCGAATATTACTTGGAATATGAATTGGAACGAAATCCTATATTAATATTACTCTTTTAAAATTTTTGCCTATTTAAAAAAACTGAGAATAAAATGCAAAGTTCCGATAGCCTGTATCTCGAAAACTATAAGAAATAATTCAATTTGATAAACGGTTACGTAATTAGTATGCCGAATATTACTTGGAATGTGAATTGGAACGAAATCCGATATTAATAATACTCTTTTAAAATTATTGCCTATTTAAAAAACAAAGAGCGATATCTAAAATTCCGATAGCCTGTATCTAGAAAACTATAAGAAAAAATCCAATAAGGCAAACGGCTACGAAATTAGCACGCGGAATATTACTTGGAATATGAGTAGGAACGAAATCCGAAATTTATAAGTCTCTTTTAAAATTTCGGTCAATTTTAAAAAACAGAGACTAAAATATAAAATTGCGATAGCCTGTATTTCGGAAACTATAAGGAATAATCCAATTTAGCAGACGGCTACGTAATTAGCACGCCGTATATTACATGGAATATGAATTGGAATGAAATCTCAAATTAAAAAACATAAAATTTTGGTCAATTTTAAAATGCAGAGACTAAAATGTAAAATTCCGATAGCCTGTACCTCGGAAACCATAAAAATAATCCAATTTGGCAAACGGCTACGTAATTAGTATGCCGAATATTACTTGGAATGTGAATTGGAGCGAAATCCGATATTAATAAAACTATTTAAAAATTTTTGCCTATTTTAAGAAACAGAGACTAAAATATAAAATTTCGATAGATTGTATCTCGAAAACTATAATAAATAATTTAATTTGACAAACGGCTACGTAATTAGCACGCCGAATATTACTTGGAATATGAATTGTAACGAAATCCGAAATTAATAAGACTCTTAAAATTTTGGTCTATTATAAAAAGCAGAGACTAAAATGTTAAATTCCGATAGCCTGCATCACTAAAACTATAAGAAATAATCCAATATGGTAAACGGATACGTAATTAGCATGAAGAATATTACTTTGAATGTGAATAGGAACGAAATCTTATATTAATAATACTCTTTTAAAATTTAGGTCAATTTTAAAATGCAGAGACTAATATGTAAAATTGCGTTAGCCTGAATCTCGAAAGCTATAATAAATAATTCAATTTGGCAAACGGCTATGTAATTAGCACGCCGAATAATACTTGGAATATGAATGGAAGCGAAATCCGAAATAAATAAGACTATTAAAATTTTGGTCAATTTTAAAAAACAGAAAAAAAATTTAAAATTCTGATAGCCTATATCTCGAAAACTATAAGAAATAATCCAATTTAGCAAACGGCCACGCAATTAGCACGCCGAATATTACTTGGAATATGAGTTGGAACGAAATCCGAAATTAATAAGACTCTTTTAAAATTTCGCTCAATTTTAAAAAACAGAGACTAAAATGTAAAATTCCGATTGCCTGTATCTCGAAAACTATAATAAGTAATTCAATTTGCAAATGGCTACTCAATTAGTACGCCTATTATTACTTGGAATATGAATTGGAACGAAATCCGAAATTAATAAGACTCATTTTAAATTTCGGTCAATTTTAAAAAACAGAGACTAAAATGTAAAATTGCGATTGCTTGTATTTCGTAAATTATAAGAAATAATCCAATTGGCAAAGGGCTACGTAATAAGCATTCCGAATATTACTTGGAATGTCAATTGAAAAGAAATCCGATATTAACAATACTCTTTTAAAATTTTTGCCTATATTAAAAAACAGAGTCTAAAATATAAAATTACGATAGCCTGTACCTCGAAAACTGTAAAAAGTAATTCAATCTGACAAACGGCTATGTAATTAGTATGCCGAATATTACTCGGAATGTGAATTGGAACGAAATCCGGAATCAATAAGACTCTTTTAAAATTTCGGTCAATTTTAAGAAACAGAAACTATAAGAAATAATCCAATTGGCAAAGGGCTACGTAATTAGCATTCCGAATATTACTTGGAATGTGCATTGGAACGAAATCCGAAATTAATAAGACTATTAAAATTTTGGTCAATTTTAAAAAGCAGAGACTGAAATGTAAAATTCTGATAGCCTGTACCTCGAAAACCATAAGAAATAATCCAATTTAGCAAACGGCTACTTAATTAGCACGCCGAATATTACTTGGTATATGAATTGGAAAGAAATCTCAAATTAATAAGACTCTTGAAATTTTGGTGAATTTTAAAGAGCAGAGGCTAAAATGTAAAATTCCGATAGCTTGTACCTTGGAAAATATAAGAAATAATCCAATTTGGCAAACGGCTACGTAATTAACACGCCTATTATTACTTGGAATATGAATTGGAACGAAATCCGAAATTAATAATACTCATTTTAAATTTCGGTCAATTTTAAAAAACAGAGACTAAAATGTAAAATTGCGTTTACTTGTATTTCGGGAACTATAAGAAATAATCCAATTGGCAAAGGGCTACGTTATTAGCATTCCGAATATTACTTGGAATGTGAATTGGAACGAAATCCGATATTAATAACACTATTTTAAAATTTTTACCTATTTTAAAAAACAGAGACTATAATATGAAATTGCGATAGCCTGCATCTCGAAAGCTATAATAAATAATTCAATTTTGCAAACGGCTACGTAATCAGCACGCCGAATATTACTTGGTATATGAATTGGAACGAAATCCGATATTAATAATACTATTTTAAATTTTTGCTATTTTATAAAACAGGGACTAAAATATAAAATTGCGATATCCTGTATCTCGAAAGCTATAATAACTAATTCAATTTGGCAAACCGCTACGTAATTAGCACGCTGAATATTACTTGGAATATGAATTGGAACGAAATCCGAAATTAATAAGACTATTAAAATTTTGGTCAATTTTAAAAAACAGAAAAAAAATGTAAAATTCTGATAGCCTGTATCTCGAAAATTATAAGAAATAATCCAATTTAGCAAACGGCTACGTAATTACCACGCCGAATATTACTTGGAATATGAATTGGAAAGAAATCTCAAATTAATAAGACTCTTAAAATTTTGGTCAACTTTAAAAACAGAGGCTAAAATGTAAAATTCCGATAGCCTGTACCTCGGAAAATATAAGAAATAATCCAATTTGGCAAACGGCTACGTAATTAGCACGCCGAATATTACTTGGAATGTGAATTGGAACGAAATCCGATATTATTAATACTATTTTAAACTTTTTGCCTATTTTAAAAACAGAGACTAAATATAAAATTGCGATAGCCTGTATCTCGAAGGCTATAATAAATAATTCAATTTGGCAAACATCTACGTAATTAGCACGCCGAATATTACTTGGAATATGAATTGGAACCAAATCCGAAATTAATAAGACTATTAAAGTTTTGGTCAATTTTAAAAAACAGAGACAAAAGTGTAAAATTCTGATAGCCTGTATGTCGAAAACCATAAGAAATAATCCAATTTGGCAAACGGCTACGTAATTAGCACGCCGAATATTATTTGGAATATGAATTGCAAAGAAATACCAAATTAATAAGACTCTTAAAATTTTGGTCAATTATAAAAAGCAGAGACTAAAATGTAAAATTCCGATAGAATATATCTCTAAAACTATAAGAAATAATACAATTTGGTAAACGGATACGTAATTAGAATGAAGAATATTACTTGGAATGTGAATTGGAACGAAATCCCATATTAATAATACGCTTTAAAAATATTGGTCATTTATAAAAAACAGAGAGTAAAATGTAAAATTCTGATAGCCTGTATTTCGGAAATTATAAGAAATAATCCAATTGGTAAAGGGATACGTAATTATCATTCCGAATATTACTTGGAATGTGAATTGAAAAGAAATGTGATATTAATAATACTATTTTAAAATTTTTGCCTATTTTAAAAAACATAGACTAAAATATAAAATTGCGATATCCTGTATCTCGAAAACTATAATAAATAATTCAATTTGGCAAACGGCTACGTAATTAGCACGCCGAATATTACTTGGAATATGAATTGTAACGAAATCCGAAATTAATAAGACTCATGAAATTTTGGTCAATTTTAAAAGGCAGAGAAAAAAATGTAAAATTCTGATAGCCTGTACCTCGGAAAATATAAGAAATAATAAAATTTGGCATACGACTACGTAATTAGTACCATGATTATTACTTGGAATATGAGTAGGAACGAAATCCGAAGTTAATGACTCTTTTAAAATTTCGGTCAATTTTAAAAAACAGAGACTAGAATGAAAAATTCCGATTTCCTGTACTTCGAAAACTATAATAAATAATTCAATTTGGCAAATGGCTACGTAACTAGCACGCCTATTATTACTTGGAATATGAATTGGAACGAAATCCGAAATTAATAAAACTCATTTTAAATTTCGCTCAATTTTAAAAAACAGAGACTAAAATGTATAATTGCGATTGCTTGTATTTCGGAAACTATAAGAAATAATCCAATTGGCAAAGGGCTACGTAATTAGCATTCCGAATATTACTTGGAATGTGAATTGAAAAGAAATCCGATATTAATAATACTATTTTAAAATTTTTGCTATTTTATAAAACAGGGACTAAAATATAAAATTGCGATATCCTGTATCTCGAAAACTATAATAAATAATTCAATTTGGCAAACGGCTACGTAATTAGCACTCCGAATATTACTTGGAATGGGAATTATAACGAAATCCAATATTAATAATACTCTTTTAATATTTTTGCCTATTTTAAAAAACAGAGACTAAAATGTAAAATTGCGATAGCCTGTATCCCGAAAACTATAGAAATAATCCAATTTGGCAAACGGCTACGTAATTAGCACGCCGATTATTACTTGGAATATGAGTTGGATCGAAATCCGAAGTTAATAAGACTCTTTTAAAATTTCGGTCAATTTTAAGAAACAGAAACTATAAGAAATAATCCAATTCGCAAAGGGCTACGTAATTAGCATTCCGAATATTACTTGGAATGTGAATTGGAACGAAATCCGAAATTAATAAGACTATTAAAATTTTGGTCAATTTTAAAAAGCAGAGACTAAAATGTAAAATTCTGATAGCCTGTACCTCGGAAACCATAAGAAATAATCCAATATGGCAAACGGCTACGTACTTAGCACACCGAACATTACTTGGAATATGAATTGGAAAGAAATCTCAAATTAATAAGTCTTAAAATTTTGGTCAATTTTAAAAAACAGAGACTAAAATGTAAAATTCCAATTGCCTGTATCTCGAAAACTATAATGAATAATTCAATTTGGCAAATGGCTACGTAATTAGCACGCCTATTATTACTTGGAATATGAATTGGAACGAAATCCGAAATTAATAAGACTTTTAAAATTTTGGCAATTTTAAAGAGCAGAGGCTAAAATGTAAAATTCCGATAGCCTGTGCCTCGGAAAATATAAGAAATAATCCAATTTGGCAAACGGCTACATAATTAGCACGATTATTATTACTTGGAATATGAATTGGAACGAAATCCGAAATTAATAAGACTCATTTTAAATTTCGGTCAATTTTAAAAAACAAAGACTAATATGTAAAATTGCGATTGCTTGTATTTCGGAAACTATAAGAAATAATCCAATTGGCAAAGGGCTACGTAATTAGCATTCCGAATATTACTTGGAATGTGAATTGGAACGGAATCCGATATTAATAATACTATTTTAAAATTTTTACCTATTTTAAAAACAGAGACCAAAATATGAAATTGCGATAGCCTGTATCTCGAAAGCCATAATAAATAATTCAATTTATCAAACCGCTACGTAATTAGCACGCCGAATATTACTGGAAATATGAATTGGAACGAAACTCGAAATTAATAAGGCTATTAAAATTTTGGTCAATTTTAAAAAACAGAAAAACAAAATGTAAAATTCTGATAGCCTGTATCTCGAAAACAATAAGAAATAATCTAATTTAGCAAACGGCTACGTAATTAGCACGCCGAATATTACTTGGTGTATGAATTGGAAAGAAATCTCAAATTAATAAGACTCTTAAAATTTTGGTCAATTTTAAAGAGCAGAGGCTAAAATGTAAAATTCCGATAGTCTGTACCTCGGAAAATATAAGAAATAATCCAATTTGGCAAACGGCTACGTAATTAGCACGCCTATTATTACTTGGAATATGAATTGGAACGAAATCCGAAATTAATAAGACTCATTTTAAATTTCGGTCAATTTTAAAAAACAGAGACTAAAATGCAAAATTGCGATTGCTTGTATTTCGGAAACTATAAGAAATAATCCAATTGGCAAAGGGCTACGTAATTAGCATTCCGAATATTACTTGGAATGTGAATTGGAACGAAATCCGATATTAATAACACTATTTAAAATTTTTACCTATTTTAAAAAATAGAGACTATAATATGAAATTGCGATAGCCTGTATCTCGAAAGCTATAATCAATAATTCAATTTGGCAAACGGCTACGTAATCAGCACGCCGAATATTACTTGGAATATGAATTGGAAAGATATCTTAAATTAATAAGACTCTTAAAATTTTGGTCAATTTTAAAAAGCAGAGGCTAAAATGTAAAATTCCGATAGCCTGTACCTCGGAAAATATTAGGAATAATCCAATTTGGCAAACGGCTACGAAATTAGCACGCCGAATATTACATGGAATGTGAATTGGAACGAAATCCGATATTATTAATACTATTTTAAATTTTTGCCTATTTTAAAAGACAGAGACTAAAATATAAAATTGCGATAGCCTGTATCTCGAAAGCTATAATAAATCACTCAATTTGGCAAACGGCTACGTAATTAGCACGCCTATTATTACTTGGAATATGAATTGGAACGAAATCCGAAATTAATAAGACTGTTAAAATTTTGGTCAATTTTAAAGAGCAGAGGCTAAAATGTATAATTCCGATAGCCTGTACCTCGGAAAATATAAGAAATAATCCAATTTGGCAAACGGCTACATAATTAGCACGCCTATTATTACTTGGAATATGAATTGGAACGAAATCCGAAATTAATAAGACTCATTTTAAATTTCGGTCAATTTTAGAAAACAGAGACTAATATGTAAAATTGCGATTGCTTGTATTTCGGAAACTATAAGAAATAATTTAATTGGTAAAGGGCTACGTAATTAGCATTCCGAATATTACTTGGAATGTGAATTGGAACGGAATCCGATATTAATAATACTATTTTAAAATTTTTACCTATTTTAAAAACAGAGACCAAAATATGAAATTGCGATAGCCTGTATCTCGAAAGCCATAATAAATAATTCAATTTGGCAGACCGCTACGGAATTAGCACGCCGAATATTACTGGAAATATGAATTGGAACGAAATCCGAAATTAATAAGGCTATTAAAATTTTGGTCAATTTTAAAAAACAGAAAAACAAAATGTAAAATTCTGATAGCCTGTATCTCGAAAACAATAAGAAATAATCTAATTTAGCAAACGGCTACGTAATTAGCATGCCGAATATTACTTGGTATATGAATTGGAAAGAAATCTCAAATTAATAAGAAGTAAAATTTTGGTCAATTTTAAAGAGCAGAGGCTAAAATGTAAAATTCCGATAGTCTGTACCTCGGAAAATATAAGAAGTAATCCAATTTGGCAAACGGCTACGTAATTAGCACGCCTATTATTACTTGGAATATGAATTGGAACGAAATCCGAAATTAATAAGACTCATTTTAAATTTCGGTCAATTTTAAAAAACAGAGACTATAATGTAAAATTGCGATTGCTTGTATTTCGGAAACAATAAGAAATAATCCAATTGGCAAAGGGCTACGTAATTAGCATTCCGAATAATACTTGGAATGTGAATTGGAACGAAATCCGATATTAATAACACTATTTTAAATTTTTACCTATTTTAAAAAACAGAGACTATAATATGAAATTGCGATAGCCTGCATCTCGAAAGCTATAATAAATAATTCAATTTTGCAAACGGCTACGTAATCAGCACGCCGAATATTACTTGGTATATGAATTGGAACGAAATCCGATATTAATAATACTATTTTAAAATTTTTGCTATTTTATAAAACAGGGACTAAAATATAAAATTGCGATATCCTGTATCTCGAAAACTATAATAAATAATTCAATTTGGCAAACGGCTACGTAATTAGCACTCCGAATATTACTTGGAATGGGAATTATAACGAAATCCAATATTAATAATACTCTTTTAATATTTTTGCCTATTTTAAAAAACAGAGACTAAAATGTAAAATTGCGATAGCCTGTATCCCGAAAACTATAGAAATAATCCAATTTGGCAAACGGCTACGTAATTAGCACGCCGATTATTACTTGGAATATGAGTTGGATCGAAATCCGAAATTAATAAGACTCTTTTAAAATTTCGGTCAATTTTAAGAAACAGAAACTATAAGAAATAATCCAATTCGCAAAGGGCTACGTAATTAGCATTCCGAATATTACTTGGAATGTAAATTGGAACGAAATCCGAAATTAATAAGACTAATAAAATTTTGGTCAATTTTAAAAAGCAGAGACTAAAATGTAAAATTCTGATAGCCTGTACCTCGGAAACCATAAGAATTAATCCAATATGGCAAACGGCTACGTACTTAGCACACCGAACATTACTTGGAATATGAATTGGAAAGAAATCTCAAATTAATAAGACTTAAAATTTTGGTCAATTTTAAAAAACAGAGACTAAAATGTAAAATTCCAATTGCCTGTATCTCGAAAACTATAATGAATAATTCAATTTGGCAAATGGCTACGTAATTAGCACGCCTATTATTACTTGGAATATGAATTGGAACGAAATCCGAAATTAATAAGACTTTTAAAATTTTGGCAATTTTAAAGAGCAGAGGCTAAAATGTAAAATTCCGATAGCCTGTACCTCGGAAAATATAAGAAATAATCCAATTTGGCAAACGGCTACATAATTAGCACGATTATTATTACTTGGAATATGAATTGGAACGAAATCCGAAATTAATAAGACTCATTTTAAATTTCGGTCAATTTTAAAAAACAAAGACTAATATGTAAAATTGCGATTGCTTGTATTTCGGAAACTATAAGAAATAATCCAATTGGCAAAGGGCTACGTAATTAGCATTCCGAATATTACTTGGAATGTGAATTGGAACGGAATCCGATATTAATAATACTATTTTAAAATTTTTACCTATTTTAAAAACAGAGACCAAAATATGAATTTGCGATAGCCTGTATCTCGAAAGCCATAATAAATAATTCAATTTATCAAACCGCTACGTAATTAGCACGCCGAATATTACTGGAAATATGAACTGGAACGAAACCCGAAATTAATAAGGCTATTAAAATGTTGGTCAATTTTAAAAAACAGAAAAACAAAATGTAAAATTCTGATAGCCTGTATCTCGAAAACAATAAGAAATAATCTAATTTAGCAAACGGCTACGTAATTAGCGCGCCGAATATTACTTGGAATGTGAATGGGAGCGAAATCCGATATTAATAAAACTATTTAAAAATTTTTGCCTATTTTAAAAAACAGAGACTAAAATATAAAATTTCGATAGATTGTATCTCGAAAACTATAATAAATAATTTAATTTGACAAACGGCTACGTAATTAGCACGCCGAATATTACTTGGAATATGAATTGTAACGAAATCCGAAATTAATAAAACTCTTAAAATTTTGGTCTATTATAAAAAGCTGAGACAAAAATGTTAAATTCCGATAGCCTGCATCACTAAAACTATAAGAAATAATCCAATATGGTAAACCGATGTGAATGTGAATTGTAACGAAATCCGAAATTAATAAGACTCTTTTAAAATTTCGGTCAATTTTTAAAAACAAAGATTAAAATGGAAAATTCCGATAGCCTGTATCTCGAAAACTATAAGAAATAATCCAATTTGGTAAACGGTTACGGAATTATCATGCCTAATATTACTTGGAATGTGAATTGGGACGGAATCCGAAATTAATAAGACGATTATACAGTTTTGGCATATTTTAAAGCCATAGATTAAAACGTAAAATTCCGATAGCCTGTGTTTCGGAAACTATAAGAAATAATCCAATTGGCAAAGGGCTACGTAATTAGCATTCCGAATATTACTTGGAGTGTGAATTGAAACGGAATCCGATATTAAAAATACTATTTTGCCTTTTTTAAAAAACAGAAACTAAAATATAAAATTGCGATAGCCTGTATGTCGAAAACTAGAAGAAATAATCTAATTTGGAAAACGGCTAAGTAATTAGCACGCCGAATACTACTTGGAATATGAATTGTAACGAAACCTGAAATTAATAAGGCTCTTAAAATTTTGGTCAATTATAAAAAGCAGAGACTAAAATGTAAAATTCCAAAAGCCTGTGTCTCTAAAACTATAAGAAATAATCCAATTTGGTAAACGGAGAAGTAATTAGCATGAAGAATATTACTTTGAATGTGAATAGGAACGAAGTCCTATATTAATAATACTCTTTTAAAATATTACTCATTTATAAAAAACAGGAAGTAAAATGTAAAATTCCGATAGCCTGTATCTAGAAAACTATAAGAAAAAATCCAATTTGGCAAACGGCTACGTAATTAGCACGCCGAATATTAGTTGGAATGTGAATTGTAACGAAATCCGAAATTAATAAGACTCTTTTAAAATTTCGGTCAATTTTTAAAAGCAAAGATTAAAATGGAAAATTCCGATAGCCTGTATCTCGAAAACTATAAGAAATAATCCAATTTGGTAAACCGTTACGGAATTATCATGCCCAATATTACTTGGAATGTGAATTGGGACGGAATCCGAAATTAATAAGACGATTATACAGTTTTGGCATATTTTAAAGCCATAGATTAAAACGTAAAATTCCGATAGCCTGTGTTTCGGAAACTATAAGAAATGATCCAATTGGCAAAGGGCTACGTAATTAGCATTCCGAATATTACTTGGAGTGTGAATTGAAACGGAATTCGATATTAATAATACTATTTTAAAATTTTTGCCTATTTCAAAAACAGAGACTAAAATATAAAATTGCGATAGCCTGTATGTCGAAAACTATAAGGAATAATCCAATTTGGCAAACGGCCATGTAATTAGCACGCCGAATATTACTTGGAATGTGAATTAGAACGAAATCCGAAATTAATAAGACTATTAAAATTTTGGTCAATTTTAAAAAACAGAAAAAAAAACTTAAATTCTGATAGCCTGTATCTCGAAAACTATAAGAAATAACCCAATTTAGCAAACGGCTACGTAATTAGCACGCCGAATATTACTTGGAATATGAATTGGAAAGTAATCTGAAATTAATAAGACTCTTAAAATTTTGGTCAATTTTAAAAAGCAGAGGCTAAAATGTAAAATTCCGATAGCCTGTACCTCGGAAAATATAAGAAATAATCCAATTTGGCAAACGGCTACGTAATTAGCATGCCGAATATTACTTGGAATGTAAATTGGAGCGAAATCCGATATTAATATAACTATTTAAAAATTTTTGCCTATTTTAAAAAACAGAGACTAAAATATAAAATTTCGATAGATTGTAACTCGAAAACTATAATAAATAATTTAATTTGACAAACGGCTACGTAATTAGCACGCCGAATATTACTTGGAATATGAATTGTAACGAAATCCGAAATTAATAAGACTCTTAAAATTTTGGTCTATTATAAAAAGCAGACACTAAAATGTTAAATTCCGATAGACTGCATCACTAAAACTATAAGAAATAATCCAATATGATAAACGGATACGTAATTAGCATGAAGAATATTACTTTGAATGTGAATAGGAACGAAATCTTATATTAATAATACTCTTTTAAAATTTTGGTCAATTTTAAAATGCGGAGACTAAAATGTAAAATTCCGATAGCCTGAATCTCGAAAGCTATAATAAATAATTCAATTTGGCAAACGGCTACGTAATAAGCAATTATAAAAAACAGAAAGAAATGTAAAATTCTGATACCCTGTATCTCGAAAACTATAAGAAATAAACCAATTTAGCAAACGGCCACGTAATTAGCACGCCGAATATTACTTGGAATGTGAATTGGAGCAAAATCCGATATTAATATAATTATTTTAAAATTTTTGCCTATTTTAGAAAAAAGAGACTAAAATATAAAATTGCGATAGATTGTATCTCGAAAACTATAATAAACAATTTAATTTGACAAACGGCTACGTAATTAGCACGCCGAATATTACTTGGAATATGAATTGGAAAGTAATCTGAAATTAATAAGACTCTTAAAATTTTGGTCAATTTTAAAAAGCAGAGGCTAAAATGTAAAATTCCGATAGCCTGTACCTCGGAAAATATAAGAAATAATCCAATTTGACAAACGGCTACGTAATTAGCATGCCGAATATTACTTGGAATGTAAATTGGAGCGAAATCCGATATTAATATAACTATTTAAAAATTTTTGCCTATTTTAAAAAACAGAGACTAAAATATAAAATTTCGATAGATTGTAACTCGAAAACTATAATAAATAATTTAATTTGACAAACGGCTACGTAATTAGCACGCCGAATATTACTTGGAATATGAATTGTAACGAAATCCGAAATTAATAAGACTCTTAAAATTTTGGTCTATTATAAAAAGCAGACACTAAAATGTTAAATTCCGATAGACTGCATCACTAAAACTATAAGAAATAATCCAATATGATAAACGGATACGTAATTAACATGAAGAATATTACTTTGAATGTGAATAGGAACGAAATCTTATATTAATAATACTCTTTTAAAATTTTGGTCAATTTTAAAATGCGGAGACTAAAATGTAAAATTCCGATAGCCTGAATCTCGAAAGCTATAATAAATAATTCAATTTGGCAAACGGCTACGTAATAAGCAATTATAAAAAACAGAAAGAAATGTAAAATTCTGATAGCCTGTATCTCGAAAACTATAAGAAATAAACCAATTTAGCAAACGGCCACATAATTAGCACGCCGAATATTACTTGGAATGTGAATTGGAGCGAAATCCGATATTAATATAATTATTTTAAAATTTTTGCCTATTTTAGAAAAAAGAGACTAAAATATAAAATTGCGATAGATTGTATCTCGAAAACTATAATAAACAATTTAATTTGACAAACGGCTACGTAATTAGCACGCCGAATATTACTTGGAATATGAATTGTAACGAAATCCGAAATTAATAAGATTTAAAATTTTGGTCAATTATAAAAAGCAGAGACTAAAATGTTAAATTCCGATAGCCTGCATCACTAAAACTATAAGAAATAATCCAATATGGTGAACGGATACGTAATTAGCATGAAGAATATTACTTTGAATGTGAATAGGAACGAAATCCTATATTAATAATATTCTTTTAAAATGTAGCGAATTGAGACATGTCGAATTTTACATCGTGGAATAACGGTCTACAAAATACCCAGAAATATAATCCCAGATGTTGAACACGGGCGGGGTGCCAATTGGAACCCGACACCGAATAGCTGGCGGCAACCCCGAGACGTTTATCTGGGATATTACTGAAGGGTATTTCGGTCATTCAGTGCTCAACCCTCGTTTGGTTTAGACGTGCCACCATCGACTGCCCAAGCCTCGTCAACAGGTAACTCCGCTGCCATCCTTTTTATCTTTGTATTTTTCTCATTTTTTATATTGTCAATAAATAACGGTCACATCATGTAAACACCACTGTTTCATTTCGATTTACCTCCATTCACCGAGCCACATCATTTTTACCCTAAAGTGGTGACCCCGACGTGATCTTTCGCAAAATTGGGTTTGGACTCGTGAATGGAGGGTACGTAGAAAATGGTGTATTTTACGTGGCCGTTATATTTTTTTTTTGTTTCAAAATTTTAAATATTTTTAATTCGATTCCTTTTCAATTTTACCTTCAAGATTCATTTTCATTTTATTCCGATTAATTTCATTATTTCCAATTAATTTCAAAATTTTTTTTTGTCAAAATTTTTATTTCACAATCTTTTGGAATATTTTTACATCACTGCTTAATCATCAGCGTCTCGGCTAAACATTTCTTTCGGCGCTATGTTTAAATCATAATGTCTTCCTTCGCTCGCCGTCTCCGTCATAATGGCAGATATTTTGATTTGAAAGGCTTTGGGCAGCTTCGGTCGGATACCGTCGTTATTTGTTTTTTCTGAATTAACCTAACGTATGTGACTACGGATTAGTCACAGAGCAGCTCCAGAAGCTAGGTACCGATTGCAGTCACCGTAGACTCGTCATGTCTTCGCCGAGGTACCAGAATTGCCAACGTCTCGTCGTCGAAAAAAATAAGCTACCACGTCGTCGAACAATCGATCCTCCCACAGCGTCGATTAGGGGAGCCCTGTCCGAACAATAGCTTGTTTTCAACGTCGTCGATGGACCACATTCAAGTGCCAAAGCGACGATGATGCAACGGTATCTGTAGGACCGGAAGATATCAACAGCCGTACCAGATCGCAACCGTACCAACCACAACCGTTTCGAACTATCATATTTTTTCAAAGCCCATTTTACACAGCACATTTTGTTTGGTATATGTTTTTTTTTGTATTTGATATTTTTTGCAAACATTTTTGTATTTTTGTTGAAGTAATTTTATGTAAAATTCTGGCAGGGGAGTATTGTAGCGAATTGAGGCATGTCGAATTTTACATCGTGGAATAACGGTCTACAAAATACCCAGAAATATAATCCCAGATGTTGAACACGGGCGGGGTGCCAATTGGAACCCGACACCGAATAGCTGGCGGCAACCCCGAGACGTTTATCTGGGATATTACTGAAGGGTATTTCGGTCATTCAGTGCTCAACACTCGTTTGGTTTAGACGTGCCACCATCGACTGCCCAAGCCTCGTCAACAGGTAACTCCGCTGCCATCCTTTTTATCTTTGTATTTTTCTCATTTTTTATATTGTCAATAAATAACGGTCACATCATGTAAACACCACTGTTTCATTTCGATTTACCTCCATTCACCGAGCCACATCATTTACCCTAAAAAAATATTACTCATTTATAAAAAACAAAAAGTAAAATGTAAAATTCCGATAGCCTCTATCACGAAAGCTATAAGAAATAATTCAATTTCGCAAACGGCTATGTAATTAGCACGCCGAATATTACTTGGAATATGAGTTGGAACGAAATCCGAAATTAATAAGACTATTAAAATTTTGGTCAATTTCAAAAAACAGAAAAAAATGTAAAATTCTGATAGCCTGTATCTCGAAAACTGTAAAAAATAATCCAATTTAGCAAACGGCTACATAATTAGCACGCAGAATATTACTTGGAATGTGAATTGGAGCGAAATCCGATATTAATATAATTATTTTAAAATTTTTGCCTATTTTAATAAACAGAGACTAAAATATAAAATTGCGATAGATTGTATCTCGAAAACTATAATAAATAATTCAATTTGACAAACGGGTACGTAATTAGCACGCCGAATATTATTTGGAATATGAATTGTAAGGAATTCCGAAATTAATAAGACTCGTAAAATTTTGGTCAATTATAAAAAGCAGAGACTAATATGTTAAATTCCGATAGCCTGCATCACTAAAACTATAAGAAATAATCCAATATGGTAAACGGATACGTAATTAGCATGAAGAATATTACTTTGAATGTGAATATTAACGAAATCTTATGTTAATAATACTCTTTTAAAATATTGGTCAATTTTAAAATGCAGAGATTATAGCCTGTATCTCGAAAGCTATAATAAATAATTAATTTTAGCAAACGGCTACGTAATTAGCACGCCGAATATTACTTGGAATATGAATTGGAGCGAAATCCGAAATTAATAAGACTATTAAAATTTTGGTCAATTTTAAAAAACAGAAAAAAAATGTAAAATTCTGATAGCCTGTATATTGAAAACCATAAGAAATAATCCAATATGGCAAACGGCTACGTACTTAGCACACCGAACATTACTTGGAATATGAATTGGAAGGAAATCTAAAATTAATAAGACTTAAAATTTTGGTCAATTGTAAAAAAGAGAGACAAAATGTAAAATCGCGATTGCCTGTATTTCGGAAACTATAGGAAATAATCCAATTGGCAAAGGGCTACGTAATTAGCATTCCGATTATTACTTGGAATGTGAATTGGAGCGAAATCCGATATTAATATAATTATTTTAAAATTTTTGCCTATTTTAAAAAACAGAGACTAAAATATAAAATTGCGATAGATTGTATCTCGAAAACTATAATAAATAATTCAATTTGACAAACGGCTACGTAATTAGCACGCCGAATATTACTTGGAATATGAATTGTAACGAAATCCGAAATTAATAAGACTTTTAAAATTTTGGCCAATTTTAAAAAACAGAGACTAAAATGTGAAATTCCGAATTCCTGTACTTCGAAAACTATCATAAATAATTCAATTTGGCAAATGGCTACGTAATTAGCATGCCTATTATTACTTGGAATGTGAATTGGAACGGAATCCGATATTAATAATACTATTTTATAATTTTTGCCTATTTTAAAAAACAGAGACTAAAATATAAAATTCCAATAGCCTGTACCTCGGAAACCATAAGAAATAATCCAATTTGGCAAACTGCTACGTAATTAGCAGGCGGAATATTACTTGGAATATGAGTAGGAACGAAATCCGAAATTTATAAGACTCTTTTACAATCTCGGTCAATTTTAAAAAACAGACTAAAATGTAAAATTCCAATTGCCTGTATCTCGAAAACTATAATAAATAATTCAATTCGGCAAACGGCTACGTAATTAGCACGCCGAATATTACTTGGAATATGAATTGGAACCAAATCCGAAATTAATAAGACTATTAAAATTTTGGTCAAATTTAAAATGCAGACACTAAAATGTAAAATTCCGATAGCCTGTACCTCGGATACCATAAAAAATAATACAATATGGCAAACGGCTACGTAATTAGCATGCCGAATATTACTTGGGATGTGAATTGGAGCGAAATCCGATATTAATAATATTATTTTAAAATTATTGCCTATATTAAAAAACAGAGTCTAAAATATAAAATTACGATAGCCTGTATCTCGAAAACTATAATAAATAATTCAATCTGGCAAACGGCTACCTAATTAGTATGCCGAATATTGCTTGGAATGGGAATTATAACGAAATCCGATATTAATAGTACTCTTTTAAAATTTTGGTCAATTATAAAAGGCAGAGACTAAAATGTAAAATTCCGATAGCCTGTATCTCTAAAACTATAATGAATAATTCAATTTGGCAAACGGCTACGTAGTTAGCATGCCGAATATTACTTTTAATGTGAATTTGAGCGAAATCCGATATTAATATAACTATTTTTAAATATTTGCCTATTTTAAAAAACACAGACTAAAATGTAAAATTGCGTTAGCCTGTCTCTCGAAAACTATAGAAATAATCCAATTTGGCAACCGGCTACCTAATTAGCACGCCGATTATTACTTGGAATATGAGTTCGATTGAAATCCGAAATTAATAAGACTATTAAAATTTTGGTCAATTTTAAAAAGCAGAGACTAAAATTTAAAATTCCGATAGCCTGTACCTCGGAAGCCATAAGAAATAATTTAATTTGCCAAACGGCTACGTAATTAGCACGCGGAATATTACTTGGAATATGAGTAGGAACGAAATCCGAAATTTATAAGACTCTTTTAAAATTTCGGTCAATTTTAAAAAACAGACTAAAATGTAAAATTCCAATTGCCTGTATCTCCAAAACTATGGAAATAATCCAATTTGGCAAACGGCTACGCAATTAGCACGCGGAATATTACTTGGAATATGAGTTGGAACGAAATCCGAAATTAGTAAGACTCTTAAAATTTCGGTCAATTTTAAAAAACAGAGACTAAAATGTAAAATTCCGATTGCCTGTATTTCGGAAACTATAAGAAATAATCCAATTGGCAAAAGGCTACGTAATTAGCACGCCGAATATTACTTGGAATATGAATTGGAGCGAAATCCGAAATTAATAAGACTATTAAAATTTTGATCAATTTTAAAAAACAGAAAAAAGAATTTAAAATTCTGATAGCCTGTATCTCGAAAACTATAATAAATAATCCTATTTAGCAAACGGCCATGCAATTAGCACGCCGAATATTACTTGGAATATGAGTTGGAACGAAATCCGAAATTAATAAGACTCTTTTAAAATTTCGCTCAATTTTAAAAAACAGAGACTAAAATGTAAAATTCCGATTGCCTGTATATCGAAAACTATAATAAATAATTCAATTTGGCAAATGGCTACGCAATTAGCACGCCGAATATTAATTGGAATATGAGTTGGAACGAAATCCGAAATTAATAAGACTCTATGAAAATTTCGGTCAATTTATAAAACAGAGACTAAAATGTAAAATACCGATTGCCTGTATTTCGGAAACTATAATAAATAATCCAATTGGCAAAAGGCTACGTAATTAGCACGCCGAATATTACTTGCAATATGAATTGGAACGAAATCCGAAATTAATAAGTATCTTTTAAAATTTTGGCCAATTATAAAAAGTTAAGACTAAAATGTATAATTCCGATACCCTGTATCTCCAAAACTATAATAAATAATTCAATTTGGTAAACGGCTACGTAATTAGCATGCCGAATATTACTTGGAATATGAATTGGAACGAAATCCTATATTAATATTACTCTTTTAAAATTTTTGCCTATTTAAAAAAACTGAGAATAAAATGCAAAGTTCCGATAGCCTGTATCTCGAAAACTATAAGAAATAATTCAATTTGATAAACGGTTACGTAATTAGTATGCCGAATATTACTTGGAATGTGAATTGGAACGAAATCCGATATTAATAATACTCTTTTAAAATTATTGCCTATTTAAAAAACAAAGAGCGATATCTAAAATTCCGATAGCCTGTATCTAGAAAACTATAAGAAAAAATCCAATAAGGCAAACGGCTACGAAATTAGCACGCGGAATATTACTTGGAATATTAGTAGGAACGAAATCCGAAATTTATAAGACTCTTTTAAAATTTCGGTCAATTTTAAAAAACAGAGACTAAAATATAAAATTGCGATAGCCTGTATTTCGGAAACTATAAGGAATAATCCAATTTAGCAGACGGCTACGTAATTAGCACGCCGTATATTACATGGAATATGAATTGGAATGAAATCTCAAATTAAAAAACATAAAATTTTGGTCAATTTTAAAATGCAGAGACTAAAATGTAAAATTCCGATAGCCTGTACCTCGGAAACCATAAAAATAATCCAATTTGGCAAACGGCTACGTAATTAGTATGCCGAATATTACTTGGAATGTGAATTGGAGCGAAATCCGATATTAATAAAACTATTTAAAAATTTTTGCCTATTTTAAGAAACAGAGACTAAAATATAAAATTTCGATAGATTGTATCTCGAAAACTATAATAAATAATTTAATTTGACAAACGGCTACGTAATTAGCACGCCGAATATTACTTGGAATATGAATTGTAACGAAATCCGAAATTAATAAGACTCTTAAAATTTTGGTCTATTATAAAAAGCAGAGACTAAAATGTTAAATTCTGATAGCCTGCATCACTAAAACTATAAGAAATAATCCAATATGGTAAACGGATACGTAATTAGCATGAAGAATATTACTTTGAATGTGAATAGGAACGAAATCTTATATTAATAATACTCTTTTAAAATTTAGGTCAATTTTAAAATGCAGAGACTAATATGTAAAATTGCGTTAGCCTGAATCTCGAAAGCTATAATAAATAATTCAATTTGGCAAACGGCTATGTAATTAGCACGCCGAATAATACTTGGAATATGAATGGAAGCGAAATCCGAAATAAATAAGACTATTAAAATTTTGGTCAATTTTAAAAAACAGACTAAAATGTAAAATTCCAATTGCCTGTATCTCCAAAACTATGGAAATAATCCAATTTGGCAAACGGCTACGCAATTAGCACGCGGAATATTACTTGGAATATGAGTTGGAACGAAATCCGAAATTAGTAAGACTCTTAAAATTTCGGTCAATTTTAAAAAACAGAGACTAAAATGTAAAATTCCGATTGCCTGTATTTCGGAAACTATAAGAAATAATCCAATTGGCAAAAGGCTACGTAATTAGCACGCCGAATATTACTTGGAATATGAATTGGAGCGAAATCCGAAATTAATAAGACTATTAAAATTTTGGTCAATTTTAAAAAACAGAAAAAAGAATTTAAAATTCTGATAGCCTGTATCTCGAAAACTATAATAAATAATCCTATTTAGCAAACGGCCATGCAATTAGCACGCCGAATATTACTTGGAATATGAGTTGGAACGAAATCCGAAATTAATAAGACTCTTTTAAAATTTCGCTCAATTTTAAAAAACAGAGACTAAAATGTAAAATTCCGATTGCCTGTATATCGAAAACTATAATAAATAATTCAATTTGGCAAATGGCTACGCAATTAGCACGCCGAATATTAATTGGAATATGAGTTGGAACGAAATCCGAAATTAATAAGACTCTATGAAAATTTCGGTCAATTTATAAAACAGAGACTAAAATGTAAAATACCGATTGCCTGTATTTCGGAAACTATAATAAATAATCCAATTGGCAAAAGGCTACGTAATTAGCACGCCGAATATTACTTGCAATATGAATTGGAACGAAATCCGAAATTAATAAGTATCTTTTAAAATTTTGGCCAATTATAAAAAGTTAAGACTAAAATGTATAATTCCGATACCCTGTATCTCCAAAACTATAATAAATAATTCAATTTGGTAAACGGCTACGTAATTAGCATGCCGAATATTACTTGGAATATGAATTGGAACGAAATCCTATATTAATATTACTCTTTTAAAATTTTTGCCTATTTAAAAAAACTGAGAATAAAATGCAAAGTTCCGATAGCCTGTATCTCGAAAACTATAAGAAATAATTCAATTTGATAAACGGTTACGTAATTAGTATGCCGAATATTACTTGGAATGTGAATTGGAACGAAATCCGATATTAATAATACTCTTTTAAAATTATTGCCTATTTAAAAAACAAAGAGCGATATCTAAAATTCCGATAGCCTGTATCTAGAAAACTATAAGAAAAAATCCAATAAGGCAAACGGCTACGAAATTAGCACGCGGAATATTACTTGGAATATGAGTAGGAACGAAATCCGAAATTTATAAGACTCTTTTAAAATTTCGGTCAATTTTAAAAAACAGAGACTAAAATATAAAATTGCGATAGCCTGTATTTCGGAAACTATAAGGAATAATCCAATTTAGCAGACGGCTACGTAATTAGCACGCCGTATATTACATGGAATATGAATTGGAATGAAATCTCAAATTAAAAAACATAAAATTTTGGTCAATTTTAAAATGCAGAGACTAAAATGTAAAATTCCGATAGCCTGTACCTCGGAAACCATAAAAATAATCCAATTTGGCAAACGGCTACGTAATTAGTATGCCGAATATTACTTGGAATGTGAATTGGAGCGAAATCCGATATTAATAAAACTATTTAAAAATTTTTGCCTATTTTAAGAAACAGAGACTAAAATATAAAATTTCGATAGATTGTATCTCGAAAACTATAATAAATAATTTAATTTGACAAACGGCTACGTAATTAGCACGCCGAATATTACTTGGAATATGAATTGTAACGAAATCCGAAATTAATAAGACTCTTAAAATTTTGGTCTATTATAAAAAGCAGAGACTAAAATGCTAAATTCCGATAGCCTGCATCACTAAAACTATAAGAAATAATCCAATATGGTAAACGGATACGTAATTAGCATGAAGAATATTACTTTGAATGTGAATAGGAACGAAATCTTATATTAATAATACTCTTTTAAAATTTAGGTCAATTTTAAAATGCAGAGACTAATATGTAAAATTGCGTTAGCCTGAATCTCGAAAGCTATAATAAATAATTCAATTTGGCAAACGGCTATGTAATTAGCACGCCGAATAATACTTGGAATATGAATGGAAGCGAAATCCGAAATAAATAAGACTATTAAAATTTTGGTCAATTTTAAAAAACAGAAAAAAAATTTAAAATTCTGATAGCCTATATCTCGAAAACTATAAGAAATAATCCAATTTAGCAAACGGCCACGCAATTAGCACGCCGAATATTACTTGGAATATGAGTTGGAACGAAATCCGAAATTAATAAGACTCTTTTAAAATTTCGCTCAATTTTAAAAAACAGAGACTAAAATGTAAAATTCCGATTGCCTGTATCTCGAAAACTATAATAAGTAATTCAATTTGCAAATGGCTACTCAATTAGTACGCCGAATATTAATTGGAATATGAGTTGTAACGAAATCCGAAATTAATAAGACTCTATGAAAATTTCGGTCAATTTTAAAATACAGAGACTAAAATGTAAAATTCCGATTGCCTGTATTTCGGAAACTATAATAAATAATCCAATTTGCAAAAGGCTACGTAATTAGCATGCCGAATATTACCTGGGATGTGAATTGGAGCGAAATCCGATATTAATAATATTATTTTAAAATTATTGCCTATATTAAAAAACAGAGTCTAAAATATAAAATTACGATAGCCTGTACCTCGAAAACTGTAAAAAGTAATTCAATCTGACAAACGGCTATGTAATTAGTATGCCGAATATTACTCGGAATGTGAATTGGAACGAAATCCGGAATCAATAAGACTGTTAAAATTTAGGTCAGTTTTAAAAAACAAAAAAAAATGTAAAATTCTGATAGCCTTTATCTCGAAAACTATAAGAAATAATCCAATTTAGCAAACGGCCACGCAATTAGCACGCCGAATATTACTTGGAATATGAGTTGGAACGAAATCCGAAATTAATAAGACTCTTTTAAAATTTCGCTCAATTTTAAAAAACAGAGACTAAAATGTAAAATTCCGATTGCCTGTATCTCGAAAACTATAATAAATAATTCAATTTGGCAAATGGCTACGCAATTAGCACGCCGAATATTAATTGGAATATGAGTTGGAACGAAATCCGAAATTAATAAGTGTCTTTTAAAATTTTGGCCAATTATAAAAAGTTAAGACTAAAATGTATAATTCCGATAGCCTGTATCTCCAAAACTATAATAAATAATTCAATTTGGCAAACGGCTACGTAATTAGCACGCCGAATATTACTTGGAATATGAATTTGAGCGAAATCCGGAATCAATAAGACTGTTAAAATTTAGGTCATTTTAAAAAACAAAAAAAAAATGTAAAATTCTGATAGCCTTTATCTCGAAAACTATAAGAAATAATCCAATTTAGCAAACGGCTACGTAATTATCACGCCGAATATTACTTGGAATATGAAATGGAAAGGAATCTCAAATTAATAAGACTCTTAAAATTTAGGTCAATTTTAAAAAGCAGAGACTAAAATGTAAAATTCCGATAGCCTGTACCTCGGAAACCTTAAAAAGTAATCCAATTTGGCAAACGGCTACGTAATTAGCACGCGGAATATTACTTGGAATATGAGTAGGAACGAAATCCGAAATTTATAAGACTCTTTTAAAATTTCGGTCAATTTTAAAAAACAGAGACTAAAATGTAAAATTCCAATTGCATGTATCTCGAAAACTATAATGAATAATTCAATTTGGCAAATGGCTACGTAATTAGCACGCCTTTTATTACATGGAATATGAATTGGAACGAAATCCGAAATTAATAAGACTCATTTTAAATTTCGGTCAATTTTAAAAAACAGAGACTAAAATGTAAAATTGCGATTGCTTGTATTTCGGAAACAAAAAGAAATAATTCAATTGGCAAAGGGCTACGTAATTAGCATGCCGAATATTACTTGGGATGTGAATTGAAAAGAAATCCGATATTAATAATACTATTTTAAAATTTTTGCCTATTTTAAAAAACATAGATTAAAAT